>NC_091762.1:78223996-78848996 GCF_029378745.1 Bos indicus
GCGATTCATGGGGTTGCAAAGAGTTGGACATGACTGAGCGACTGATCTGATCTGATAATGTTTCTGACATTTATCAGGTATATTTGAGAACTCCTGGGGAGGAAATTAAATGTACAAATTGTTTTCAATAGAATTTTCAAGAAATTCTATTTCCTAGAAATTTGTGCATTTATCAATTAATGAAATAGACATTTAAGTTACATTTATTAATTCTGATTTCCTTTTTTTTTTTTTTTGATAAGTTCTGGGTATTGGTCTTGGTGGATTTAATCTTTGATCTGCTTCAATTTGACATAAAATCTAAAAAATGAGAGCAATAGTACTTAGATTTATTTTGGTAGTTTAAGCCTAGATTGTCAGTTCTTTATACTTTCAACACCCCTGCAGGTTCTCAGCAGGGAAGATTTGGTTTTTGAGCAATGTGTTGATGCTGTTTTTCTCCTCCAAGAAACATGAATGTCGGTAGCATTTAGTAAACAGGCAGTCTCCTCCTCCAGGGATCTGCCGGGTGTGAGTTTCAGAGTGAGCTCTCAAAAACTGAGGGGAACTGTAAAATTAAGGCTGGAGCTTCTACAGGTGTAGTTTACTTGCTCAGCAGACTTGTCCATGTGCTGGTGATCAAAGTGGAAACCAGAACTCAGCACTGTGTGCCTCAACATCATTTATGGGCTTACAAATCCCAGGGTGGGGCTTCCCAGGTGGTACAGTGGTAAAGAATCAGCCTGCGAATGCAGGAGATGCCAGTTTGATCCCTGGGTCGGGAAGATCCCCTGGAGAAGGAAATGGCAACCCACTCCAGTATTCTTGCCTAGAAAATTCCATGGACAAAGGAGCCTGGTGGGCTACAGTCCACGTGGCCACAAAGACTGAGTGACTGAGCACACACAAATCCTAGGGCAAGTTAGATTTTCCCCCTGCTTGCTGAATTTACTTCAACAGTCAGACATATTTATTATGCATACAAGACACTAAGACACAGAGTATGCCTCAACGAGTTCACCGTCTATTACTATTAGGGATAACAGACCCCATGACACTCCCACACCCCTGCTTACTATGGGTGACCAGCAAGATGGAGCCCTGTATTATTGCGTTCACTCTGCCCAAAGGAGCTAAGGCCTCAGCAGATCATTTAACAGCTGTGACTATCAGAGCAATTCCTATATTTTCCATCCTTTTGAGAAAAAGTACCACATGGAAAATTCCTAACCCTACTTCAACCTGATGAAATTGCTTGCACAGACTTCAGCTATATGATTAAACTAAATTGTATCTCATTCCCAAGGCAGGGGACTAAAAAAATAATTTGAGAGAGACTTTCTGCTCATCTTGCTGCAGCAAAGCATGCATGGTGAGCATCAGGGAGTCAAATGAGACATTGGAACACAAGGGAAGGTGTTTGAATAGTTTTCTGGGCCAAAAATGTTTACATACACACACACACACACACACACACACACAAACACACACGTGCATATATTGTATATATTTGAAGAATAAAAACAGAAGTTATGGGAGGAGCAGGGAGGAGAGTGATGGTGTCAGCAATCTGGTTGGCAAATAGGTTGAGTTGAGTAATGAGAGAAAGAAGTCATGCAGGAAATACTGGTTCTGCTGCCTCATCTGGGCTGTGACCTGGCAGAGATAAAGGAGGCCATTCAGTCCTTAGGTCTGAAACTTTAGGCTGATGGTGGTTAAATGAGAAAGGCACCAGTTTAGAGGCTAATGGTTGCCAGTTATCTGAAATGTGGCCAGTAAGAAGGTCAAGTGGTACCAGGCAAAACTGTTGTTGTTTAGTCACTAAGTTCTGTCGGACTCTTTTGTGACCCTGTGGAATGTAGCCCACTCAGATCCTCTGTCCACGGGATTCTCCAGGCAAGAATACTGGAATGGGTTGCCATTTCCTTCTCCAGGGGGATCCCCAACCCAGGGATTGAACCCAAGTCTCCTGCATTGGCAGGCAGATTCTTTACCACAGAGCCACAAGGGAAGCACACCAGGCAAAACAGTTGCATGGTTACTAGAAATTAGCTTTGATCTAATCATCTGCATTGATTTAACAAAGTGCAAGGCAGTATTCACCCATTTGTTACTCAAAAAATACTGTTCTTATTAAACACCTACTGGATGCCTGGCTGTACTGCAAGTAAGGGGGAAACAATGATGAACTAATAATCATGGTTTCTGTCTTCATGTTGGCAAAAACAGCCAAGTAATAATAAGTAGAGGGTGTGTGCCTGTAGAGCAGTGCGCATGGCAGTACCCACATGCTTCCAGAGGAGTGGCAGTGTGCTGGAACTGCCTGGGGAAGCCCCGCCCCAGCGCTACGCCTCTCTCCCAACCAGTCCAGGCCGGGTGAAATGCTCTTACTGAACCCTGCTTGTGCTGTCAGGGGCCAGGCCAGAAGACACCTACGACAAGGGTCCTTCCTCCTGGGAACTCCATGCTCCTTTTGCTGTTGTCCAGCCTTTCTGGTTTCTTTCTCTCTCCTCCCCAACCTACTGCCTCCTACCACTCTCTGGAAACTGCACCTGTGGATTCGCCAACAATTTCTGGTTGCCAAATGCAACAGGCAGTTGTCAGTCCTTGATTAAAGAATTTACATCACTTGTGTGTAGTTTTCCATCACCCTGGGTAGACTGTGAGCTCTCTGAAGATAGGGAACAGGTCTTATTCATCTGTAAGTGCTAAGAGGGAAACTATCTAAACTGGTACAAAATAGGGTTTGAATCTGCACCTTCTTCCTTTTAAACTTATTTTAAAATACCATTACACAGACTTCAGATTCATCAGATTTTTTGCAAATAAGGTAGGTAATTTCTTCAACATCTACAAGAACAGATTTTAGAACTATCTAACCATGTTGATCTGTTATAAATAGACATCTCAGTTTAAATTCTATAAAAATTAACATTTAAGAGGGAGCAAATGTCACATGAAGCATTCCAAATGGCCCAGGATTGCATCAATTGATGAAGCACCACTGGGGGCACATTTCAGAACTGACTAACCCTGACAGTGGGGAGCAGCTACATTCAGTGATATGCTGCATTTAGAAACTGTAGATTATTAAGCAGATTGTTGTAAGGTCTCATAGTGGAACACTACAGAACTGTTAAAAAGAAGAATGAGACAAGTCCACATGGACTGATGTGGAAAGATCTCACTATGGATTGATGTTTTTTGTTGTTTAGTTGCTGCTGCTGCTAAGTCAATTCAGTCGTGTCCGACTCTGTGCGACCCCATAGACAGCAGCCCACCAGGCTCCCCATCCCTGGGATTCTCCAGGCAAGAACACTGGAGTGGGTTGCCAGTTCCTGCTCCAATGCATGAAAGTGAAAAGTGAAAGTGAAGTCGCTCAGTCGTGTCCGACTCTTAGTGACCCCATGGACTGCAGCCTACCAGGCTCCTCCTTCCATGGGATTTTCCAGGCAAGAGCACTGGAGTGGGGTGCCATTGCCTTCTCCAGTTTAGTTGCTAGTGAGAGGCAAAGTAAGGTACAGATCAGAATACAGATGGTTATCCCAAATGTATGCTGGTATACGCATTGCATTTTCTTCTGGAAGAACACATGAAGAACTACTAACAGCCTAAGTATAGAGGAAAGGATAATTCCCACTTTATATCTTTCTGAACTATTTGAATGGTTTTACCATATATAAGTATTACTTATATAATAAAAAATAATTAGCTTTAAAAGTCATAACTTTTAGAAAAGCAATACTGCAGATCTAAGGTCAAGAGAGAGGACCAGTTCCTCAAGTTTGCCAGGTAAAAACCATTCTGCAGGCAGCACTCTGGCACCTATATGGCAGGTCGGCTTTGTTACATTCTTCTGGAACCCAATAATTCTTACTAAGGAATAAAATGGTTGCTTCTTTATGATACGTGCTCCTGAAAGAACTCTGGCTGCCTATAAATACGAAAGGGAGGTTCAAGCCAGGAAAAATAAAACAAAACTGCATAAATCAAAGATTAAAACATTAAATCTGGCAAGTGATTTGGAGCTGCTCAGTGAATGAGTGATGAAATCACTTGAGATAATACTCTAGCCAGAATTTAATTGCTTTAGTATTATTGCATAATTATGGGTCATAAGGAGTTACTTAAATTGTATTTTATTCATTTAAGGAGAAAATAACATGCTATGATGGTATTTGCAAGTGTGGGGATTCAAAGGTTTTCCAAACGCATTCCCCACAAACCTCAAGGGTCTATATAATGATATCCAAGTGCCTTTATTGCTTTTTGAAATGCTGTCCCCATATAAGTGAGCTCCTTAAGAGCCTCATTCATTAACTTTATTTCTTCCATTGCTTGGCATGTAACACATATTCAGTAACTGTGAGTGTGTGTGTTTAGATGTCTTTTACTTTTCTTCATTCAATTAACTTTACACATATTTATTGAGCACCTACTAAGTCCTAGGTACAGTGCCAGCACTTGCACAGCTTGTGTTTTCCCAACACCTAAACAAGAAAGGCCCTGTTGCCTTTGTCTCTCACACATACCACAAAGCTGAGGCTGGGAGTTGGAGTCCCGTTCCTTCCAATATATCCTGTAGTGGAGGATGCAGCCCATTTGCTCCCGGGCTGGAATTTCATCCCATGAAATTAAAACGCTCCCCTTTTCCTCTGAGATGGCATTAATGTGGGGGCCACTCAGTGGTGCTGTGAAGTAGAACATAGGAGGCTTTTGTCACCCTCCAAATCCAAACCATTAAACTAGAGCACAATTGGACGAAAGAGCCCAAGACTCACCTTTGTGCTGGGAGTTACCCCGGGTGGAGTTGCATCCTCCCTGGTCCCCTGCAAGTGCATGCACGCGGATTTCATAACAGATGTAGGGTTTTATGTTTTCTGCAAGACATAAAGACAGAGGCTATTCCAGTTCAAACAAGGGTTTAAACAAAACCACACAGACAGCTTCTGAAACAAAACTCACTTTTAAGGAAAACCTTTGACTTCTACAAATAAATTATTTGCTGTTTACAGCAAGGTAAGGGTGATGTTTTGTAGGCACAGCACTTGAATGGCTCTTCTGATTCCCCAGATACTTATCATGATCTGACAGGGCAGTGTAGGTGACACATTCTGGTGTGACTAATCAGGGTGCCGCTCAGTGTAATCTACCCCTTTGCCCCGCCCTGCCAGCCCCCAGTCCCCCCGCCATGTTCCACTCAGATCTCAGTTGCCTCACAGCTTGGAAGACTGGGAAGATACCTGGGGATGCTAATACTCCTTCCTATCTTTTAAAGTGCTACACTTTGCAGTTTTCTGTCAGCCATAAGGTTTATTGGCACTCTCCCCTGCCCAAACTCCTTATTTCCATGAATCTCAAATGTCAATTTCCTGTAAAGAAAAGGCCCCTGTCATAGATACTGCCCGTGACTTATCTTTAAACTCCCAATGAAAATTTAAAGGAAAAAGATTACTTCTGTTAGGTAACTAACTGTAGTCTCACATGGGCAGAGGAAGGACTCTTTCCCACATTGTTCAATGCCCTGCCATAGGTAGGTCGGGTCCCCTACACTGACAGTTGATTAGGGTTTCACATTTTCTTTTTGGGAAGAGGAATTTTATATCACAGAATAATTTACTACATTGTGTGTTTTCTATAAAAATCCATTATCCCTTAAATATTCCAGCAAGTAGGCAGTACATAAAGCCCAAATGTGCAACTACTACTGTCCATGAGGAGATAAAAACTCATGCCATGGGCAAGTTCCAAATCGTATTCATGAGTCAAGTGAAGTAGAACAAGGCTGCAATCAGCTTAGCCCTGTCATCTAAAGATGCTTTGTGGGTGGCATCCAGACCCAGAAATCCAAAGGGCAACATGGAATATGGAATTGCTTCATTTGGGAGGGGCTGGTGCCTGGCAGCTCTGTTGCTAGCTCTGGAAGGGACCTATCAACCACAGTGCCAGGTGGGAGTTCCAGATGAGCACATTAGGCAAACGGTTTCGTTGCATTTTGCCATGCAAGGTGTGAGTTCAGGGCAGAGGCCTTGGGAACTGCTGCATCAGAAACTTTGGGCTTCTTGTGAATAGCCTGCCCCTAGTGGAGGAGGGCAGGCTTCGCTTGTGGCTCCGATGGTAAAGAGTCTACCTGCAATGCAGGAGACTGGGGTTCAGTCCTGGGTTGGGAAGATCCCGTGGAGGTGGTCATGGCAATCCATTCCAGTATTCTTGCCTGGAGAATCCCATTGACAGAGCAGCCTAGTGGGCTATAGTCCAGGGGGTCACAAAGAGTCCGACACAACTGAGTGACTAACATGTGGAGGAGGGAAGAAAATGTGGCTCCATAACTTAGCTGACTCTTTTTTATGAAGAGTAGAGCCCGAGCAAGCTTGTTCCCCAATTCTGACCTTAAGAACTCCTCCTGTTTTCCTGGCTAATTCTTACTTGTGTGTATATGTGTGCTCAGTCAGTCATGTCTGACTCTGCAACCCCATGGACTGCAGACTGGAGGCTCCTCTGTCCATGGAATTTTCCAGTCAAGAATATTGGAGTGGGTTGCCATTGCCTACTCCAGGGGATCTTCCCAGCTCAGGGATCAAACCTGCCTCTCTTGGGTCTCCGGCACGAACACACCCTAATCACTGTCTGCTCCCCACCTCAGAAATTCCTTAGCCTTTGCTGCTGGTGGATGAAGCCCATACTCTTAACATTTTCATTTCTTTTTAGAGTCTGGCCCTGAGTTCCAGGCTTATTTCTGAAGACTCCCATGCATGCACACACACCTGGCACTCCTAGGCAAAGGTTCTGTCTCCCTATTCATAAACTGTCTCTCAAGTGGTTTTCACAGAAAGCTAATTTCACCTGTTAAATCTGGGAGAAGGCAAACACTAAATGATCAGCAATGAGAGGCAATCATAGAGGAAGTATGATGGGAGCATACAGAAGATGAGCCCCAATAGGTAGGCATGAGGGAAGGTTTTCTAGACACCATGATGTCTACGTTATCTGTAAAAGGAGTGGTTATATAATAAGGTCAGAACTGTTTTCACCTAGACAAGACAGGACTGACAGTCTCTAGCCTAGACCCCACCAACTTATAATCCAGGAGTTGAACTTCACTGTAGCCCATTCCAAAGCACCCAACTCTGCCCCAGCTAGATGCTGGGAAAAAACTGGTAAGGATCTTATGGCAATGAGTTATCTTACTGACTGGAGAGGGTAACTTTGAATTCATGATAAGTATGAATTAGGTAAGTTTTAAGTGTTTATTTCTAAAAGTGAAGTGAAAGTGAAGTCACTCAGTCGTGTTCGACTCTTAGCGACTGTTACGTCAAAACAAACTCACAGTTAATCAAGTGTTTTCAGGTAGGAGAATGACTTGAATTAATAGTTAATCTCATCCAGTATGATTGCTTTTATTCAAATGAATATGTCTGAAGTGCTTAAGAACATTTTAGTTTCTTAAGTATGGAAAAAATTCTCTCTTGTCATTTATTTTAGGCACTGTGTATAGAATTAATAGAATTTCTTAAAAGAAAGATCTGTAGGGACTGTATAGTTCAAACTATCCCAAAGGGGTAAATCCTAATATAATAAGTGTTTATAATTACATAGCAGTTTAGAGTTCAGTATCTACTGTTTCGTCTGATTTGATGGACATAACAGTCATAAAGGGCTTCCCAGTTAGCTCAGTGGTAAAGAATACGCCTGCCAGCGCAGGAGATCCAGGAGACGCAGGTTGGATCCCTGGGCCGGGAAGATCCCCTGGAGGAGGAAAGGGCAACACACTGCAGTATTCTTGCTGGGGGAATCCCGTGGACAGAGGAGCCTGGCAGGAGTCCACAGGGTCACAGAGTCAGACATGACTGAGCACGCACACACACACACACACACACCACACCCTTAAAGGAACACTGATTCCACCTCAGCAACTCTAGGGACAGAGAATGCACTGCCTTGAGTGGCAACAACTGTCCTATTAGAGACCATCAACTGTAAGGGAAGTACTTTCTCAAAATTGAGCTGACATCTGTCTTCTTACAATTTTTATGCAGAGGGCCTTCATTCTGCTCTCCAGACAACAAAGGACACATACCCTTTCTTACATACATATCGAAGCCAGCAAGAGTCATCAACCACCTCCCACCCCAATCTAGAACACTCTCCTACACACTAAATGCTTTCCCCATTAAAAGTTCCAGACCCTAAAGGCTTGCTCACCTTCCTCTGATGCTCACGGGGGTATCCAGGCAGCATTCTCTTTAAGTACCGTGATTAAAACTGAACACAACCCACTAGAAGTCTGAGTAGCCAGACTCTAAAAGAGGCACACAGTTAAGGACTGGGTCATGTATCATGCACCATGCTCTGTTTTTTTCATCTGTGAAAATCTTGCCTCCTTAAGCAGGATGTGTATATCCTCCTGGACAGGTATAATGGTTGTCATGGTGTAATGAAAATATTATGGGATTTAGAGCTTCAAAACCTATAAAATCTTAGCTCCATCACATATAATAATAATACTGATAGCTAGATTATTGAGCACTTAAAATGTGTTAGGTATTGTTAAAAATGTTTTCTCCTTCAATTAGTCTTCACAATAACCCAGTGAGGTAGGCAATATTACCCCCATTTTCCAGATAAGGAAACTGAGGCACAGAGAAGTTAATTTGCCCTGGATCATACACTTTGATAAGTGACAGAGCCAGGACTCAAATCCAGATAATCTGGCTGCAGAACTTTTCATCACTATGCTGAACTTATACTTTAAAAATCACACTGACATTTTTAACACATTAAATTAACACATCACTGCCATACAGAAAACACATTTATCAACATTTTAAGGGAATACTTCTCAGTGCTCTGTGGTAACCTAAATGGGAAGGAAATAAAAAAAAGAAGGGGTATATATTGGGTTGGCCAAGGAGTTCATTCAGGTTTCCTGTAATATAGAAATATATGTATAGCTGATTCACTTTGCTATTAGTAGAAACTAACACAACATTGTGAAGCAACTATATGTCAATAAAATAAATAAAAAAAATAATTTGGGGTGATCTGCTGGCCTAGATTTGCATTAATAATCTTATGATGATTTTGCTTTATTGTAGAATAACAATTAGTAGGAGAAAAACAGAAGGCGGAAAATACTGTAGCTTCAGCTTCTGAATGTGTCAGCACATGTGCGTGTGCGCACACACACACAGACACACAGACACACACAGACACACGTGCCTTGTTCGTTAAAATTCATCCTGGAAGATTTTCAAAAAAGTGACCATCTAACTAGCTTAACTCTAGAATGCAAATAATACCATTTCTCTTCGGGAAAATTAAAATAAGAAATTCCCACTAATTGGTCTTTGGTAACATTCATTGGTAAGTAAGGGAGGCCTTTGAGTATTTCAAACACAAAACAATAATAGAAGCTGACAGTGGCTCACAGAGTAAGACTTCAGAGTTTGTAATTAAGAACTTGAAAAAAATAAAGAACTTGAGATGTTGCCCTTTAATGTTTGTTGGGCAAATATGTCAGCCACCTCCGGTGCGATTAGGACTAGATCTCTCTGACAGAAGAGGTTAAGGATTCTTTTCACTGGTTAGAAATAATAAGCCCCATTTAGGGACTGCTTCCATGACAGCAGAAGGGTAAGCATCAGACTCTGATAGGAGGAAGACACACACCACTGCAATCATTTATCAAAATGGATAAACAAGCCTTTGGCCGCCTTGTTTTCCAATTGTCCAATGTTGCTTATAGACTCCCCGAGTGGCTCAGTGGTAAAGAATTCACCTGCCAATGCAGGAGACGTAGGTTTGATCCCTGGGTCTGGGAAGATCCTCTGGAGAAGGAAATGGCAACCCACTCCAGTATTCCTGCCTGAGAAATTCCATAGACAGAGGACCCTGGTGGGCTACAGTCCATGGGGTTGCAAAGTGTCAGACACGACTTAGCGATGAAACAACAATAACAACAATGTTGCCTATGCACAGGATTAAATGATTATTTATGAAATTTCTTTTCAGTTTAAATTCATATTGTATGATACAGAAATTTAAGATGTACTCCAAAGATAAAATGAAATAAAAAAAAAACACTGATTAACTTCTGTCCAATTGTTTGAATGCATTTTCAGATGCTTTCCATAACTTGATATATGTAACCACTGACAGATTTGCAATTTGAGTATGAGAGAAACCAACTGTCATATAGATAATTCTGGGTTTATTATCACACAAATAATAAGCAGCAGAATTGGAAATGAAAGATCTCCTGGTTTCCTCATTTGTAATAATGGGGGAAATAACTCTTGCTACATATGATTTTTCTCACAATTAAATGAACTCCCAAATGTAAGGTGTCCATCACACTGACTGGCTACTACTTAGCTCTCAGCCATGCTTGTTGGGTTCATTATTTACTCATCATATATGGCACTGTCCCAGGCACATGAGTTTTCAATAAATCCTAGAGGTTTTAGTCAATCAATGGGTCTTCTATGGCTGCAGTGGTGCACCCTGATGGGCTCTAGGTCATCACTGCCCCTCTTCTCACACAGCTGTAACTGAGAGCATGGCTTTGGGTTCCTGCCTGAAGTTTCCTTGAAAAACGTGAACTTAGTAACCCTTGAAAAGGAAGGTGAATATTGAGTACCTGAAATCAGAGCAGACAGTCTGTAGGGGGGACTCCACAACCAGCCAAGAGGGGGCTGCATACCAGCCCCTGGGTGGAGCTCCCTCCACTCCACCACGTATTCCTGCACAGCAGCGGTAGCTTTCTCTGGAGGTGTCCACGTCACCATGAGCTTGTCCATGCCCTCTGACTTTGCCAAGACCTGTTGAGGAGCCAGCAACTCTTTATGGGGAAAGGTGGGGGGGAAAAAAAAACAAAATCACAGTGGAAACAGATATAAAAAACAACTACCCAACCCAGCAAAGTTGTGGCAATAACCGACGTCTTTTAAAGGACTTCAGGTTCACAGATTTTGTTCATCCAGCTTCTCAGTTCTTGGAGAACAGGCATCGGTGCCAGGACCCTGTGTAGTGTTATTTATGGAATTATTTCCCCTTCATCTTCCATTTCACTTTCCACTTCTGTGTCCCCAAAGGTACCTGCTCTAGTGATCTATAATATGCATCCTTCTAATCTACCTTCTATATGTTTATTTACATATATATGTGTCCTTGAGAATTAGTGTTGCTTTCAGTTTGTGTGTTGTATTTTCCTGAAACACATTTGGAGTAAATCTAGTGCTTTTCCTAACTTTTATTTTCCCACTCAACAATATGTTTCTATTCTGCTGCTATATGAAAATCAAGCTCATTCCTTCAGATTACTGCCTCAACATGTTCTTTGTGTAGTCTCCAAGTGACAAGCTTTCTTCCAACTCTTTGTCAGCACAAACAAGGATGCAATGAACCTTCTCTTGCATGTCCTTGTGTGTGCCTATGTAAAAGTGTCTCTCTCATTCTCTTACACTGTTGGTAAGAATGTAAATTGGTATAGCCACTATGGAGAACAGTATAGAGGTTCCTTAAAAAACTAAAAATAGAGCTACCACATGACCCAGCAATCCCACTCCTGGGCAAAAATCTGGAGAAAACCAAAATTTGAAAAGATGCATATACTCTGATATTCATTGCAGTACTCTTTACAATAGCCAGGACATGGAAGCAACCTCAATGTCCACTGACAGAGGAATGGATAAAGAAGATGTGGTACAAATATACAATGGAATATTACTCAGCCATAAAAAGGAACGAAACAATGCCATTTGCAGTGACATGGATGGACCTAGAGATTGTCATACAGAATGAAGTAAGTCAAAAATAGACAAATATCATGTAATATCACTAATATGTGTAATCCAGAAAAATGGTTCATATGAACTTATTTGCAAATCAGAAACAGAGTCATAGATTAGAAAACAAATTTGTGGTCACTAAGGAGGAGGGATGGGATGAATTGGTAGATTGGGATTAACATATAAACACTACTATATATAAAATAGATGACTAAGAGAAATATCAGTAACCTCAGATATGCAGATGACACCACCCTTATGGCAGAAAGTGAAGAGGAACTCAAAAGCCTCTTGATTAAAGTGAAAGTGGAGAGTGAAAAAGTTGGCTTAAAGCTCAACATTCAGAAAACGAAGATCATGGCATCTGGTCCCATCACTTCATGGGAAATAGATGGGGAAACAGTGGAAACAGTGTCAGACTTTATTTTTCTGGGCTCCGAAATCACTGCAGATGGTGACTGCAGCCATGAAATTAAAAGACGCTTACTCCTTGGAAGGAAAGTTATGACCAACCTAGATAGCATATTCAAAAGCAGAGACATTACTTTGCCAACAAAGGTTCGTCTAGTCAAGGCTATGGTTTTTCTGGTGGTCATGTGTGGATGTGAGAGTTGGACTGTGAAGAAGGCTGAGCACCAAAGAATTGATGCTTTTGAACTGTGGTGTTGGAGAAGACTCTTGAGAGTCCCTTGGACTGCAAGGAGATCCAACCAGTCCATTCTGAAGGAGATCAGCCCTGGGATTTCTTTGGAAGGAATGATGCTGAAGCTGAAACTCCAGTACTTTGGCCACTTCATGTGAAGAGTTGACTCATTGGAAAAGACTCTGATGCTGGGAGGGATTGGGGGCAGGAGGAGAAGGGGACGACAGAGGATGAGATGGCTGGATGGCATCGCTGACTCGATGGGCATGAGTCTGAGTGAACTCCGGGAGTTGGTGATGGACAGGGAGGCCTGACGTGCTGCGATTCATGGGGTCGCAAAGAGTCAGACACGACTGAGCGACTGATCTGATCTAATCTGATCTGAATAAGAACCTATTGTATAGCACAGGGAACTATATGAATGTTCTGTGATGACCAAAATGAGAAGGAAATCTAACAGAAGAGTATTGTTCAATCGCTAAGTCGTGTCCGACTCTTTGTGACCCCACAGACTGCAGCATGCCCGGCTTCCCTGTCCTTCACTATCTCCCAGAGTTTGCTCAAACTCATGTCCATTGAGCCAGTGATGCCACACAACCATCTCATCCTCTGTTGCCCTCTTCTCCTCTTGTCCTCCATCTTTCCCAGCATCAGATTCTTGGAATCAGATGGTCAAAGAATTGGAGCTTCAGCTTCAGCATCAGTCCTTCCAATGAATATTCAGGGTTGATTTCTTTAGGACTGATTGGTTTGACCTCCTTGTTGTCCAAGGGATTCTCAAGAGTCTTCTCCAGCACAATTTAAAAGCATCAATTCTTCGGCACTCAGCCTTCTTTATGGTGCAACTCTCACATCCAATCATGACTATTAGAAAAACCGTAGCTTTGACAATTAGGACCTTCGTCGGTAAAGTGATGTTTCCACCTTTTAATATACTGTCTAGGTTTGTCATAGCTTTTCTTTCAAGGAGCAAGCGTCTTTTAATTTCATGACTGCAGCAACTGTCCACAGTGATTTTGGAGCCTAAGAAAATAAAATCTGCCACTGTTTCCCCATTTATTTGCTATGAAGTGATGGGACCAGATGCCATGATCTTAGTTTTTTGAATGTTGAATTTTAAGCAGCTTTTCCACTCTCCTCTTTCACTTTCATCAAGAGGCTCTTTAGTTCCTCTTCGCTTTCTGCCATTAGGGTAGTGACATCTGCATATCCGAGACTGTTGGATTTTCTCCTGGCAAACTTGATTCCAACTTGTGATTCATCCAACTCAGCATTTTGCATGATGTACTCTGCTTATAAGTTAAATAAGCAGGGTGACAATATACTGTCATGACGTACTCTTCTCCCAAATGTGAACCAGTGTGGAGTGGATATATGTATATGTATTACATAACTGATTCACTTTGCTATATAGAAACTAACACAACATTGTAGAGCAACTATACTTCAGTTTTTTAAAAATAGACTCTCTCTACATATAAATGCACACAATTTTTCAATTATAAACTAAATTCACCCATTTCCCTAAATATGGTCAGACTGATCTCTAAAACAGTAAATCAGTTGACCCTCCAACAAGAAAAGCATGAGAGTTCTCATTTCCCCACCAACATCTGGTATTTTCTTTCTCATTTTCCCAAGCTGGCACATGTAAGGAGGTATTTAATTGTGGTTTTATTTTCGTTTTCTGATTTCTTACAAGGCTGAGCTCTTCACATATTACTAGCTGTCTGACTTTCCCCTTTTCATACCTCACTCATTTTTTTTTCTGTTGTATTTCCTGTCTTCTTCCTGATTTGCAGAAATAACTTCTATATTCTAGATATTAATCACATGTTAGTTTTCAACACTAAAAATATCTCACTCTAGTCTTTCAAGTCTCTTAATTTTATGATGTGTTTGTTGAACATAAATACTTACTTTGATGTGGATAAATTTACCACAGTATGTGTATTTTGAGTCTTATTTATAAAATCCTTCCATTCTGGGGTCACAAAGATACTTAACTACATTTCCTCCCATTTGCTTTTGGTTTTATTTTTTAAATACCTTTCATATTTAGGTTTTTAATCCAAATCTAGCTAAAGGGTGTGTGTGTGTGTGTGTTTAAAGGAAATAAGCTTTATTATTTTTTCCACACAACAGGTCAATTTTTCCAAATGTGGTACCACCCCTGTCACACACTAAGCTCCACATATTCATGGGTTTGTGTGTGGATCAGCTTCTTCACCAGAACACACTGGTCACATTACAACGCTCTGTGACACCTGACTATTTGGTAGTTAAAGTCCCTCCTCATTTTGCTCTTCTTTTTTTCAAAGTGATCTTGGGTATTCATGAAACTTTATTCTTCCATATAGCTCCTATAATCAGTTTATGAGAGTCCTCAAAAATTTCAGCTGGTATTTTTATTGGAATTATATTAAATTTACAGCTCAGTTCAGGGAGAACTGATATTGTTACAATGTTAGGTTGTCCCATTTATAAATATGATGTTTCTTTGAAGTTGTTTGGGTCTCTTTTTATATCTTTTAATGGAGTTTCAAAAATTCCTCCTTAAAGTTTTAATGTGCTTTTTAAGGTTAATTCCTAGACATGTTATACTATTAGTTTGCTATTAAAATGGCATCTTATTTTCTACTTCTTTTCCACTATGAATTTGTGTGTGTTATTCTTATTCTAGCCGACCTTCTAAACTCTCTAATTAGTTCTCATAATTTGTCTATGGCCCTTGTTAAATTTTCCATGTAATAATCTTATTAGTTGTACACTTAAAATCTCTTCTTCCCAATCTTTGAACAAATCTCATTTCCTTTTTTTTTAAATCTTGTTGCTAATTTTAAAAAAGAATGTTCCCACATATCTTTATTAAGATGATGCTTGCTGCATGTTTTTGGTAGAAAGTCTTTAAAAAGCTAAAAAGTTTTCCTTTTTTTTATAGCTTTCAAACAGATTTTATTTTTATAAAATACTATTTACTAAAAATTTTGTTTTACTAAATACATTTCTATATCTGTTAAGAACATATCCCCCTTTTCTCCTTCAGTATTAAAGTAATGAATTACATTGATACACTTTTCTGATATTGATCCATCTTTGTATTCTTGGGGGCAACCCTGCTTGATCATTCTGCACTCATTATCTTTTCTCCTTTCTTCTTAAAATAGACTTTATTTTTTAAAGCAGTTTTAAGTTCACAGCAAAATTGAGTGAGATGTACAGACATTTTCCACACACCCCCGACCCCAAACACGCATCACTTCCCCCATTATCGACATCCTGCACCAGAGTAGTACATTCTGTAAGATTCTTGATAAATATGTTCAAATATTTCCCCTTTCATTCACGTTTTCTCTTAATTTCTTTTAATTTAATTTAATTTCTTTCTCTTAATTTCTTTTATGCAATTATCATCACTTATTCTTTCAATGTCTTAAGTCTTCTTATTTTTCAAACTCTTTTCCCCTTTTGATGACTTTTAAGTTTCTCACCCAATCTTCCTCTCACTCATTCACTCTTCAGATAAGTCCTTTCTGCTATCCAACCCATTGGGTGAGTTCTTTATTTCAACAACTGAACTTTTCATATTGAATCTCTATTTAGGGCTATTCCACAACCACCTGTTTCTGATTCATGTTCCCAGTATCCTCTCTTATCTTTCTAAGGATACTTCTTATGCTTACTCTAAACTCTTATTTATTCAATTATTTCTGGTTGCACTGGGTCTTCATTGCAGTGAGCACGCTTTCTCTAGTAGCAGTGAGCAGGGGGCCACTCTTAGTAGCTGTGAAAGGCTTCTCTCCGGTTGCAAAGCAGGGTCTCTAGGTACATGGGCTTTAATAGTTACAGAACATGGGCTCAGTGGTTGTGGCGCATGGGCTTTAGTTGCTCCACAGCATGTGGAATCTTCCTGGACCAGGGATTGAACCCATGGCCCCTGCATTGGGAGGAGGATTCTTATCTGCTGGACCACCAGGGAAGCCCTTATTCTAAACTCTTGGTCTTTCTATTGTGCTGATTATGCGTCCTACCACCCAAGTAATCCCACTTGGTGCCTTTCCTTCCCAGAACTGTGCCCCTCAGATTTCTCCTAATTTTCTCCTTTGGGGTCATGTTTTATTTCCTTGGATTGATCAGCAGCCTTGACCTTCATTTTTCTATGGGGGGAGTCGTGAAACCTTAGCCAGAGCTTGTGCTCCTCCAGGTAAGCTTAGGTGAGGAGAAGGAGCTTTTCAGAGTGGAGAACCAGAGAGCCTATAGTGATGCACCCTGAGCTCTGCTTGGCTCTTGGGAGGTGTACTTGGCAGCTCCGGAACCTGCCCATGCCTCTGTGGCTGACACTGCTCTTCATGGGAGAGTGGGGCTGTCATTCTCTTCTATAACTGCCAGACCATGGGGTTGGGGGGCAGGAGAATATCTCAGGCACTCTTCATTAGGTTCCAGGGCTTCCTCATAGTCATTCTGCCCTGCCCTCCAGACTTTCCTGCCCCATAGTAAAAATACCAAGTAAAATACCATAGTAAAAATACCAAGGCAACAAGGGGAAGAAAAAGGAGTGCAACAAGCCAGTGCCACCTCAGTCCTCTCCATTCCTCACTATTCCCCATTCACAGGTTCTCAGTCATCCTGTCCTGTCTCTCCTGTGGATCTTTGGGTGGGTTTGGTACCTCTGTGTTAGCTACCTTGCCAGGAACTGGAATTCCCCAGCCCTGGTTCTTTGTCTTCATTTGCCTTGGTATCTTATTTTCTGGCTATGCCACAAATTTGTTTTTGTTTTGGAGAATAAAACGTATTCATTCAGTAAATATGTATTGAGCACGTAGGGTTTGAAAGACTCTTTGCCAGGTGATGGGCTAACACAGTCAATCAACTTTTCTAACCACTGGTCTCATTGCAATTAGCTAAGTAAATCAACTTGGCATTGCCCAGTCTCTGAGTCACCACACTTGCCAGGAACCAGCCTGGATTTTCTCCCCACCGTGTTTGCCAGGGCATGCCCTCTCTTTTAGAACTTGGCTAACAACTCATTTCTGTGACATCTTTCAAAATTATTCTTCAGCCTTTATCATTCAAATTCCCTCTACATTTTCATTAAGAGCATCTGAATAGAGTTATGAAGTTCATACGCTATTTGGAAAAGTTGCCCTCCTGACAGGTGGCCTGGTTTTCAGTCTAGCTTTGTCACGAATTGGATGTACGATCTTGGCTAAGTTACTTCACCTCCTGGGGCCTCAGTCTCTGACATCTGTGTGGGCCTCTATGGTTGTGCTAGCTTCTGACTCTGGCCATAATTTCCAAAATTCCTGAGCACAGGGACAGGTCTGAAATATTAAATGTGTTTTATTTCTTGACCAGTCTGTTTAGCACACATTCAGTTTTCATCATAAACCAACAGAATCATTCTCATACTTCTTGATATTCAATGCTGTGGCATATGCCTTTTACAAACAAGTTGTCCCCGCTTTCTCAAAATCGATACAATTCTGCCGCTTGGGGCACTATTTTTCTCTTTCTGGGAAGAAAGCTGTTTCTGTGAGTTGTGTGAACTATACTGAAAGAGAAGCAGCAAAAGTACATGGTACACTATTCCTACAGATCATGCAGAATTTGGGACACGAGAGCTCCCCGATGGGAGATTTGCAAATCTGTCCTCCAGGTCTCCCTAGGAGGCTTGACTACTGCTATTGGATGGCTCAGGTGTGGCCTTAAGAGAGGCAGTGGGCTCTTAAGATTTCTAGGACCAGGACCCTTTTAGCTACAGCCTAGGTCTAGAGAACTGTTTCAATGTCTTACTTTACCACCCCTCCACATTTCTCTATTTTGAGCCTCATCCTTAATGACACTCCTCCATTCTGAGAGGGGGAATTGTGCCTCTTATGTCTTTTTGGCTTCTGGATCCATCATCCTTCAGCTCCTCAGGAACTTCATTCCCTTAATGATCCCCTTTCCCCTTCCTCGTCAACTCTTTCCCACCCTGGTTCTTCTTTTCAACTTCTATGCCTGCTCAGATCTTACTTTAAAACAAACCTTGCCTGCATACCTGCACTGTTTGCCTGGCTAACACAACTCGTCTCTCTAATCTCTGTTCACACGAAGCCTCCCCTCCATGCCCACGTTTCTACTTTTCTCTGTTCCTAGAGTGCCCTGTGCATATCTCTTGTCTCACATATATCCTGTACTGCAGTTTGCTTTTTTTATATGATTGCCCCTCCCACTGGACAAAATGTAATTGTACTTTTTACCTATTGCTGAACTCCAGTTACCTTATATAGTAATCTCAATAAATTTTTGTTGAATCAATAATGCAGAGGCCTAATGAATGTGTCATTTTGAGAAGCTGTTTTCAAATCTAAGTAAAGAAACTAGAATGGGCCCAGAAAATTCAAGATGCTTACATCCTCAAGACCCATCTGCAGTGAGGTTTAAAGAAGTAAGGTATTTTGACATACTACTTTTTAATAAGAGCAGGATATTAAACAGTGGTAAGATCTCAATTTTCCCCTACAGGATCCCTTTAAAAAATTTACACATACAGTACTTACTCAATGAAGAAGCAAATTTGAGTATAAAAATCACCTGTAATACCACAATGTAGATATGACTTCTGTTGATATTTCCATGTACATTCTTCTAGACTTCTTTACTGTGCTAAAATGTCTATTTGTGTAAATTCATATTTTAAATTGCATTATACCATGTATACTTTTGAAAGCCTACTTTTTCACTCATCATGTGCATCTTTCCACACCAATAAAAACACAGCTACAATATTACTTTTATGCTGGAGTGGGATTAAGGTGGGTGAAGGTTATGATATATTTAACCAATCTACCCTCTATTATAAAATTTTAGGCTGTTTGTAGTGTTTCATTATTTCAAAACCATTTCAACAACAAAAAAAAACATTTTAAAACCATTCAACAAAAAAGCTTACATTTTTTTTTTAAGCTCATGCCTTATTATTTGCTGAGGATGTATTATTAATGGCATAGTTTCCTGGTCAAAAGATATATTCATATTTGAAGTTTTTTATGTTACAAGTTGACACATTTCTCTTCAGAAAGTTGTACCAATTCATGAGCTTCCCTAGTGGCTCAACTGTAAAGAAAGTGTACCAGTTCACACAAAAGTGGCTTTTCCCCACACTTTCACCAGTATAGGTTATGCTGATGCTACTTACTCTTTTTTATTTTGATCTGATTGCTAAGGTTTTTTTTCTTTCAAAACTTGCATCTCATTGATTGCTAGTTAGGCTGAACATGTTTTTATATCTGTATTGTTCCTTTTATTTATTTATTTATTTGTAAGTGTTTATTTATTTATTTCACTGCCCAGGTCTTAGCCGCAGCATGCAGGATCTTCTAGTTGCAGGATGTGGGATCAAGTTCCCTGACTAGGGCTCAAACCCTGGCCCCTTGCATTGGAAGAGTGGAGTCTTAGCCACTGGACCATGAAGGAAGTCCCTATTCCTTTTATTTTATATTTGACTTTCCTGTTCATATCCCATTATCTCTTATTTATTTGAAAAGTTATATGTATTTGCCAAAAATCTATCATATACTTTTCCTAAATTGCTCTTTGCATTTAAAACCTTATTTACAGTGTTTTTTAAAAATTCTTACTTTACTATGCATAAAGTTAAGCTTTTTTCCCATAGGTAATCCATCTTTTCCTTCAGGTTTCTTCTTAGATGCCTTCCCCACATGAGGCAGAGATTACCAGTTACCTACCAAATACCCTCTTCTCATCTTCTCTAGCAAGAGAACAATGTGTTTCTAAGTCTCCTTTGTAGTTGGGTGTGACCAAGTGACAAGTTAGGATCAATACTGCAAGTGTTGTTGTGTGACTTGGGGCAAAACTCCTCAAGAGTGAGAGGTGAGGCTTCTCCCTTCTTTTCTGCTGCCTAGAAGGAGACAGCTGGAGCTCCAGCAGTCATCCTGGACTATGTGGCAGAGGGTACAGAAGGAAGGAGGCTGGAGTCCTCATGAGTACAGCTGTCACACCAGCCCTGGGCTGTCTACCTCCAAACTTCTCTTCTATAAGAGAATAAGTAAGTCACTATAGTCAAGCCTCTAGAAAGAGCAACTACCACTCCTAAAAGAAATTCCTAACTCATATGCTGACCCAAGGGTATATCAATATTTATTTGTATTTTTATCTACTATATTATCTCTACCTTTACAGATATATGACTGAAAAGACTTATAACCAAGATTCAATAGTATATATAAGATGAGAATTCTTGGTAGAAGCTTCTTCAAAATAATAATTGCTAGGCTTCCCTGGTGGCTCAGGTGGTAAAGAATCTGCATGCAATGCAGGAGACCTCGATTCAATTCCCAGGTCAGGAAGATTTGCTGGAGAAGGGCTAGGCGGCCCACTCTAGTATACTTGGGCTTCCCTGGTGGTTCAGCTGGTAAAGAATCTGTCTGCAATGTGAGAGACCTGGGTTTGATCCCTAGGTTGGGAAGATTCCCTCGAGAAGGGAACAGCTACCCACTCCAGTATTCTGGCCTGGAGAATTCCATGGACTGCAAAGAGTTGGACACGACTGAGTGACTTTCACTTTCAGACCCCAGTGTGGATAAACTGTTACACTGAATTTTAAGGAAGAATCTAATTATAGAGTTTTATTCTATCAGGCATTTTTTGAAAAAGTTAGGCCGACAATCTTGACTAAAATACTTTTATAATACAGGTCTTGAAAATAGTTTTAGTATCTATTTTCTTCACTAATTATCAGCTTTAATCCTGACAAGGTAGCTTTCAGAGGATGTGACTATAAAATATGTCTAGCTAGCTGGGAGGTTTTCAATGTAGATAATTGGATACATATCTAAATTTGAATAATAAAGAGCTATAGTATAGCAATATTGTACTATAGTTCCTTACAGTCAGAATTTCATTTTAATATTATTGGTTTTCAAACATGTTTTGACTATAGGTATGCTTTTTCTAGAACTTGACAACACATATTACTCTTGCTCATGGAAAAATTAGCAAGATATTAGTGTTCAATTTAATGAATATTTCCATAACTAACATTTATTGTTTATATGTGTGTGCATACTCTCAGTCATCTTCGACTCTTTGTGACCCCATGGACTCCAGTCCACCAGTCTCCTCTCTCCATGAGACTTCCCAAGCAAATGGTTTCCATTTCCTCCTCCAGGGGATCTTCCTGACCCAGGGATCGAACCTGTGCGTCTTGCATTGGCAAGGGGTTCTTTACCAGCTGAGCCACCAGGGAAACCCCAAACACCTATTATGTATTTATTAGTCTCTGTATTTAAACTCACAATGACCTGCAATTCAGGTAATGTAATCCCTAGTTTAGAGAGGAGGAAATTGAAGCTCAGAGGTGTTAATTCATTTGGATACTCACTGGCTAAAAGGAAATTTCAGACAGCCTTTGAAACCTGTTAATTTCAAAGTCTACACTCCTGTGCTACTCATACCAGGCCCTGAGCTGGGCCTGAATGAGCTAAGAGATTAGGAAGACAGTTTCCTACAAACAATATTAAAGAAAATTTGGTACTTACCTGCCCCACACAGATCCGTTATGTTAATGCGAGTGGGCAGGGAACTGCCTTTCGAGTTAGCTGCAGACACAGCCGCAGCCCAGTTCCCAGTTCTGGGAATTACCCAGGTCCAGGAAGTGTGTTCTGTGATGTTCTGTAGTGTGATTTCCCCTCCTGCCACCTTCTGCAAGGTCACTTGATAGTGGAGGATTTTTCCTCTTGCTTCCGATAGACTCAGATTCTGCAACAAAACACACTTACTTACTGTGTACTCTCAGACAAGGTCACTGGATGCTCTATGCTAGGACCTCATGACTGCCTGCAGCAGGTGACTACACTAGAGTGACCTTTTTTTTACATTTTTTCATTTCTTCCACCACACACTTATGCTCCACCAAGCTCCACCACTTATAGAAAACAATCAGTTAACATTTTTAAAAAGTTAATTCTTAAAGAATTGTTTGGGAACAATCCCAGAAAGTAAGCATAAAACTAATTCTTTGTATTGTAACCCTGTTAGACAAGGACCATGAGAAACAGAATCACTGGAAATGGAGAGTTGCCCAAGCCTGTGTTGGCAGTGCCTGTCCATGCCTAGTGTAGGGAGAGAAAGGCAATGCTCACCAGACTTAAGCATCACAGTTTTCTTGCAAGGCTCTTCTTTTCATGGGGTGTGGCGTGACCTCAAGATGCTGAAAAACACACCTTAGGGTTGGCAAATGCCCCTTTTTCTGGTTTCCTGCTCCTAAGCCATCTTTTAATAATTTGGTATCCTATGTCTTTTATCTGTCAGGAGAGGCTGGGTTAATATGAATATCTGCTTCATTTAGAATTTGTATCTTCCACTTTAAGTGAAAAAACTGGCCTTCTGATTATAATTTGGCTTCTGAAATAATTAGCATGCTGCAAGAGGATGCTCCTATCTGCTGACTCAGGCCTTCTGGTTGGCCCAACAGCTGCAATTCTCACTATAAATTAATGCATGAACAGCCAGCTTTTTCATATTTCAGGCTCTGGGAGCTTGAATGATGCAGGTCATGTCCTAGGTGCCTTTCTGGATCCACAAGGGCCAAGACTCGATCATAAAACATGGTCAATGCAATGGGTGAATGCCATGTGGCTGGGGGCATTTTGGGGTGCACGTTCAGCTTTTCCCTATAAGACATCCTGTGTCCTGGCAAGAACCACAAAGTTTTGGTGGGGCAAGTGTCCATCACAGCTGATCTTGTGTGGATTAAAACAAGTGAGTGCTTTTGACATTGTGATGTTCTGAACTGTTATTAATAAACATGCCCTTGGCCACAGAAGAAAAAAAAAAGATAAATAAGTAAAAGCTGGGTAGGGAAGACCATTCGATCAGGTCTCTCTCACTCCATCCTTCCCTACTTGTCTCTTTGGTAGCTCCAGAGGGTAGCACCCAAATGTACTTCCCAAGAGTTGGCGCTCACAAAACTCCTCATTCTTGCCAGGGACCCAGGAGGCAAATAGGGAAACAGCCTCTATTATGGCCCCCTCATTGTCCTTCACAGATACCTTGGTAATCTCATGCAATCCAATGGTAGAATGCTAACAGAAGGGGGGAAATGTCAAGTCCTCCTGGGTCCAACGAACCTACGTAGTGACTGCTGTGGAAATCTATCTGATCCCAGTGATCTGGTAAGCAGAGGTGTGGGTTGGAAAGATGAGTGAAGGAGGGCAGCGAAGGGCCTGGACCTATCTTGCATTTTCTCTTCAGATCCCATATTTTTGAGCCGCAAATATCAGTGAGAAAATGAAGATGGGGCCAACAAGTTAGACAAAGGAACATGGTATCCCTTGACTTGTGCTTATATAAAATGTCAAACTCAAGTTTGGGGATAAAGGTTAACATCAATCAGTTAACTAATCTCCTTAACCAAACTGGAAAATGGACCTAACTTGTCTAGCAAGGTCCATAGAATAAAAGATTCAATGAGTTCAGTGAGTCAGTGGGGAAACAAGTATTTAGCCAGCAGGCAGGCAGTCTCCTGAAGCACCTGAAAACAGTGTGATTAGGTTAGTTAAAAAAATTAGGTAACATTAAGTTTGCAAACCATGTACATAATCCATCACCCGTGGATTAACCTGGCTCTAAGGGAATGGAATAACAACAGAATTAAATAATGGAATAATTATTCCAGTTTTAATAAGAGCTAGAATAGAATACCAGAAGAGCAGAACTGGAGGGGATTCTCCAGATGAACAATTAATTCAGTGTTTCATTTTATCAACAGAGGAAACTAAGTCCCAGGGACACGAGATGATTTGCTTAAGGCCACTCAAGAGACAGATGGAGGAGCTGAGTGGAATCAAGGGCTCCTGACCTCCAGACTCATGACCCCTCCACTCTGACTCTCTACTCCTTCTATTGGCAAGCCTGAGACAGTTGGTGAGTACAGGCGCCATATTGCGTAGTTGGGTCCTCAGTCACCCTTCTGGCCCAGAGTTGCAAAGCAGCCTCTGTAATTGTGTGGCTGTGGTATGCTCTGATGTGGAACATCAATAGTGGGCATGAGGTTGGTAATTTGGGGAGGGTGGAGATCCAGAATTCTTTCTCCAGAGCCGACAGGCTCTAAGTCAGAAGGGGACAAGTTCTGAAACAAAAAGAACCTTGGCCTGATGAGCCAGCTGGGTCTTTTCAGATAAACTTATTTTTCCCTCTAGTGTTTATTTGGGTGGGTGAGAAGGGGGAATCTATCATCTATTGGGCCATACCATGAATCAGGAGCTCTACAATGAGTGTCACAATAAATGTGACACTCCCTATTCTGATGAGAGTGCTAAAGCTCAAGAGAGGTTAAGAAATAAACTTGTCCCCATAGTAATGTGAGATTTTAGTGCGCCCCCTGGTGGATGTGAGAGATGAAGGAGATACTCCTATTGAGCCAGGGATCCCTGTGAACATCACAAAGACAGGGTACTTCTTGTCCCTTCTTGGACAGTGCTAAGAGCAGATTTCAGCCAGTGATATTACTGTCGTCATCTTCTTCTACTGGTAAGAATACACTAAGAAGAAAAATGTGTCCACGGCTTCTCTCCCTTCAGTTTTCTTTCTGCTCTGTCCTGTGGAAAATGACCTAAACTTGGTGAACTTAGCCTTTCTGACTTTGGTTTGTCCAAAGAGCAAGGAGTGAGCTCCCTTATAAACCGTTATAATAATTCTGCTGCCTGAAAAGGCTTTCAGAATCAAAAATAACTTGGTGAATGCAATCCAAGAAAGCACAAAGTCTGATGCATTTCAGAATGCATTGCCCCGTTTCTGTTTTAAAGTGTATTATAGGAAAGGCGTTTCTGTGAATTGATAAAGCATTTCCTCTTAGGACTTAAAAACTACTGTACTGACAATAAAGTACTATTTTACTTCTGAATTTCTCTTCAGGCAAAAAATAACTTTTTAAAAACTGGTAGAGTTTAGCCTATATCAGAGAAGAGCGCCTGTAATCAAGACCCTTTGGAAAGCTGAGGAGTTTGAACATTTACTAATCACAGCTTTATCTGTGAGGTTTTTTTTTTTTTTCTTTTGGGTTCTGAAACACTGCTGACTTGGTTCTTGTTATTAGGACAGATCTTTGACTTTTCTGTTCCACCACTTAGCAGCTGTGTGACCTTGGGCAAGCTGTTTCAACTCTCTGAGCCTCAGTTTCCTCACATGTAAAGTGAGGATAATTCTTTGTGCAGCACAGGTGTATTGGAGGATTCAGTGACCTAAGGGAAGCAGACTGTTTCAAAACAGTGTTTGGTGCATGACAGATGTGAAGACACTTGGTGGGTACTGTTTATTCACTCTAATATAAAAATCATCATGATTGGCACTTTACCCTTATGGCTCTTCTTTGAATCTTCTATTATTCTTAACCTGGCATATACCACAGCTCCCTGTAGAAGTCTCACCAATATCACACAGTTGATTACAAAGTATATATACCATTTGTGGGTTTAAGCCTGAATACTTCAACTTTTCAACTTATGACTGCCTTCAGCAACCCTAGTTCAAAGTAAGGACAGTCTTTACCTGGAAGGTTTGAAAATCACTGTACTGGAAATTTCTATCTGTGGATCTGTTTTCCCCATTAGCCTGTCAGTTTATTTTTGCATCCTCAGTGTCACACACAGTGTTTGCCTCCTAACAATGACCTTGCAAACACTTTTCACAATTCTCTCTTTAGTTTTCATAGCAATCTCATGTAGTATATGCTGTTATTATCTACACTGTGCTCATAAGGCACAGAGAGGTTGAGCACCATGCTCAAGGACACACAGCCAGCAAGTGGTAAAGCTGGAACTTGAACCCAGGTAGCACAGCTGCTCTACCTGGAGGATGAGGTCTTAAACTGCTGTCATGCTGGCACTCAGTAGACATTCCCCAGGTGTTCTGTTACTCTGAACTGATTTACCTTCTGGCAGTTACCCTGGCATAATGATTTCTATCTTGTTTTATAGCTGGAAAACAGCAAAATAATGGAAACTTTTTAAAAGCAAGCTTTAACCCCCCTTGCGTCTGTGTTTTCTATGTTCTGTTAATTCTCTGCTACTTACTCTTATCTTTGTCACTGACCACATTCTGCTATCTAATCCAAATTCCCTGCAATTGCAGCTGGTATAGCATGTGTGACCAGCAAGCAAGGGAAAGCAACCTGTTCTGTCTGAAAGCATCTGCAGCAATTCTGTGCCAGCCTGTGTTGGGACAGGGCTGGGAAAGGGAAGGAGAAAGAGTTGAATACCACAACAAAACTAATCTTCCCATCTGCTGCTTTTGTATTTAAATATTGATTCTGATGTTGTATAGCTCCTATAATTACATAAGGCTCCTGGCAGCCAATCTTCCCTGGGGATTCACAATAGACCTTTGTCCTCCATCAATATAAACCAGGTTACAAATAATACTTCCTACTTTTATTGAATCCCTTTCATATGAGGAGGTCAAAGAATTCATGGCTTCAGTGCAATGTGATACAGGCTGGAACACTCTTCATTCACCCAAGACAAAGACAGGGAGAAAGAAACCAAGTGAATGTACTAAACAAGCTGCTTCTGATCTCAACTGTCTTTCTGAAGCTGTGCTGTTAACTAGTATGGGGCTGGCTCTTTTCTCTTTCTCCTTGTCTTCTATGGTTTGAGGGTAGCTATTTATCAAAATGAATTACTTCTTTTAACAAGTGAGTCTTTTCCCTGCTCAATCTTTTCCCCACTTTTGGAAACAAGCGTTTCCCCATCTCTCCTTTCCTGCTTGTCAAGGCTTAGGAATCTTGCTCACTACAGGAGGGAGCCATGTAGCCTTTGAAATGAAGCTATCCTGACCTAGGATGGGGTGCCATCTGGAGGGTGAGCTCTTGGCCTCTGTGCCATACTGGCACTTAATAGACACGTGCATGCGTGCGTGCTCAGTCGCTTCAGTTGTGTCTGACTCTGCGACCCTATGGACTGTAGCCTGCCAGGCTCCTCTGTCCCTGGGATTCTCCAGGCAAAAATACTGGAGTGAGTTGCCATGTCCTTCTCCTAGGGATCTTCCCAACCTGGGGATCAAACCCGAGTCTCCTGCGTTGGCAGGTGGATTTTTTACCACTGAGCCATGAGAGAAGCCCCAAGATAGATCATTAGTAATTTTTAAATTGATTACATGTTGAAATGATAACATTCCCAATAAACCTGTGTTAAGTGATACATACTATTAAAATCAACTCCATCTGTTTTTTTTAATTTCCTAAAATGTGGCCATGAGAAAGTTTGAAATTACACATATGGCTTGCATCTGTGGCTTGCTTTATACTGGGTTGGCCAAAAAGTTTGTTCAGGTTTGTGTGCCCTCTTATGCTGAATGAACTTTTTGGCCAACCCAATATTTCTATGGGATAGCACTTCACTAATGTGATTCTGTACATGCCAAAGCCATGTCCCCCTGAGGTCTTCCCAGCAAATGTTCTCCCACCCTTGTCCTGACTAATTTGTTCTTCTGGGGAGCTCCAATATTACCTTCTCGTATTTTTTTAAGTCAGAAAACTGTAATAACACCTGGACAGAATCAATATAAACAATTTAAGGGAAAATACATGATATTTTCTAAAGCTTTTAAATATTCCAAAAGATTTTATCCTTAAAACTCAGTTTAAACAAACAAAAACTTCACCCTATTTAATCCTCAGCAACTAGACTGCTGACTCATTTTACCCACACCTCCAAATCCTTTCAACCAAATAAACTACAAGCAGATGCTCACATGGATTCTGATTGTGGGCCTATCTTTCCATGTGTAGACCCTCCCGTCCCTTGTGTCTTCCTGACGCTCTGTCTCTTTAACTGCAGTGACTCATCGCCTGAGCTTCACTTTGGTCTATGGTTCACCACGTTAGCTGCACAGAGAATGGGAGATGCTGAAACTGCCAGTATTACCTTCTGAAAGGTCCTGACTCCTCACCCATCCCCTCCCTGGTCATAGTCCCCTCAGCTGAACCTTGAACTCCTTCTTAACACCCGAAGACCCTCACCATCCCCTCTGCATTTCTGTCCTCCTCTGCTGGACGGTGAGCTCAAGGACATGGAGCCTGCCCCTGGCTTGTTCACGTCCATGTCCCTGCATACAACATGGGCTCTAGGCCTAAAGAGGGGCTTTAATGTACTTGTTCGCGTGGATGAACAAACGAGGGAGTGAGTGAATGAAGAAGGGAATTCAGCTCCATCTGCACACAGACATTTCTCTTCCAGACCCATGGTCTAAACCTAAACTTCAGAAAGTTTATGATTAGCCATGCTTCAGACAGTGAGAGGACTCTGAAGAAACTGACAGAGGAAACTGGAAAGGGTAATGTGGCTTTAACCCACTGTCGTATCTTTTCATATGTCAGATCAGATCAGATCAGATCAGTCGCTCAGTCGTGTCTGACTCTTTGCGACCCCATGAATCACAGTACACCAGGCCTCCCTGTCCATCACCAACTCCCGGAGTTCACTCAGACTCATGCCCATCGAGTCAGTGATGCCATCCAGCCATCTCATCCTCTGTCGTCCCCTTCTCCTCCTGCCCCCAATCCCTCCCAGCATCAGAGTCTTTTCCAATGAGTCAACTCTTCACATGAGGTGGCCAAAGTACTGGAGTTTCAGCTTCAGCATCATTCCTTCCAAAGAAATCCCAAGGCTCATCTCCTTCAGAAGGGACTGGTTGGATCTCCTTGCAGTCCAAGGGACTCTCAAGAGTCTTCTCCAACACCACAGTTCAAAAGCATCAATTCTTTGGTGCTCAGCCTTCTTCACAGTCCAACTCTCACATCCATACATGACCACCGGAAAAACCATAGCCTTGACTAGACGGACCTAATGTCTCTGCTTTTGAATATGCTATCTAGGTTGGTCATAACTTTCCTTCCAAGGAGTAAGCGTCTTTTAATTTCATGGCTGCAGTCACCATCTGTAGTGATTTTGGAGCACAGAAAAATAAAGTCTGACACTGTTTCCACTGTTTCCCCATCTATTTCCCATGAAGTGATGGGACCAGATGCCATGATCTTCGTTTTCTGAATGTTGAGCTTTAAGCCAACTTTTTCACTCTCCTCTTTCACTTTCATCAAGAGGCTTTTTAGTTCCTCTTCACTTTCTGCCATAAGGGTGGTGTCATCTGCATATCTGAGGTTATTGATATTTCTCCCGGCAATCTTGATTCCAGCTTGTGTTTCTTCCAGTCCAGCGTTTCTCATGATGTACTCTGCATATAAGTTAAATAAACAGGGTGACAATATACAGCCTTGACGTACTCCTTTTCCTATTTGGAACCAGTCTGTTGTTCCGTGTCCAGTTCTAACTGTTGCTTCCTGACCTGCATACAGGTTTCTCAAGAGGCAGGTCAGGTGGTCTGGTATTCCCATCTCTTTCAGAATGTCCCACAGTTTATTGTGATCCACACAGTCAAAGGCTTATATTCAAAGTGACTTTCTTCTTAAAGGATGGAAGCTGAATTAACTGAAGGAAAAGTGTACTGGAATCACAGATGGAAATAACTGGTCAAAGCAAAGGAAATGATGTGAAAGTCTGTGCAGAAGGGGATGTTAGAATGTGAGGGAAAGAATTGGTGACCCCTTGTGAAGGGCTCTCATCCAACACTGGGGCTGTTGGTGACACAGCCACATTTTCTACCACCGCATTTACTGTTTTGACAATACCCAGGTGTTTTTGCTGTATTCATAGATTAGGCTCAATTTTTTGGCTTCAACATAGAAAGTACTTTTTCTCTTAAAAGCAACTATGGGGACTTCCTTAGTGGTCCAGCAGTTAGGACTCCATGCTTTTACTGCAGGTTCAATCCCTGGTCGAGGAGCTAAGATCTCACAAGCCGTGTGGTGTGACCAAAAATTTAAAAAAAAAAAAAAAAGCTATGGCAAAAAACAGTATGGAATACTTTTGAGGAAATGTAGCTTTTAGGAGAAACCAAGGTGTGGGAAAATGAGGAACTACATAGGAACCAGAACAACAGCTGTCTTCTCCACCCTCAACACACTCACACTCACATTCATAAATAGACACACATGTAGATGCTCACATTCACACCCAACCCCCACACTCACAGACCCACACATACTCACCCACACTCACACCCACATACACCCCACACACCCATCTTCCACACATTCACGCCTTTACACTCACTCACTAAAATGGTGATTCACACCCTGGAATTTCACACCTAATGTGATGGTGTCAGGAGGCGGGGCCTCTGTGAGTTGATTAGGTCATAAGGGTGGAGCACCCATGGATGGGATCAGCACTCTCTAAGACCCCGGACAGCTGTCTAGCCCCTTCCACCATGTCACCATGTGAGGACGCAGGAGAAGTCTGCAATCCAGAAGAGGGCCCTTACCTAACCATGCTGGCAGCCAGATCTCAGACTTCCAGCATCCAGAACTGTGAGAAATTGATCTCTGCTATTTACAAGCCCCCAAACTATGGTGTTTTATTAGATGTGACTAAAACACTTACATACATGCACAGCATACATGCCTGCACAATCACACACATACTCATATCTGCACACCCACACAATCAGATCCCTCCCACGAATACAAAATTCACATGCATTCATACACATGTGCATTCACACACACACAACACACATGCAGACACACCACTCCAGACACTCACATCCTCACCACGGACCCGTCTCCCCTCCCTCCACCCACCCCCGCCCCCACCCTCAGCACACACCTGGGCTGTACCCATTCAGCATCAAGTTGTTCTTCTCTAGTGTAAACATACTAGAGAAATGAAAGGTCATCTCTCATTTCCCCAGCCGCAAGAGAAACGTGCTCTCTCTGTGTTCACAGGCTGACGGGGTTTTACTTGGGGCTTCCTTTGGTGCTGAAGCCCTGAATTCCCCTCTGCAGTGGCGGGGTGTCCCTTTCATTGGGTTTCCCAGTATTGATCAAAGTTAGAAAAGAAAAATCACCCACCACACGCATGTCTTCGCTTCCCTTCCCCAGTAAGGTCTGACTGGGCCCCACCACAAAGCACCTGATCTGGCTGCAGGCTGTTCTGAGGTTTTGATGAGTTCCTCCTGTCACAGCACTGCCCTGTCAGCTCCCAGTCCTGCCTGAGGGCGGCAAGAGGAATCCCCAGTCGGAGGAATGGGAGTGTTTCCAAACAGAAGGGCAGTATTCCACTCAGGAAGGGCTCCCAGCAGCAGGCACCACATTACAGAAATCCTTGTGAGAAATAGCTTCCCCTCCCCAGACTGCAGTTTCCGTGTTTGTAAAATGATTGCTGTAACTGCATGCTGCTTAAATGCCCTTTGGCTCTAGAGGTCTGGGATTCGTGGTTCTGGAGCTCAGAGCAGAACCACTCATCTCAGTAACTCTGGGCAGGATTTAATTGCCACTTCCTGTGTAGGGCCGTTGAAGAAATCCAGGATTCAACAGAAAAAGACTAAGTCCTGTGTGTGCATGTGCTAAGTCACTTCATTTGTGTCTGATTCTGTGTGACCCTATGCGCTGTAGCCTGCTAGGCTCCTCTGTCCCTGGAACTCTCCAGGCAAGAAAACTGGAATGGGTTGCCATTTCCTTCTCCAGGGGAATCTTCCCAACCCAGGGGTCAGAACCCAAATCTCTTATGTTTCCTGCATTGGCAGGAGGGTTCTTTACCACTAGCGCCACCTGGGAAGGACCAGGGACTAAGTCCTGTAACAACCCTGTAAAACAAAAAGGCTGGCTCCAACTCTCCTTTTTCAGGGTGGACAATTGCCAAAGGTTTTGAAGGTGCCCTTTCATGACCACCATCTAGCATAAGGTTGTAGAAGCTTCTAGTTTTTACATTTTTGGTTTCTTATTCAAATCCGTTCCGGTCCAAAAGATCCTTCTTGGGCACACAATTTTGGCTCCACAGAAGAAAACCTTTTGCTACGATTCATGGGGTCACAAAGAGTTGGACACAACTGAGCGACTGAACTGAACTGAACTGAACTTATAGACAAGAGATGCCATCAAGGTGGGCTGTCTCCAGAGCAGTTCTTCCTGTCCCAGAAGGTCCTAGCAGAGACATCTGTCTGTCCCGGCTGGACTAGGAGCAATGTTCATGAGAGATAGGGTGGACCAGAAGAGTTTTGAAGTCCTTTTGAATTTCAAGACTTCATTTTAGAACCTAAAGCTTTGTAAGAAACAGGGACAAAATTAAGATGAGCAGCAGAGAGGAATCTGCATATGGAAGTTTGCTAAACATTACCTGTTTGCTAACAAATCGTTATTTTGACTTTGCTCTGAGGCTGGTTTCAGGGTGTCCTGCTTACGCCTGTTCTAAATGCTCTTTGTGACAGAAAGAAACACAGGTCTAGCACTGGGTATGTTGCTTACACTGTTATGAGAAAAATGTTGCGGTACCATCTAATTTACCTTGGCAGCCCCAGTGATTTTTCTGGGTTTACACCTTGTCATTTACTTGTGCCTCCACCCCCAACCTTGAATTCTGCAGGTACTTTGATCATTACCCTCATTCTACCAAGAGAAACCCCAGAGTTGAGAGGAATGAAATGGGACCAGAACAGCATATTTTCAGATAACTGTAAAGGACATTTTTGGAGGAGGGATCTTTACGGGATGAAGAATTTGCATTTTAACCAGTTGCTTACTTGTGAAAATGAAAACCAACAGCCAGGAATTGAGCTAGGTTCTTCTATACTATTTACAAATTGCGGTTGCTCTAAATGCCTTGCTTTAAGAATAATCTTGCTATTAAAAATTCATTTTTTAAGATAAATTTTAAGCTGCAGTTTTAGTTTCAAAGTGAAGAACTTGATAATGACTCACCAAGCTATTTACAGTAGTCTCCTTTTATACCAGAGATTCTATGTGTGAGAGAGAGAAAGGGAAAGAGGGAGAAAGAGCTCATTTCTTAAAATTGAAGAAGACCGTGATTATCAAAATCTATCATGCTAACCCCATCAGAGGACTTTATTACTCTGACTTCTAGTTTCATGCTTGTCAGCTGCATAATTCCAAAACTGTTTATTTACCCTTAACTGGAAGACATGTTGTAAAAAGGACATAGGTTTTGAGAAATAAAACCTCTTCTTATAAACATGCCAATCAGTAGCTCAATTCAAACAATATATATATTTTGGGGGGCAAAATGAGTCATACTATAGCAGAAAGAGCTCTGGATGGGGTTTTAGTCCCAGCCCTGCACTTAGTAGGTGGTTGACTTTGTGAAAAACCTCCTTTTTTGGGCTCTCAGTTTTTTTCATGTGTTAGTGGGGATACTAGTATGTATCTCTTAGGGTTTTTGTAAGGGTTAAGTTGAAATGATAATGCCAGCTTTCAGCACTTTGTGAAACTTTTACATTCTGTCATAACATTAGGCCTCATTGTTTGCTGGAAGGTTGTTCTGTTTACCACTGTTTTACTACTATTCCTGAAGAAAGGCTGTTTTCTATTCCTATTTCTCTTATTTTCTACTATTATTAGTATTCCTGAGGTAGAGGCGCTTACTTTCCACCCACTCACTTTTCAATGACCATAGAAAACATATTCCTAAATATCTATATCCACAGCTTTACCCTCCCCTAAAATGAAAAAGTGAGGTGGTCACTGCAGGGCATATTGTATCTGTTGGGTGGGAGGAATGGCAGAGAGGAGAACAGAATCAGAAGAGAAGGTGTGGGGAATGGGGTCAGAGGATGGGCACAGTTTGGGAAGGGAAGAGACCTTGATCTGACTGGAAGTGGATGAGGGAAAGATATGATTGCGTGGAGGCAGGAAGTCAAGAGTCCTCACCCTTGTGTTGGAAAAGTAGATGACATAAAGTCAACCATCGTGAAGATCTGGCTGAGAAAATGAGTTCCAACACAGTCTCTGAAGCCTCATATCAAAGCAACTATAGAACAAGTTCTTCGGCCTTGAAACTTACCGTTCAAATATGTAATTCTCTTCATATGTCAATTATATCTCAATTAAAAAAACTAAATATATAGTTCTCCTGAATTTTAAGTGGACACTGCAAACTTACCTTCCAGAAAAGAGAAATCTGTTGTCTATTGTAGTCAATGTGCTGTCTCATGTACCAGACATTTAACATCCCAATAGGCTCTGTTTTGAAGGGGAAAAAAATCCACAGCTTCATGTATATATACATATATAGAAATACACAACGTAAAAACTTTAAAAGTCAATTGGTTATTGATTAAACTATTCTAAGAGAGTAGAATTATAGGATAATTTCAATTTTCTTTGTGTCCCAGTATTTCCCTTTTCCTTTTGTTAAATAATGAACATGCTTGACCACAGAAGTCATAAAAAACAAAGTGCTGTAGTCCACGGGGTCACAAAGAGTCAAACATGACTGTGTGACTAAATAACCACCTTAAAAACAAACTTTTAAAAATGACAAGGGGACATTACATTCTTAACTTACCCTTAAACATGTATTAGTAAAATAACTCAAAGAAAGTATACATGGTTAATTCTTTTTTGTTGGAATGCATAAAAAATTCTCAACAGAAAAACAGACATAAATCATGAGGAAAACATTTTTCAATCCTGTAAATTACAAACACAAAGGCTGAACTTTGTGTTCATCTCCATTCCTGAATTTATGTTGGAGTATAATTATTTGGTTTTATGACCATTAGACAATAATCTATTTGTAAGGAAGTCTGTCTCATTCATCTTGCTGCTGCTGCTAAGTCGCTTCAGTCGTGTCCGACTCTGTGCGACCCCATGGACTGCAGCCTACCAAGCTTCTCCAGGCAAGAACACTTGAGTGGGTTGCCATTTCCTTCTCCAATGCATGAAAGTGGAAAGTGAAAGTGAAGTCACTCAGTCATGTCTGACTCTTAGCGACCCCATGGACTGCAGCCTACCAGGCTCCTCCATCCATGGGATTTTCCAGGCAACAGTACTGGAGCGGGGTGCCATTGCCTTCTCCCTCATTCATCTTAGCATTCCTCATACCCAGTGCAGTGCTTAGAATGTAACAGGCTCCCAGTTACTCTTTGTTAAATGATGAATAAGCAAATGAACAAACCAGACAATCTCATCTACTTGATGCTGAAACACAGGCTGAACTAGTAAAAGAAATAACCACCAATCCATAAAACAATGGTCAAATATGACCTGATTTAATTTGAGAAAGTCAACTGAACATATTTTTTGAAAAGAAACTGAATAATCAACTCCTATGTCTAAGTGTGTATGTGTATTATCAGTGCATGAAATAGTTTTCACTGTGACTCAGATCATGAACTCCTTATTGCCAAATTCAGACTTAAATTGAAGAAAGTAGGGAAAACCACTAGACCATTCAGGTATGACCTAAATCAAATCCCTTATGATTATACAGTGGAAGTGAGAAATAGATTTAAGGGCCTAGATCTGATAGATAGAGTGACTGATGGACTATGGACGGAGGTTCATGACATTGTACAGGAGACAGTGATCAAGGCCATCCCCATGGAAAAGAAATGCAAAAAAGCAAAATGGCTGTGTGAGGAGGCCTTACAAATAGCTGTGAAAAGAAGAGAAGCGAAAAGCAAAGGAGAAAAGGAAAGATATAAGCATCTGAATGCAGAGTTCCAAAGAATAGCAAGGAAAGATAAGAAAACCTTCCTCAGTGATCAATGCAAAGAAATAGAAGAAAACAACAGAATGGGAAAGACCAGAGATCTCTTGAAGAAAATTAGAGATACCAAGGGAACACTTCATGCAAAGATGGGCTCAATAAAGGACAGAAATGGTATGGACCTAACAGAAGCAGAAGATATTAAGAAGAGGTGGCAAGAATACACAGAAGAACTGTACAAAAAAGATCTTCATGACCAAGATAATCACGATGGTGTGATCACTCACCTAGAGCCAGACATCCTGCAATGTGAAGTCAAGTTGGCCTTAGAAAGCATCACTATGAACAAAGCTAGTGGAGGTGATGGAATTCCAGTTGAGCTATTTCAAATCCCAAAAGATAATGCTGTGAAAGTGCTGCACTCAATATGTCAGCAAATTTGGAAAACTCAGCCGTGGCCACAGGACTGGAAAAGGTAAATTTTCATCCCAATCCCAAAGAAAGGCAATGCCAAAGAATGCTCAAACTACCGCACAATTGCACTCATCGCATACACTAGTAAAGTAATGCTCAAAATTCTCCAAGCCAGGCTTCAGCAATACGTGAACTGTGAACTTCCAGATGTTCAAGCTGGTTTTAGAAAAGGCAGAGGAACCAGAGATCAAATTGCCAACATCCGCTGGATGATCGAAAAGGGAAGAGAGTTCTAGAAGAACATCTATTTCTGCTTTATTGACTATGCCAAAGCCTTTGACTTTGTGGATCACAATAAACTGTGGGACATTCTGAAAGAGATGGGAATACCAGACCACCTGACCTGCCTCTTGAGAAACCTGTATGCAGGTCAGGAAGCAACAGTTAGAACTGGACATGGAACAACAGACTGGTTCCAAATAGGAAAAGGAGTACGTCAAGGCTGTATATTGTCACCCTGTTTATTTAACTTATATGCAGAGTACATCATGAGAAATGCTGGGCTAGAAGAAGTATAAGCTGGAATCAAGATTGCCGGGAGAAATATCAATAACCTCAGATATGCAGATGACACCACCCTTATGGCAGAAAGTGAAGAGGAACTCAAAAGCCTCTTGATTAAAGTGAAGGAGGAGAGTGAAAAAGTTGGCTTAAAGCTCAACATTCAGAAAACTAGGATCAAGGCATCTGGTCCCATCACTTCATGGGAAATAGATGGGGAAACAGTGGAAACAGTGTCAGACTTTATTTTTCTGGGCTCCGAAATCACTGCAGATGGTGATTGCAGCCATGAAATTAAAAGACACTTACTCCTTGGAAGAAAAGTTATGACCAACCTAGATAGCATATTCAAAAGCAGAGACATTACTTTGCCAACAAAGGTCCGTCTAGTCAAGGCTATGGTTTTTCCAGTGATCATGTATGGATGTGAGAGTTGGACTGTGAAGAAGGCTGAGCGCCAAAGAATTGATGCTTTTGAACTGTGGTGTTGGAGAAGACTCTTGAGAGTCCCTTGGACTGCAAGAAGATCCAACCAGTCCATTCTGAAGGAGATCAGCCCTGGGTGTTCTTTGGAAGGAATGATGCTAAAGCTGAAACTCCAGTACTTTGGCCACCTCATGAGAAGAGTTGACTCATTGGAAAAGACTCTGATGCTGGGAGGGATTGGGGGCAGGAGGAGAAGGGGACGACAGAGGATGAGATGTCTGGATGGCATCACCGACTCGATGGACATGAGTTTGAGTGAACTCCAGGAGTTGGTGATGGACAGGGAGGCCTGGAGTGCTGCAATTCATGGGGTCACAAAGAGTCAGACACGACTGATCGACTGAACTGAACTGAACTGAACTGAAATAGTTTTATTTCTCCCACTATCAGTTTTGTTTTGATTTACAGCCAGGGGTGGAATCAATGGAAGCAATCCCTGAAAACAGGCTTCAATTGTGCCAACCTAACTTGCGTAACAGTGACCCTCAGAGTATATTAGGGTGAATCTACCTTGGGGTTCCTTCTAGAGCAGCAAGTTCCATTTAACCAGCTAGAAATTCCCAGAAAGCTAAGTCCCACCTGGATGGCAGAAGACAAGCAGGCAGGAAGGGGAGAAGAGAAAGAAGGACAGAGAGGGGGCACATGTCCTAGCACATACCATGGGCAGGCCCCATGTGGGCCCATTCAGTGACATCTCATGTCCTCCTCAGCCGCATGACATACTAGCTTTGGTGCAGTGGTTAAAGTGTGAGCTCCAGAGCCAGGCCCTCTATGGGCAAATCCAGGCTCTGTGATCCTGAAAAATACTGCTGCTGCTACTGCTGCTAAGTCATTTCGGTCGTGTCCGACTCTGTGTGACCCCATAGACGGCAGCCCACGAGGCTCCCCCGTCCCTGGGATTCTCCAGGCAAGAACACTGGAGTGGGTTGCCATTTCCTTCTCCAATGCATGAAAGTGGAAAGTGAAAGTGAAGTCGCTCAGTCGTGTCTGACTCTTAGCGACCCCATGGACTGCAGCCTACCAGGCTCTTCTGTCCATGGTGTTTTCCATGCAAGAGTACTGGAGTGGGGTGCCATTGCCTTCTCTGGAACAATGCTAACTTGTCCTTAAGCCAGGTTCCTCATCTGTCAAATGAGGATCATAATTCTACACATCAGATGGGGCTATTGTGAGAATTTAAATGAACGTAAGAGTGCTTACACATGTTAAGCACTCAGTCAATTTAGCTGCTGTTGTTTTCTTCACCTGAAAACTGAAGTTCAAAGAAGTTAAGGAACTTGATCAAAGTTCCAGAACTAATTAGTGGGGAAGCCAGGCTTTGAACACAGCTCTGTTTGGTCTATGATCTTTGCTCTGCATCATGCAGTTGCCTGGCTCTGCTAAGGCTTACAACGTCTCTGTAAAACTTAGGTCTTCCATTGGGTGTGCCTCTTTCATGTTCTAGTCTTTTCCTTTGTCACTTCCTCTTCCTGCCTCTCTCACCTTCATCTCTTTTAACTTCTAAACATTCATTTCTTCCCCTTCTCTTCTGACCAGTGATAGTATTCACCCTTGCAGTGAGGACCTAACAGTAAGAAATGTGTACAGAAGACATTCTGAAAGTGCTCTCTATCCTTCAGGATTACAGGGACCCAGGAATCAAGCTCAGAACTCTTTTTTTCTGCTAGTCCATATGTAAAAAGGAAAAAAGCACAGGCAACAGAAAGGAAGGGGGGCTGGCATTTATTGACCACCTTCTGCTGCTGCTGCTGCTGCTAAGTCACTTCAGTCATGTCCAACTCTGTGTGACCCCATAGACGGCAGCCCACCAGGCTCCCCCGTCCCTGGGATTCTCCAGGCAAGAACACTGGAGTGGGTTGCCATTTCCTTCTCCAGTGCATGAAAGTGAAAAGTGAAAGTGAAGTCGCTCAGTCGTGTCCGACTACCATTTGCCAAATAATCTTTGGATACTATATATCCATGCTCTCACTTAATCCTCACACAATGCAGAGGGAGCATATGAGTAGACCTGTTTTGCAGCTGAGGACAAGGAGGCTGACAAAAGTCAAATGATTTACAAAAACTGCAGAGATGGTAATGGCAAAGCTGAGCTGGGCCCAAGTTTTGCTGTCTCCAAAGACCCTGCTCATTTGTTAGCATTCACCGTGTTGAGCAAAGATCTGAACACGCCACAAACTAGATGATCCAGACATTGACCACATAATCAGGATTTGGAAACTATGGTGTGCTCAGTGTCTAGGCCAGATGACACGTTCCATGGTGCTACATGTCTTCAGTTAATTACATATAGGTGAGAAATTTCAAGGGAACACTCACCTCTCATTGCCACTCATTGCCTCTACAACCTACCAGATTATTACAGAGCTAAGAATCAAATTCAAGAGTCATAGTTTCTTCAAAAGATAAATTGCAAGTGAAGCTGAAATTTTAACGGTGCCAACCTGTAGTGTAAGCCTCTATGGGAGAGAAATCATTAGTCAAATCTGTATGGGTTTCAAAGTGTAAAAATTCATGACTAGAAATGTCAAACTACTGCTATGTAAAGCAATATAAGGGCTAACATTATAGAGAATCTTTGACATTCAACTGTCAAAATCACTTGGGAGTCCTAACCTCAGTGTTATCAAAAAGTCAGATAAAAGTATCATAGGCAGGTGAGAAAAGGAAAGACAAAGGCCATATGTCCCAAGTGACACACACAAAAAGGATGAATACAAATGATAAAAAGTATGAATATTGAGCAATGGAAGTCATTTCTCCTGAGACGAATGTACTATCCATGTGAGGAAAAAAACTGGGTTAAAGAGGAAGGAATCACCAATATAAAAAAGGAAGATATCCTAAATTAAGCAGAAGATCAGCCTAACTGCCCTCAAAGGGTTCTTTCAACTCTGGTGGTGGCAGTTTAGTCATAAGTCACGTCTGACTCTTGTGACCGCATGGACTGTAGCCTGCCAGGCTCCTCTGTCCATGGGATTCTTCGGGCAAGAATACTGGAATGGGCTGCCATTTCCTTCTCCAGGGGATCTTTCCCACCCAGGAATCAAACCCGGGTCTCCTGCATTGCAGGCAGATTCTTTACTGACTGAGTTACAAGGGAATCCCAAGATTTGAGGATTCAATGAAACAGGACGTGTGGTAAGTAAATCAGGGCTAAGCCATGTGCTGCTTCTGAGATTAGCATTCATCTTGGAAGCCAAGGCAAGTGCAATGGTGTGGATGAGAGAAACTGAATTGCAAGTAGACAGCAATCCCTCCACCAAGGTTTTAGCACGCACCACTCCAGTACTTTTGCCTGGAAAATCCCATGGACGGAGGAGCCTAGTAGGCTGCAGTCCATGGGGTCGATAGAGTTGGACACGACTGAGCGAATTCACTTTCACTTTTCACTTTCATGCATTGGAGAAGGAAATGGCAACCCACTCCAGTGTTCTTGCCTGGAGAATCCCAGGGACAGGGGAGCCTGGTGGGCTGCCGTCTATGGGGTCGCACAGAGTTGGACATGACTGAAGCGACTTAGCAGCAACAGGGGTAGAGTAGAAAGATCTCTAAGAACAGTAAAAATAGAGAATTTAACACAAAGTGAATATGAAAAAGGAGTACCTTGAGAGATTTCAGGTAGTGGACTAAATTGAACCCATGAGAATATTTTGGTCCAAGCCATGCTCCAAGCAGGGAAAGACAGAGCTAAGTAAGTCATCCACCACCTTGGTTCCTCAATGTCCACTCTTTGGACTGTGATACACTTCTCTAAAATCTAGTTTCAAATAACTCAAATAGATTCACAGATTCACAAACACCTACATGGTTAAACAAGTTTCTCAGTGGTAGACTCTTGCCTTCATACGTTACCACCTGCTATGTCTCCATGGGAAGCCCTACACACTCCCCCACCCTTCCTCCTCTTTGATGATTTCAACACTTTGTTCACTCTCTCTTTTCACTCCGTTCTGTCACTATTTTTGGTGGCTTATCATCCACAGGGGTTGCTTCTTCCCGATGGCTGATGCTGTAAGTCCCTCTACCTGCTCACTTCAAATGATCTGATTCTCTCACCTCATGTCTTTGCCTCACACTTCACTGAGCAAAATGAAGTGATCAGACAGGGATTCCCTAATATTTCCACCATGAAAACTTTCAAACTTCCCCATCAGTTCCCTAACACATCACTTCTACTGACTTTACTGTGAATGAAGCATTCCCTACTTCCATCATAGGCCAACCCCTTGAGTTTTAGGTCCCATCCTCTTGCTTCATCAAGTATATCTCTCCCACTATTATCCTATTTCCTGTATCATTAATCTCTCTTTTTCTGCTGGGTCCTAAAATCACCTTGTAAATATACTGTATTATCTCTGATCCTAAAAAAAATTAAGGAATTTCTTAATGCTACATCCTACTCCAGCTACTGCCCAACATCTCTGCTCCCCTTCACAGAACTTCTTGAAGAGTTGTGAATCGTCACTGTCTTTATTTCCTCACCTCACATTCACTCTCATTCAATGCCCCCCAACTCTACTTATGCTGTTCCTGGTCAGAAATTGATGCTGCTTTGTCAAATCTGATGATTACTTCTCTATTCTCACTTCAGTGGATTTACTGGGAACATCTGACATAGCTGAATACTCCACCATCTATTTTTTTCTTTTTAAGAAAGATAATCTTTCAACATCCAGATCACAAGTGAAGAGCCTATTTCTTAACAGAAGCAGGGATGTTTCCTCTATCCTAAAATCAATGGAGGCATCATGTTAGAGTCCTGATGGGGAAAAAAAGTGAGTTGCAAAAGATTATATACTGCATATAATTTTGATCAAGCTTAAAACAAGTGACACTAATCACTGTTTAGAAGTATATACATTTCTGAAAACTATGAGAAAAGTGTGATGATGACATAAACACACAATCCAGGGTAGTGGCTACCTGTGGGGAAGTGTGACAGGGTAAGAATACATCAGTAATTTTACAGCATTTAACTTGAATGATGAGTTTGTAAGTGTTCATTTTGTTGTTATGTTTTCTAATGAGAAAGTAGCTTAAACTAGGATAGTCAGAGTAGCAGTGGAAGCAATGAATAGATTTTGAATATGTTTAGGAGACTCAATGCTGGTATGAGGGAATGGGAGAAAAGGAGAATTTAAGGATAATTTCTCCATTTTTTGACTTGAATAACTAGGAAGATGGTAGAGTCATTAACCACGAAAGGAAAGACTGAAACAGAGGCATTCTGAAAGCATTTTGCATTGGAGAAAAAACAATTTTTTTGGCTATGTGAGGTTTAGTGTATCTGTTGATATCTAAGTGAAGATGTAGAATACGTGATTGGAGTACAAATCTGAAGTTCTGGAGAGACTCCAGAACAGAAACTATATTCTTTCTTTCTCTTTACCTACCTATCTAGTTTTAGAGCCATGAGATTGAATGAGGTCAGCTGGGAAAAGAAAGAGACCCAGTACAAAGCCCTGTATATTGAGATTAAGAAGAGAAAGATGGCCAGCATAAAAGACTAGGAAGAATTGGCCAACAGGGTAGAAGAAAAACCAACAGGGTAGAAGAGATTTCACAGAACTCAAGAGAAGCAAGTACTTCTAGGAGGTAATAGCTCTTCCCTTCTACTGCAGTACCTTGGAGACCGCATACTCCAGATGGTAGAAGGCCATAAGATTCCATTTGGGCTTTGCAGCTTATTCTTGGTGCCATCTCTTCTAGGAATTTTCCCTGATGTTCCAAGATAGACAGTAAGTCCCTGAATCTGAGGATCTGACTGCTTATCATTGCATCTGAGTACCTGGCATAGTTCCTGGCATATATACATTCCTTACAGGCCATCCAGAGAAGTGTTTTTTACTCCCCACTGGCTTCTTTTGGAGGGTTTCATGAAAAGCATTTCTTCCCATTGGAGTGATTACCATCTTGTCAAATAATTAAGCTTAGGCATTTACTTCTTCCAGGGTAGGTGTTGAGCTTAGGAGAGGCCACAAGAAGAAGAAAAGAGGGTAGTGACACTCATTGGATCTCAAACATAACATTTTCCCTCTAATGAAAATGTTTGTCACTAAGCCCCTTTAGTAGGTAAATAACCATTCATTCTCATTTCCTCAAGTCTTAGGCAAAAAGATACAAGCATGATATTTTCAAGTTTAGCTAATTTAGGAATCAGCAAACTATGGCCCATGGACCAAATCTGACTGGTTCCCTATTCTGTGTTTCGATATAGCCAGTGAACTAATGATAATAGCTTTCACATTTTTAGATGGTTGACAACCAATCAAAAGAAGAATCCTTTTTAGTGACATAAAAATTTTATAAAATTCAAGTTTCAGTGTGCAAAAATAAAATTTTGGATACAGTTTTGTCTATGTATTTCTAGACTGTCAATGGCTGCTTGCATGTGATAACAGCAAATTTTAATAGTTGTGACAAAGATCATAGGTCTGCAAAGCTGAAAATATTTATTATTTTCAGCTTTGGACCTTTATAGAAAATACTTGCTAACTCTTAAGCTAGACTTAACATCTTGCTTACTAACAGATGGTAAAATAACCTCTAGTATTTAATTGTTCACACCTAACCTATCCTATGGAGAAGGCAATGGCAACCCACTCCAGTATTCTTGCCTGGAGAATCCCAGGGACGGAGGAGCCTGGTGGGCTGCCATCTATGGAGCCACACAGAGTCGGACATGACTGAAGCGACTTAGCAGCAGCAGCAGCAGCAACCTATCCTAGCAATTGTTTAAAATCACAAGTGAATGAACGATTGTCTAGCTTCTCAATGGGAAGATGGGTGGCTGCAGCTATGTTTTTTCCTCTCTTTGGGGATCTCTCACCAATTACCTATGCCATCACCATGATGGAGGAGGACTCCTCCTCTGGCACTAGTATGAGCATTTAAAACTTCCTTTATTAACTGTCCACGGTCAAGTTTACCAAGACCAAACATACAAATAACACTGAAAAATGATGAAGAATTAATAGGCAGAAAGACTTGTTAATATAGCTCTAAGGAATGGTTCATTCACCTTTATTTTGGAGTCTCCTCCTGGGTGCTCAAAATGATGAGGAAGCACTGTACCCCAGTACTTGGGCATTTTCTCAGGCATGTGAAGACACTATGCAACCCAAACTCAAGACTGTTTTCCCACTAGAAGCAAAATATGACTGCTCGTTTCCCAGTCAGGCCCACATTTGACGTATACTGATTGATGGACTGTCTTCCTAAGCATAGGAATGTGATCTGTTTCCTTCCACCCCTTACTTAGTGGTCATTTTTAAAGTGTTCTTCATGGAGGACTGTGACAAGAGTTTAATTTAATGACAAGGGAAGGGGCATATGGAGTGAATAATGCCTTCATTCACTGCTGACATGCTATAAATAACTGCACCCAAACCACTAAGAGATAACATATTGTGCTGTTTTGAGTAGCCAAGACTGCAAAGAAAGAGCTCTATCATAATAACATTGCTCAGTTTTAGACAGTAATTAAAAAAAAAAAAGCTTACTAGTATTTTTTTTTAAATGCCAAGTTACATTTGCATACACATCCCAAGGGTTAAAAGGAAGAAGTGTCAAAAAAATTTCACACCTTTTAGGTTTACATCAGTTAGTGTTTCATACAGAAACTGATGACAGAAACAGTGGTAAGAGGTGAAAACCATGAAGCTTAGAGTAAGAGAAAAGAGATCTTACAATAACCCACAGAAAGATCAAACACAGAAAAGGGAGATTCAGATAGAGAGGAAGTCAGCAGAGCTTGGTCAACGTGGTGTATTTCAGAGTATGGGTTTCTCTCTTTGTGAATGCTTGCAACTACTCTGAATAAGCCAGCTTCCTTGGTTCAATTCATAACCATCCACGAGTTCATAAACACAAGTTGCTGCATTCGTTGTTATGGTAGTGGTTCATTTTATAGGATATGAGAAAATTACCATTCTGCCTTGATGGGTTTTTAATTCAACAGATAAACACTTGAAAAAATAAAAATAAAAATCTTTCATACATATCTAAACAGGTCATTATCAAGTGTGAGTAAAAATGACAAGAATTTATGAGCCCAGAGTTTCCCTATTTTTATATTTTAGCTTAATGTGATACAACTTAACTTCTCAGACAAATTATGAAGTTGTGTATTGTATCACTAACTGAGTGCTTTCAAAAACTAATACTCAAACGGCTATTTCTTATGTCTCCAAAGATTTAGAAGAGGCATAAAGTTCATATAAACATTTTTGGTTTAATAAAATATTTGATTTTACTTCAATAAAACTGTCTTCCCAATAATTACCAAAAACAAAAAGCTCATCAGACTGAAAAATATATTTGATCTCCTCTTCATAGCTATGGGCTATCTATGGTACTCCTGTGAGCAGTGAGTATCAAAGTTTGAAGAAGTGCAGGGCTGTAATATTTGGAAAAGAGAGGATTGTTGAATGTTAAACTTTATTTTAAAATGTTATGTCTCCAGAGATTACCTTTTCCCAAGCTTTTAGTATGGCTTATAAAGGCCATATTAATTTTCATAGAACCCAAAAGGCAAGATGCATCAAGGTTTAATGATAAAGGAATGAAATTAATTACTAGTCATAGCTTTGTGGAATAAAAAAGAGTGAGATAGTAAGTGAAATAGAAGTAAGAGATAAAATCAAACAGAGGCATACAGCTTGTAACCAATGTGATAATATATGAAAAACAGGAGTAGGACTTAACTAATGTCAAAAATTTCCAAGCAATATAAACATATCTCCCTGGACAGCTTCAATACTTAAGCTGATGTGAAAATGAGCTTGTTAATCAATGCACTATGTTTTGATTTAGTATCAGTATTTTAGAGTCTATTCTAAGGAAATTATTACATCTTCCTCTCTCTCTTATCTTTCATCCTGTCTATCCACCACTCCTTCCCCCGCCTCCCCCCGCTCCCCGCCTCTTTTAGACACATACCTTCTTCTGGTGTTTGTGTTCGCAAAGATTCACTCCAATCACTCCAACTACCTTTATAAAGATGTAGCTTAGAGGAAATCTGAAATTCATATTCTGTAAAGGGTTTCAGATCCAGCAAGTCATGTCTTCCTTTGGCATTTGTGACATTAACCTTGAAACCAACAAGATTTTTTAAAGTGCCTGTTAATACTAAATTAATTAAAATAAAGGTAAGAAAACCAAACTAGATAACCCTTTTTACTTTTCAAATCTGTCATTCAATGAGAAGAAATAAAATAACTGGGTTACTGAATACATGTAATGTTAATCTGAAACAATAGTGTCTCATTAGAAACACAAAGACAAAAAAATTTGTGGATCTAACAACCCATCTATAGAGATTCCAAAGGGGATCCAGAAACCAGCTATAAAACAAGTAAACACTGAAAACTACTCGTTTTCAAAAAGGCCTTGAAAAAGTTTGTTTCTAACTAGATATTATTTTTTATTTGGCCACAATGAGAATGCAATGAATGTTTTAACACAGACATAAAACTGGCTCCAAACAGAAAAATTTAATTATATAAGAAAATTATTAAGTGGCATGCTGCAGTCCTTGGGGTCACAAAGAGTCGGACACGACTTCATGACTGAACAACAACAACAATATATAAACACTTAATTATTATACCTTTCTATATCTGGAACTAGGGCTTCCCTGGTGGCTCAGATGGTGAAAAATCCACCTGAGTTTGGTCCCTTGGTCAGAAAGATCCCCTGGAGAAGGGAATGGCAACCCACTCCAGTATTACTGCCTGGAGAATTCCACGGACCAAGGAGCCTGGTGGGCTACACTCCACAGGGTCACAAAGAGTCAGACATAAATCTAAGCGACTAATATTTGAATAGGGTAAAAGTCACTCAGTCGTGTCCGATTCTTTGTGACCCCATGGAATAGTCCATGGAATTCTCCTATGTGGAACTGATCCTTTGTTATTATTATAGGCACTATATTTTACCAAAATACTGGAAAGAATCATAATCCTACATTTTTATTGTAAAAATTTAATGTTCAATATTACATCAAAGTGTAAAGTTTTATCTTTGGAATATTCAATTTAGATAAGCCTCTGAACATTCCCTAATATTTATTTTTCCAATAGGTTAAAAATTACTAAAACGTGAGACTTCCCTGGTGGTGTAATGGCTAAGACTGTGCTCCCAATGCAGGGGGCCTGAGTTCCATCCCTGGTCAGGGAACTAGATCCCGCATGCAGAAACTAAAACCCAGTGCAGCCAACTAAATATATAAATAATTTAAAAGAAATTACTAAAAAGTAATAATGGAAGTAATAATGGGGTAGGGAGTAGAACAACAAGGAAAAATGAATCATTTACTAGAAATAAATCATAAAAAATTAGTGTGGGTTTACAGAAGCTTATGGCTTAAAAAATTTCAGCATCAGTGATCAAATTTTAGGATATTTGTTTTCATTTTTTTCTTTTTTTTGACACATGGTTTATGGGATTTTAGTTTCCCCACCAGGAATCAAACCTGGACCCTTGGCAGTGAGTGTATGGAGTCCTAACCACTGGACTGCCAGGGAATTCCCTAAGATACTTCTCAATAAACAGAAGTGTAAATGATTGACTGATATGTCTCACATGTATATGTGTACTTTTGGGCTAAACATTCTTAAACTCTGTATTTTGCTGATATGAAAAAAGACATCTGGGCTGTGCTACTAAGAATTTCTCCCTGGTTTCCCCTTCACTCTAGAGACCATTACCATATTCCAGGATCTGCTGTTAATGGGCCGATATCTGAGTCGATTGAGTAGCACCAGTCCCTCATCTCTCCACAGAAGGGTACACCTGTCCACGGAAGCATTTACAAATTTGATTCTGATGTCCCACGGAGGAAGAGGCCTCACTGGTAACCAGGACAAACAAAAAAGTGTGATTCAGGCTCCACAGCTGGAAATTGCCTTATAATTACATGAGCTATAAAGAGTTGAACAAGTCTCATTTCTAAAATGCACAGCCGCCAACTTGGTGAAACAAACAAGAGAGGAGTCCCTGGCTTTTAGAAGGAAGAAAAAATTGGATTGACTTCTAAATCATTAAAGTAATTCCCTTTAATCTACCCTCATTTTTAAACAGATAAACTACCATAAACATCACTGATAATTTGGATTTCACTTAATTTAATGATTTAAAGAAAACCAATGTGCCAAACCCAAGAGTTTCAACGGCTGAGAAGGTAGAGGTGTGGCTAGTGGCGATTACATCAGAAGGAGAAAAAATCTTGGTAGGAAAAGCCATAGGAAAGAGACTCGGCAACAGAGGAATAGAAGAGAAGAGGGAAAGAAGGTGACTAGAGATGAATGGTCAATGTAAAGAGAAGGAAGGCAAAATAGGCAAAAGTGTGATAGCAAAATGTAGAGTAGATGCTAACGTACATCATTTACTACACTGTACAGTGTGTATATGTGCAATGAGATGCCTTGGGAAGAGAGAAAAGAGACACGTGTTGTGAGGCCAGAACTTCAGGCAGGTCAGAAGCTCAGTGTTACCTGGGAATGCCTGGAATTGGCCTCTGACTCAACTGGGCCAATTACATCTGCTCAGAAATGTGCTGGGACTGGCTAACTCCAGCTCCCAAGCTGATGAGAGGGGTGAAGTAAGTGTTCTCTGAGGAAGATGCATTTGGTACATTGATACACTTTATTTATAGTTTGCACCTGGCTGCTTCAGCCCTGCAGGCCCACACGCAGCCTTATCTTAGAACAATGGAGTAGCTGTGACCCTGAAAAGACACCTCCACCATGAAGGGCTTACACGGAGCTTCTTGAACAACCTCACATGACCCTCTCCTCACTCAGAAAGGATCACTGGCAGCCTATGCCTTCATGGGATCTGAAACCAGTGGGCTCTTATTTCTCCAACACAGAGAATAATGTCGCATATTCCATTTTGTACAACCATGTCTCTCGTTTGAGACCTACATCCTTTTGCTTACATCAAAGACACATCTATCCTTTGTCAATGCCTACTGGCCACTCTCCACGAACCACTCTCCCTTTTGAAACCATCACACAAGTGATTCTAAAAATAATGTTCACAGGCTAAGATCGACACCTAAAAAAGTAAAATTATACATACCTATGTCCAGCAATGTGAATGAGAATGGAAATGAAGAAGCACTCCCAAGACTATTGATAGCAGTAACCTTGACTGTGTAACTAGATTCAAGTGATTCAGGGGTTAGGTTGATTCCAAGGTCCAAATGATCACAATAGTGATCATTACATTGCTTTTGCCAAGTTAAATTTTTTGGTCCATTTAACCTGTAAATGAAAGATGCTTGTGTTTAGCAAGACAATTTATGTACTATTGCCTCTTTTTAGCACAAAGAAACAAAATGTTCAAGTATCTAAAATTCTTGACATGTTTTATTAGGGGTTATACTATGGGAATACTGTATTCTGCAGTCATAGGACCACAGTTCACCCCTCTTTTTTTTTTTTTTTTTGATAGGACTGAAATGCTTGACATTCATATGGATGAGTAATGATCTCTACACTGCGTGCATGCATGCCCAGTCACTTCAGTCATCTCCAACTTTTCGTGACTCCACGGACTGCAGCCTGCCAGGCTCCTCTGTCCATGAGATTTTCCCAGCAAGAATACTAGAGTGGGTTGCCATTTCCTCCTCCAGGGGATCTTCCTGACCCAGGTATCAAACCTGCCTCTCCTGCTTTGCAGGTGAATTCTTTTTTTTTTTTTTTAATAATTTTATTTATTTTTGTTTGTGCTGGGTCCTTGTGACTGCGTGCAGACTTTCTCTAGTTACAGTGAGCGAGGGCTACTCTTTGTTGCAGTATGCAGGCTTCTCATTGCAGTGGCTTCTCTTGTTGCAGAGCACAGGCTCTAGGGTGTGCGGCTTCCATAGCTGTGGCATGTGGCCTCAGTAGTTGCAGCTCATGGGCTCTAGAGCACAGACTCAATAGTTGTGGCACATGGGCTTAGTTGCTCTGAGACATGTGGGATCTTCCTGGACCAGGGATCGAACCTGTGTCTCCGGCACTGGTAGGCAGATTCTGTATCCACTGAATCATCAGGAAAGCCTTGAATCCCTAAATCGTGGCCGACCTGTTCACTCCTTAGGACAGAGTCAATCATCCAGAGGATCTATGGCCACCTTGGCATTTACTTCACAGAAGTGCCAGATCCAAGTACAGATCAGAATCCTAGGCCCCACTTCCTTTCCCCTATCTCCTTCTCACTTAGTCACAGCCCCACAGCTAGATCTCTGGATGGGATTACAGAATTAATTCCAAGGGAAAGAATTTCCCAGACTCTCTCTTTTTGTAAACGCTCAGGTCAGATTGTTGCTGTTGTTCAGTCACTAAGTCATGTCCAACTCTTTGTGACCCCGATGGACTGAAGCATGCCAGGCTTTCCTGTCCTTTACTATCTCCCAGAGTATGCTCAAACTCATGTCAATTGAGTCAGTGATACCATCCAACCATATGATCCTCTGTTGCCCCCTTCTCCTTCTGTCTCAATCTTTCCCAACATCAGGGTATTTTCTAGAGAGTTGGCTCTTCGCATCGGGTGGCCAAAGTATTGGAGTTTCAGCTTAAGCATCAGTCCTTCCAATGAATATTCAGGACTGATTTCCTTTAGGATTGACTGGCTTGATCTCCTTGCTGTCCAAGGGACTCTCAAGAGTCTTCTCCAGCACTGCAATTCAAAAGCATCAAGTCTTTAGTGCTCCACCTTCTTTATGGTCCAACTCTCACATCTTTACATGACTACTGGAAAAACCATAGCTTTGACAATGTGGACCTTTGTTGGCAAAGTAATGTCTCTGCTTTTTCATACACTGTATAGGTTGGTCATAGCTTTTCTTCCAAGGAGCAAGTGTCTTTTAAAAGGTGCTTTAAAAAGAAAATCCTCCAGGGCTAATGGAAAGCTACCACAAAAAAGAGTCTATTTATAAACCATGACCCAAGATTCCTCAACTGCAAAAGAGAGAAGTTTAACCCTAGAGAGAAGCCTGTTTAACCCTATACAGCAGGGAAGAGTATCCATAACGTGGGCCTTGGATGCCCTGAAGAGATCTGAGTCAGTCCTCAGGCCTAAGACATAAGTTCTCACACTTTTAGATGAATGAACCAGTTTTACCTGATGAACACTAGAATTTTTTTTTTAAGTATCTAAGTATCTGGAGGTGTTTACTGCTTCTCCTCTCAGTAAAATTATCACTGTTAGATACTTCTAGATGTCATATAAGAGAAGACCTATCAAAAAGCTGCAAATACAATCTTACTCACTGTAAAGTGTATGCAGTGTACAGGTGGGTGTCTCGCCCTCTGTGCCAGGTGCAGGTCACAGTTCCACGTTCTCCCTTCTGTATGCAAGATAAGTTTCGAGGCTGTTCTGGAACAACTTTTTAAAAAAAGAATAGAACTACCTATTTTAATCAGCACACATGTGATATTTCAATTACATTATTGTTATTTGCCAACAAGATAACAATACTTCCCCTATGTCTCCCATACCCAGATAAGCTGGGAGCTATTTCAAATCCCATCACATTCAAATGTGCCTCCTAGGCATGAATTTGTTCTAATAACAATTGTAATAATAATGGATATGGATCAAACACTTACTCTTACTATATGCCAAGTCTACACTAAGTATTTTATGAGTGGTTTTCTCAATTGGACATTATAGCAGCTACATCAAGTACATACTATTATTATCTTCACTTTATCAAAGAGGACACTGAAAGATGAAGTATCTTGCCCAACATTACAAAACTATGAAGTGATGGAATCAGGGCTCCAGCCCAGGAGTGGCTGACTTGAGTTCAAGCCTTTCACCATCATAGTCTACTATTTTCCCTGACAAGTGAACATTCAGTGCTAGTTCCAATACCCTGGGTGATGATGAGTTTACATTTTTAGAATGAAGCTCATTCAAATACTAGAAACTTATAAAAATTAGGGTCTTTCTTTCTCCATTGACTTGAAATTTATTGCCAAGGCACATCTATCCATTGGCCCTAGTCATGTCTTCCTGGGATGTACCACCTAAATCTAATTTCTGTAGCATCACCTGAAGCACTTAATGAATATTTATAAATTAATTCTTTATGTACACAGACATTGAAAACCTTCCATGGACCAGGCAGCATTAGGTGTGGAAATGCAGAAGTGTACAAGGTAGGCATGGCCCTTTCTATCATAAGGTGTGTATTTTTAAATGAAGCCACTTCATAGTCAAAGACAGAACTTTAATCCCCACTGCTACTCTTACTCACAGCAGTACATGGTATCATCAATTTCTGTCTGTCTAGGGTGGGAGCTTCTGCATTAAATCAGGTCACATCTTGACATTTCTCACTGCCAGTTATAGGCCAAGCTGGTGATTGCTGGTCCACCTGCTTTCCAGCTTCCAAAACTGTGTTGCTGTGTCTCCCCTCTCATTCTTTTTGTCCTTTAGGGTTTGTGCCTCTAGAAAACTTTCTTTACTGCATCTTGGCTTTATTTCAGGGGGAATGAAAGTAAATACATGTGTACAAACCACCATCATTTCTCAGTGCTTCATAGGGTCTTCTGATGACCAAATGAGATAGAGATAATATACCTGACACTTTTGCATAATGAAAAAGTTAGTCTCACTTTCACCTCTACTCCTAAAAGTTTGCAGCACCTCTCATTTTAAAGACCATAGCTTTTACTCAAAATCAAATCAACTTATTAAATGTGAGTTCCCTGGACCATGAAATCAAGGTGTCTACTTCAGGCTGGGACATGGTTTGAGCAGAGACTGTCTGTCCCAGGATAAACCAGACCTAATTCTCTTCAATATAAATGTATAATAGCTGAAGCTAAGAAAACGTCAGAAATCAAAGCCTCTGAAGTGAAAATTGTTTACCATGTAATTATTATTTGTATTATGTAAATATTATTTGCATTGTTATGTGTATTCTTATTATTTTTAAAGCCCTACTTACTATATGAAATAAAGTCTTAAAAAATAGCGTTCAGAAGTATCAACAGCTAAGCATATATTGAAAACAACTAAGTATCATCTACTGTCTTTCATTTATTTCCTAGGTTGTCCAAATAAGTTGTAGCCCAATCCTCTGAGGTTAAGTAGAGCCCTGGTTGTTTAGTTACTGAACAATCTGGATGAGCTCTGAGCAGCAAAGCAGCACAAGCCCAGAAGGGGGCCAGAAAGAAGAGGCTTCAAGGCCATCTACCCATTCCCAATCCTGAAGAACCAGTCACTTTTATGACAGGTCTACTTGGGGTATGCAATGTTACTCTGGACTACCACTTATCACAAAAGAGAAAATGGGCTGCTCAGTCCATCACCAGATAGAATTAAACTCACTGCACCAGGTGAAACCAACATTCATTGTGTCTTTTCTTGGAATGACTAGTCATACTCAGAAAAAGGTGTTGCTTCCAGTCAGTTCTTTACCTCAAAAGTGCTAAACTTGTTCAAAGAGCAGCCATTTAATGGTGTGGTTATCACCTGAGCACGCTGCACAAGCAACATTCCAGCATCGCTGCCCAACTGAGCTACACCGGGGCAGATGTGCCTTACCATCTCCATAGATCTCCTGATGCTCTCAGTTGCCACAGGTGCATGCACAACCTCTGGATGAGTGGGGCTGTGGCACTTTCATGCATCTGAGCAAGGATAGGAAATGGAATGGAATGCCTTAAGGACATCTGCAAAGATACTGACTTCCAAGGCCATTGTTGGCTCCCCAAAAAACCCACCTGCAGCACTGTGAACAGTTGGACCTGACACCACGGGGCTGAGAATATCTGATACTAATATAGTATGTTGGTCTATAAGATGGTGAATTACCTGGATAAAATATTCAGGTGTTTGGAAGATAAGGGAGGTGAGGACAAATGGTGTTTTTAAGAAAAAATTTCATTTTGCCTATAACCAATACTTTATTTCTTCTCAAGCAAAACATGCTCAGCCATTCAGCATTCTACATACATGAAGAAAAGAGTAAGACCAAAGGAACTGCAAACCTAGTGCTCATCACTTAAGTGCCTCCTATGTACCTGGTTGGCTTCCCTGGCGGCTCAGATGGTAAAGCGTTTGCCTACAATGTGGGAGACCCAGGTTTGATCCCTGGGTTGGGAAGATCCCCTGGAGAAGGAAACGGCAACCCACTCCAGTATTCTTGCCTGGAAAATCCCATGGACGAAGGAGCCTGGTTGGCTACTGTCCATGGGGTCGCAAAGAGTCAGACACGACTGAGCAACTTCACTATCACTATCACTATGTACCTGGTTGGAGAAGGTAATGGCACCCCACTCCAGTACTCTTGCCTGGAAAATCCCATGGATGGAGGAGCCTGGTAGGCTGAAGTCCATGGGGTCGCTAAAAGTCGGACACAACTGAGCAACTTCACTTTCACGTGTTGGAGAAGGAAATGGCAACCCACTCCAGTGTTCTTGCCTGGAGAATCCCAGGGATGGGGGAGCCTCATGGGCTGCCGTCTATGGGGTTGCGCAGAGTCGGACACGACTGAAGTGACTTAGCAGCAGCAGCATGTACCTGGTGCTAGGTTAAGCACTTTGCATCCAAGGTGTCATCTAATCACCACAACCATCTTAGGAGGTAGGTGTTAGTATCTTCATCACACAGATGGAGAAACTGAGGCTGAGAGAACTGAAACTGTCTGAGTCCACTGCTAGTGGCTGGGTTGGGATTCAAAGCCCATGCTCCTTTTACTACATCACAGGCTGTCAGAACTGAGTGTACATAACCCATCAGAGCTGTGAACAGGAGTCCCTGTGCTGGAAGAGGGGTATGAGACCTAGTTTATGCCTCCACACCCCGAATGATTTGCTTAGTGTTGGTGTTCTGCTTAATTCTTGTGGTGGCCCTCTAAGAATTACTGCCTGGCACCAACCATGTCCTTATAGATCAGGGATCCTCAGTCTCCACGATCTAATGCCTGATGCTCGGAGGTAGAGCTGATGTAATAATGATAGAAATAAAGTGCGTAGTAAATGCAATGTTTTTGAATCATCCTGAAACCAGCCCCCTACCATGGTCGTGGAAAAACTGTCCTCTGTGAAACTGGCCCCTGGCATCAAAAAGCTTGGGAGCTGCTGTTACAGGTCACAAAGAGGCTCCTATCTTTCCTGATAAGTCGCACTGAGCTCTGTACCACTCTCGTTATGACAGGGACCCTGTCCGTGCATCTTAGTCAGCCAGCCTGCAGCAGCAATTCTTCCAACTTTCCACACACCTCTCACCTGCCAGTTTGGAGCTTCCCGGGAACCAGAGAGGCACAGCGTGCCCTGGGATGGCTCAGGGCCTTTGCGTGTTCACTGGCTTGCAAGGCTGGGCCTTCACGGCTGCAGACTGCAAGCTGCAGGAAGGTGTGCTGCTGGCTCACCCTGTGCACTGCGGCTCAGGTTGCAGACGCCAACTCTGACATCTTAGTTCTTACCCCTGGCGGCGGCGTGGAGAGACCCATAGTGCAAGCTAGCAGTGCGGGGGAGTTGGTGCTCTGTGGGTGAACTTTGACCTACACCAGACAGTTCTCTCTTTCACCTGTCACTCTATTGCCATATGTTCTTTCTGGGGATGTCCCTAGTTACCAAGCAACCAGCTGTATCTTCTGGTGATGCCGTGGCCAGGTCAGTAACTTAACCACCTCATGTCTGCTCCACTTTTTCTCTGGTTCACTCCCTTACTCTTGCTTCCCTGGAACCAGACAACTCCTCTCCCATTCTGAAGCCTTAGCACATCAGTTTTGTCTCAGGCAGCTTTCTAGAAAACCCAGGGAAAGATACTAAGTATGATGATCGTTCTCTCTTAATGTCTGCTCAGTATGATAATCAGTGGTCAGGAGTGAAGTGGATGGAAGAACTATTTTTTTTTACATTAAGTCAGAGAGGGGAGAAGTGTTCAGCCTTGGGTATCAGCCTGGACTGCACAAGTCGAGAGACGTCTCTTCTTTTTAGGAGGCTGTGGCTTTGAAAAAAACTCTTGTAAGTCAAGAAGGCATGTAGATTCAGATGCAGAAAGCCTTTTTCCTGATTTTGGAGTCCAAGGGCAACAGGTAAATGGTCTTAATGGCCAAAAAGAGGAGAGAAAGGGGTGGGGGGAGGGGAAGGATAGAAAGGAGAGGGGAGAAGAGGAAAGGTGAGGAGAAGAGAAGAGAGGAAAGGAGAGATTTACTAAATGAGATCCCAGTTCTGTTGATTTCTGGACTTAACACATTGAGGTGCTCATGTTACTAGGAAGATTAAATATATCCTTGAAGTGGGAGAAGAAAGAACACTGTCCTCTATTTGGATTTCTGCTTAATACATGCCAAATACCAGAAGATCACCAGTCTTTGGGAACTCAGGATGGACTACTCACCCCCGACGGAGATCTCTGCCCCACATATTCGAATCTCGTCACTGCTGCTGCAGGCCAGCTTGCAGACAAACAGGGTTGTGCCCAGGGGAAGACCTTTGACTTGAGAACTGAGGGAGTGACCATGCTGAACATAAATTCTTCTGTCGAACTTGTAGAGGATTAACTTGTTGAAACTGGAGGATGGCAAGCAGCCTTGTTTGGGCTTCAAAGAGCAGGAAATGTTGACAGCTGATCCTAATGAAATGACATGGGAAGGCTGCACAGTCACATCCCCTCTCTTGCACACATCTGCAGCAAGATACAAACGCAAAAGATGAGTCGGCACATAAACCTATATCAGTTGGAAGGTCTGTGTAAATTTCCCAAAGCTGGATAAAACAAACCCTATCAAATCATGGAAATACACATAAGCTACGTTGCTCTGGCTCTATTGATGAAGCACAGTGAGGACAGAAGGCAACTATATTAAAGTCTAACTGTATCTGAATTAAAGTATACATTCTTTTCGAAACAGTAATACTATAACCAGAACTATAAATAGGAAAGTGGTGAGAAAACAGGGTTGGAAGGACATTCAGGAACACAGTTCTAGGAAAAACCAATCTCTCTTATATGCAAATTATTCACCAAACTACAAAAAAGTACTTCCCAGAATAAATCACATTTGTTTCCCTGCCCTTTTATGACTTATAACACTTACTTCAATACTCATACCAAAATGATTAAAAAGCTATCACAAATGTTTAAAAGGCTACTACAAATGTTAAAGGGCACATTTGGGAATAATCCCCTCTCTTGCTATATTAGGGGTATAAAGTATGTGTAATCCATAGCATTATTTTATAATAAACAGAAAATATTTAGGGGCTCTGGTATGTTTGTAGTGGGAATCAGGGATGGAAATTAGGTCTTACTATGGTATTCCTCCAAGATGTAAGACCCTAGGTAGGATGAACCACTCCCAATACAGCTAATACTAAAGTACACAAAAGTATTTTTCTTTTAAAAAGAATTCTCCATATTGTTTTCCTTATGCCAGATCCCACAATAAACTCTTAAAGAGAGATCATTCTTACTCTCCAGGTGGTTCTGTATATGTAAATACAACAGCTAATTGCGAATTAGCAGTTTTGGTAGTATTCAGTAACTGCTGATGAAAAAAAAACCCTTATAGATCCACCCTGAATTTTTAGATATGATATAAAGTCTCCACTGAAAGTCTTTTTTTGTTAATTGTAAAATTGCTTGGATCAACTACCATAAACAAATTGGTAAAAAGTTACTTAAGTCAAATAAAGGAAATATTAAATATTTATTTTAAATGAAAAGTTTCCATTTTTATTTTCAGAAATAAATCTCTTTCTCTCTCTTACTTTTATGTTTGTTTTTTGTTTCTTTGATCCTAATGGGTTAGAAAGTAAAAAATAAGATGCCAATAAAAAAAGCAAAGAAAATGACAGCCATTATTTTCTTTTTTAGCAGAGCTGAATCCATCCATGAATACTCTTTGTTAAAATTCATTCATGATTTTTAAAACATCCATTCATGATTCCTAGCCTGGTTACCTAGTCACTTTCTTAAGAGGAAAAGATATCACTGGAGTTTCAATCATTAATATAATGAAATAAAATACATATTAGTAACATACTTAGAACCAAACTTATCCACTTAAACTTGACCGATTGCTTTAAAAAGACCAACTATCAGAACATTTACCGCAAATGCATATTTCATCTGTAACTGATAATTTAAATCAAAAATTCCTCTGAAGATTAGATTACAGAAATATCTTACCTATTTTTGCCTTAACTAACAGCAACATGATGATAAAAATAAGTGCCAGGGAGCACCCGCCAACTGTATGTGCCATGAACAGTCAATTCTGGAATACACCTCTGTATGTTTCCTTGTAAAAGAAGACAAATTCATTCATGTTAAATACATTCAGAAAATACCACAACCAAAACAATTCAGAGGGCTTAAAATGCTCCTTTAATTTACTCTGTGTTGTTAAGAGACTTTCTAAAAAATGATGTTTAAAACCAATAAACTAAAAATCTTAGCCACCTCTAACCCTCATGTCATTTAAGCTTCTTGGGGTCAGCAAAGAGTAAGCGAAGAGATCTGACCTATGGAGTCCTTTAGAACTGGGTTTAAATACTTTGAGCCTATGGGCAAGTTACTTAATCTGAGATTCAGTCTCACCCAAAGCTTTTTCCTTCCAAACAAGTCTGCGTCATCATAGTCAAATGTACTAGTGTTAAAATTCCAAGAGTAGTGAGAATTTCTGATCTAGTCATGTGCTCCTGGAAGTAACAGGAGATTAAAAAGTGGTTCATAACCACTACTACCCCGCACACTCCACAACTCAGTAAAAGACTGATTTCCTTGGCAGTAAGAAAAGAATTCCAAGGGTTCCCAGGGGGCTGTTTGGGTTTTCCATAGGTTCACTTTTCCTTGTTTGCTTGTTTATTCATTATTTATTTAGTTTACTGAATATTTTTATCTTAAATGATTTGGAAAATGCAAGTTGGTGATTTCTGTTTGTTTCCAAATACAAACCTAAGGAATGGCTCTAGCAAATTCTCTAAATTCTATCAAAAGTGGGCCAGAAATTCAAGAAGCAGGCTGAAAAGCTGTGTGATGTTGGGCTGTTGGCAACCAGCCAATGTCCACCTCTTATTCCCATGCCCAGAAATGTGCCAGAATACCACTGGAGAGCCTCAGAAAAGTTCACTTATTCATTCAACAGTGATGGTTACCTTTCATCTGCCAGGTGCGGTGTTCAGTGCTAGAGATACTACAGTCCTGCTCTAGCTGGCTTCCTGGAAACTATCCCCTAGCTTTTTTGACTCCTGTATTTAGCATCTTTTCAATAGCCTTTTCTGGTGGCTCATCCTTTTTCTCCTGACTTGAAAGTCTTGGAGGACCTCAGCACTCAAGACATTTTCTTTTTCTCTATTTCTACTCTTTCCTGAGGGGTTTCATCTGGTCTCTTGGCTCTCAACACCATCTGTAAGCTAGACTCTCAGATACTTATCTTCAGCTCAGACACTGCACTGAGTGCCAGTCTCCTATGTCTGTCTCCTTGGCATCACTTCTCAGATGTGACTACTCCATATTAACATGTTCAAATTGAACTTTGGTCTCCTTTCTCCAAACGGGTTCTTTCTCTAGCCCTTTCTACCTCCGTGAATAAAATTTTTATCCTGTGAATTGCTAAAAAGAACCTAGCTGTCCTCCTTCATTGCACCCTCTCATACCCCACAGCCAAATCACCATTGCTACTGCTAAATCACTTTAGTCGTGTCCGACTCTGTGCGACCCCGTAGACGGGAGCCCACCAGGCTCCCCCGTCCCTGGGATTCTCCAGGCAAGAACACTGGAGTGGGTTGCCATTTTCCTCTCCAATGCATGAAAGTGAAAAGTGAAAGTGAAGTCACTCAGTTGTGTCCGACCCTCAACAACCCCATGGACTGCAGCCTTCCAGGCTCCTCCATCCATGGGATTTTCCAGGCAAGAGTATTGGAGTGGGGTGCCATTGCCTTCTCCGTTAAGTCCTGTCAATTTTACCTCCTGAATATATCACAGATCAGTCCTTTCACCGTCCTCACCCCAGTCCAAACCTCAGTTGTCATCTCCCCGCCAGATGACTGCAGGAGCTCCTTAATGTGTCTCTCTAGTCCATCCCTGCCCCTTTCTAAGTCATTTTCACATAGCTGACTACCTTAGAAACATAAATTGGATTATGTTCCCTGCTTGGTATCATCTCTATTTAAAACCCATCAGTGGATCCCCCTGCTGTTAGAAGAAAAATCCCAAATTACCATACATTACTCTCTCAGCCACTGGCTGGCTTCACGTCTCCTGTCTTGCTACCATGATTTGCTCTTTTTTTTTTTTTTTGCCTTGCTGTTCTGCTTCATTCACATTGGCCTTCAGATTGTTCCTTGAACAAGACATGCCCTCTGCTGCTCCGGGAACCTTGTACTTTTCATTTCCTCTGCTAGAATTCTCTTCCCCTGGCTCTTAGTGGCTGACTGACTTACATCCTTCAGATCTCAGATCATGTGTCACTTCCTCAGAGAGCCCCTCCCTGACCACTCAGCCAAAGTGGTCTTGCCCAGTTCCTTTCTACACATCACCTTACTGACATCATCAAACAATCTCCTGTTTTGATTGCTTATCAGTCATCTACCTTTTTGTTAGAATTTAAGCCACCACAAGAGCTGGAACATTGACTGTCTTGCTCGCTGCTGTATGTGAGCACTTGGGCATGGAAAAGAAAGGCCTTATAAGCATTGAAAGAAAGAAGGGAAGGAGGGAGGGAGGGGGGAAGGAATATGAGTTATAGAAAATCCCCTATAAACATCCCTGTGGGCCCTGCAGCATAGTGCTCCACCAAAGATGTCCATGCTCTAATCCACAGAACCTGTGAATAAATACATTGTGTTACATGACAAAGGGATTTTGGAGATGTGATTAAAGTTAGGGACCCTGAGGTACGGTGATTACCCTGGATACCCAAGTGAAAATCTGCTAGTCTCTTAGTCATGTCTGACTCTTTGTGACCCCATGGACTGTTGCCCACCAGGCTCCTCTGTCCATGGGATTCTCCAGGCAAGAATACTGGAGTGGGTTGCCATTCCTTTCTCCAGGGGATCTTCCTGACCCAGGGACTGAACCCAGATCTCCTACATTGCCGGCAGATTCTTTACTATCTGAGCCACCCGCAAGGGCCCAACCTAATTGTATGAGTCCTTAAAAGTGGATGAGGGGAGCGAAGAATTGGTCAGAGAGCCATGATGTGAGGACTGTGGCTGCTGCCTTTGAAGACGGAGAAAGGGGCTGTGGGCCAAAAAACATGGTCGCCTCTGAACTCTGGAGATGAATCTCAGTTTGCAGAAAATATAACATGTATTCTCTGGGCCTCAGTTTAAAATGTCTGAAAAACACTGACCTAAATTGAAATCTGACAGTTCAGCTCTCTCTAAATCATAAAGGCCAAGGTCATAGCATTCAGTGGCTTCTGTGACTGGTAATTCCTGTGGTCATCACCAGCTACATCCTCCACTACTGACACTATTGCCTAGCAACACTGAGCTGCTCCTGGTTCCCCCACACATCCCATGCCACTTCATGCTTCTGTGTCTTTGTTCATGGTATTCTCCTACCTTTCCACTGTTCTTGGACTCCCTAAGTCTTCCTCATGTATCCCAACTCAGCTCAGACACTTTTTATTCTGTCATTTACTCGATAAATAAGAATTTAGCAATTGCCAGGTGCCAAGGACTTGAGAGTGGAGAACAAGACAGAGTTTCAGCTTGCATGGAGCCAATATTTTGGAGTAGGTAGACAAAAAGTAAATAAATAACAAACAGATACATTCAGATAATAACAAAAGATTAAGAGAGGCTAAGGGGAGAGAGTCCCTGGAGAGCAGAGAAGCTGGACAATGAAGGCCTTTCTAGGAGGTGAAACTTGAGCTGCGATCAGCACAGGCCAGGTGAAGGCTCAGAAAGACTTTTCCTGGCAAAATAAATATTGAGTGCAAAGCTTGAAGGCAGAGGAACGGGCTTGCTATGGTTGAGGCACAGAAATAAGGTCAGAGTAGCTGGGGAAAGTAACTGTGTGCAGAGTCATATGAAATGAAATTGTAGAAGGCAGGAGCCAGATCTGCCATGGATTTGTTTGCCATGGAAAGGAGCCTGGATTTTACTCTCCGATCAATGGGAAACCACTGTGCATAATTAGTGGTTTTATTTATTTATTTAGCTGGGTTTTAGTTAGGGAGAAACAAGATACGAATTATATAAAACATACACACAAATACAAAAGCAAACAGAAAAAATAGTCTTGGCTCCATGTATGGAGGCTGGAGTAGAAGCAAGTGGACCAGTTAGGAAGCCAACTGGGAACACCCAGGTAGGCAATCCTGGTGATGTGGACCAGAGGGATAGCAGCAGAGATGGAAAGAAGTAGCCAGATCTTACAAGCCTTACTGATGTCTTTTGGTCAGACTGTATCTTGTATCCTACTTGTATCTTCATATCATTCTGGCATCCTCCTATCTTAGCACCTGCCATAGTAAGTAGAACTGATTTCTTCAGGTATCTGCCTGTCTCTTCCATTATCTTGCAAGTTCCTCATGGGCAGAAGCCACAGTTTGTGGCACATAGAAGACATGTGCTGGCAAATTCCCTGGTGGTCCAGTGGTTAAGACTCTAGCCTTCCAATGCAAGGGGCACAATTTGATCCCTGGTGGAGGAACTAAGAGTCATGTCACATAGCAAAAAATAAAAAAAAGTATTTAGGACCAACATTGTCCACATCCAGATAGTGATGTTTAAAAATAAAAGACACATGCTGAACTGAATGAAATTTAAATGGTTTTTCTGTTTTTTGCTTCTAGTTAGTTTAAAATGACTACAGTACATTAAAACTACATTACGTCTCATTTTGCTACCTTTTGTTGTAGCTATCTTAGTTCAGTTTAAAATTAGTTTTCATTAAACTTTGGAATATTCTGGCATAAAGGAAATAATGGATTGAACTAGAAGATAACTGAATGAACAGATATACAGGGATTAGAGGTTTCTGCTTCCTAACTGCAAAGGGTGTCCACAGTGTATTATTTTTCAATGTGCATTGCAACTTATGAAGTTATAACATTCTCCGAATAGTAAAATATTAGTTGGTTATAATAAGAATTTTTTAAATGTACATATGTATATGAAATATATATATATACACCTACATATGAAATAGGCAAAATAGAGGATTTGAGTTTACATAGTACACTGATCCAAACACAAATATGCTTATTTTCTCTGAATGACCAGGTAAAACAATTTCTTCATTTATAAGAAACAACCCCAAAGACCTTCAAGTAAATGAGGTATCTTCCAATAAAATGAAACCTTCTATCAACTGTAAACATCCTTCATACAGTCTGCCTGGAGGGTCGATATTAAAACTACAACTCTGTCTTGAATCAGAAAATCAAAGTGTGCTGTCATTGACTCATCACTCAAGTGGTGACAGTTTCCAGACAATGAAAACAACGTCTCAGTGAGTGAGCCAGGGACCAGCCAGAAATACAGTCACTGGCAGGAGGGCAGAGAAAGAATTCCCCCTCCATGAGCCTTTCTTTCCCCACTGCTCCAGGAAGAAGCACAAAATAAGCAGCTACTTCAAAATCATATTTGACTAGGCTAGGAAAAACTCTCATCAAGGGTGGTAATTTCATGTAGGCAGGAACTCTTCCTACTTCCACACTACTTTTTTTTCTGTAGTGCCATAGTAAGCTCAAGGAGCAGCATGGTATGGTGGAAAAGAAAAAGGCTAGAGAGTCTCAGTTCCACTGTGTGCTGTTAACTGTCAGGGTGCCATTTACTCATTCATGCCAAGAGTACAGGGATACCTACGTAGACCAAGTTACTGGGAGGATGAATATGTCCATGGCATGGACTCCTAAGAATATCCAGCACAGGGTAGGCACTCCACTGAGACTAGCTCCCCCATTTCCTTCTGGATCCAGGTTTTGCCTTTCTTTTCTAAATCGCTTATGACTTTCAACGTACTTGAAATGTATGTTTTGTTAGACTAGGTAAAAGGTCATGTGTTAGTTAATCTTAACCCTGGCTTTCATAGAATTTAAGAACTCAGAGGAAGAAGGAACCTCAAAGATTAGCTAATAATAACCATGCCCTACTGCTCCCCTCCCCTCCCAACAGCTGACATTTGAGTCTGGGCCACCACAGAACAAGAAAGTGATTGTTTTGAATGTGCATGAAGGCTGTCTGCCTTACAAATACAGACCATTAATTACCCAGTTGATTTGCTGAGGCAGGGTACAAAATCCTTCTCTTCTGCTGGCAAAGTAATGGGCAGGTCCTATGTCTTACTGGTGGCAAATCAGCATATAAAGACAACACTTTGGAAGTCATATATTCTACATTCCTCATTTTATAGGTAGATAAACTGAGCCCTAAAGAAAGGAAGTAACTTGCCAAAGGTCACATTAATAGCAGAATCCAGATCAGAATGATGGTCTTATAATTTCTAATCCAACATTACTTCTTGCAGCTGCAATTGCTTCTGATCAGTAGCAATAGTAGCAGCATAAAACTAGAACTAGAACTAATATGAACAATGCTCTTAGTACTAATAGGAATTTGTTTGTTGATCTCTTATTATGGTCATTGCACATTACATCCAGTCTTTAGGATACCCATCTAGTAAAGCACTTACAGTGCCTAATGCTTTAGTGTTCAGAAGGTTGAATCACCTACTTCCCTCAAACAAAGATCAAATGACAAAACCTAGTGTATGCACAATATGTATCCATTTCTAATGACCTATTCCACTGTAAGGATAGAAAAGGAAAAGTCCACCAAATAGCTAACTTGAAACTCAGCCTTTGGAGCCAAACTTCTCCTCCTCAAGCCTTTCACAAGTGATGTTATGAAAAAGAGTTCCTTACCCAAAGCATCATCTCCATTTTGCTTCTAAGACTACTATTTGTTGAAAAGTCTAACAAGCCATAATATGGACAAATCCTGGCCCACAAGTCCTAGATTATCAAATCAGCCCATTCATAATGTCATGTCAGATGGTGTAATGCAGGTACGGTCAGCTGTGTCTGACTCTGTGACCCAATGGACTGTAGCCCTCCAGGCTCCTCTATCCATGGGATTTCCCAGGCAATAATACTGGAATGGATTGTCATTTCCTCTTCCAGGGGATCTTTCCAATTCATGGATCAAACCCATGTCTTCTGAGTCTTCTGTATTCAGTTCAGTTCAGTTTAGTCGCTCAGTCATGTCCGACTCCCTGAGACCCCAGGAATCGCAGCATGCCAGGCCTCTGTCCATCACCAACTCCCGGAGTTCACTCAGACTCAGGTCCATCGAGTCAGTGATGCCATCCAGACATCTCATCCTCTGTTGTCCCTTTCTCCTCCTGCCCCCAATCCCTCCCAGCATCAGAGTCTTTTCCAATGAGTCAACTCTTCGCATGAGGTGGCCAAAGTACTGGAGTTTCAGCTTTACATCAGTCCTTCCAAAGAAATCCCAGGGCTGATCTCTTTCAGAATGGACTGGTTGGATCTCCTTGCAGTCCATGGGACTCTTAAGAGTCTTCTTCAACACCACAGTTCAAAAGCATCAATTCTTCGGCACTCAGCCTTCTTCACAGTCCAACTCTCACATCCATACATGACCACAGGAGAAACCATAGCCTTGACTAGACGGACCTTTGTTGGCAAAGTACTGTCTCTGCTTTTGAATATGCTATCTAGGTTGGTCATAACTTTTCTTCCAAGGAGTAAGTGTCTTTTAATTTCATGGCTGCAGTCACCATATGCAGTGATTTTGGAGTCCCCAAAAATAAAGTCTGACACTGTTTTCACTGTTTCCCTGTCTATTTCCCATAAAGTGATGGGACCAGATGCCATGATCTTCGTTTTCTGAATGTTGAGCTTTAGGCCAACTTTTTCACTCTCCACTTTCACTTTCATCAAGAGGCTTTTTAGTTCCTCTTCACTTTTTGCCATAAGGGTGGTGTCATCTGCATATCTGAGGTTATTGATATTTCTCCCGGCAATCTTGATTCCAGCTTGTGCTTCTTCAGGCAGATTCTTTATCACTGTGCCACCTGGAAATGCCAGATGGCTTAAAGGGGAAGGAAAGTAACCATGTCAACCCCCTCTGCTTTTTCTTCTTTTTAACCAACAGTTCCAACCACCATTACATGAGCCAAATTGGACACACACCTGTTTTTCTTTCTCATGCAGCTGCTGACACTCTCTTGAACTTTGGCTTATCTCACCAGTAAGCATCTGTAGTCCTAATTTTACCCATGTACAGGAACTTTCTACTCTTGCTTTCTTCTCTTGAATTCAAGGGTTCCTTCCGCCCCCTTTTTTTTAAATTTCAGAGTGTTTTCTCCTTTCCCTCTTTATGATTTTTTTAATCATTTTCCTTAACAAAGATCTCCTTTGCTTTTCTCCCTTCTTTCCTATTTTTCTAGAATGTTCTATTTCTCAGTCCTATTTGTTTCATTTCCACTTCAGATATATCACACTGGACATAACAGGCAGGCTCCAGACATGTTGTGTGTAAACAAATTACATTTAAAACTTATTAGGGAATCTTATCAGGACCCAACTGCAGAATCATGTGTACTGTGAACTGCCTTATAAATTGAACAATCACTCCTACAATAGAGAAATAAAAAGGAAATAAAAGAATAAGACATGACATGGATGGAGTCTTGAAAACACAAGGTACTTTCAAATCAACTGGTGTTATTTGCAATGTTTTTTATTTCTTCGTTTAACTCCACAAGGCTACAATTTTCAAGGCACTTGTTCAATTAAGTTTCAACAATCCAACCTTCTCTATTTTCACTCTCTGCATACTTCAAGAGTTATAAATAAAAGAAGCCATCTTTTCCTGGAGAGGATGGTGTTCTGAAAACAGCATGGTGTGTGGGGCCAGAGGACCATGCTGGGGCTGCGTGCCATCCTGGTTTTTCCACTTCTATTTGTGTCATTGCAAGTAACTTTGAAAAATGGCAATCCATATTTATTGAGAAAATTAAATCTCTCTCTCTCTTAACTTTTCTTCATGAGTTTATTGGAAAGGTCTCTCCTTGGACACATTCAACCTTGAAGTCTCTATTTGTGGGCAATGGCATGGGAGTGGCAGGCTTATCCTTGGATCTTGTAACATCTTGGCAAGTTTTGTAACATCAATCCCTGAGTGTTTCCTGAGTGCTATGAGGCATTAAAAACATTAAAACACATTATGATTACTTTGTTCTAATAGTTTTCTAGGAATTTCACAATTATCTTAATATCATTGGAGGCACTCTGGGTGGGGGCTGGGGGGACTAAACAATACAATACTCCTCAAGGCTTCTTCTATAAACTAATAATTCAGCCCAAATGTATGCACTAACAACCTCATGTTTCAGCATCTCTGCCTGATGTTTTACTTAATATTTTCCTTTTCTTCTGCATATTACTGCAAAAGAGATGTAAATTAAGATTCTAGTCTTAATAATCTTTTATAGGCATTTACTTAGCAATTTACCAAAATGCAGAGTTTTTAATATTTGCTTTCCTACTAAATAGTTAACTATTGGTATTTCTATTCTACAAGTGGAGAAATCTGCAAGTTGATCACAATAATAAGAAAAACAAGAAGTAAATTCAGAATTAGATAAATTAGAACTACCTTCCATGCTTGAGTTTCCTCAATTATAAAATAAAAATAGCACCTACTTTACAGGATTATTGTGGGAGTTAAATGAGAAGCTCTTAGCAAAAGTGCCTGGTATATAGCAAGAGCTCAGTAAATATTGTCATCCATTATTATTCTTATTATAAGAAAAAAGATAATATCACTTACTTATCAAGGACATTGTTAGAATCAAGTTAGACAGTCTTGCTTTTTGACCTCTCTCTTGGCCCATTCATCTGGCTTACCACTGAAGGATTAGTTTGATTAAAACTAGATACTATTCCTGCTACATAAAAGGTGATTTTATGCCACCTATCATTTATGACAAAGTGGCTCAGCCATAAAGAATCCATCTGCAATGCAGGAGGTGCGGATTCAATCCCTGGGTCGGGAAGATCCCCTAGTGAAGGAAATGGCAACCCACTCCAGCTTTCTTGGCTGGGAAATCCCATGGACAGAGGAGCCTGGTGGGCTATAGTCCCCAGGGTCGTAAAAGAGTCAGGCACAACTTTGCGACTGAGCATGCACACAGTTTTAACTTGAGGACAGGAACTGAGACTTATATTTCTTTATATTTATTACAACGATGAGCTGCTGCTGCTGCTGCTGCTGCTAGGTCACTTCAGTTGTGTCTGACTCTGTGTGACCCCATAGACGGCAGCCCACCAGGCTCCCCCGTCCCTGGGATTCTCCAGGCAAGAATACTGGAGTGGGTTGCCATTTCTTTCTCCAATGCATGAAAGTGAAAAGTGAAAGTGAAGTCGCTCAGTCGTATCCAACTCCTAGTGACCTCATGGACTGCAGCCTACCAGGCTCCTCCATCCATGGGATTTTCCAGGCAAGAGTACTGGAGTGGGGTGCCATTGCCTTCTCCGACAATGATGAGCACAATGTCTTGAACATAACAGATTTTCAATACATACTTAAAAAACATTTTTACCATTAGCAAAGAGCACCGCTATGTTCCAAGGACAAAGGAAATTGGACAAGGCTTCGTTGGGATTTGGCTTTCTTTCTTTGGGATTTAGCCTACATAAATGTACATGCAGAAGTTAAGAGCAGTGTTGCAAGTGTAATTGCAAAGATGACAAATAACTGGCCAAAGAACAAAGCAGGTACAACAGCAACAAAAAGTCCACAATTGAGAAATGATTACATTTCTACATTTCTACAACATCTACTGTATTTATAGGATTTTTCTCCCATAAAAATCTCATATGTGCTTTAGAATTTTTCTACACTGTAACTCAATTCTAATGCAGGAAAGATTCAGATCAGATCAGTCTCTCAGTCGTGTCCGACTGTTTGCGACCCCATGAATCGCAGCACGCCAGGCCTCCCTGTCCGTCACCAACTCCCAGAGTTCACTGAGACTCATGTCCATTGAGTCAGTGATGCCATCCAGCCATCTCATCCTCTGTCATCCCTTCTCCTCCTGCCCCCAATCCCTCCCAGCATCAGAGTCTACGCTTGCTAAAATTTGGGGATTTATGTAAGCATCATGACATTCAAAAAACATGATACATGATAAAAGAATGTTGCAAACTCTTTACCAGTCTTCTGTGCTCAAGAAAGTGACAGTAATGAGTTGAGAATTTCATATAAAAATGGAGGGGAAGAGTGTCAGCTCTCAGCCACTAAGGTCCTTTTAGTTATATGCTGGCCACAGAAATAGGGCACTGTACCATTCGTTGCTAATGGGAACTTGAATCTAATGTTTATTTACCAAGTGGAAGTGGATATAATGTTCTGAGTCAGAGGTGCAAAGGCAAGAAGCACAGAGTCTGGAGCCAGAAACCTGTAACCCACTATCTGTGTGAAAGTTTCCACATCTGTAAAATGGGAATACTTATAACTGGTTCACTGGGTTTTTAAAGAGTTACAGAGTATAACAATGATACCCAAGGGCCAAGTACATAGTAAGTGCTCAATGATTTTTATTCACATGGGACATACACGGAAGGGATTATAACAAACCTTTAGAGTTTTAAAAAAGGCTAAAGTCTAATTTTGCCCTGTTCTTTAGACTATACCATGGAAAAAACTCTTTGCATGGGTTTGGGTTGCTGTTCATAAAACTGAGATCTAATCATAGGGATACATAATCTTCTTCAAAGCTTTTATTTAGTGTCCTTCAACCAGGTGAAAAGGGCCTCCCTAAAGAGACATCTCAGATGAGAGAAGAGTCTGGCCAGGCGGCTGGTCCCAAAGCATTCTGCTAGTGACTGGCCAGGTGGGGACTCTGGGTCTACAGAGGCCCCAGACAAGTGCGGAGAAAAGGAGAATTCACCCCTATGCAAGACCAAGTTAAGATTCCTCAATATCTTAATCACAGAAGGTCTGCTTTCGGGCCCCGAGTCACTCCCGTGGGCCTTGTCCAAGGCTAGAGGGGTGCCCGCTGCCCTTTCCACAAGCCACCCGCGCATCCTCCACTGAGCACGCCCACCCATTCAACAAGCTCAGTGGAGGATGAATCTGAGCGCCCCCTCCCCTCCATCTGACCCCCTACCCCAACCCGGCACCCTCCTGCGAATAGCCCGCCAGGACCTTGGTTAGAAGGGGTCGTCCCCTAACCCCCCTCCACGGGAGAAGCGAGGCACGCAACCCTGGGGTCTCTGGTGCCCCGACCCCACCCAGCCCCGGTCACTCACCGCGCGCGTCGCCTGCCCGCGGCTCCGCTGCGGGGCGGCGCGGAGCCGGTGGCCGGGGTGCTGTGGGGCGCACGTGCCGCGCCGGCCGAGCGCGCTCCGGGCGTCCTGGTGCCGGCGCCTACCCCGCCGCCAGCCCGGGTGTGGGTGCTCCAGCGCTGGGGCGCGCGGGGACGTGAGGCGGGCGGGGCCCGGGCAGTGGCGGTGGCTGGGACCGTCGGCGGAGGGAAGGCAACTGCGCGGTCAGCGGTGGAAGCCGGCCGGGTTCCTCCCGGCGAGCTGTGTCCGTGTGTCCCAGAGCAAGGTAATTACCGCTCCACACCTCTGGTTCCCCTTCGGTACACGAGGGTCGGAAAGCCCGGCTCATCAGCCTGAGCGAGGGCTCACCGGGTTGGGCAGGTAAAGTAAGCGCCAGGGTGTGAAAAGCACCACAGAATCGTGTTCTTGCCACAGGAAAGCGGCACTTCGTTGACACTCTTTAGAGAACTTTCCTCAGAGATGTTCTTCCTCTGTGCTTGCCCAGCGCTTACGACACCGCGGTTTCCAAACGGGGCTGTGTGAAAGACTGGATGTAGGAAGAAAATACTAGAACTTTCATTGGTGTTTGGTAACTAAAAAGTAAGGGAAAATGTACATTTAATAGTTGGCATGACCCCGACCCTAAATGGTCCCATGTTCCATATATTTTTTTTTAAACACTTATTTATTTATTTGGCTAAATAAATAAATTTGGCGGACTGTTAGTTGGGCCATGTGGAATCTAATTCCCCCTCCAAGAATCGGACCGGGCCCCCTACAGTGGGTACCGGGAGTCTTAGCCACTGGACCATCAGGAAAATCCCATGTTCCATATGCTGTAAGTGGGGTTCGAGGGAGGAGGGGAAACTGCCCAAAATGCAGAGGGGATGACAGAGGTGACTTTACTTATGACAATATTTCATTGAATCTAGGAATTCAACTTTAAGACTGTTTTTTTATATACTAGGAAGAAATAAAAAGAACTGTCACATAAAACTTACGACATAATGCTTCCTTGTCACTTAGAATATTTGTAATTACACTCTTATTTTAAAAACACCCCTTTTAGGCTGATTAGACATATGTGTTTATTATCTGTCACTCTTGCTCATTCAAAAAGAAAAAAATAAATTTGTTTAAAATAGTCTTTAGATACCTTCACATTCAGTGATCATACTCCTGGTCACTTTTTGGGTTTCACCTGATATCATCCTCTGTGATATGAGTGTTGATATTGATATCATATCAACATATGGTATCTGTGTTGTGATATAAGAAAGCTGCATTTCTTACAAGAACGTCCCACTGTTACCCCTGGGATGTTCTTCCCTTCCTCTGAAACCAGTCCAAGGCTCACTAAGCATGTGCAAAGTTAACCACCTCACCATATTGTTTGGGTGGTAGGCATAAGACACTTCTCAATTTTGGAGCTGTTAAATATGAAAAGTGTGCATCTTAGAATTGACAGTGTATAATTAGTTTTCTGAGACTGTAACATTGAAGTTTAAACACTCCAACAATTTGTCTATGTGAATATTTTGATAAAAAACAAATTCTTAAATTGTAGAATCTTAATAGCACTGGGTAGTGAGATAGTGACTATGAAAATTATTTGCATCAAAGTTAAAAGAATTCAATTATTATTATTAATTTTTTACCAAAGAAGGCAAATATTTTAAACTTGCCTATCTTTTCTGTGATGATATGTCTCTTAGTAGTATGTTACCTAATAGACTCTTCTGGAAAAAAATAAAAAACAAGGTTTGTTTGTCCCTTCAAACAAATATACATTTCCACACTGAGGGAGAAAGGGCTATAAAGAAAAAATTTGAAAACGAATGTTTCAAAATATTACCATTATTGGGGTTTTTTGTTTTGTTTTGTTTTGTTTTGCTAAAAATTATGTAACTTCATCTGTCACCTACAGAAAAGCACTTTAAAATACTTACAAACAAGTGTTTTATATTTTGTTTCAATCTTTCAATTGAGTGAGTGGATTTTGAACCCTTTGTTTAAAAGTATGAAAATAGAGCAGCATCTACTCAGTTTGAAAGGACAACTAATCAGTATCAGGAGTAGTAAAATTATGGTAACCAAATGTAAATAATAGGCTTGTATAATTCATGAATTAGCTTATTTTTCTCTTAGTTTTAGTGAGAAGAAAGGCTTTTTATTTTGTCAATAAATTATCAAAATGTATCTTATTCTATCTCATTTTAAAATTAATTTATATTTTAGTGTACATTTTACAGTATATATGTTGTAACTGTATTTGCAAAATATACTTATTATGTATATATAAAATTTATAAGTTAATTTTAAAAGCTGAACATATATTGGGGATATATGCACAAATCCCTTTAATTTTAAAAGCCACGGACAGACTAAAATATTTAAAAACCACTAGTCTGTTAACCTCTAACTGCAGCATGTTACAAAATTGCTGCGTCAGATACAAGATGATGTTCCAGTGCATCTGAGCTATTTTCTGTAGGGGAACAGATGAGAGGTAATGGAGAAAGAACTTGAATTTGTTAAGCAGCAAAACAAATTATGAGAAAACTTTAAGATGCAGGCAACAATGATAACCTTCATTATTCTCTTTTCCCAAGAGGCAAATAAATCAGAAGATGACTAATCTTACATAAGTATTATTAGAGAAATCATCTTCTTTTAAATCCATCAGTATATCATTCAATTAACTATACCCCTCAATTAAATATTGAAGGAAGGCTTGTGTTAATAGTTGCTAAAAACAAAGGTGCTCCCATCCTCCCTGAACCCTCCTTGTTACTATAAGCTCCATAAGTGCAAGGACCACATATCTTATCTACTCCCTTATCTCCAGCACTTGGGACAGTGAGTGGTACAGAACAGGGGCTCAATAAATATTTCTTGAGTTGAATTGACTTGTTCTGGAGAAATCTCATTCTCTGTGATCAATCAAGATTATAAGTGATGTTGAATCTTCAAATTTGCAACAGAATTTTTAAAAAAGAATAGTTAGAAAATTATATATAGTAGTTTTTTTTTTTTTTTTAGTAACTCAGTGACCCTTCCATATGGAATCTAACCCAGTCAATATCTTTCTGTTTTCTTTCATTTCTCTTCCTTTTCTTCCTCCTTCTTCTTTTAATATCTGGGGAGTTTCCCTAGTAGATACATGGTGGTTGACTGTGGTTACCTGTCTAGTTAGAGAAAAGAAAATCTTGCTTCTATATTTTCTGAGAACAAGCCCTAGATAATGAAGAAAGCCTGGTGACGCAAGAACCTGACATACAAACCAAATTATCCATGTATGATGATTAGGATGATTTTTAAGTCTGTAGATGTGAGATGGCCATCTGTGTATCTAGAACCAGATGATGCACTTGCAAATCAAAAGCTCAATTAAGTGAATAACCACAATGACAAATACTATTCTAGGAAATACTAGTTCAGTTTCCATTTCTAGTATTTTTCCATTCCTTTAAATGTCTATTTTGGTTCATTGTTGATACCAAAAGTCCTGAAAATACTTTCAGTGTGCTATGAATAACTGAGTATCATTTGTCAATAAATATTGAGATGGTTGCCAACATAGTGATTTAGTGTATCAGACAAATGTTGGCACCGGTTAAACTTGGTAAAAAGTTTCAGACATACATTTTTAAACTTTTATTTTAAGAAAGAGATTAGAATCTAAAATGAATTATTCATCCTTACTACTTCACTTTGCAAAAGTTCCATTTCTGAAAGCTTTTGTTTAGTTATCAATTTTACTCATCTGTCCTAAGTGTTACATTTACAGGACCCAAATAAAACCCCTAAATATAATTGTACTGTCATATGTTGAAAGGCTTACATAAAACATTGTAGTGCAAAATACTTAAATTATTAGTAATCCTCAAAGATTCTTAAAATGTAGAGTTGTAACTTTCCCACAACTGACATTCAGCAAGCACAGATGTTGTTTACAGAGGAACAAACCACATGAAAGATGCCATGTCTTGGATAGGAGCGATGCATTTTCAAGAGCTTTTTAGGTTGCCAGAAGCCTTGTTAAATGAAAATAAATATCAAAAAGTAAAATGAGACATGGGCCAAATTTAAAACACTGACAGCCACAGGGTTCCACACAACATAAATTGGATTCACAGCCTGACTCTGCACTTCTCAACAGCTAAATCTAAGAGACATGATACACAGGATTCATGGATTCCATCATGTAATAACTTGTAACCTGGGCATCAGAAGCAGAACTTTTGTGGCTCAAGAGAAAGTGTATTGTAGGTTCTCCAAAAGAGGAGAGTGATTCACATAAAAGACAGGTTTCTAACAAACATTTCTAACCAAAAATCACACAGTAGTTATTTAAGTTAGTTAGTTACAGATTTGCTCAATGAAAGTCCAGTGAAGGACATTCTTGAACATAGATGCTTGGTGAGCATTAATATTCTTTTATATGTATCAGTCTTTTGTTGTCATTGTTCAGTCACTTGGTTGTGTCCTACTCTTTGCGACCCCATGGACTGCAGCCTGCCAGGCTTTCCTGTCCGTCAGTATCTCCTGGAGTTTGCTCAAACTCATGTTCATTCAGTCAGTGATGCCATCCAACCACCTTATCTTCTGTCACCTCCTCCTCTTCCTGCTCTCAATCTTTCCCAGCATCAGGATTTTTTCCAGTGAGTTGGCTCTTCGCATCAGGGGGTCAAAATATTGGAGCTTTGGCTTCAGCATCAGTCCTTCCAGTTAATATTCAGCATTGATTTCTTTAGGATTGACTGGTTTGATCTCCTTGCATCCATCTTTTAGGCTCCAAGTATCTCTTTGCTCTATGCTTCCCATATATAAAAAACACTCTCTGATTTCTGAAGTGAGACAGCTTCCAGTCCTGTCCCTTCAAAGGATCCACCTCAGAGCCAAGTTCTCTGGGTAGTGAGCAGTAGTGGCTGCCTCCCTGGCGATGACTTCTCTGGTCTACCACCTATAATCCCCACGTATGTGTTACCTGCACCCCACTCCCTCACCCACAATATAAAGTGGTGGAACAGGAGCAATGAATGCTACACTTTGGAAAGGAAAAAAAAATATGAAATGCCAGAAGTTATTGGTCTGAAGCACTGCTATCTGCTGGGTGATGTATTAACATTAGTTTTTGATTTTAGCCTGTAGGACCTCTGTTAAAACTGAGACAGAAAGAATCTCAATTAAGTATCTGTTGTTATAAGTTAAACACAATACTGTAATAATAGGATAAATCCCCCTAAAGTAATAGTTTTGTGAGAATCTTTCCACATTTTTCTTCATGCCTATATAAATGTATGATAGGGCTTTTTTCTGCTTTAAACAAAAATTGAGTCAGTCTATCTATCTATCAATCTTTTGTTTTTCTTTACCACATGGCATAAACTTTATTTCACAACATACATAACAGATCTAATCATTTTTTAATAGCTACAGGTATTCCACACTATGTAAATTTTTCTTTTATTTATAGGTCTTCAGTTTTTTTTCCAATTTTCCTACAAGCAAAAATACAACATATTCACCAAAATAAAAATATTCTTAAATATAAACATGTACAAATGTATAGTGCTTTTATTTGTGTGTAATAAAATCTCATGTGTGCCTTGTTGAATCAAAGGGTTTGAGCTTATTCACTGTAAAGGATTATGTCAGATTATTGTCCAAACTATAGTAATTACAGTCCTACTGGCATACTGCATCATCACTAAGAGTGAATGCTATCCATCTTCTGTAATTTTTATCAATATAACAGATGAGGAATGTTTTTTCATTGCTTTAAACCATATATCCTTGACTATGAACATCTTTCATGTGTCTGATAGTTTTTACAAATATGTATTATTAATTTATCTCAGCTTACCTTCAAATAATGTATAATACATGCACTTTACAACAGCATACTTCTATCTTCATATCTCTAGTCTCTTCCTTCAAAGTGATGAGAACTATTAAGATTTTTTTAAATAGTTTTATTTATTTATTTATTGGCTGTGCTGGGTCTTCGTTGCTGCATGGGCTTTTTCTCTAGTCACAGAGAGCAGGGGCTACTCTCTCGTTGTGGGGCAGTGGCTTCTCTTGGTGCCAAGAACACACTCTAGGGCGCTTGAGCTTCAGTAGTTGTGGCACATGGGATAAGTAATTGCAGCTCTCAGGCTCTAGAGCACAGGCTCAATAGCTATGGCACACAGGCTTAGTTGCCCTGTAGCATGTGGGATCTTCCCAGACCAGGGATTGAACCTGTTTCTCCTGCACTGGCAGGCAGATTCTTTACCACTGAGCCACCAGGGAAGCCCTCAAGATTTTTTTACTTAGAGATATTAAGACTTACTTAGCAGCTTTTGTTTTTTATTTATTTTATAACTGGAAGTTTGTACCTTTTGACCACCTTCACCAATTTCATCCACCCTCCATCCTCTGCCTCTGTCAAATACCGATCTGTTGTCTGTATTCATCAGTTCAGTGTTTGTTTGGTTGGTTTTTAGATTCCATGTATAAGTGACATCATACAGCATTGTTTTTCTCTATTTGACTTATTTTACTTATCATGCCCCCGAAATCCATCCACAGTGTTGCTAATGGCAGTAATTCCTTCATTTTTATGGCTGAATAATATTACATGAAATTACATCCAACCACAGGACTGGAAAAGGTCAGTTTTCATTCCAGTTCCTAAGAAAGGCAATGCCAAAGAACGTTCAAACTACCGCACAATTGCACTCATCTCACATGCTAGCAAAGAAATGCTCAAACTTCTCCAAGCTAGGCTTCAACAGTACATGAATCAAGAAATTCCAGATGTTCAAGCTGGATTTAGAAAAGGCAGAGGAACCAGAGATCAAATTGCCAACATCCACTGGATCATAGAAGAAACAAAAGAATTCCAGGAAAACATATGCTTCATTGACTATGCTAAAGCCTTTGACTGTGTACATCACAACAAACTATACAGGATTCCTAAAGAGATGGGAATACAAGATCTCTTTAAAGAGATGGGAATACCAGATCCTCCTCTTCTCAGGAGGCAGGTAAGGCAGGCACCTTACCTGCCTCCTGAGAAATCTGTATGCAGGTCAAGAATCAGCAGTTAGAACCAGACATGGAACAACAGACTGGTTCCAAATTGGGAAAGGAGTATGTCAAGGCTGTATACTGTCACCCTGCTTATTTAACTTATATGCAGAGTACATCATGTGAAATGCTGGGCTGGATGAAGCACAAGCTGGAATCAAGATTGCTGGGAGAAACATCAATAACTTCAGATTTAATAACTTCAGATTCAATAACTTCAGATATGCAGTTGATACCACCCTTATGGCAGAAAACAAAGAGGAATTAAAAAACCTCTTGATGAAAGTGAAAGAGCAGAGTGAAAAAGCTAGCTTAAAATTCAACATTGAAAAAACAAAGACCATCTGGTCCCATCACTTCATGGCAATTAGATGGGGAAACAACAGAAATAGTGATAGACTTAATTTCTTGGACTCCATAATCACTGCAGATGATGACTGCAGCCATGAAATTAAAGACGCTTACTCCTTGGAAGAAAAGTTATGACCAACCTAGATAGCATATTCAAAAGCAGAGACATTACTTTGCCAACAAAGGTCTATCTAGCCAAGGCTATGGTTTTTCCAGTGGTCATGTATGGATGTGAGAGTTGGACCATAATGAAAGCTGAGCACCAAAGAACTGATGCTTTTGAGCAGTGGTGTTGGAGAAGACTCTTGAGAGTCCCCTGGACTGCAAGGAGATTCAACCAGTCCATCCTAAAGGAAATCAGTCCTGAATATTCATTGGAAAGACTGATGCTGAATGTGAAACTCCAATACTTTGGCCACCTGATGCAAAGAACCAACTCATTGGAAAAGACCCTGGTGCTGGGAAACATTGAAGGTGGAGGAGAAGGGGATGACAGAGGATGAGATGGTTGGATGGCATCACCATCTCAATGGACATGAGTGTGAGCAAGCTCCGGGAACTGATGATGGACAGGAAGCCTGGCATGCTGCAGTACATGGAGTTGCAAAGAGTTGGACACGACTGAACTTTCACAACTTATCTAATTCTCCATTGATGGACATTTAGTGTGTTTCCATATCTTGGCTATTGTAAATAGTGGTGCAGTGAACAGGGGGGTTCAGAAATCTTTTCAAGTCGTTGTCTTTGTTTTTTTCCTGAAGTAAAATTGCTGGGTCATATGGTAGCTCTGGGTTTCCCTGGTAGCCCAGCTGGTAAAGAATCCGCCTATAATGCCAGAGACCTGGGTTTGATCCCTGGGTTGGGAAGACCCCCTGGAAAAGGAAATGGCAACTTACTGCAGTATTCTTGCCTGGGAAATCCTATGGAAAGAGGAACCTGCTGGTCTACAGTCTGGGGCGGGGGTTGCAAAAAGTGGGACTTGACTTAGTGACTAAATAACAACAAGAATAACAAGCATTCATGTACAAAATTATGTGTGGACATATGCTTTCATTTCCCTTGGGCATATTCCTGGGTGTGAAATTGTTTGGTCTAATATAGTAACCGTATGCTTAAGTTTTTGAGAAATGTCCAATATGTTGCCAAGGTGGCTGAATCATTTAACATGTCTAGCATCAGCAGTGTGTGAAGATTCTTCACTAAAACCTAGTATCTGTCTTTTTTAGTTTAGGTATCCTACTGTGTGTGAAGTACCTCTTTGTGGTTTTTACTTGCATGAGACCGTTTTTAACCCTATCATATTGACATAGATCAAATTTCGAATAAACACTGACATGGAGAGTATACTGGGTGAAAATAGGCACTAAGCCACACTGCTGGTGGGAATGTGAGTGAGTGCTACTCTAGGGAGGTTTTTTTTTGGCTTACTTGTCTTATTTATCAGTGTTTTAAATGCAAATGTAACATAAAAAAACTTAAAAGTCATATAACTTTTGACTTAATTCCTCTTCTAGCAATTTGAGCTTGAGATATTTTGTACACGATTTTTACAATAATATTGTACCAATATTAATTAGTGTGAGACTGGTTATGTAAATGGAATGCAATGTTACATTTTAAAAGAATGAGGCAATTTATATGTATTGATGTAAAATTATCTCCAAGATATATTGATATATGAGGAAAGCTGGGATACTAAGCAATGTTCCACTCTGTTGCCATCTTATTAAACAAAAAGAAAAAAATAGATTTTGCCTATGTATCCCTGGGGTATCTCTGAAAAAATGCATAAGAAACCAAGATGATTTCCACATTATAAGGAAAAGGGAATTAAGTGGCTGAGAAAGGGTAGAAGGGCATTTTAAAGTACTATTTCTTTCTTTTTGTATTTTAAATTTTTGAACTGTATGTATGTTATGCTTGTTTTATGAATAATTTTTACTTGAAATTTCTACATATAGGTATGACATTACTCATTATGTTAATTCCAATTTTATTTTTTGTTGCTATTATAAAAGAAATCTTTTCATTATGTTTCTAATTGATATTGCTGGAACCAGGAGGCACTAATGTTGATTTTTATATACAGATCTTGTTCTGATAAATTATTATAAAAATCTTTTATAATAGTTTATCTTATTGGTTTTATAATTTATCTTATTTTATGTAAATATATCACCAAAAAATTTGCAAACTTTATCTCCTCTAATTCTTTTTAATTATCTTAGTGTATTTGTTTGATGGAGTTTTCCTTGTACCATTTTCACTAGCAAAGTCAACCTCATGTGGTCCAGAATATTATTCAAGCTTTCCATCAAGCCTGGGTCTGAGTCTACGTGCTTATTCTTTTCACGAATAGTAAAACCTGAGTGCTGAAGATTTCTATTTCCTTCACCCCTGTGAGTTGTTTTGGTTTAGCTCCTTCTTAGTGCTCTTACTTGGGCCTGTCTTCATTTCTGGCAAATGAGGTTGTTCTTTCTTGCTTTTGGCTTGGCTATGTATTTTAAACAATTTTTTAAAAATTCAAAATTTCTATGTGTTTGGAGTTAGAGGCAGCTTCTTGCATCAGCTGCTGTATTATTATGAGGAAGTCTCCACCTCCCATGTACAGAATGTTTATATCCTCCCCTCCCAAATTCATATTGTTGAAGTCTTGATCCCCAATGTGATGGTATTTGGAGATAGCCTTTGGGAATAATAGGTTTGGATGAGGTCATGTGGATAGAGTCCCTAAGAGGGGATTCATGCTCTCTTATGGGGTTAAAGAAACCTAAGTTCATTCTTCACATTATAAGGAAATCAAGATGAAGACTTTCACCAGAACCTGACCATGCTTTCACCCTAATCTAAAACTTCCAGCCTCCAGAACGATAAAAAATAACTATTATTTAAGCCACCGAGTCTCCAGAATTCTTGCTATAGCAGCCCACACTACCTAAGACACCATCTGACCACCACCTCCTTCTAATAATTGTTAGTGTACCTATTTCTTTTCCCAGTCACTCAAATGTGGATATATTTGTCAGAATTTTTTGAACCTCCTTGGTTCTCTTCATATTCTTTTTCCACTGGTGTGTTAGTATTCTACTGCTGCATCACAAATTTCCACCTAGATAACAGTTTAAAACAAGACATATTTTTATTTCAGAGTTTTCATAGGTCAGGAGTCTGGGCATGGCTCAGCTGGGTTCTCTGTTGAGGATATCACGAGGCTGCAGCCACGGTGTCGACCAAGGCTGTGACATTATCTGAAGCATGCCATCTTCTTCCAAGCTCACAGGGTTGTCAGCAGAATTCATTTCCCTGCAGCTTTAGAACTCTTGGTGGCTTATTCCTTCAAGGCCAGCAGGAGAATCTCTTTGAACTTAGGGAGAGCCTCAGTCCCTCTTTTAAATGGCTCAACTGATTAGCTCAGGTCTACCCAAGATAATCTCTTTTTTAAGTGATTTAACATAAACTGATTTGGGGCTTCAATTACAGCTGCAACATACCTTACCTTTGCCGTATAACGTAGCATAACTACAAATTACAGGAGTGATATCCTACCACCACTACAATTTTCTACTGGTTAGAAACAGGTCACAGGTTCCACATTCAAGAAAAAAGGATTACACAAAGGTATGAGTACAAGACAGGGAGAATCATGAGACTGTCTTAGAAGTCTGCCTATTGCACTTAGTAATCACACTGTTGTTTTTGTTCAGTCACTCAGTTGTGTCCGACTCTTTGCGACCCAATGGACTACAGCACACCAGGCTTCCCTGTCATTCACCATCACCTGGAGTTTGCTCAGACTTATGTCCATTGTGTCGGTGATGCCATCCAACCATCTCATCCTCTGTCATCCCCTTCTCCTCCTCCCTTCAGTCTTTCCCGGCATCAGGGTCTTTTCCAGTGGGTCAGCTCTTCACATAAGGCAGCCAAAGTATTGGAGCTTCAGCTTCACCATCAGTCCTTCCAATGAATTTTCAGAACTGATTGCTTTTAGCATTGATTGGTTTGATCTACTTGCAGTCCATGAAACTCTCAAGAGTCTTCTCCAACACCACAGTTCAAAAGCATCAGTTCTTCAGCACTCAGCCTTCTTTATGGTCCAACTCTCATATCCATACATGACTACTGGAAAAAACCATAGCTTTGACTATATGGACCTTTGTTGGCAAAGTAATGTCTCTGCTTTTTAATGTGCTGTCTAGGTTGGTCATAACTTTTATTCCAAGGAGCAAACGTCTTTTAATTTCATGGCTGCAGTCACCATCTGCAGTGATTTTGGAACCGGAGAAAATAAAGGCTTTCAGTGTTTCCATTGTTTCCCCATCTATTTGCCATGAAGTAATGGGACCGGATGTCATGATCTTAGTTTTCTGAATGTTGAGTTTTAAGCCAGCTTTTTCACTCTCCTCTTTCACCTTCATCAAGAGGCTCTTTAGTTTCTCTTCGATTTCTGCCATTATGGTGGTATCATCTACATATCTGAGGTTATTGATATTTCTCCTGGCAGTCTTGATTCCAGCTTGTGCTTCATTTAGCCGGCATTTCTCATGAAGTACTCTGCCTATAAGTTAAATAAGCTGGGTGACAGTATACAGCCTTGATGCACTCCTTTCCCAATTTTGAACCAGTCTGTTGTTCCATGTCCAGTTCTAACTGTTGCTTCTTGACCTGCATACAGGTTTCTCAGGAGGCAGGTAATGTGGTCAGGTATTTCCATCTCTTTAAGAATTTTCCACAATTTGTATTCAAACTGTGTTGTGTTTGTGTGTATACAAACTGGTTGTGTGTGCAAACTGTGTTGTAATCTCATACTTGAATAATGTTTGAAATTCACGCTTCAGAAGGAATAAATTTCAAGTCTTTATCTTAATTTCAGTTTCTATTTCAATAACCAGTTCAACCATCTAATGAATATTCTCTGCTTCTATGGCCCATTAGCATTTCAAACTTGATATAAAAAACCTTGATCAATGATGTATCTACTAATTTTCACATAAGGAGTGATTGTCTGAGTTCATAATGTAAACTTAGCCTTTGAAGTCATGAGTTTCCTCTGCCTGTACGCATTCCACAAGCTGATCTTTTTCACTTCTTTAGGCCTAGTGCATTAAAAACTTAAGTTTCATTTGCCAGGCACTCAGCTTGGCTAACTACTGAGTCACTTACTGGTATAAAGCAGTGCCTCAGGCTTCAGCATCCTCAGAAATTGCACATGTTGTGCTCCTCAAAGGTCTCTCTAGAGTAGTCAAAACCATGCACACTCGAAGGTGTTCTGTATTCTCAAAACCCACCTTCCCTTCACTCGTCTAAACCAGCTATTTTTCAAGTAGGTCATAGGTTGCTTAGTGGTATCACCATCCTTCAAACCATCCCGTCTCACAACTTAAAGTAGTGGTGTATGCACTAAAGTAGGGATACTTAATAAGGGAAGGAATCTCCTGATTTACTATACAAAGAAGCTTTTGTGAATGGGCTTATGTGCTTCCCTGCCACACCCCCCCCTCAATGATGTCATTAGCTTTCTTTAGATTTTCAAAGACATGCATAACTGAATAAAACTGATTTAGAATTAATTTTGTTTATTCTCTCCCTTTCTTAACTTTTGCTGGGTTGTCAATTCCTTTTAACATGGCCACCTGAGTAGTCTTAGTATTTCTATCATCACTACCAGCATCCTACTTCATGTGTTCATTGCCTTTGTATTGTATTCCTACTCTTTTGCCAATTTAATCTTCCTAAAGCCAAGCTGGTTTTAGAAAAGGCAGAGGAACCAGAGATCAAATTGCCAACATCCGCTGGATCATTGAAAAACAAGAGAGTTCCAGAAAAACATCTATTTCTACTTTATTGACTATGCCAAAGCCTTTGACTGTGTGGATCACAATAAACTAGAAAATTCTTCAAGAGATGGAAATACCAGACCACCTGACCTGCCTTTTGAGAAAACCTGTATGCAGGTCAGGAAGCATCAGTTAGAACTGGACAAGGAACTTCACACTGGTTCCAAAGACGAAAAGGAGTACATCAAGGCTGTATATTGTCACCCTGCTTATTTAACTTCTATGCAGAGTACATCATGAGAAATGCTGGAAGAAGCACAAGCTGGAATCAAGATTGCCAGGAGAAATATCAATAACCTCAGATATGCAGATGACACCACCCTTATGGCAGAAAGTGAAGGGAAACTAAAGAGCCTCTTGATGAAAGTGAAAGAGGAGAGTGAAAAAGTTGGCTTAAAGCTCAACATTCAGAAAACGAAGATCATGGCATCCGGTCCCATCACTTCATGGGAAATAGATGGGGAAACAGTGGAAACAGTGTCAGACTTTATTTTTGGGGGCTCCAAAATCACTGCAGATGGTGATTGCAGCCATGAAATTAAAAGACACTTACTCCTTGGAAGGAAAGTTATGACCAACCTAGATAGCATATTCAAAAGCAGAGACATTACTTTGCCAACAAAGGTCCGTCTAGTCGAGGCTATGGTTTTTCCAGTGGTCATATACGGATGTGAGAGTTGGACTGTGAAGAAAGCTGAATGCTAAAGAATTGATGCTTTTGAACTGTGGTGTTGGAGAAGACTCTTGAGAGTCCCTTGGACCAAAAGGAGATCCAACCAGTCCATTCCAAAGGAGATCAGTCCTGGGTGTTCTTTGGAAGGACTGATGCTAAAGCTGAAACTCCAATACTTTGGCCACCTCATGTGAAGAGTTGACTCATTGGAAAAGACTCTGATGCTGGGAGGGATTGGGGGCAGGAGGAGAAAGGGATGACGGAGGATGAGATGGCTGGATGGCATCACCGACTCGATGGACATGAGTTTGGGTGAACTCTGGGAGTTGGTGATGGACAGGGAGGCCTGGCATGCTGCAATTCATGGGATCGCAAAGAGTCGGACACGACTGAGCAACTGAACTGAACTGAAAGCCCATATTTGAACTGTCTAAAGCCAGTCAACCATTTATTCAGTTTGTGGTGCCAGTTGCTAAGAAGACCAAGATAGGTAGACATTCCATATCTTCAATCTTTTCCAATTGGTGAATAAAACAGATAATAAGGTGTTTTTTTTTTTTTTAAAGAAATAGGATATGTGCAAAAGTAAGATTTAGAATGTATAAACTTCTATGGGAATAATCAAAAGATTATCTAACTCCTTTATTCTGAGGGAATAAGAAACAGTTACATAGGATGTGACACTTGTGTTGGGTGTGGAAGGATGGATAGGGACTTTCCAAAGGAGTGTCAAAAGATCATCAATGGAGATGGATTGTATGGTTAGATGTAAGGAATCAAGGTGTAGGCTGAGCTTGGAAAGGTGTAAATAATTTCTATGAAACATAAAGATGCATGGGGGGAGTTCTGGGAAACATGCTGACATGTAGAGTTGGTCAGATTGTAAGATTCTCATTTGTCTTTTGTGAGGACCCATGAAAGATTCGCTGGATCATAGAAAAAGCAAGAGAGTTCCAGAAAAACATCTATTTCTGCTTTATTGACTATGCCAAAGCCTTTGACTGTGTGGATCACAATAAACTGTGGAAAATTCTGAAAGAGATGGGAATACCAGACCACTTGATCTGCCTCTTGAGAAATTTGTATGCAGGTCAGGAAGCAACAGTTAGAACTGGACATGGAACAACAGACTGGTTCCAAATAGGAAAAGGAGTTCGTCAAGGCTGTATATTGTCACCCTGCTTATTTAACTTACATGCAGAGTACATCATGAGAAACGCTGGACTGGAGCGGCTGATCTAATCTGATCTGATGAAAGATTCAATCGTCCATCCCATTAGTGTTAATTTGTTAAATACCTGATATGGGTTGGATGTTATAATAGGCTCTACAGGAAAGAGATGATAAGAGACACAAGTTGAAATTTGCTAAAAATAGAACTTAAATGTTTTCACTAGAAAAAAGGGAAATGTGTGAGTTGATTGATGTGTTAATTAACTTGATGAAGGGGAAATCCTTTCACAAATGTATGTATGTATCAAAATCATCATGTTGTACACTAAATATCTTACAATTTTATTTTCTCAACCATATCTCAATAGAGCTGAGGGAAAAAATATGTAGGTTAGTAATCATAATAGAGTTTGACAAATTCTATGAATGTGGCCATCTTATGAAATGAGGAGACAGATCAGGGAAGCTTTTTGAAGAAAGATACTTGAGCCCAGGGTTTTGCACATAGAAGGCACACATTAAAGTTATTTACATGGCCGAGAGACTGGCTGGCTAATGAGACAGGAGGGATCTTCCAGGTAGAAGACGAAGGAAGAGGCGTATTATGTTTAGGGAAAGATGATTTCCTGAAGTATACAGAGAACTATTGAAACACTAAAAACATTGATCTGATTCTCTTTTTAAGTCTTCAAATAGAAAGAATGACCTGGAGGAAGGAGAGAATGGGTCCTTTGTGATTGGGGCAGAGAGATGCAGAAGAGAATATGGAATTAAGAGACATTTAGGATCCGATTTCAAAATAGGGCCTGACCAGGAGATTATGAAATGTCACAGAAAGGGGGATAGTGAATTCAGCTGAGTTTGAGGCAGTTTGGGGCTATGGTGGAGGATGTAGTAGCCAAGACATACAGCTGTTGAAGTCATCAGCATGAAGGTGGAAACTGAAAACAGGAAAGTACATGAGATCATCCAGGGAGATTTTATGAAGTCCTTGGGAACACTAGGGAACACTTAGAAACACTAATCTTGAAAGAATGTGAGAAAAAAGGGATAGAAAAGAAATAGTAAGAAATTGGGGAAAAATCAGGAAGACAAAAAGGCCATAGACACTGAGGGAGGAACTCACTTAGAAACTCAAGAAACTGTCCAAAATGATAAGTTCTGCTCCAGAGGAGTACTTTTAGTCCTTAAATTCATTTGTAAAATATTTATTGGGAGCCTAGCCTGTGTTAGGTTCTAAACTTTAAAAATAGGAGCAATTCTAAATATTAAGGATAGAAATTCAGAGTTTGGTAGTTTACATTTTGGTAGAGGAATATTTATATAAGCAAATATGTACAGTGAATTATTTAAGGCATTTGATAAAATTTTCCATAAGGTTCCCAAAGAATGCTAATGCAGGAGAGACCAATTCTACCTGTAGAGGGCAGGGGAAAACAAAAGGATTCATATAAAGGTGACATATGTGAAAGCATTCATTGAATTTGGCATAAGAGGAATTTTTTAGAGGTAAAGGAAAAAGTCAAATTGTAGTTGGTAAGGAATAAATGAGAAATAAGCAAGAAATGTAAGTTGTTCTTTCAAGAAATTTGGCTCTGAAAAGAAAGATAATTTCAGGTTCTGCCTCCTTCTGTCTCAACTTCTCTCTACTGCTTCTGCTTCTGGTAACTTCTGTTTGTATGTCTGTAATGATCATGTTTTTATTTATTTGTATACTTATTATTGAGGTATAGTTGATTTACAATATTGTGTTAATTTCAGGTATACAGCAAAGTGGTTCAGATATGCCATATATTCTTTATCCATTCATTTGTTGATAGACACTTAGATTGCTTCTATGTCTTGGCTATTGAAAATAGTGCAGCTATGGACATTGGGGTGCATATATTTTCAAATTAGAGTTTTTGTTTTTTCCAGATACATGACCAGGAGTGAGATTGCTGGGTCAAATGGTGGTTGTATTTTTAGTTTTTTAAGGAAGCTTCATACTGTTTTCCATAATGACCACCAACTTACCAACAGCTTAAGAGAGTTCTTTTCTTTCCACACCCTCCCCAGCATTTATTATTTGTAGATTTGTTGATGATGACCATTCTGACCAGTGTGAGGTGATAACTGTTTGTAGTTGTGATTTGACGTTCTCTAACAATTAAGAGAAGTTGAGCATCTTTTCATGTGCCTGTTGGCTGTCTGTATGTCTTCTTTGGGGAAATGTCTATTTAGATCTTCAGCTCATTTTTTGATTGGATTGTTTTTTTTTTTTTTTTAAATGTTGAGTTGTATGAGCTGTTTGTTTATTTTGGAAATTAAACCCTTTTCAGTTGAATTATTTGCAAATATTTTCTCCCAGTCCGTAGTTTGTCTTTCATTTTGTTTATGGTTTCCTTTGCTATGCAAAAGCCTATACATTTGACAATCATGTTTTTTGTTTCTGTTTTTTACTTCCTGTGTTTTATGATACTTTAACGTTTTGGGGGCTTGCTGACCCAAGGAGAGACTGCCCCTCCCAGGGCTAGCTAATTCCTAGGAGAGTAAGCAATTTGCCTTCAAACTTTCTTTTCATATATAAACCAACTATCCTAGCTCAAGCTGCTATAACAAAATGCCATAAACTGGATGGCATAAACAACGGACATCTACATGGAGTTCTGGAGACTGGGGAGGTCAAGATCAACGTGCCAGCAGATTTGTTCCCAGTGAGAAGTCTCTTCCTGGCTTGCTTATGGCTGCCTTCTTGCTGTGTGCTCAGCTGGCCTTTCCTTGGCCTGTTCTCATGGAGAGAGATCTCTCCTTCTCATCCCCTTCTTACAAAGACTTTAATCCCATCAGGAAGGTCCTACCCTCATGACTTAATCTAAACCTAATTATGCCCCTGAATGCTCACTTCCAAATTCCATCACATTGGATGTTGGGACTTCAGCATATGAATTTGTGGGGACATAAACATTCAGTCCATAACACTAATTTGAAGTTCATATCCCTGAATACTTCCTTTACATAATTTTCACACATCAAGTCAATATTTCTTGTTTCTCAAACCACCCCATGTCCAAGTATCAGACAAGTCAAGACTACTCCTATAGTCCAATGTGTGTGTGCTCGGTCGCTTAGTTGTGTCTGACTCTATGTGACCCCATGGACTGTAACCCGCCAGGATTTTTTGTCCATGGGATTTTCCAGCAAGAATATTGGAGTGGGTTGCCATTTCCTCCTTCAGGGGATCTTCCTTACTCAGGTCTCTTGTATCTCCTGCCTGTAGCCCAGAGCCCACTGGAATTATTCAAGCTATCTAGTCCTAAACTTCCTAAAACTTGCCTACTCTGCCTTGTTCATTCCTTTCCATGAAAACCCCCCAAAAGACTCTAGACCATGTTCTCCCCTCACTCTTACTGCCTCCTGACCAATCCTGGAACTTTCTTATGTGGCCCAACCTGGCAAGTATGCCCTCTTCCCTTGGGAACTGTGAGTAATAATGCTTTTATCAATGGCATTGTCCTCTCTCTGTCATCACTCAGTCACTTCTATAAAATAAATCCCAATTATAATCAAGCCAATGGCTCAGATTTGTTGCTACTAATGGAAGAAGTTGTGATTAAATTTGTTAGTCACTGTAATAGTTCTTGCATGTGTGCGTGCTTGTGTGCTCAGTCATGTCTGACTTAGCGACCCCATGGGCTATAGCCCGCCAGGTTTCTCTGTTCATGGAATTTTCCAGGCAAAAATACTGAAGTGGGTTGCCAGTTCCTACTTCAGGGGATCTTCCTGATCCAGGGATCAAACCCCTATCTCTTCTATCTCCTGCACTGGCCGGTGGATTCTTTACCACTGCACCACCTGGGAAGCCCTGTATTAGTTCTTGGGGCAGCTACAGTGGATTACCACAAACCAGGTGATCTAAGCAACTGGAATTCATTCTGTCACACTTCTGGCGGCAAAGTCTGAAACCAAGGTGGACAGTGTGCCCTCTGAAGGCTTTAGGGAAGAATCCTTCTTTCCCAGCTTCTGGTGGCTCCCAGCAGTCCTTGGAATTCTGTGACTGTGACAACATCCAGTCTCTGTCTGTGTCTTCATATATCTTCTTATGAGGACACCAGTCATTTGGTTTAGGGCCCGCCGTATGGGGGCTTCCCTAGTGGCTCAGACGGTAAAGAAACCGCCTGCAATGCAGAGACCCGGGTTTGATCCCTGGATCAGGAAGATCCCCTGGAGAAGGGAATGGCAACCCACTCTAGTATTGTTGCTTGGAGAATTCCATGGACAGAGGAGCCTGATGGGCTACAGTCCTTGGGGTCAAAGAATCAGACACAACTGAGCGATTAACACTTTCACTAATCTCATGTGACTTTATCTTAACTTAGTTAATTACATCTGCAAAGACCTTTTCCCCAAATAAGGTCCTATTTTGAGGTTCTGGTTAGACATGGATTTGGGGGACAGTGTTCAATCCAGCACATTCTCCAAACTGTTATGAGGAAGAGTTCTCACATTAGGCTGCTCACACAGAGTGCTCATTCTGCTCCCTTTGCTTACATTCAACAACGCAACTTCGAGATAGATAATTTCCTATCTAATTTAAACATACACAGATTGGAGTTGTAAAATGCCTTCAAAACATTGATTCTGTAGAGAATATATTTTAAGGGCTTGTTTGTCCACAGGTGTGCACTGCTTCCATTGGAGAAAGTTGAGATGGGTGATAGGGCTCCTTGATTAAGAGACAGTATCACTGGTTCCAAGAGACACCTGAGCACAGCTCAGCAGACCAGCCAGTGTGTCCTGACAATGGGACCCTCTGAGAAAGTCATCTGAAAAGCTGACTCTGGGCATCTCTTCCCATCCACACCTGGTTTGCAAGAGTCTGGGAAAGACAATGACAATGTGCAGGACCAAGACCTGGAAATAAAGAAAGTCAAGATGTGTGAGCTTGGCATTTAAATTTCATTTTAGAGATGCCAGATAGATGTGTGAAAAGGCAATGGCAACCCACTCCAGTACTCTTGCCTGGAATATCCCATGGACAAGGAGCCTGGTAGGCTGCAGTCCATGGGGTTGTGAAGAGTCAGACACGACTGAGCGACTTCACTTTCACTTTTCACTTTCATGCATTGGAGAAGGAAATGGCAACCCACTCTAGTGTTCTTGCCTGGAGAATCCCAGGGACGGGGGAGCCTTGTAAGTTGCCATCTATGGGGTCGCACAGAGTTGGACATGACTGAAGTGACTTAGCAGCAGCAGCAGATAGATGTGTGCTGAGAAGTTCCATGAGGAGTCCCAGAAGCTGTAGGGACAAAAAACAAAAATGGAGAAACAAAAAGATGGAGCTCAGAAAAGGTTCCCTGGTAAATTCTCCAGGCAGGCAGTTGGGATCCTGAAAGGCTTTGTCCTGGGAGTCAATGGGAATGGCAAATAGGCTTCACAAGAACTCCTGCCTAGATCTGCATTATTTTAACCCCAGATTGAATTAAGATGATCTACCTCTGGCCTAAATTCTTGCCAAAAGTAAAAGTCAACTGCCGGGAACCAGGAGCTCCGCCCGTGGCAAAGGTCATGAGGAAGGAGGCTCGACATACGCAAAGGTGGGATCGAGCCTCAGGAGTCCCCCTGGAAATTCTCGAGCATCTACCCCCAAAACCAGAGCCTGACTACTTTACTGCTTTGTGCTCTCACCTACACCTCTGACTTTACGGGAGGCTGTCCCCCACCACCTCTTTCGGAGAAAGAGTTAACTTAGAGCTAAAGTTAATAATAATTCCTGGGCGTGACAGGAGTGTTTTAACCTACAAACTCCTCTGAAGGTTCTGTAGCCTGCCTGACAGGCTTGTCCGGCCACATGTGATTGTTCACAGCCTCCCAACCGTGAGAGGCACAAGATGCTTTAAACCTTCTAAAAACAGATTCTTTTGAGAAGTTAGAAAACTATTAGTATAAGTATAGTGGGCTGATTAGAAATTGTATTGGTGAAGGGTTTTTCATTTGTTGAGCCAATGTTCGCTGCTAAGTCTCCACATCCCCTGCCCTTATACACATTAATGAATATATAGAAGAAATAAGTATTAACCTTTGATATTAATCATGTTAGACCTTAGTCTAAGCAAATTCTTTCCTTAATTAAAACCCACTACACCCTCACCCTATAGGAATGTAACTTTATCTGGTACCTTCGGAAGGTGGTGTCTGTTTCAAAAATAATCACCCCTGGAGAAATGAGTGTTCTGGTTGACTGACCACTGTCACAAGGAGAGGGTCATAAATTGTCAGCAGGCCCCCCTGGCCAGAAGATGATGTAACACCCTTAAGACCTCTGTATACATTTGTATGAAGCACCTGACTTTAATAAAAGTCAGGACTGCTGACCCCGTGTGACTTTTGTATAACATCTCAGTGTATAAAAACAGACCCTGGAAAAATAAAAAATGGAATCAGTTCCTGATAATAAAATAAAAATAAAATAAAAAATGGTCTCCCATAAAATAAAAAAATAAATAAAAAATGGTCTCCCCATGTCGTTCTTTCTCTCACCTTCTGGCTGAACCCCCATCTGGAACATGGAGGCTCGTCAAGCCTACTAATTATGCCTGGGCTTCTAAGATCTGACCGGGGAGGCCTTAGTGTCTCCTCTCCTTTGGGAGAACGGGAGGATGCCTGTGGCCTATGTAGGTGACGTAAATTCCTTGCCTTGGAATTTTATTAGCTTTCCACGTAAACCAAGTTATTCAGCCTCTTTTCTCCACTGGATTTTCCTACTGAGCTATCCTTATTCTATTACTCTTTATATCTCTAATTAATATTTAATTAAAGCTATTGTATCCTCATCGCTGAAGCCGTCTCTCCTTCGAATTTCCCTGGATCCACCTGGGCTGGACCCCGGCAGTCAACCCAGAGCCTCAAATTGCCTTCCTATTTCTTCATGTATAATGTCTAAAGTTCAATAAAAAAAAGAATGAAGCCTACAAAACTGACAACTGACCTAAACCATAAAGAAAATATGAACAGAGCCACAGGAGATACAAATGTTGGAGTTTTTAGACATGATTTTAAAATAACTATGAGAATGTGTTTAAGAAATTAAAGAACAAAGTGGATAATTTGTCAGAGAACTTAAAACTATAAGTTTGAACCCAATGGAATTTCTAGAACTGAAAAATGAAAGGTAAGCACTGAATGGGTTAATTTGATAAGTAAACTTGGTGCAGCTAAAGAGAAAATAAAATTGGATATAGGTCAGAATAAAATGTCCAGACTGAAGCAGAAAGAGAGAGAGAGAGACAAAGCATGTAAGAGGCATACTGCTACTGCTAAGTCACTTCAGTCGTGTCTGACTCTGTGTGACCCCATAGACGGCAGCCCACCAGGCTTCCCTGTCCCTGGGATTCTCCAGGCAAGAACACTGGAATGGCTTGCCATTTCCTTCTCCAATGCATGAAAGTGAAAAGTGAAAGTGAAGTCGCTAAAGAGGCATCAATTCAGTTCAGTTCAGTCGCTCAGTTGTGTCCGACTCTTTGCGACCCCCTGAATCGCAGCACGCCAGGCCTTCCTGTCCATCCCCAACTCCTGGAGTTCACTCAGACTCACGTCCATCGATTCAGTGATGCCATCCAGACATCTCATCCTCTGTCATCCCTTCTCCCCCCAATCCCTCCCAGCATCAGGGTCTTTTCCAATGAGTCAACTCTTTGCCTGAGGTGGCCAAACTACTGGAGTTTCAGCTTCAGCATCATTCCCTCCAAAGTAATCCCAGGGCTGATCTCCTTCAGAATGGACTGGTTGGATCTCCTTGCAGTCCAAGGGACTCTCAAGAGTCTTCTCCAACACCACAGTTCAAAGGCATCAATTCTTCGGCGCTCAGCTTTCTTCACAGTCCAACTCTCACATCCATACATGACCACAGGAAAAACCTTAGCCTTGACTAGACGGACCTTGTTGACAAAGTAATGTCTCTGCTTTTCAATATGCTATCTAGGTTGGTCATAACTTTTCTTCCAAGGAGTAAGCGTCTTTTAATTTCATGGCTGCCATCACCATCTGCAGTGATTTTGGAGCCCCCCAAAATAAAGTCTGACACTGTTTCCACTGTTTCCCCATCTATTTCCCATGAAGTGATGGGACCAGATGCCATGATCTTCATTTTCTGAATGTTGAACTTTAAGCCAACTTTTTCACTCTCCTCTTTCACTTTCATCAAGAGGCTTTTGAGTTCCTCTTCACCTTCTGCCATAAGGGTGGTGTCATCTGCATATCTGAGGTTATTGATATTTCTCCCTGCAATCTTGATTCCAGCTTGTGCTTCTTCCAGCCCAGTGTTTCTCATGATGTACTCTGCATAGAAGTTAAATAAGCAGGGTGACAATATACAGCCTTGATGTACTCCTTTTCCTATTTGGAACCAGTCTGTTGTTCCATGTCCAGTTCTAACTGTTGCTTCCTGACCTGCATAGAGGTTTCTCAAGAGGCAGGTCAGGTGGTCTGGTATTCCCATCTCTTTCAGAATTTTCCACAGTAAGAGGCATAAGGAACACAATAAAAAGATCTAACATGTGTAAAGCTAGAGTCCATTGAGAGAGAAGAGGGCAAAGAAGACAGAATCCAGGATATATAAAGAGATTCTAGGGACTTCCCTGGCGGTCCAGTGGTTAAGACTTCACATTCTAATGCATGGGGAACCAGTTTGATCCCTGGTCAGGGAGCTAAGATTCAACATGCCTTGTGGCCAAAAATCCAAAACATAAGACATAAGCAATATTGTAACAAATTCAATAAAGACTTTATAGCAGATAACTCAAAGATGGACAAGAGACTTGAAGACACTTCTACAGAAGAGGGGGTTATGAGCTGAATCATGTACCCTCCCTTCAATGCATATTATGAAGTTCCACAGAATGTGACTGTATTTGGATAGAAGGCTCTATAAAAGAGTAATTAAGTTAAAATGAGGTTATTAGGATGGGCCTAATCCAATTTGACTAGTGTCCTTAGAAGAAGAGGAGATTGGGACACAGACATACATAGAGGGACAACCATGTAAAGACAAGGAGAACACAGCCATCTACAAGTCAAAGACAGAGGCCTCAGAAGAAACCAACTGTGCTCACACTGTGACCTCAAATTTCTAGCCTCCAAAATTGTGGGAAAATAAATTTCTATTGTTTAAACCACCTAGACTGTGGTACTTTGTTATGGCAGTCCTAGCCAGCTAATACAGAGAATATTCTTAAATCCAGTCAATTTTCACAAAAAGGTGTTCAACCTCATTTATCATCAGGGAAATGCAGATTGAAACCACAGTAGGATACCGCCACACCCACGAGAGTGGCTAAAATTTAAATGCCTGACTAAAATTTAAGTGCCAGAAAAGTTAACTATTACTATAATTGTCGACTCAGTTAACTGCTATTTGTTAAACATTGCCCCAGGCACTGTACAGACAAAGAGTCCATTAACAAGGTAGACACTGACCCTACTCTCCTTGAACTTGTGGTCTGGGAGGGAAGTGTGTGTTAGTTGCTCAGTTTTGTCTGACTCTTTGCAACCCTATGGACTGTAGCCCACCAGGCTCCTCTGTCCATGGGATTCTCCAGGCAAGAATACTGGAGTAGATAGCCATTCCCTTCTCCAGGGAACCTGCTTTGCAGGTGGATTCTTTACCACCTAAGCCACCAGGACAGACAACTAAATTAGTTAACAGAAATAATATGTACCAAGTGCTATGACTGTGAAAGTGTGAGATGCCTTGGAATACACAGCAAGAGTATCTAGCCTAATATGGGAGCAAAATCAACGGCAATTAAGAAGGGTAAGCATTTCAGGGCTCTTCTGATGAGTCAGACAGAGATGTGTAGGCTCCACAAGCAGTCTAATAACTGGTGACCCTTCAAGGAGACAATTTTCAAATAAATGTTCAGTATTTGTTCAAAGATGAAGCTGAATCTCTTTGCAGGAAGAGCAGAGAAGAACATCAATGTCTGAGCCTTTCTCAGACTGTTCACAGCAATCTTGCTGTGGCTGCAAATTCATCAAAACAGAAACTTGCAGTGAAGGCTGGTTTCATGAATGTGGGACCCGTGAGGATGCACAGACTCCAAGCTTAAAAGTATCCTGCTCTTGGTTTAATGCTTTGCTTCACCAATTCTTGATAATTTTTGAATAAGGAGCTTCAATTCATTTTGCACTGGGCCCCTTAATTTATGTATCTGGCCTCGCCTGTAACTAACAACACTTGACATCCTTAAACGGTAGTTTAACATAGTCCTTGAGATTTTTATATGGCCAGGATTATCGTGAATGCACACTGTCTGGGTCTACGCCAGATCTCCTGAGTCAGAATCTGCATTTTACAAGTTCCCTGGCAATTTAATGAACTTTAAAATAGGAGAAGTTTTCAAGGAGAGCACCTCATCCCCGAGGGGTGCTGAGAGTGGAGCTAATCCCACCTCTAGCCCCTTGTCATGTGACTTTGCCTGGCTGATGAGAACATTGCATTCTCCAGCAACAATGATTCATTGCGTGCATGTGTGCTCAGTCTCTCAGTTGTGTTTGACTCCTTGCGATCCATGGACTACAGGCTACAGAATACTGGAACAGGCTGAAATTTCCTACTCCAGGGGGTCTTCCTGACCCAGAGATTGAATTCGAGTCTCCTGCATTGGCAGGCAGATTTTTTACTACTGCTCACCACCTGGGTAGCCCTAATGATTAATTAGCTTAGAGAGAATGATGCAGGTTATTCGAGGGACCCCAAGTATTGGAATTCTTGTAGGAATTGCTCAGTTGAGACCACCTTTTTTTCCCCCAGGTATGACTAGCTGTGAGAGTGACTTGATCATGGACACAGTATGAAGCTTGCAAATGAAAACAGCATTGCAGAAGATCAAGCCAGGAGATGGGGAAGAACTGAGTTTTGATGCCATCACCTTGGCTTCTGGGTCAAGAAGTGCTGCTGTGCTGTGCTTGGTCACTCAGTCATGTCAGACTCTTTGCAACCCTATGGACTGTAGCCCACCAAGCTCTTCTGTCCATGGGGATTCTCCAGGCAAGAATACTGGGGTAGGTTGCCATGCCCTCCTCCAGGGGATCTTCCCAACCACAGGGTTGAACCCAGGCATTGCACACTGCAGGCAGATTCTTTACCATCTGAGCCACCAGAGTAACCCAAAAATACTGGAGTGGGTAGCCTATCCCTTCTCCAGGGGATCTTGCTGACCCAGGAATCGAATTGGGGTCTCCTGCATTGCAGGTGGATTCTTTACCAGCTGAGCTACCAGGGAAGCCCAGGTCAAGAGGTACTTTAAGTTTAATCTACCCTTGTATTTTAAGTTACCTTTTGTAATAAATGCTTATTTTCATTTAGGTTCATTTGAGTCAAGTTTTCTGCTCTTTGGTGCCAAAAGAGACCTGATGTATAAACCCCTTTCTGTTCAATTTTACATAAAGTGACCCTGAGAAGTGGAGACATGTGTTTTGCTGCAATTGTCTATACTCACCAATGGATACACTTTTTGCTTGAATTATCAAGTTTGGTAATCAAGCTGCAGAAATTCACTAGATAATCACCAAATTTCCACTTTGTTTACTCTAAATGACACCAGTTCTGGATCAAATATATTTCCCATTTGTGCTTTTCTGCTGTTTCAAAACATGCTATTCAAGTGTAGCTCTTAATGGAGGAACGGTCAATTCCAATGTGTAGTAACTGCTGAGGTGTAACTTCCTTACGTGGTTCACTGAGCAAACAATGCTAAGAATGAAAAGCTCCTGTTTCCACATCAGTAATCTATGGTTAAAAGCACTTCTCTAACCAAAGCCTGCCCTTAATGCCCATGTTCACTAGCTCCTCTAATTGTTGCTGAATCAAGTCTGACTTTCTTGTGACCCCATGGATTGTAGTCCGCCAGGTTCCTCTGTCTATGGGATTTGCCAGGCAAGAATACTGGTGCTGGTTGCTATTTCCTACACTCTTGCATCTCCTACATTGGCAGGCAAATTTTTTTTTACCCCCGAGCCACCAGGGAAGCCCAATTGTAGCTTAAGTTTCATTATCTCAAAGAAATGATTAACCAAGCTTTTTCTTTAATATAGCATTAGAGTCCTTTTTCTTTCAAAGTATAGCAAACTGTGTTTTCTTGTGACTATTTGGTGGGTAGCTCAATGCCCTGCATAATGTATTTTCTCAGTACATGCCTGCTCAGTTCTGTTAAATTAAGTCTACACACACTTAAAAGACACTTTCTGTGTCTCTCTCACAGTCTCTTTCCCTCTGCTTCTCTTTCTCTCTCTCTAAGAAATACAGCATTATAGGTACAGCCAAAGTTCACCCTATCCTTCCCTTCCTGCTCCCTCCTGCCTAGAGGTAAGCTCTACGGTGACGCTGGGCTACATGAATCCAGTGTATGATTTTTATTTTTATGGAGAATTTTAGTGTCTGAAAATTTGTATAAATAGAATTACATTGATGTATCCTTTTACAGTGTGCTTTTTTCCCCCACTCACTCTTATATTCTTGAATTTATTCCTGTCAATATTGAATTTATTCCTGTCAATAATATGGGACAAGCTTGCATGTGAGCACAAGGAAGCATGTATACAGCTTCTCACTGCAGCCCTGTTTGTGATGGTGAAAAAGTCAAAACTATCCCATGTAGGGGAATGGATGAGCTGAGGTTTATTTGTATGATGGAATGCCAGCCTACAGTTGAATAACTTCTGTATTTTACATGGTCCAGAGAAGTTATGTGAAATGGCAAATGTCACTCAGTTGAGTAATGGGAAATCTGAGCTTGAATCCAGAACCCCTATGTCTAAACTAGGTTTAAAACAGCGTTTTAAAAATAAACTGCAGTCCATATTAAAATTTTGTTGAATGTCCAATAATAGTCTTGTTAACAGATTTGCCCTCAGCCTCAGACACAGTCCAGGATCATGTGTTGGATTTGGTGGATAAGCCTAGTTTTTAAATGATTTATTATTGCTGAATATGAACATACTTCACAAGTGTGCTTTTTGTAATTGCTGTATTATTACACACACCTGCTGACTTTAATATACTCTTGGTATAGCGGCTGTATTCTTGGTACTGTATACAGTATTACTACCAAGAAGAAAACTCTAGGTTTGCACAGCAAATGTTAAAGAAACAATTTAAAACCACAGCTGAGAAATTCACAGTAGAGCAGTGTTGAGTTATGCACAAGGGTTGGGAGTGAGGTGACCTATGTTCAGAGTCTCACAAGCTTGGTGACCCTGGCACAGTGCTGCAGTTCTCTGACGGTTTTTCAGCTATGAAGTGGTTATGATAATACCTCACAAGCTATTGGGAAGTTAAACATTTGGGAAGAGCCCAGTATGAATTCACAGGACTCATTTAGAGCAGCTCAAGTTTTTTTTTTAGTTTGTGCACTGAGATTTAGTTTCTGTCAAGTTTGTGTTAATGGTTAGGACACCTAGTAGCCCTTAAGCCTATTCACAGCAGAAGTGGGACGTAACGCTTAAGTCATTTCTCCTCCAGTTTATGACAAGGTTACCTGGTTTCTGCACAAACACAGATAAGATGCTTTCTCTTTCACATGTTATACCACATAAAACTTGGTACTGTGCAAAAGATTTTTGTTTACATAGTCATAGAAAAGGAAATTTGCATTAGTTGGCTTGAACATTTTGGTTAGCATACTTTACTAACATTGTGAAACCCAGTCACTTATTTTAAAGGTATTTTCCACTTCTCAAATGATGTGCAATATGTTTGTTGCTGTTGTTCAGTCAGCCAGTCGTGTCACACAGTCGTGTCAGACTCTTTGCAATATCTTTATCCAGGCATAATTGTTTGAGATGGAAAGATGACAGTTATAAACATCTATGAAAACAAAACCTTTAGAATTTTGTTTCTAATTTTAGTTGTGCAAACAGGAAGTACCATGACTTGATAATACAATCCAGTGTTTTTGCACAGGCTTTTAAAATTTAAGGTGTTTGTTTTTTTCAAGCTGAATTGCATTTATGGCCAATTCTCCTGATTTTAATTGCAAATAGGTTGGTCTGGGAAGAAGTTGGCAGGATGGCTTGAGATTTAACTCCAGTTTACCAACAATTTACTGAAAACAGCCCCAAATATATGTTTGTACAGTAGTCCCTGTTCAATTTCAGGTAAATTAACTTACAAGATAAAGACTACCATTGCAAATCATTATTAATAGAAAACCACATAGATTCTAGGAGCAAAATACAAAGCTTTTTTCTTTTTGTTCTTGGGGGTTGTATTCAGTTCAGTTCAGTTCAGTCGCTCAGTCATGTCTGACTCTTTGCGACCCCGTGAATCACAGCACGCCAGGCCTCCCTGTCCATCACCAACTCCCGGAGTTCACTCAGACTCACGTCCATCGAGTTAGTGATGCCATCCAGCCATCTCATCCTCTGTCGTCCCCTTCTCCTCCTGCCCCCAGTCCCTCCCAGCATCAGAGTCTTTTCCAATGAGTCAACTCTTCACATGAGGTGGCCAAAGTATTAGAGTTTCAGCTTTAGCATCAGTCCTTCCAAAGAACACCCAGGGCTGATCTCCTTTAGATGGACTGGTTGGACCTCCTTGCAGTCCAAGGGACTCTCAAGAGTCTTCTCCAACACCACAGTTCAAAAGCATCAATTCTTTGGCACTCAGCTTTCTTCACAGTCCAACTCTCACATCCATACATGACCACAGGACAAACCATAGCCTTGACTAGACAAACCTTTGTTGGCAAAGTAATGTCTCTGCTTTTTAATATGCCATCTAGGTTGGTCATAACTTTCCTTCCAAGGAGTAAGCGTCTTTTAATTTCATGGCTGCAATCACCATCTCCAGTGATTAAGAACTCTCAATTACAAATAGCATAAATACAGCTGAAGTAGCTGAAGCAAAGAGATGACTGTATGATGAAGGTTCCTCTTAGACTTTAGGTCATGAATGTAATTGAACCTTAATAACAATTAAAACCAGGAACTCTGAACCTCTGAACTGGGGTTCTCATTCCATCTCTTCTCTTTGCCCTTTTCTATTCATGTGTTTATTCTTCTTGCTCTCTGTCTGCAAACAATCCTCCTTTGTAAATTCTGGTCACATAGGGGAAAGAAACATGACTGACAACAGCTTCTGAGCTTTGCATCTAAAATTATGTCACTGGAGAGACACTGTTCTTCCAGAATTCCTGGGGAAGGCCTTTGGTTGGTCCAGCTTAGATCAGGTGTGCACTTCTAGCTCAACTGTTAATAAACAGAGTCAAGTCCTGGAAAGGCATTTGGTTGGCCTGCCTTGGGATAGGATATAACCCACACCAATGCCTGCAGCTAATTGGCCAGGGTAACACTGAGGGAACATGCAGATAGGAGGCAAGGGGCAGTTCCCAGGAAAGGGTAACTGGGCAGATGATAGATGACCACCAAAGGGGTGTATTCCCCCCCCTTCTTATAAAAACTAATTTCTGATTACTTGCTGCATATTGTTGTTCAGTCGCTAAGTTGTGTCTGACTCTTTGCGACCCCATGGGCCACAGCACACCAGGCTTCCCTGTCCTTCATGATCTCTTGGAATTTGCGCAAACTCATGTCCATTGTGTTGACGATGCCATCCAACCATCTCATCCTCTGTTGCCTCCCTTTCTTCCTGTCCTCAATCTTTCCCAGCAGCAGGGTCTTTCCCAGTGAGTTGTCTCTTCGCCTCAAGTGCCCAAAGAATTGGAGCTTCAGCTTTAACATCAGTCCTTCCAATGAATATTCAGGATTTATTTCATTTAGGATTGACTGATTTGATTTCCTTGCTGTCCAAGGGACTCTCAAGAATCCATTCCAGCACCACAATTCAGAAGTATTAATTCTTCAGCACTCAGCCTTCTTTATGGTCCAACTCTCACATCCATACATATCTACTGAAAAAACCATAGCTTTGACTATACAGACCTTTGTCGCAAAGTGATCTCTCTACTTTTTAATACACTATCTAGGTTTGCCATAGCTTTCCTTCCAAGGAGCAAGTGTCTTTTAATTTCATGGCTTCAATCACCTTCTGCAGTGATTTTGGAGCCCAAGAAAATAAAATCTGTCACTGTTTCCACTTCTTCCCCATCTATTTGCTATGAAGTGGTGGGACTGGATGCCATGATTGTCTCTTTTTTTTTTTTTGAATGTTGAGTTTTAAGCCAGCTTTTTCTCGTCTTTCACCCTCACCAAGAAGCTCTTTAGTTCCTCTTCACATTCTGCCACTAGAGTGGTGTCATCTGCATATCTGAGGTTGTTGATATTTCTCCCAGAAATCTTGATTCCAGCTTGGGATTCATCTTGCCAGGCATTTCACATGGTGTACTCTGCACCACTGACTCAATGGACATGAATTTGAGCAAACTCTGGGAGATAATGAAGGAAAGCCTAATGTGCTGCAGTTCATGCGGTCTCAAAGAGTTGCACACAACTTAGCAACTGAACAACAACTCTTCATGAAGTTAAATAAGTGGGATGACAATATATGACCTTGACAAACTCCTTTCTCGATTTTGAACCAGTCCATTCTTCCATGTCTGGTTCTAACTGTTGCTTTTTGACCTGCACACGGGTTTCTCAGGAGACAGGTAAAGTGGTCTGGTATTCCCATCTCTTGAAGAGTTTTCCACAGTTTGTTGTGATCCACAGTCAAAGGCTATAGCATAGTCAATGAAGCAGAAGTAGATGTTTTACTTTGCAATTCCCTTGCTTTCTCTGTGATCCAAGGGACGCTGGCAATTTGATCTCTGGTTCCTCTGCCTTTTCTAAATCCAGCTTGTACATCTGAAAGTTCTTAGTTCACATACTGCTGAAGCCTAGCTTGAAGGATTTTGAGCATTACCTTGCTAACATGTGAAATGAGCATAATTGTATGGTAGTTTTAACATTCTTTGGCAAATGAGAAAAATTGTACGGTAGTTTGAACATTCTTTGGCATTGCCTTTCTTTGAGATTGGAATGAAACCTGACCTTCTCCAGTCCCGTGGCCACTGATAAGTTTTCCAAATTTGCTGGCGTATTGAGTGCGGCACTTTCACAGCATCATCTTTTAGGATTTGAAATAGCTCAGCTGGAATTCATCACCACCACTGGCTTTGTTCATAGTAATGCTTCCTAAGGCCCACTTGACTGTACTTGAGGATGTCTGGCTCTAGGTGAGTGACCACACCATCATGGTTATCCAGGTCATTAAGACCCTTTTGTATAGTTCTTCTGTGTAAACTTGCCACCTCTTCTTAATCCCTTAACCCCATGCATTTACTGCATCCATAAGGATTATTCAGATAGGAATATCAAGACCACCAATAACAGTGAGTTAAAAACATTAGTTTGGTCTCAAAATAGAGGTAAGTGCTCCAGGGCATCTCCTCAAAATCATTAGGGATATGGGCTCCCTCCATCTTTCTCTCCACCATTCTTACTGTGTGGCTTTCATCTTCCATGGCACCTCACGGTCCCAGATGGCTGCTGGAGCTCTAGCTATCAATCCACTTTCCACTCATCTGGAGGAAGGAGGTGGGTGGGGAACAAGATCAAGATTTCTCCGTGTGTCTGTCTCCCCTATTAAAAAGACTTCCCAGAAACCCGTCTATCAACTGCTATGCATGTCTCATTGAACAGAGCTTAGTCACATGGCCACATATAGTGGTAAGGAAACCTGGAAAATGGCTTTTGGTGGGTACCTTGCTGCTTCAATATTATAAGGGCCTTGATAGTAAGTAAAGAGTATAAGTATGGATGCTGAAGAATCAGGTAGAAGTTTCTACCGCATTTATTATGAGCCAGACACTGGTGAATGGGATCAAGTTAGATATGATAAACAGTTAACTGTAGCCAGTCCCTAAGGAGGCACACGATGAGGGGCGAGTCCAGTGCCAAGTGGAGAGAGTACCCTGACAGGGAAAAGGTGTACCTCTTGTGTTTTACAGGAGTAGGAGGGAGGATGGGGATTGTTTTTTTTGCAGGTGAGTCAGGACAATGGATGTGTGCCCCCAGCTCTGCCAGGCTGCATAAATCACCAGTCACCAGTTTCACTGAAAAAATTAACAGGTGAGATTGAAACAAAATAGATGGCATTTAGAAAAATAATAGGTAAATAAGTACATTCTATGGATTATCTCTACTTGACTATTTTAGAGAGAATTCAGTGATTTTTTTTTTTACACCAAAGTTCTTATCAACAAGACTGACTTTCAGAATTCAGCTAGTGTTTTTTTTTTTTTTTTTTTTTTAATTAGTGAGCTATTTAATTAATGTCCTGTAAGGTGAGCACGCCTGTTGGTTTGCCCATTTTCTTTAACATACCACACAATTTTTCTGCTCCTGATTATCAGTGAGAGCTGTCTAATTAGTGTGGTGGCTAGACACATTTTCTCCCGAAGAAATGCAAAGTACTGTTTGCTCACTGAGGTGTTATTCATTCTGCCATATGAGTTTATTTGAAGTAAGGACTTCAGTCAAAAGTAAAAATGGTGGTTGAAAATAACTGTCATGTTGAAATGATCTGAGGAAAGGAAATTGCAGATTTGAAAAGAAATATGCATATTTTTACATTGTATCATTGCTTTCTCATCAGTTATACAGTGGCAGCTTAGAAAGAAACAACAGTGATAATGGTAAAATGGTAGACTGTAAGGAGGAGCCTCAGAAAACACATTGAGGTCTGAAAGTTCTCTGATGCCTCCATGTAATATTGTTTTCTTTCTAATGGGAAACAGAATTAATAAACGGAACCATTGTCTATTATTCATTTATTCTTTTAACAAATATTTATTGAGCACCTATGATGTTCCAGGCACTCTTCTAAGCATTAATGATGGATAGAGAAAAAAGCAGACAATTTCTACCCTCTTGGAAATTACACTGTAGTGGGTAATAATGAACAATGTATTAAATATGCAGTATGTTTGAATTTAGATGGTGGTGAGTACAATTAAAGAAAGAAAAGGGAAGAGAGGAGAGTAGGAAGTATGGAGGACAAGTTTCCAATTTTAGAGAGAGTGACATGGAAGGTCCAGAGATAGTGTGCAAGTGATCCATGCAACAACCTTGGGGAAGAGCATTTCAAGAAGAGGAAATGCAAGGCAGAGGCCCTGAGGTGTCTGCTAAGTGGCCAGGGGGACAGAGAGGTTCACCAGGTAGGGCTTCATAGGTCACTGGAATGACTTGGACTGCTATCGTTTGTGGGATGGGAAGCCACTGACAGGTTTTGAACAGACAAGCATTAACAGGATTGTCTAGTTAACAATATTGAAGACGGCCCCTAAGAAACTTTTACAGGAACGTAGGCAAGGGATGTTGGCGGTTTGAATTAGGGTGGTGGACTTGAGGGAGTAAGAGGTGATTCAAATTCTGGATATATTTTAAAGGTAGAGTGGCTAGGTTTTCCTGATAGAGTAACGTGAGGCATGAGAAAAAAAAGAAAAAAAAATCAAGGATGACACCAAATTTGTGAGCAGTACTATTTACTGAAAAATTTCATAAGACCATCTTGTATTGGGTCTTATAGGCAGTGAGGACGTGCAAATGGACATGTCAGACAGACAGCTAAATGTATGAGTCTGGAGTTCAGGGTCAATGTCAGGCTAATCTGACTTAGCAGCAGCAGATAGTGTTTAAAGCCACGTGAATGTACAAGGTCACCAAAGGAGAAACCAAGACCTGAGCTATGGGACCTCTAGCATTTAAGTGACCGTGAGGCTAGGAGAAACCAGAAAAGGAGGCTGAGTGTGAGTAGCCAGAGAAAAGAGGTCATGGGCTGGTGTCCTGGGAGGGCAGTAAAGACAGCATTTCAGAAAGGAGAGAGAAGTCAACTCAGTCAAACCTGCTTTCACAAGGTACATCACGACCATATCTCTCTCCCAGAAAATAGGACAAGGAAGAGAACATGAAACTCCAGTGATTGCCCAAGGCCATACACTTGGCGTGTGGTAGGTTTGGAATTCAAAAACCTTGATTGTTTGGCTTTAATCCAACCTCTTAAAGGGAAAATAAAAGAAAGTGCAATCTACCTATTTGCAACATCAGTTATATTTGTAGCTCTACATTTGCTTTTCTGCAAAATTTTTGTTAAATGAAGATTTCCATTGCTTAGCAAAACAAAATAAATAAAATGGAAAAATAAGAGTTTTAAAAAGTTTTTAAAAAATCATCATTTCACTAAAGTTATGAGGATAGACTAAGACCATCATCTAGTGCGTTTCCAAAGCATTTTGGGGTTTGTTTGTTGCATTAGAATCACTTTTCTGGGTCACGCTGGGCCTTAGCAAGCTCCTTCCCAAGCCCTCCCAAGGTTCTACGTATGCTATCTCTATTCAATCAAATGGAATCTCTGAAGTAGCACACTAGGTGGAATGTGCAATGAATACTTAAAAAGGAAAAATGAACCTGCAAATACTTGGCAGCTGGCAGCTTCTTAAAATCTTAATCTCATTTAATGAAATACAAGTGATTTTCAATTTTAGAAACTAATATAAAATAAATCTTCTACATCAAATGCCAAAGTAAAATGCATGCTGAACTTTGTTTAAATCCAGATGAGACAAGGTTTTGAATAAGTATCACATCAGCCAGTATCCAAAGAATATTGAATTTTGCATGTTTACCATGAACTCCTGAACACTGAAACAAAACAGGCACATGATGAGAGTTTAGCTAGGTGCTTTTTACTAGGTGGACGAGAGCAGTCTGCACTACCTAAGATTCATGCTTTCCAACTTTTCTGGTCCTGTTTCCTTCTCTTCAGTCCACAAGTCTAGTGACACTTCCTGCCTCTCCTCTCAGGTGCCCCATATTCCCATTCTTGCCTCTCTGTTTAGGTATCTATCCCTCCCCACAAATTCTCATATATGTGCAGATATATATATATATATATATATATATGAGGATTCATCACAGGAGTGGGTGTACTTGTGAAAAATTGGAAACAATCTAAATGTCTGTTATCAGGAGAATAGGTAAAGTATATTAAAATATATTTATTTTATGGGATGCTATGCAACTGCTTAAAGGAATAAGAAAAGGTTAAATGTAATGACATGTGAAGATTTCTAAGATATATTGATAGGTGAAAATAACAAGTCACAGAGAAATACCATATGTTAACATTTAGGTAGAAAACATACTGGAAAGAAAACCATTAACTTGTGTGTGCATGCCTGCTAAGTCATTTCAGTCATGTCCTAGTCTTTGCGACCCCGTGGACTATAGCCTGCCAGGCTCCTCTGTCCATGGGATTCTCCAGAATACTGGAGTGCCATGCCCTCCTCCAGGGGATCTTCCTGACCCAGGGATTAAACCTGCGCTTCTTTTAACTTGTCGAGAGTCACTGTTTTTGATGATGGGAATGGCATATGGGAAGGAGGGATATGGAGAGGGACAGTTACTTTCTATTCCATTTATATTGGCATAGCTTAGATTTTTAAAGTGGTTTTTCATGTATAACTTTATAGCTTAAATATATATATATATATATATATATATATATATATATATATATATATTACCATTGTACCCTTTCTTTGTCACTCACTTCTAATAAAATTCTCAGGCAGGATGTGACCAGAAAGAAAGCAGTCAGGTTTATTGACTTCCGCATCTCACACTTGGGTTCTAGTGTTTGACTGTTTATGATTTCCTTCCTGTGCTCTGACAAAGTCACTAATTTTAGGTATGCCTTTATGGTTAGAAACAGCATTTTGTTTTGCTTGAATATTTGAACCAATGATCTCAAGAACTGTTTCTGCAATACTTGCTTAGTCTATACATATATATTTCTTCTCATAAAGTGAGGTCAGAATCCTTTTCCTTCCCCAAACAAAAAGGGATGATTTAAGAATATGTTCTTAATTTGTTGCTAAATGTTAATTATAAGAATTAAATAATAAGCTATTGTCCCAAACATAAATATAAAGGAAATGCATCTTCAGAAAATTGATGGAAATTCTGTATATAAGAGATGCAGAGTATTTATCCTAAATTAAGTTGAAAAGTAAAATTAGCAAAATAGCTAGAATCCTAACATGAAACATAATTGGAATTTAATGGTATGATCTTCGCAGTGGGAAAGAGACATAATAACATTGTATCAAATCTTTCTTAAAGTTTCTTATAATATTGCCTTAACTATAGCATCCAAGAAAGTTGCACACAATCCACTCCAGGAATCAGAATCCAATTATTTTATATTAGTTTCATGCTCTTACCCAAGAGAGATCCATAAATTGTTTTTAATCACTTCTTTTATTTTAAATCAGTAGAGTCTTCCAAGTGGGTAATGTTTTCCATTAAAACATCACCTCCTATAATTGGTATAATTATTTCATAGAGAGATAAACTGCAGCACAATTCAGCAGTCTTTGGGTTTATAAAATCTAATTATATTCACAACACAATATTTTATTCTTAGTGATCACAAAGAGAACATAAACTTGAACAAAATCCAGACATTTATGATGAAATAATTGGAAAGAAACAAGTTAATTACTGCATATAGTACCACCTCTATTAGCAGTCTCTGAGAGGAAGCTTTTTACATTCAGAGCGTATCGAGGCTCCAGGAAGTTCTGTTTCCCTTTGTCTGGGTAGCAGCCTTGTGGCTGAGAGGGAGAGGTTAGTACAATCCTGAGGTACAGGCTTCTCAGGGCTGGGCTAGGACCCAGATCACCATGTGTGGACTAGAGATTCCTCAGCCTTGGATTTTCACTGTGCATGGATGGATAGGGTGCTGCAGTGGCAGAGGAGAGGCAATGGGACAGGCATGCACTTCACCCTCTGTTTCAACAGAAGATTTGCTTTCACTTGTTTTATATTTGGGGCTTCTGCAACAGATTTCATTGGAGAAAAAGGGTCAATTGCTAAACTTAACTTTTGAAAACCTCTGCCCTGTGCCACAGTCATATACTGCCTCTATGTCAAAGGGACTGAAAATATAAGGAAAGAAAAGAAGCTGGGTTGTTGTTTGAACCTGGAAGGCCAAACAACAACCCACGTTACCCGAGAACCGCGTGCTAGAACACCAAAGCCCTCTTACAGCATCAATGTTATTTCTTTTCTTTCTCTCTCTCTCTCTCTCATTTTTAATTTATTTGGTTGTGCAGGCTCTTAGTCATGGCATGTGGGATCTAGTTCCCTGACCAGGGCTCGAACCCAGGCCCCCTGCATTGAGTGCGGATTCCTAACCACTAGACCACCAGGGAAGTCCCATCGATGTTATTTCTAACTCTGGTAAAAACAAATTCCTAATTTAAAAAAGGATAAAGCATACACACACACACACCACACACACACACACAAACACACACACAAATCAAGAAGATACTCTCAAATTGTACTTCAGATGTTCCTCCCCATATTGCTTCTATGTAAGAAAAGGGAGGTAGGGCCAAAGAAGATACATGACCAGAAGGAAACTGGAAATCTGTTAATCAGCTTCAGTATTGTCCAGAACCAAGGCATTCCATTTTTCTTCAGCATCCTGCATATTAGTCTACCTTTCATTCTTTATCTTTCTCTCCCCTTCTTTCCACTCAGTGGTATCTCCAGGGACATTTTTCTCACTCTTTCTTTCTTCCTTCTTCTCTTTAACCCACACCAATACGTTTAACACATTCATTTAGGAAGCAGAAACTTAGCAAGACTTTGAGACTCAGAGAAAGAAAGTTAAAAAGTCCAAGAGCTGGATGGAAAGATGAAAAGATACACACTTGTCCCCTAAAGCTACAGAAAATTCTGGCTGAGGAAGGGAAAGGTGGCAAAGGGCTGCAGTTAAGAGCAGCTTGTCCACAAGGGAGAGAAGTAGAGACATTAACTACTGGAGAATTCTTCTTTGAAAGGGACCTGTCAGTGGCAAACTGATTCTCACATGCAGCTCCTACCTGTGACTTTGACTGCAGTGTCAATGTTCCCTCCTAGGAGAGACCTTCCTTGACTGCCCGTCACAGAGTGGCCACTAAGTGCCTCTCTACTACAGTATCCCATTTTACGTCTCTTCATGGCACTCATTATGTGGCATTTTACTTTTATATATTTTTTCTGCCTCTCTCCACCTCCTATCATCACCTCCTTCCCCACCAAAATATAAGCTCCCTGAAGGGCAAAGATTTTATGCTTCTTGCTTCTAGAATAGAAGCCCCAAGGCTGCAGGGACTTGGCTGATTTTGTTAACATCGATATCATTTCAGGGAAGGCAGGGCTTCCCTGGTGGCTCAGATGATAAAAGAATTTGCCTGCAATACAGGAGACTGGGGTTCGATTCCTGGGTCGGGAAGGTCCTTTGGAGGAGGACATAGCTACCACTCCAGTATTTTTTCCTGGGAAATCCGGTGACAGAGGAGCCTGGTGGGCTACAGTCCACGGGGCCGCAGAGTTGGACACAACTGAGCAACTGAGCATATTAATTAAAAATGCCTTACACAGAGTAGGGGCCTTCAATGCTTCAGTGAAAACTTGTTGAATAAAAGAATCCAAGAAAGAAAACCCTTTTCTGTTGATCAAGTTTGCATGGTGATGAAGCAGTTAAGTTTTTCTCTGAGTTGGGACAATGGCAGGCACATTGCTTTGGTCGTAAGTATAGCCTCCATTTTTAGCCTGTTGGGACCAACAAGGTCAGTGGCATGGGTGGAACTGGAAGTGTCTCCTCTGTGCTAAATATGATGCGGGTAGGAAGACACTGTGACGAGAGAAAGCAGCTCCTTCCTGCTCCAGGGGGGCAAGAAGGAGATGTTGTAAAGGAGGCACCGACTGCATTGAAACAAACACAGAAGATCAGATAGTGCTTCAATCCTTTAAGCTTGACAAAAGCTTTTTTGATGTGTGGCAGGTTACACTTATACTGAAATATACTCTGAAAATATTCTTTACTTGTTAACAGATGTCTTCATCAGATTGGTAAACATCAAAGATTCATCTTGGTCTTTCGTTATCTCTATCTCAAATACTACCTGCATCTTTGCTTCATTATATTCTCCCTTTAGGTAAGAATAAAGCAAAAGCATATGATCATTTACAAGTCAAGATATTTAATATTAGCATTTTGTTAGTGATTTAAAATATACAGCTTTCTGAATATGTAAAATACAACAAATATATACATATTTTAGGACAAATAAAATTTCACAGTAAAAGATACATTTTTTTTAACACTAACAGTAATGTTCATTTTGGAGCACAATGGCTTTAGTAAATGATATAAAGTAAAATAAAGAGGATTGTCCAAAAAGCCAAATAAATGAATTGTGATAAATTATATGTTGGACATTAGCAGTTTTCATAACTAGAATGATGAATGACCAAATGATTTATCATCCAAAGGGATGCTTCTGAGAAGGAAAGGGCACACTGCCCACAATTAACAAAAACCAGGATAAGCCAGGATATTTGGTCATCCTCCTCATGGGGACATCTAATGACAAAACTACTTTGGGGTTGTTGTTTTTTTTTTTTTTTTTTCAAAAGCCAAGACAAAACAAACTAGCTTGCTCAATATGCTGAACACTGGTCCTTTTTTGATTAACTGCTTTGGTACAGTAAAATTAAGGAGAAGGCAATGGCACCCCACTCCAGTACCCTTGCCTGGAAAATCCCATGGATGGAGGAGCCTCGTAGGCTATAGTCCATGGAGTCCACAAGAGTCGGACACAACTGAGAGACTTCACTTTCACTTTTCACTTTCATGCATTGGAGAAGGAAATGGCAACCCACTCCAGTGATCTTGCCTGGAGAATCCCAGGGACGGGGGAGCCTGGTGGGCTGCTGTCTATGAGGTCGCACAGGGTCGGACACGACTGAAGCGACTTAGCAGCAGCAGCAGCACAGTAAAATTAAACTATTTAATCTGAATATAAATTATCACTGACAACTGTTAGAAGAGGAAGAGAAATTCAGTCGGTAATTGCTCAATTTTCAAATGGCTCTGATCATTAGAAAAAATTTCCCCTTGATGTAAAAATTAATCATAATAGAAAAGTCTGCTGGTTACCATTTTTCAGCTTAAAAATATGCATTTTGTGTTTTTAAGATTACCCACTTCCAATATTGACCTGGTTGGCAGAGAGCTCACCTCCAACCCCAGCCCTTATTGGCTGTGGTCATCAGGAGTCCTTTGTTGAGAGGATTCTGAGGTCACCTTAGGGCCAGCAGCAAGGCACATGGTGATGTGTTAATGGTGTTTATAGGACACATGGACTATGGGGCAGTGACAGGTGTGGCAAGTATTGCCATCCCAGATCTGGAAATACACCTGTTTTTACAATAATTTTCTGACAGACATCCAATACAAAAGAAATAATTACACCTTGTTGATCCTGCTTCTTCTACCTCAATAAGTCTGAAACTGAAGTGATGTCGCTCAGTCGTGTCCGACTCTTTGCGACCCCATGGACTGTATGTAGCCTACCAGGATCCTCAGTCCTTGGGATTTTCCAGGCAAGAATACTGGAGTGGGTTGCCATTTCTGTAATTAACACATCAGCTACACCACAGAAGAACAACGTCGTCACTCTTAACTAGAATGAAGACAACCACCTCATGATTTCCACACATCACTGTTTACAACTCTCTCAGTCCAAAATCAAAACAAGGAAGGTCACATTCTTAATACCTGAATAGAAAGCAGTAGAAAAAAAAAAAAAAAAACCACAGTAAATATGTAATTAATTGTTCCTCTGTTTCCATCCCTTACTTGTTTGGTTGTTTGTGGGCTATATTTTTATCTACTAAGTAATAAAATGAAAATTAAACTTGTTTTTCCTCTTGTAAGCAAATACTAATAGCTCGATTTTAAAAAACTATTTTCTGCATTTATTTCATTACCATATATTTTGCATTATTTATCCTTCATACAGAGAGATCTCTTTAGTGTCTTGCAATGAGGAAAATTTTTAAAAGATATAGTTGAAACATTTTTTAAAATATAGAAGTCTTCTCTAATATTTCTGCTGCTTTTGTGGCCATGAAGTATGTTTCATCTTTGGATCTTAATTCTCTAATTAAAAAAAATTGGGCAGAATTAAATTTGTGTTGAGAGAGAGCCCTCTTCAGATTGCAAGGCAGCTTTTGACTACACAAATCTACTTTTCTAAGAGTGAAATCCGATTGAAGTGGCTTTCCAAAATATTTTGTGGAAAGTAAGAATTAATAGATGGCAACTCTTTGTTCATGCTCCCCAAACAGGAGACAAATTCATCAGGCAGCAGAGTTTGTTCTGGAATAGTTTCATTCAGTAATGCATCTTCCAGAAGCATGGCAGTTTCCCCCTCTATTGAGTTTTGCATGTCCGGAGGACTGCATTCTCCTTGATTTAAAATGAGGTTTAATTCTTCAAGAAATAGTGTGTTGCTTAGTGAATTTGTACTTGAGACAGAAAAAGCAAAATCAGGATATTTTTTAAACCTGGCATTGTTTCCCAAGTTTAAGGAATCAGCTGGTGGTTCCAGAATTGAGGAAGCTGTTTCATCATCATTGCTGAGATGGTTTCCCCCAGGGAGAAAACTTGAAATCTGGGGTTTATACCCAGTGTTGAGATCAGGAATATAAACAACTGTAGTGTCGGTGAGTAGTGATTTCTCCAGGCTCTCTTTTCTCTCCAGGCATCCTGTATTGTTTTCTTTCTTGTAGCCCATGGGTTTTTCTTCTGGGAGAATGATTTCTATCTCTGTAATCACCGGATCAACATATAGGACCTGTTCGCTGGAATTGTTATTCATAAACTCATTTCTTTCCTAGGAAGGAAAGACACTTTTATTTTACAAAAGACATTTAAAGGAGCAAACTGGGTAAATGAGGACTAGAATTTTGCTTTCCCTCGACTTTCCTTTCCCCCTTGCTTTTCTTCATAGTGTTTCTCTTCCCATATGATTTCCTACTTTTGTCTTGTTACTCTGCTCCTTTCCAAAGGTTTGTTAAATTCTCCCAGGAAGGGATTGAGGAAAGGAGTAATAAAAATAATCCATGCTGTAAGCACATGTCTTTATTTATGAATTTTAAAGAGAAAGAAGCCTTCTGCTTGTTAACTTACATATTATCTCAGTGCCTTTTAAAATTTTGGAATATTTTGTTATATTATAGAGCTTTACTAGAAGAAAATACTTTGTTGCTTAAATAAAAGCCACCTGATGTGAAGAACTGACTCATTTGAAAGACCCTGATGCTGGGAAAGATTGAAGGCAGGAGGAGAAGGGGACAACAGAGGATGAAATGGTTGGATGGCATCATTGACTCAATGGACATGAGTTTGAGTAAACTCTGGGAGTTGGCAATGGACAGGGAGGCCTGGCGTGCTACAGTCCATGGGGTCGCAAAGTTTTGGACAGACTGAGCGACTAAACTGAACTGAAAAGGGCACAGAAAATCCTGTTTTGCTTCCATTTGAGAATAAAGTTGTGGTAAGTGCTTTGGGTTGTGCCTCCAAAGGTGGGAAGCTGCTCACAATTCAGACATGTCTGTGGTGATCAGTCAGGAGGGTGGGTGAAGATAGTTTTTATTTGTATAAAAGCCTGATGACTTTTCTGGTAAGAGAAGGGCTCATGGCCTTCCACCTGATGGGTGGCTTCCTGGGGCAAGTAACTCCCACCCAACATAGTTATAAAATTATAGCTGCCCGCTATTGTGGAATGTTCGAGTCCTTCCAAAATTCATATGTTGAAGCCCTGTGATGATATTAGGAGGTCGGACCTTTGGGAGGTAATTAGGTCATGAGAATGGAGCCCTCATAAATAGGATTAGTGTTCTCATAAGAAAAGACACAAGAAAACTGATCTCTCAGTCTGCCATCTGAGGATATAGCAAGAAGACAGCTGTCTGTAAGAGAGCTCTCACTAGGAACCACATCTGCTTGTGTCTTGATCTTGGACTTCCCACTTAAGCTGCCCAGTCTGTGGTATTCTATTGAGCGTCCTGAACTGACTAGACTACCACCTCTTAGTCTTTTGGCAGAAAGCAAAACCTCATCTGAAGGAAACCCTAAGGTTCATTTCTAATTCCAAGAGCTCAGGATGGGAAGGAAGCTTGGCAAAAGGAAGACCTTGAATAAAGCAGGGTGAAATATCATTAAATTTTTTTCAACTCAGCCTCCCCAGGGCCTTTGCTAGGTTTGTGTTGGGAAGGGCAGACATATAGTCATGGATCAGATGTAGTCAAAGGAACCAGATTTGCTATTGTAAACCAAGAGGAAGGGGGTGTTTTTCCCCTCTTCAGGTTGGCAGCTGAATGGAGAAGTACATAGGGGTCAGACCACAGTGAAGAACACAAAGCAAGGACTAGTCCAGAGTGAGGACACTGAAGGAAGAGGAGAATCTGATCACAGCGAGGTCAGGGACAATTGTCTGAACCACAGAGTGTTCCCAGTTCCCCAGGATAACTAGTGGGGGAACAAGACAGAGTGACTAAGTGGAATGAATATCAAGACCACAGGATTTATCAGCTGTAGTTTACTGACTGTGTACTTGCCCTTCAGCCAGTTGTTAACTACTTTATTCTATGTATGGGTTCAGTTATTCCAGACCACCCCTTCACTATGTACAACATTACCTCCTTAGAGTCAACCACGTCCACACTCTTTCCTTTAAGTATCCAGTGACAAGGATCCCTCCTCCTGTTCATGGTAGGCCTTTCCTCCTCAACCCTTCATAGTCTTGCTTGCTCAATCCTTGCCCTACCTCTGCCACCCCATACTAGTCCTTTCAAGCCCACCCAATTTAGTACAAATACAATTCTGAGTCCACACTGCTCTGTAGCTATTGTTACACATAGGTTGCATCAGTACCATCAGTACTGAGAGCATTTGACCATGTGTCAGCATAGCCCCTTTCTTACTTCTCTTCTAGTCTACACTCATCAAAAGATGTCTCCACGTCCATCCCCACTTCTTTATCTTCTATTCACTTCTAACTGAACCCTTGGATGGACCACTGGTGACCTGCTCCTTGTAATATTCCATAGGCACATTACAGTCCTTATAAGCCCTCTACAAAGTCAGCACTGAGGACTCTTGCTTCTTGACACTTTGCCCACCCCTCACAATGCTAATTTTTCACAGTGGTTTTCAAACCCTTAACAGTGTTCTCAACACTGGCTGTATAGTGGATTCACATGGGAAAATTTGAAGATGCTGACACCTGGGTCTCCCTACATCAGCCCTCCTCCCCAAAGATCCTGGTCTCCCTCAAAAGATTGTGGCCTGGGAATCAGGATTCTAAAATGCAATCAAGGCTGAGAACTGTTGCCTTAAGGACTTATCTAGGGCTCTGAAAGGAGTTGATTAGTGGGCTCACTAGATCTCCAGACAGAACCACTTTTACTTGTTTTGCAATACTTGTCTACTTCAACATCATTTGAACAGAGGGTCCCTAGGCTAAAAATAAATTTAAGCTTGAAAACTGTAGGTTGGTCAAATGAAGTCTGAGTTCCAAAATAAGGCCTCCTGTGCCCTGATCCACTCTACATGCAGTGCTTAGTCACTTCAGTCATGTCTGACTCTGTGCAACCACTCTGCATTCCCCCATTATTCCAGCCACTCCTCACATCAAATGTTTCCACAAAGCCACACCCAGCAAGCTCTTCTCATCTCTGCACCTTTGCTCATGTAGCCTCCCTATTTTGAATGTTCTCTGTCTCTCCTGAGCAATTCCTTCCCATCTCTTAATATATTTCCTCTACATTCGCATCAAGTTTGGTCTCATTTCTTTCACTATACTACGTTGCTGCATTTCAATGCTTAGATGATGTGTCTGTCCAATCAACTGAGTTTTGAGCCCCTTGACAGCCAGGCCAGAGAGCCAGAAAGTTAAGAGCACACATAGCAGATTCTTCCCTCTCCTCCATAACCAGCAGCTGCTCCTTCAAAACCTGCAAGATCCCCTATTGCCTCAGGATCTTCCCAGGACAACCTTCTATTCTTTGTTGAACTGGAGACCTGATCTACCCCTGGTGACACCATCTGCCACAGTCTCCTCACATCCATCTTCTCGAATTCCACTGGGTCTCAGGAGCAAAGTAGTATCTTCCTTGGGCTCCACCTGCTTCTCCAACTCGTGTAAAACAGAAGCCCCTTTGTGTCTCTGAGGCTCCTTCTATTTAGATTTTATTCCCTGTCCCTTCGATCTCTGGGGACACCTACCAATTGTTTGGCCACCAAGTAGCTCTGGCACCTGGCTTACAATCTTGTTCTTCACTTTTATCTTTTGAATAACATTGCTTCTCTCTTCCATCTCTCTTTTCTTCCCCTAACCCATTCTCCCATCTCTCTTAAGTATGATCTGAAATATGTACAGTTTTATTTCTGCATATGTTTATACAGTTGTGCAAATATGCACACACATTTATTTATTTTAATGGAAATTCTACTTTAACTATTGGACTGTGCTCTTGGTCTCAGCTGCCATTTAGTTTGTACTTAATGGTGTTTGATTACCTGAAGGATTTTCACAACTTTACTGTTTTCCATATTAGGAATATCTTCATAGAGCCATTTTGGTATTAGCAATAAGATTCTTCTTTTAATTCTAAAAAACAAAAAATGACACATTAAGATAAGTATCTTACTGGAGGACTGGTGCAGGCAATCATCTTGGAGATTAGGAAATAAACTAGAATAGAATACATAATAAAAGTTAAAATTTCCAATGCAGGAACTAAGATTTCCATCTCTTTAAAAGTTATATGGGAAATTGATTCAGGATCTTTTCAGATGGTCCTCTTCTCCGTATTGCTCTGCCTCCAAGGAGTCAGAACATTCCAAAGCACTCATGCTAGATTCAAGATAAGTGGGAGAACCACCCAGGAAGTGAAACTATACATGCGTTAAATATGGCAAAGCATTATAAGTGGAGACGTTAGTGTGGAAAAGTTTGTAAAACTTTAGGGATAAATGTAAAACTTTCCAAGGGGAGCATAACCATAAAGAAATATTAAAGAAGAGAATGTCATATAGGAAAACTATAATATTTGTGCTCCTCTAATTGAAATGATTCTAAATAAGGTTGAGAGAGAGTGGTAGCCACAAACTTCCCTTATGTGGTCAGAGTAGGAGCCTGGAGAAATTGTCTTTCAGTTGTATGGCACAGAGAGAACACCAGTTTTTACTTCACTTGTGTACTTATTAAGGATCTCTGGGGTTGTGTGACAGAAAGAAGAGGGAGAAGCTATGAACACCCCACTTTTCCTCCGAAGCTACCCCTTGGCACTGCCACTGTGTTGAAAGCACTTTCTACATTTGTGTAAACACTGATTTGAGCAAAGAGGTTGTCTTGGGTGTTTAGGTTGGGAGCTTAGAAAAGACTACAGTGAGCTCTGGCACATTATTACATGTTAACAATGCACCACACAATCAGGCTTGCTTATCTGCTTATGCAGCTTCTGTAAGAACTTCAACTAATTAACAATCAAAATGGCTGCACAGACTTTGCTAGCTCAACTTGACCTTGAATTGTAGCATAAAACTAGTTTCTTTACATATATTTATACAATGTTTTATGGTTCAGTTTCTTTTACTATTTCATATTCCTTTAGCATACCTAAAATTAGAACAAATTGGTAAATTCATGATACTGTAGTAAAGTTTTTATACAGAATACTGATACAGTGAGAAAAAAATATTCATTCAATATCACGATAATCCAAGTCATGCCCCAACCAGTAACGCTGGAGAAGCTGAAGTTGAATGGTTCTATAAAGACCTACAAGGCCTTCTAGAACTAATACCCCCAAAAGATGTCCTTTTCATTATAGGGGACTGGAATGCAAAAGTAAGAAGTCAAGAAACACCTGGAGTAACAGGCAAATTTGGCCTTGGAGTACAGAATGAAGCAGGGCAAAGGCTAATAGCATTCTGCCAAGAGAATGAACTGGTCCTAGCAAACACCCTCTTCCAACAACTCAAGAGAAGACTCTACATATGGACATCATCAGATGGTCGACACCAAAATCAGATTGATTATATTCTTTGCAGCCAAAGATGGAGAAGCTCTATACAGTCAGCAAAAACAAGACTGGGAGGTGACTGTGGCTCAGATCATGAACTCCTTATTGCCAAATTCAGACTGAAATTGAAGAAAGTGGGGAAAACCACTAGACTGTTCAGGTATGACCTAAATCAAATCCCTTATGACTATACAGTGGAAATGAGAAATAGATTTAAGGGACTAGATCTGATGGACAGAGTGCCTGATGAACTATGGATGGAGGTTCATGACATTGTACAGGAGACAGGAATCAAGACCATCCCCAAGAAAAAGAAATGCAAAAAGGCAAAATGGCTGTCTGGGGAGGCCTTTCAAATAGCTGTGAAAAGAAGAGAAGTGAAAAGCAAAGGAGAAAAGGAAAGATATTCCCATTTGAATGCAGAGTTCAAAGAATAGCAAGGAGAGATAAAGCCTTCCTCGGCAATCAATGCAAAGAAATAGAGGAAAACAATAGAACGGGAAAGACTAGAAATCTCTTCAAGAAAATTAAAGATACCAAGGGAACATTTCATGCAAAGATGGGCTCAATAAAGGACAGATGGTATGGACCTAACAGAAGCAGAAGATATTAAGAAGAGGTGGCAAGAATACACAGAAGAACTGTACAAAAAAGATCTTCACGACCCAGATAATCATGATGGTGTGATCACTCACACTCACCTAGAGCCAGACATGCTGGAATGTGAAGTCAAGTGGGCCTTAGGAAACATCACTATGAACAAAGCTAGTGGAGATGATGGAATTCCAGTTGAGCTATTTCAAATCCTGAAAGATGATGCTATGAAAGTGCTGCACTCAATATGTCAGCAAATTTGGAAACCTCAACAGTGGCCACAGGACTGGAAAAGGTTTTCATTCCAATCCCAAAGAAAGGCAATGCCAAAGAATATGCAAACTACTGCACAATTGCACTCATCTCACACGCTAGTAAAGTAATGCTCAAAATTCACCAAGCCAGGCTTCAGCGATATATGAACCATGAAGTTCCAGATGTTCAAGCTGGCTTTAGAAAAGGCAGAGGAACCAGAGATCAAATTGCCAACATCTGCTGGATCATGGAAAAAGCAAGAGAGTTCCAGAAAAACATCTATTTCTGCTTTATTGACTATGCCAAAGCCTTTGACTGTGTGGATCACAATAAACTGTGGAAAATTCTGAAAGAGATGGGAATCCCAGACCACCTGACCTGCCTCTTGAGAAATCTGTATGCAGGTCAGGAAGCAACAGTTAGAACTGGACATAGAACAATAGACTGGTTCCAAATAGGAAAAGGAGTTCGTCAAGGCTGTATATTGTCACCCTGCTTATTTAACTTAGATGCACAATACATCATGAGAAATGCTGAGCTGGAGAAAGCACCAGCTGGAATCAAGATTTCTGGGATAAATATCAATAACCTCACATATGCAGATGACACCACCCTTATGGCAGAAAGTGAAGAAGAACTAAAGAGCCTCTTGATGAAAGAAAGTGAAAATGGAGAGTGAAAAAGTTGGCTTAAAGCTCAACATTCAGAAAACTAAGATCATGGCATCCGGTCCCATCACTTCATGGCAAATAGATGGGGAAACAATGGAAACAGTGGCTGACTTTATTTTTCTGGGCTCCAAAATCACTGCAGATGGTGATTGCAGCCATGAAATTAAAAGACACTTACTCCTTGGAAGAAAAGTTATGACTAACCTAGATAGCATATTCAAAAGCAGAGACATTACTTTGCCAACAAAGGTCTGTCTAGTCAAGGGTGTGGTTTTTCCAGTGGTCATGTATGGATGTGAGAGTTGGACTATAAAGAAAGCTGAGCGCCAAAAAATTGATGCTTTTGAACTGTGGTGTTGGAGTAGACTCTTGAGAGTCCCTTAGACTGCAAGGAGATCCAACCAGTCCATGCTAAAGGAAATCAGTCCTGAATGTTCATTGGAAGGTCTGATGTTGAAGCTGAAACTCCAGTACTTTGGCCACCTGATGCGAAGAGCTGACTTATTTGAAAAGACCATGATGCTGGGAAAGATTGAAGGCAGGAGGAGAAGGGGATGACAGAGGATGAGATGGCTGGATGGCATCATTGACTCAATGGACATGAGTTTGATAAACTCTGGAAGTTGATGATGGACAGGGAGGCCTGGCATGCTGCAGTGCATGGGGTTGCAAATAGTTGGACACCACTGAGTGACTGAACTGAACTGAACTGAAGGATAATGGGCAAATGGGGCTGCTAAATGGGGCTGAACTGAAGGAGAATGTGCAATGAGGCTGCTAAAACACTAACAAAATTGGTTCAAAGTGATGAATTCAGACACTGCCACACTTTTCTTCAGACTGACTTGGGATTTATTTGGGTAGAACTTGAATCAGTTTACAGCTTAACTACTGTGAAGAATCCAGGCACAGTAGACAGACTTGAGGCACATTGAGAAGACTGCATAGGGACAGAAAGAACATGGGCTGAGATGTCAGCTGCCTTTGGACTCCTGGCTTAGTGTTTGGTGACCTTGGTTTGAGCACTTACCCTCTCTACACTTCATCTAAATCATCTGTAAAATAGGTCACTCAGCTTTTCTGGCAGGGTTGTTGCAAGGATTAAATGAATAATATTTGTAAAGAGTTTGGCATGGATAGATTCCCTGATGCTCAGTTGGTAAAGAATCCACCTGCAATGCAGGAGACCCCAGTCTGATTCCTGGGTGGGGAAGATCCCCTGGAGAAGGGATAGGCTACCCACTCCAGTATTTTTGGGTTTCTTTTGTGGCTCAGCTGGTAAAGAACCTGCCTGCAATGCAGAAGACCTGTGTTTGATCTGTGGGTTGTGAAGATCCCCTAAAGAAGGGAAAGGCTACCCACTCCAATATTCTGGCCTGGAGAATTTCATGGACTGTATAGTCCATGGGGTCCCAAAGAGTTGGACACAACTGAGCGACTTTCACTTTCACTTTTTGGCATGGATGCATACTCGTTAAATACTGTTCCTTTTATTTTGCCTTTTTCTCAGGAAAAGTGTTGATGAATTTTTAAAATAAATCACATAGTTGACTACATTTTGATTGTACAAATATATGGTCTAAATGAGAAAACAAATTCAACAAAAACCTACCCAGTTCGAAGCGATCTGTTAAATATCCCAATCAAAGATAGAACTGACAGCATAACAGCAAAGAAGACCATTCCCAATAAAAGTCCAATGTCTTGTTTCCTGTTGTCTGAAAGGAAAGAAAAATAATTTTAGCTATAATTTCCATCTTGGCTACGTGATGTGAAGAACTGACTCATTGGAAAAGACCCTGATGTTAGGCAAGATTGAAGGCAGGCGGAGAAGGGGGTGACAGAGGATAAGAAGGCTGGATGGCATCATTGACTTAATGGACATGAGTTTGAGTAGACTCCTGGAGACGGTGAGGGATAGGGAGGCCTGGAATGCTGCAGTCCATGGGGTCACAAAGAGTTGGACACGATGGAAAAACAACATGTGATACCAGAATCACTGTTCTCTCTATTCTGCTCCAAGTGAAGGTCATTAATCTCAAAGGAAACAGGAAGAAGAAATAAAATTAACATTTACCTCGGGCTGTAAAGTGACTGCCATTCCAAACTGCACAACAGTATCTTTTGTTTGAGAAGACTGGGTTGCACGGATCTGAGGTCAGTGGGTTTCTGGAATTGAGTCTCTGGCAAATGTGGTCAGTGTTAGACATTTTTTATGAGCTTGTGCTTGCATATTTTATATTTAAAAAAGTGTAGTGATGAACCTCATTTGGTTTGTCTGACACAAGTGAGAATTCCCAATTGCTTGTGACAGAGGCTAAAGCTGGCCACAATCACAACTGAGGTTTTTTTTGGTTTGTTTAACCTTTTGTACAAGACAGAAGTTATGTACAGTTTGTCACCATTCTTCAAAGTTTACTGTTCATGAATTTCTTCCTGCTGAAAAAGGGCACTCTACTTAGAGCAATATACAAGAGAGAAATTCAAATTGTCATATATTTTGCACTGATATTTTATTTTAGAAACAAGGCTTATTTTGAATTTTGAAGTAGAATTAATCACCTGAAATCTTTAAATAAATAATATATTCAACATGTATTACCTGCCAGGCCCGTCACATTTTCTCGCTGCTGCTGCTGCTGCTAAGTCACTTCAGTTGTGTCCGACCCTGTGCGACCCCATAGACGGCAGCCCACCAGGCTCCCCCGTCCCTGGAATTCCCCAGGCAAGAACACGGGAGTGGGTTGCCATTTCCTTCTCCAATGCATGAAAGTGAAAAGTGAAAGGGGAGTTGCTCAGTCATGTCCGACTTTTAGTGACTCCATGGACTGCAGCCTACCAGGCTCCTCTGTCCATGGGATTTTCCAGGCAAGAGTACTGGAGTGGGGTGCTATTGCCTTCTCCACATTTTCTCCCTGGTACATGAAAAACCTTATTTTCTGTTTTCAAAAGTAGACTGTAATTGAGACATGATTTGTCACATGGGACATCTAAGCCATGCTGTGTATTGTCTCCTTCATCCTCCTTCCTCCCTTTGACAAACGTTTATCAGATATTTACTACATGACAGGCACTGAATCAGCCCTACCCTAGTTATTTCCCAGCTGCACCTAACACACACTTGGGGGTCTCCAGGCTGTCCAGCCCCTCTCCTAAAGCCAGCTGGTGGGCTGGGGTCAATGTGGCTTAGTTCACTCCTAGTCCCTGTGGGGTATGGAGTTAGTGTTTTCCTAGGAATAAAATACTAGTGCTGAGAATTTCAAGCCACTAATGGGAGGACTGACTGCCAGACATTAGAGCCTAGAAGATGATGGAGAATCCTAAGTTAACATGGGATCAGGTAAAGGGGTGTGAGGAGTAGAGCAGAGTGACCAAAAGTACAAGCCGAGATACCTGGGTTCCAATTAGATACTGCCATTTATCAGCTCTGGAACCTCAGAGCATAATAATGAACTTGCCAAAGCTCAAGTTTCCTCTTCTGTAAAATGATGTCTACCTAATAGAGCAGCCATGAGTTCCTAGCCTCCACAGTTCCCACAGCAATACCAAGGTGCTGGTCTGTGTAAGCATCTGTAATTAGGGATCTTTACGGAACCTAAGCACTTGGCTCATACTTGATTCACATAATACAAAATTTAGAGTACCCTTACATTGCTTGGTCTTTATAACGCTTACTGCCACCTTACTTTTCTTGTTTTGTTTGTTGTTTACCTCCTCCCAACACACATTCATCTATCTAGAAAAGAAACTTCATGAAGACGGGCTTTGTTCATTTTTTTCACTGCCTATTCCCCAATACTCAAAATAGTGACTTAGAATATGTGCCTGGCAACACAGAATGTTTTTTAATAAATAAATAAAAATCCAAAGAACATCAATATTGTCTGCAAAAGTTTTTATACTGTTCCTGCCATATTTCTGTGCAAGGAAATAAATGTTCCACAACCTGATCTCATATCTTTTTATGCCTAAAACATTTTGATATGCTTATCAATGGAGAATATCTAGTCATACTAACAAATAAAATGGCAGCTGGTTTGTGTAAGAGAAGGAGCACAATAGGCTTTAGGATTTGGAAAATCAGATTTGAATTTTAGTTCAAATAAGTTCCTCAATGTCTCTGAGTTCCAGTTTTCCCATCTGTAAAATAGACTCATAACACTTACCTCAAGAAGTTATTTTGAAGATTGAAAAAGATGAAGTACATGAAACTTTTAGCACAAGGTAAACACTTAAATAATGATATTTTTTAGGAAGAATTTTTGAGGTCTTGAGCCCCAGCACCAATTGAAATGAACATGTTTTTAACCCAGAGCAAAAGCCGGCAGAATCTACTTAAAACACTCCTTAAAATCAATTTTAAGCAGATTTTTGTTGGTTATTTTCCAGTGTAAATCATGTGGCATATCTTACTATCAAGAACTTATGCCTAACGTGATTTTTCAGTATGGAGCATTTAAATGAATGATTGCTAAGACTACTCAACAAACCTAAGCAGTATTTTCTTACCAGAAGTAAGATGTTTTTTAAAGATGGAAGCAATTAGAAGTCCAGAATTCTGAGTATCATGTTGGAATGATTTCATTGTGACCTGAGGAACTTAAACAAAAAGAAAATAGTATAAGCTTTTCATTCTTTGCACTCAGGTTGCCCAGTTTCCTAAGAGAGTTTTTTTACTTGTTTGGAGATGAATAAAGTAAACCACTAACTTTAATAGACTGCAAAGATGGAGTAAAAGCCTTCTGTATGTGTGTCTTTTCCTCTTTTTATTAAATTGGATAAATCCCAAAGGAGGAAACATACAAAGGACGATACCTGGAGTTTGTAAGACTTCAAGATGTGTCCACTAATTTCCTGAGACTTCTAGGCAACAAATACCAAGGAGCTTTATTTCATTCACTGAGCCAGAAGAAAATGCACAACCGGTCTCTACTTGATTCCTTCCAATAGGTGATGCAATAAGGTTTAGGTTTCCTTAAGCGCCTCCAAGATGTGACACTTTTGCCTTCGCATGATCTTCAAGATGCTCTTGGCAAACAGCATCTTGGCTCCATATAAGAAGCCCAGTTTTGATTAGCAGACACTTTGAAGTTATAACATAAGGGTGGAATGCCATTAATGACTTCCCTCTGCTCCTTCCCTGCTGGCAAGGATCCTGGCCAGCCCTGTCTACTCATAAAGGCTCTCAGAACACTGCTAATGAAAGCTTCTGACCAGGGTGGGGTCATCTAGCTTTCTTGATAGCTAACTCATTTTCAGTCTGAACTCAAGAGTCCTGGAGCTTCCTCACCCACCTCCTCCCTCTTGATAATTAAAAGCTTCCAGAGGTGATTTCAAGGACACGATTCTCCCAGTTGTTGGAAGATGTTCCTTAAAGTGGTTCTAAGCTCTGGATCCCCAATAGGGCCGCAAACCCTGTGTATTCAGTCATTCTGATTTTAGTGTTCAAATTCTTCTTTTAAAAGAATTACAGTGGGGGTCAGGGAGAGATCACAACTTGAGATGTCCTTAACTGCTACAGGGATATTACAGGCTTTTATGACAAGCTATGTGGCTGGGGCAACTCTTTTTGACAAAAATATCACAGAGTTCCGATAAAAAAGGTCCCTATGGGTCTTTGGAAATGATTATAAAAGGCTGATCTGGTTGCAAACACAGGCTCAACTGTAGAGGAGTTTTCTGAGAACCATGGGTAGGGAATTTTAGGAGATGAAAACATCAGAAAAGCCAAAAGTTCTTTCTTGTGTTTTTATCTTGCTTCTCCACAGCAAGAGGGAAATGTTTCACTCTGAACTGTGCATGCTGCATGCTCAGTCGCTTCCGTCGTGTCTGACTCTGTGCGACCCTATGGACTGTAGTCCACCAGGCTCCTGTGTCCATGGGATTCTCCAGGCAAGAATACTGGAGTAGATTGAAGTGTCCTCCTCCAGGTGATCTTCCCGACCCAGGGATCAAACTATCGTCTTTTATGTCTCCTGGGTTCTTTACCACTAGTGCCACTTGGGAAGCCCTACTCTGAATTGTGACAAATCAGAAACTCTTTCTGGCTCCTTGGTGCTTCTGTAAATCTCTTTTTTCCCCTGAGTGTGTGGTTCCATCACCAGTGGCCAACAGCCAAGATTATTCATCTAATTTTAAGAAAAATATTACATTAAAATGTAATACAGGTTTATAGCATATGTTGCTGGATTATTTTGTTCTCACTTTTATTATTTTTGAATTAGCATTTTATTTAAAAATAATATACAATGTTGCTAGCTTTTAAACACAGGTTAATATAATTCTGTTGCATAAACTGCAGGTGGTTATTTGGCAATGAAACATCAGTTATTAATTTGCATCACGTAAAAATAATTTTCATATCAGACTAGGGTTTTATTAGCCCTAATAGAGAAGAAACATAATCTTCCTTTAGAGTCTTTTGTTATCATAATTTCAAATTGACCAGGTTAGAGTAATGAAGCCATTTAAAAAATGTGCTTAATTGTGAGGTGATTTCATAAAGAATCATGTATCTGAAGTAAGACAATTTATAAGCAAAATTGTCAGAGAAGAAATCAAGTCAATGATAAATTTTTAAGCATGGGACTAAAATGAAGCCATGTAGACTATATATTCTTCACAGCATACTGCCACCAAGTGGCTAGGTCATTTTTTTTTAATCACACATAATATTTTTCATTATAAAATCAATAACTGTAAAAAGAGAAAATAATTTTAAAAGAAAAATAAAAGGGAAAAAAAGTCCTAACCCTTAATCCAGCTTCCATGACTAAAACATTGTTTATATCAACTCTGATGATCAGTGTATTGCCTAAAACGCTAGAAAAAAATCTCACAGTATTTTTGTTATTTGTTTAATGTCTGTGGTATTGTCTGTAAAGAGACAATTCTGTCTCTGCAGCAGAATATTAAATTATGCTTATTACTCTCACAGTACATATTTGAGTATACTCAGAAACCCCAAATCATCTCTAATTTGGTAAAAATTTTTATATAATTTATACACACTGACATTGGACACTAGAGTTAGTCTTAACAGAAGGGAACGTGTTTATAGGGAGTTGAGAATTTTTTTTTAAAAAGATGTAGTTTCTTATTCTTGGACAAAACTGGAAGCAAAACTGCATTCTTTGGCCCACTGAATACCAGCTTAATTTAATCAGATCTACTCAAAAGGAATTAACTTTTGCAATAATGTATTCCATCTGTGTCTTACGGATAATGTCAAACCAGTCTCCTCAGCCTTTGCCTCCACGTCTACCATGGGGCAAAATGTGTTTTGTTATTCTTTTAAAGTGATGATTTATTGAGTACTAATTACGTTCCAGATAATGCACTAGACTTTACATGCTTTCTCTCATTTAATCCTTACAACAACCTAATCAGGTAGATAATACTGTTGTTCTCATTTAAAGATGAAGCAACAAAGGCATAATAAGGATAAATGACATGTGCAAAGTCACCTAGGCAGAGATCCAAGAGTAAAAATTCCTACCTGGTTCTGGCATGTGATTTACGCTGGTCGCTGGCCCCATTAATTAACAATCTCACCTTCTATCAGGATGGCTGCAGGTGGGGCAGCTCAGCCAGCCCAGCAAGCAGAGCTCCCTGCTGAGACTTAGCCGTTGTCCCTGGGGGCTGGCCAGTGTGCTAGAGCTGCCTGGCCTTGTAGGGCTCAGGACCCACCTCAATGGCCTGTGTTTGGACTAACCCACTGAGCACTGATTCTTAGACTCTTCCAGCCTAGAGTTATTTTCTTCTGAACACCAACTATTTTATACAAGCTACGGTGGCTCAGAAAGTAAAGAATCTGCCTGCAATGCAGGAGACCCAGGTTCAATTCCTGCGTCAGGAAGATCCCCTGGAGAAGGGAATGGCCTCCAGCATTCTTGCCTAGAAAATTCCATGGACTGGGGAGCCTGGAGACCTACAGTCTACATGGTTGCAAAGAGTCAGACACGACTGAACAAGTAACACACACACATGCTAACTACAAGATGCTTGAAAAACATAGAAGAGTATGAAAAAGAAAATACAATTTTGTATTTGTTCAAAAACTAGAAACAATCATTTTTTTTATATTTGTTAACAGTCTTTGGTGTATGTCTATGCCCTAGTGGAGATTATGCTCTTTACTAAATGTTGTGTCTAGGTTTTTTTATTCAATACTACATCATGAACATTTAAAAGTTTTATTAAAACTTGTTCACAGTCATCATAGTACTGGCAATTAAATATTTCATCATGTTTGTACTGTGTTGATTCTATCACTCTCCCATTGAGAAACTGTATAGCTTGGTGATTTCAAATAACAGCTTTGGATTTAGATGAAACTGTTCAAATCTTTGCCAACAAAGGTCCGTCTAGTCAAGGCTATGGTTTTTCCTGTGGTCATGTATGGATGTGAGAGTTGGACTGTGAAGAAGGCTGAGCACTGAAGAATTGATGCTTTTGAACTGTGGTGTTGGAGAAGACTCTTGAGAGTCCCTTGGACTGCAAGGAGATCCAACCAGTCCATTCTGAAGGAGGTCAGCCCTGGGATTTCTTTGGAAGGAATGATGCTAAAGCTGAAACTCCAATACTTTGGCCACCTCATGTGAAGAGTTGACTCATTGGAAAAGACTCTGATGCTGGGAGGGATTGGGGGCAGGAGGAGAAGGGGACGACAGAGGATGAGATGGCTGGATGGCATCACTGACTCGATGGACGTGAGTCTGGGTGAGCTCCGGGAGTTGGTGATGGACAGGGAGGCCTGGCATGCTGCGATTCATTGGGTCGCAAAGAGTCAGACACGACTGAGCGACTGAACTGACTGACTGACTGACTGTTCAAATCCTGGCTCTATCACCTGGAGTTGCATGGCCCTGGGCAAATTACTTAACTGCTTTGTGACTCTGTTTCTTCATTTGTCAAATTGGATAATAATAATAATGCTTCATTGTGAGGTTTGATGAGATAGTTCATACAAAGTGCTTAGTACCATGGCTTATACAAATTAAAAGCTTAGTAAGCATTAGCTATTGCTATTATTGGACTTTTAGATTGTTTCCAAATTCTTATTTTATAATTAGCTTTTAAATAAATTTTATGCATCAGACTTCTTTTCATATCTCTACTTATTTCCTAAGGCTAGATTTCTAAAAGTGGAATTGTTAGGCCAAAGGGCATAGATATTTTTAAGACACCTTTATTTTTGTCCTTGCCAGTCTTGGTGTTAGAGCCACACTAACCAAGATCTGCGTCTTAGAGCTTTGACCAGAGCTGACACAGGGCCCTTTCTAGACCTTTCCTTCTGAAGTTTCTAGGTATTTTAGAAAGAGAAGTCATACTAAAGGTGTGTTTTTCAAGTTAGTGAAGGTTTTTTCCCCGTCTTGTCTGTCTTAAAACATAAGCATCTCCTTTTGATTTATTTCTTTTTATTCTCCTTATTCTAATAATCTCAACTGTTTCACAGCATTTACATGCTATCTTCCTAGGCTAGTTTAGTTTTATGGTTGGAATTCAACATTATTTGGGCCAAGGGTAAAGATCTGACTATAGTCCATGTCAGATGGCAAAGCAAAAGACAGTAGGCAGAAGTATCAAATAGTCACCAGAAGCTCTGGGCAGAGAAAAGGATACGTCAGAATAAACTCTTTACCACGCCTTGAAAAACAAGTCGAACAATGAATCATTTCATGAGTTACCATGTCATCCTCGTATATTAAGGACAGGAGGTCGTGCCTAGACATATTCAAGGGATTATCGTCATGCTTATATTCCTTACAGTTGAGGGAGAAGAAGGTAAGAAATCTGGGTATGGCAGTCATATCACTAAAGAGAAAGAATAAGAGAAGGAAAAGGTTAAAAAAAAAAAACGGCAGCCACCCAGACATTTTCTTGAGTGACATGGATCTCACAGAGGTGAGGATCTGATATCAAAGTGTAGCAAACTCTAGGCACAAGCATGGGCAGCTTCCAATTTTACCTAGTGGTTCAGGATTTTTCAAAGGTGCAGCCTGGCTATCAAGCCCAGCATGTACCTGTTCCTTAGTCTGAACAGTCTAGTGGACATTTGCCATTTTTCAGTTGCCCAGCTGCAGGACCTCCTTCTTTGTGGGCATCCTAGAGGAGGTAGGAGGCAGGTAGGGTTTCCTACTGTGGTAGCCTCAGTGGAGCAGAGAAACCCTCTCCCTACCCCATCCCACCCGCTCCCCAGCCAGCAAGTGGCTGCAAGCAGATGACCTAAGCCTCACTCATCAGATACCCTTCTCCCCAACCCACACGTGGCTCCAGGAAATCACTTAGAATCCGATACAGATGCAGCAGCTCTATCCAGAGTCTGGTGACAGCAGCAGCAGTGGAGTGTCTGGGGCTCAGGGAAGCAGTGGCAGGGAGCACAGTGCCCAGTGCAGAATCCTCACAGGAGTCTTCCCCGGCTGAGATTTTGGCTGGGCTTCTGGCTGCCCCCATCCCTTGGATCCTATCTGTGACCATTTTACCAGCCTTTCTACTACTTTCCAGCTGTCGTTCCAATAATTAATTCCTTTTCTGCTTCAGAAAACCAGATTTTATTTCTTTTGCTTACACCCAATCACAATGAAAAATGCTATAGTGGGTAAACATTGCAATTTTTGGTAGTGGGTGGTTAGGTGAGGAGACATGGTAGGACAAATATCGACCCCACAAAGATGTCCATGCTCCAATCCCTGGAATTTGTGGATAGATTACTTTATATGGCAAAAGGGATTTGAGATGGGGAGATTATCCTATATTCAGGAGTGAAATTTCAAGGGTCTTTATAAGGAGACAGGAGGGTCAGAGTCCGAGAAAGAGATTGGCAGATGCTATGCCTCTGATTTTGACGATGAAAAATGGGGCTGCAAGCCAAGAAATGCAGACAGCCTCTAGAATCTGGAAAAGGCACTGAAACTGACTCTGAGTGCCTTCAGAAGGAGCATAGTCCTGCCAATACCTTGGTTTTGGTGCAGTGATGCTTATTTTGGATTACTCACCTTCAAAACTACTAGAAAACACATTAGTATTGTTTTAAGTTACTGAGTTTATTCTAACTTCTAATAGAAGTGATAGGAAACTAACACAGGAGAGTAAGACTTCCTCATGGAGAAGCATAATCTTTATTCTCTATTATTTGATTGTAGACCTCAGAGAGATTGTGAAACTCTTATGGATTGTTCTTTATTCTACAAAACCCTCGTGGTTTACTAGGGACAGGATCCAAAGAAGATTAAATCCAGATGAAGGATCTAAAATCATCAGTATTTCAAAAAACCCCACTCCAGTACTTTTGACTGGAAAATCCCATGGATGGAGGAGCCTGGTAGGCTGCAGTCCGTGGGGTTGCTAGAGTTGGACACGACTGAGTGACTTCACTTTCACTTTTCATTTTCATGCATTGGAGAAGGAAATGGCAACCCACTCCAGTGTTCTTGCCTGGAGAATCCCAGGGACAGGGAAGCCTGGTGGGCTGCCGTCTATGGGGTCGCACAGAGTCAGACACGACTGAAGCGACTTAGCAGCAGCATACATATTTAACCCAGTTTAGTAACCACAAACCTACAAATTTATAATCCATCTTAATATGAATGAATCAGAAATCTCTTAATTACAAATAACAGAATTTTTGCAAAGTACACTCTGTGTGCCACTTCTAATTTGCATTATATTTATTATCACCTATATTTGGTTCCATTGGTATAACATTTGTTTTTTCTTTTTGAGCCACTAAAATCCTGAAAAATTAATGAGAATCTTTGAGTCACTGGTAATACAACCAATGGTATTTTGTGAGAACAAAGTACAATGTGGTTTAATATCTTGCTTATACTTGCCTTCCTCTGGAGAACCTCCAAAAAACAAACAAACAAAAAAGACTATGATTTCTCTGGGAATCTTTTCTACTGCCAAGTTGTAATTCAAGCAAGTTAATTAGTCATTGTGAAAGGTAACTGCCCTTCCCTCAGGCCCCTAACTTGTCATTAAAGGGATTAGAGGGCCTGTACCTTTTCTTCATGACAAAAGGATCTGTATTACAACACAACTGAAAAACATTCCTGCCTAGAAGTGCTCTTCTCACATTTTTTCACATCAGTAGGAGTGAAATTAGGAAATTCATGTTCAGATTTTCAGTGTCGGTTTTCTGCGCCCACAAACTATCTTTTCCCTTTTGGTGCTATTTCTGCACTGCTTAATGACTCCAGGAATTGTTGCAGTGACTATCCAGGTTGGTGGTCTAGAAGCTCCAGTTTCAGCAGCCTCTGGAAGTTTTCAGCGCCTCTGCTGAAACCTCATATCCAGAGGCAGAGAGAGTCTAGGCCGAGGGGGTAATTTGGAACATGATGGTTCACTGGAGCCATGGTCCTGCATCCTATACTTCTTGAGATCCTGGGGTGCTCAGGGACTGAGGAAGTGGTGGGCAGGAGGAAAAGGAGGCAGAGGTGGAACCATAATACTAGAGAGAATGGCCTGAGATTCTCATGTATCCACCCTTTTTTGCCCCCCAAAACCATGTTACTAAGGCAATGGCTTGGGCAAGTAGTTCTGACCATTTTTGTCCACACACTTCTCCCTCTTACAGGGTGTATCCAACCTCCAGAACACTGGTTTTTACACTTGATAGATGTAATAATACTAGAGAGAATGGCCTGAGATTCTCATGTATCCACCCTTTTTTGCCCCCCAAAACCATGTTACTAAGGCAATGGCTTGGGCAAGTAGTTCTGACCCTTTTTGTCCACACACTTCTCCCTCTTACAGGGTGTATCCAACCTCCAGAACACTGGTTTTTACACTTGATAGATGCTGCAGAAATACCACTTGATAGATGCTGCAGATATACCACTTGATAGATGCTGCAGAAATACCACTTGATAGATGCTGAGGAATTGTATTTTTAACTGGTACCCAAGCATTTCTAATGCAGATGATGATCCTCAGAGAAGCACTGCTTTCAAGACATTTACTGAACCAAGTTCCAGCTGGAAAAACACACTGTGAATTTCCCTGTGGTGCCTTGTCTCGGGCAAGGTCACCTTTTCCTCCTGTACTTTGTCCTTGTCTCTAACTGCCCTATCCTATCCCAAGGTTCCTATGGATTCATTCTCTTCACTCTAACACAAACCTGCTTCCACATCTGGTATTCATGCCAAAGTGGAAACAGTTGATAGCATCTTATGGCTCCCTCTTCTCTCATGTATTTGCATTTCATAACAAACATTAAAAGAATTAAAAGAAGCTCCGTTGGCATATTAGCTAATGTATAGAGGAGGATTTGGTTAGGTGATCCAGAGGAGGCTGACAAGGGACCCTCTGAGGTCTCTTAGGAAGGAAACCAGCAGAACTACAGGGTGAGTGCTGGAATCCTGCAGCCTGCCTCATTCCCAGATCTACCATTTACCAGCTTTATAATGTTCAGCAAACTTCTTAATCTCCTTGAGCCTCATCCTCCTCTGTACAATTGGAATAACAGTTTTATAGGGCTGCGGTGATGAGTAAAATTCTTATCACAGTGCCCGACACATAATAAGCATCCAATAAATGTTAGCTGTATTATGTTTTATCCTGAAGTCACCTGGATTCAGCCACTGAATTAGCCTCTTGTTATTATACCAGGATAGAAACATAGTAGTCTCTAATACAGGGAAATTTGTCCCATAAAGTCTGAAAGTATATTCTGAGGTTGATTTATTTTTTCTTTTTTAGTCCCCTCTTATGATTATCCATGGTTTTGCTTTTCTCAGTCTGTTACCCTGGTCAGCTGGATCCAAAACTATTAAATGGAAAATTCCAGAAATAAAGAATTCTTAAATCTTAAACTGTACACCATTCTGAGTAGTGTGATGAAATTTTGCATTGTCCAGCTCCATCCTACCCTGGATATGAATGATCCACGAATTGGGCCTGTCAGTCATTTAGTAGCCATCTTGGTTATCAAAACAACTTTTCTGTATTTTGGTGCTTATCTTCAGGTGACTCTTATCTTACATAATAAGGGCCCAAAGAACAAGCATAGTGATGCTGGAAATTTGGATATGCTGAAAAGAAGCTGTAAAGTGCTTCCTTTAAGTGAAAAGATAAAAGTTCTCAACTTATTAAGGAAAGAAAAATAGTTCTACGCCAGGCTGTATGGTAAGAATAAATCTTCTGTCCTTTAAATTATGAAGAAGTAAAAAGAAATTTGTGCTAGTTTTGCTATCATACCTCAAACTGCACAAGTTACAGCCAGAGTGTGTGATGAGTGCTTAGTTAAGACTCAAAAGGCATTAAATTTGCACAATAAGGTATTTTGAAGTTGAAAAAGAAACTACATTCACACAATGTATATTATGTGTACATTGCTGTAGTTCTATTTTATTACTAGTTATTGTTGTTAATCTCTTGCTGTGCCTAATTTAGAAATTAAACTTTATGTTTTATTTACAGGAGAAAAACATAGTATATATAAAGCTCAGCACTATCCATGGATTCAGGCCTCCACTGGGGTCTTGGAATATATTCCCCATCCATATGTGGGGGGCTACTGTGTAAGGCTTTGTTTTCCATTGAAGTCTAAATACTCTAAGGATGAAAAAGCGAGTATGTCATTTAACCCTTATTATAATTTGGTTATACTATAAAATGATTTCATTTGGTTTCTTTTGGAGACCAGGTTTTTAAAAGCCAAGGAAAGGTGCTATCCAGAGGGAAAGTGATACAGAAGGATGCTAGGGTCTGCAGGAAAGCCATACCTACTTCACGATTTGTCCTGCCGTGCCATCTGGGCAAAATTTTGAAAACGCATTGTTACAAGGATGAATCTATTTAGTGGTACACAAATAAGAATTTTAGACCACAGAAACAGGAAATTCCTCCATGAAGGGAGGATTACTGCCTGGGCTGTGTTTCTTCATACTTGATCTTAGCCAAAAGGCCAAAAGCGATGTTTCTCCATAAATAAATAAATTGCCAGGAAAGTTTGGCCCCAAACTCCACTACTAAACAAGGTAATTAAAGTATTAAGAAACTATCTTTTTATTTTTTCCATTATGAAGCAATTCAAACTTCTGTGGTGAGGTTTAATTCTTACTGCTTTGATTTATATGTTTGTTTATAATGCTGTGTGCTTTTGGTTAGACTTGTGCTTTGTCTGTCTTCTCTAGGATTAAGGGATCTTTGTCTCCTTCGCTGACTGAAGTTAGGCGAGTATCTAGCAAGTGCCTGATGTGCAGTATAGGATAAAGGAACATTTCATGAACAACTTAAATGAATGACTGTTTTCATGGATGCCTTTTTAAAAAAGCAATTGATATTAAAGATTTACTGAAAAGCAATTTGGCAACTTGCATTAAGCATCTTAAAATATGCTCAACTCTTGATCCAATAAGACCTAAAGGCAGAAGGAGAATTTATATACAAAACTATTCAAAGATGTTTATTGATAATGGAAAAATGCAATAACCTAGATATTGTTTACATCCATAAACTGAAGTGCACCCATTAAATAGGTTTTTAAACTCAACAAAGTAGATTAAGTAAGAAAATCAGGATATAAAACAGTACTTACACCACAGCACCAACCATTTTAAAAATATGTGTACAGGAAAAAACTAGTATTAAATCCCCTAAAATGTAAACAATACTTATTTCTAGGTTGCATATTACAATAGATTTGCATTGCTTCTACAAATAGAAAAAAAGAGATAATTTTTCAAAATGATTTTATGCTAGCACTTTCCCTAACACATTTTTCCTGTATCTTGTTTAATGTGTCTTAGAAAGGAATTTGTACCAAGAGAATAGTTTACAGTTCCTCTTAGCTAACATGTTAGTCCTGGATAGATGCAAGTTTTCAGAGATATTTAATTTCAGCTGGCATTTTTGCCTCTTGAGTGATTATTTTTCCCTTAGGAAATAAAGACTTTAAATTTAGAATTGTAGGACTGGAAAAGGTCAGTTTTCATTCCAATCGCAAAGAAAGGCAATGCCAAAGAATGCTCAAACTACCACACAATTGCACTCATCTCACACGCTAGTAAAGTAATGCTCAAAATTCTCTAAGCCAGGCTTCAGCAATATGTGAACCATGAACTTCCTGATTTTAGAAAAGGCAGAGGAACCAGAGATCAAATTGCCAACATCCTCTGGATCATCAAAAAAGCAAGAGAGTTCCAGAAAAACATCTATTTCTGCTTTATTGACTATGCCAAAGCCTTTGACTGTGTGGATCACAATAAACTGTGGAAAATTCTGAAAGAGATGGGAATACCAGACCACCTGACCTGCCTCTTGAGAAATCTGTATGCAGGTCAGGAAGCAACAGTTAGAACTGGACATGGAACAACAGACTGGTTCCAAATAGGAAAAGGAGTTCGTCAAGGCTGTATATTGTCACCCTGTTTAACTTATATGCAGAGTACATCATGAGAAATGCTGGACTGGTAGAAACACAAGCTGGAATCAAGATTGCCAGGAGAAATATCAATAACCTCAGATATGCAGATGACACCACCCTTATGGCAGAAAGTGAAGAGGAACTAAAAAGCATCTTGATAAAAGTGAAAGTGGAGAGTGAAAAAGTGGGCTTAAAGCTCAACATTCAGAAAACGAAGATCATGGCAGCTGGTTCCATCACTTCATGGGAAATAGATGGGGAAACAATGGAAACAGTGTCAGACTTTATTTTTCTGGGCTCCAAAATGACAGCAGATGGTGACTGCAGCCATGAAATTAAAAAACGCTTACTCCTTGGAAGAAAAGTTATGACCAACCTAGATAGCATATTCAAAAGCAGAGACATTATTTTGCCAACAAAGCTTTGTCTAGTCAAGGCTATGGTTTTTCCTGTGGTCATGTATGGATGTGAGAGTTGGACTGTGAAGAAGGCTGAGCGCCAAAGAATTGATGCTTTTGAAGTGTGGTGTTGGAGAAGACTCTTGAGAGTCCCTTGGACTGCAAGGAGATCCAACCAGTCCATTCTGAAGGAGATCAGCCCTGGGATTTCTTTGGAAGGAATGATGCTGAAGCTGAAACTCCAGTACTTTGGCCACCTCATGGGAAGAGTTGACTCACTGGAAAAGACTCTGATGCTAGGAGGGATTGGGGGCAAGAGGAGAAGGGGACGATAGAGGATGAGATGGCTGGATGGCATCACTGACTCGATGGACGTGAGTCTGGGTGAGCTCCGGGAGTTGGTGATGGACAGGGAGGCCTGGTGTGCTGGGATTCATGGGGTCGCAAAGAGTCGGACACGACTGAGCGACTGATCTGATCTGATCTGATCTGTGATGTCCCCGTTCTTTCTGTGTGTAGCTTACAACCTTTACTTTTAAAGGAGAACATCTGTGGTTTGTGGTCCTATACAGTTGTCCATTGGTATCCATGGAGGATTAGTTCCAGGACCCTCTTTGGATACCACACTCGGAGAAAGCTTGAGTCCCTTAACTAAAATGGAGTTTGTATTTGCCCTTAACCCATGCACATCCTTCCATATACTTTAAATCATCTCTAGAGTACTTAAAAAACTCAATACAATAAAATGCTATGTAAATAGTTGTAAATACAATGTAAATGCTATGGAAGTAGTTGCTGCTGTTATCAGTTGCTCAGTCGTTGGGACCCCATGGACTGCAGCATGCCAGGCTTCCCTGTCCTTCACCATCTCCCAGAGTTTACTCAAACTCATGTCCACTGAGTCCGTGATGTCATCCAACTATCTCATCCTCTGTCGTCCCTTTCTCCTCCTGCCTTCAATCTTTCCTAGCATCAGAGTCTTTTCTAAGGAGTCAGCTCTTCGCATCAGATGGTCAAAATATTGGAGCTTCAGCATCAGTCCTTCCAATGAATATTCAGGATTGATTGCCTTTAGAATATCAATGACTGATCTTGATCTTGATTTTGATCTTGCAGTCCAAGGGACTCTCAAGAGTCTTCTCCAACACCACAGTTCAAAAGCATCAATTCTTCGGCATTCAGTCTTCTTTATGGCCCAAGTCTTACATCCATATGTGACTGCTGGAAAAACCGTAGCTTTGACTATACGGACCTTTGTTGGCAAAGTAATGTCTCTACTTTTTAATATGCTGCCTAGGTTTTTCATTCCTTTCTTCCAAGGAAGTAGTTTCTGGTGTGAGGCAAATTGGTTTTGCTTTTCAAATTTTCTGGAATTTTTTTTCCAAATATTTTCTACTCTTCATTGGTTAAATCCGTGAATGTGGAACCCATGAATGTGAAGAGCTGACTGTACTTGTAGGATATTTCTGTAAGTTGTTCCACTTCGAGGTACAATTGACCCTTAACACAAGGGTTGGGGAACTGACCTTCCACACAGCCAGAACTCCTCATGTAATTTATAGTTGACCCTCTAAATTTTTTGTTCCACTTTATCCTGTTCTGCACTGTGAGTTCAATCCACCACAGATTGTGTAGTGCTATATTATTTATTGAAAAATATCTATGTATAAGTGAATCTACACAGTTCAAACCCATGTTGTTAAAGAGTCAACTGTAATTGGTTAAAGAAAGAAATCAATGAGATTGCTGAGGGCTGCTGGTAAGAAAACTTGTATTCTTCTTTAACTGCTCTTTACTCACTAGCAAGGAAACAAATCATGCTTCAGTTTCCTCATTTGTAAAATGATGCCAATTTCACTATTAAATTTGTCTGATGTAAAGGTCAAACACTTATGTATACTATAATAAATGGTAAGAAAATGTTAATTATCAATTTGAATAATCTTGCTAAGCAATTCTAGATTTCATTAAAATAATTGGATTATCTACTAAATTCTGACTGTTCTAAAATGGCATCAAAAGTTCTAAGAATTTTAACAATATCAATTTAAGTTGGAATACCTTAAATTAAAAACTTACTTAAAAAAAAGAGAGAGAGAACTGATAACCCGTATTGCAAATGATTCTCTTAATGTGTTTCTAAGATTTTGACATAGAGGGCACCAAAAGAATTTTTTAACCTTATCTTTGGCTCTATGGCTCCCTCTACTTACTTGGTGGCCATTAATATTTACAATGTATGTCAAAGTGCTTTGAAAACATAAAATAATTCCAAGATGTTATATTATGTAACGATGACATTAACAGTGCTATGATTACAAATAAGTCCTTCAGTTCTGAAAAGAACATTTTAAATCTAGTGTGTAAGCTACCCACAGTAGAGAGACATCTTCAGGATAAAGACTGGGACCAGCATGGAGTATTATGACAATTACAATAGGTTCATTTTATTATTTACTTACAATTAAAAATAAAATCTTAGCCAAATAGACTTAATTTCTTAATTTAATTTTTTTTGGGGGGGGGCGGGGGTTGTGCTTGCAGCTTGTGGGATCTTAGTTACCCAACCAGGTGAATTTATGCCCTTGGCAATGAAGGAGCAGAGTCCTAGCCACTGGACCGACAGGGAATTCCCTGGCTAAGCTTTTACAGAATAACGTTTAAATGACTAGAAAATTAACAGAATAATATTAAGAGCAGTAAAATATCTAAAAATAAACAATTGCTCAGCTATGTTATACTGAGAAGAGAATTTAAAAATCTCATGTTGAAGTGTTTTAATTTTTTATGTTTACTTTGCATATAGTAAGTAATCAATCTTTATTGAATAATTTTGTGTCTCCTAAGGAGAATATATGTTATCAGAATGGCCTAAATAGTGTACTGTAACTCTTATTAAACTCTTTTTTAAAACAAGGGTTAGGGGGATTATATGCCTGACAATTACCCAGGATATTTGACAACCCCCATCCCCTCTACCTCAGATCATGGACTCAGACACTCTGGGAGCAGCCATAGTGAACATGCATACCAAACAAGCACCCCCAGCTGGTTGTTATATCTTGAAATATTTGAGAACCATTACATAAATTGTAGTCAGCCTTAACAAAATCACAGCAAAATAACAATTTAAATGTTATCACCTGCCCCAGTCGGTTTTGGTGATGGATAGGGAAGCCTGGCGTGCTGCAGTCCATGGGGGTTGCAAAGAGTTGGACACGACTGAGCGACTGAACTTAACTGACTTGCCCTAGAATAGTTTTGTCAATTTTGATAGAAATCAGGGAGAAAAAAAGAGAGAAACTTAGAAGAGAGACAAAAGTCAAAAGAAAAGCCAAAGAGATTAAATATAGAAATACACTCACCTATTTCAGGAGTTTTATGAAAAAAGGGTGAACTCCAGGGCTGCCAGTACTTTTTACCTGTTTCTTGACATCTCACTTGAAATACATACATAGCATTTGGCTGCAAGTAGAATTCTGACTGTTGCTCGTATGTAAAATTGGTATCAAATTCTTTAACCTAAAATAGATGAATAACCATAGTGAAGTACCATAAAGAAATAATGCAGTAGGCTTTTAAAACAAACAATTATTAGCGGAAACATATGGGGCACATATTATGTTCCAGACACTTCTCAACCCTGGGAAAACAGAAATATAATACTTTGTATAAAAGATAGTCATAAATAATCAAATACATGTTACTTAACCTTAAAAGTCAAATACACATTGCTTAATGTTTGACAACTCTCTCAAGCTTTTAAATCTCAAGAAATTCCAACATGTAATATACTCTTAATTTTGACCTGGCTGATTTTAATAGGATAGGAGGAGGGGAGACCTGATAGCTACTGTTTGAATTCAGTCCTTCTTCCTGCCCCCATCTGTCTGTCCCTGTCTCTCTGCAGTTGGGTATTTAGATCAATAATTCTTTCTAAACGGTGAAATAATTTCACTTGCTAATGATGACTTATAGAAAAAAATTACCTACAAACTAAGCTGTTAAATTGGTGCTTATTGCAGATCTATGCATTCTATAAGGATATATATGAAAACAAAACAAAACATTTAAGATTGTTGAACTGTGAAAATCCAATGGAAGGTAAGCAAAAACAATAGCTGAGGGATTAATTTAAAAGTCATGATTCTGGGGCACTACAACCTGCCATAAAATATAATGAAAAAGGATCCCCAGACGAGCTGGTTCAGAAGGGAGAGAGAAACCAAGGTACTTACAGAGCACATTAATGTGCTGTAATAAGTGGATCTACAGAAAAAAAGTGAGGCACAATTGAAAGGTAAACATAAAAAAATTCTAGAAAAGCATTTATTTATTAACAGCAACTGAAAGAAAGCAGTGACCATAAAAGAGAAAGTTAAAACTATCACGATTAAAACACAAACACATACACACACACACACACACAAAACAGGGTATTCACATCATTTAGAGATTCTTCTGTTAAAACTCACTCTTAATATGTCTTAAAACTTGCAATACATTTAAATTGTAAAAATTATATAAAGGTCTGTTTTGGGACATGTTCCCTGAAAGATATCATTCAGAGTTTCCATAAGCCACATTTTTACCCATGGCTCCTGAAATTTTCTGCTGTTTTAAATTTGAGTGGAGGCTCCTGGATTCGCCTGAGATACAGGAGAGATTGTACTGGTGCCAAAAGTTTAGCTTCCATATGCACTATTCTCCCGTATGTCTCTTGCCATTATGTTTGTAGATACGCCCTCTAAGAAGAGAAATACCCTAAAGTTACAGCTAGAATTCTGAAATAGAAAGAATTTTATGGAACTGTTACAAGTTGTTTCTACTAAGAAGCAAACCAGGTGACTCTTTAGGGCCTTGCAAGCTCAAGATGGTACTTCAAAATAATACTTTCAGAGGCTAAAACAGGCATTGAGAGAGAGTTGGACCTAATTGTGTTCCTATGGAGAGGGTATGATCTCAAGTGCCAGAAATATAACTTCATTTTTATAGCAGCTAATTTCTTTTTAGAGCCTCAGTTCTCAAGGTGGGAGGCCTGGGAACTTAATCTCCATCATTTTGGGGTACTGCTTTTCTTAGGGTTACACCTAAGTTTCTGGGAGCATCCTTGGGTGAAGGGAAGAATCTCACCCTATTCAGCGTTCTATAACCTAACTGCCTCTGACTCCCAGCCTGGAGCATGGCATAGGGTGAGGGGTCCTGATCATTAAACATCTGAGTCTAAACGTTTTTTTGTTCTTCCCCCTTACCCACCCATTTCCTCCTCTCTCTGCCCAGAAGCCTCTTTTTTCCCATATTTATTTATGTTCGGTTGTGCTGGGTCTTTGTTCCTGTGTGGGCTTTTCTGTCGTTGGGGTGAGTGGGTGCGACTGTCCAGCTGCAGTGTGCAGGTTTCTCATTGCAGTGGCTTCTCTTGCTGCAAAGCATGGGCTCTCGGGCATGTGGGCTTCAGTAGTTGCGGCATGTGGACTCAGTAGTTGCAGTTCCTGGGTTCTAGAGCACAGGATCAGTAGTTGTGGCACATGGGCTTAGTTGCTCTGAGGCATGTGGGATCTTCTTGGACCAGGGATTGAACCCAAGTCTCCTTCACTGGCAGGTGGATTCTTGACCACTGAGCCACCAGGGAAGCCCTTGGAGCCTTTAGCTAGTGTTTGGTATGAGAGAGAAAGGGGTTGGGGATTGGGAAATCTAGTTGTGACTAATTACACGTTCTTTTTTGTTTTGGTTTTTTGAACTTTTTATTTTGTGTTGGGGTATAACTGATTCAGAGTAGTTGTGATAGTTTCAGATGAGCAGCGAAGGGACTCAGGCATGCATATGCATGTATCCATTCTCCCCCAGATTCCCCTCCCATCCAGACTGCCACATAACATTGAGCAGGGTTCCACGTGCTATACAATAGGTACTTGTTGGCGGCAACTCACATGTTTTTACAAGTTTTCTGTCCTATAACAGCACTTACACTTTTGAAATGTGAAGGCCAAGGATTTGACCCTTTGCTATCTGCCCGTTGTTCTATTAGCCATTCCAAGAAAACAGTGGATGCTTGGTTTTGTGCAGCCTATGACTAAGAAGGGTTTTTACATTTTTTAAATGGTTGAAAGAAAGTCCAAAGAAGACTATTTCGATGATGCATAGAAATGATACAACATTCAGTGTGCATAAGTAAATTTTACTGGTATGCAACAATGTCCATTTATTTACACATTGTCTAGGCTGCTTTCATGCTATAAATACAGAGTTGAATATCTGAGAAAGAGATCTTATGGCCTGAAAAGACTAAATTGTTTACTATTTGGCCCTTGAATAAAAAGTTTGCCAATACCCTGATCTAGCTTCATCAGAGATTTGCTGCTTCTGCTGCTAAGTTGCTTCAGTCGTGTTCGACTCTGTGCGACCCCATAGACGGCAGCCCACCAGGCTCCCCCGTCCCTGGGATTCTCCAGGCAAGAACATTGGAGTGGGTTGCCATTTCCTTCTCCAATGCATGAAAGTGAAAAGTGAAAGTGAAGTCGCTTAGTCGTGTCTGACTCCTAGTGACCCCATGGACTGCAGCCCATCAGGCTCCTCCGTCCACGGGATTTTCCAGGCAAGAGTACTGGAGTGGGGTGCCATTGCCTTCTCCGATCAGAGACTTGAGTCACCAGTAAGTCATTTACTTAAACTTATAGTCAAGACTTCCCTACTTTACTGTCACTGCCCTTGGAACCATTAAAGGCAAATAATCATACTAATAGTTGATGTGTCCAAATATTATCCGTGTGAAGCAGACATTATAAATATCAATGTAAAAACAAAAATGATTATGGAATAGCCCTGTCTTCCAGGGGCTCACAGTTAAAAGATGAGGAAATACACATGTAAACTGAGCAAATGCTCCTGAGATAGGGCTCATAGGAGTGTGCAAGGATTGCCATTGAGAATTGTGAGCTCAAATTTTTATGCAAATTTAAGGTGTCAGGAAGACAGCTGATGAAGATAACCAAAGCAGATATTCTCCCCATGGCATCAGCCTTGCAGGTTCACCTGAAGGACTGGCTAATACCTTGTAATATGTATGCAGCTTAGCTAAAAACAGCTGAAAACGCCCTCAATGCACTGATTTTGATTTTCAAGTGGGCATCCTTGGCTCAACCACACCTGCTATGTGGCTCTTCTGGAGGTTAAGATGAAGAAGAGCAGTAACAATCAGCATTAACTATATTCCAGGTTGTGGGCTAGCTTCTCTCATCATTTGATCATTCCCACAACCACATGAAGAAAAGTATGGCAATCCACTCCAATATTCTTTCAGGAGAATCCCCCCATGGACAAAGGAGACTGGTGGGCTTTAGTCCCTAGGGTTGCAAAGAGCTGGATATGACTAAAGCGACTCAGCATGCATGCTTGCATAGCATGCACAACCATATGAGGTGGGTGTTTATCTTATTCTTCTTTTAAGTATGGCAGTAATGAGACTCAGAAAAGCTAAGGAACTTGCCCAAGGTTGTACATTTAGAAAATGTCATAGCCAGGCTTTGAACTCTAGAGCCTGTGCACTTAGCCACAAGGCTTTCTGTGTAACTGCCCACCACTTTGAAGTAAAGAACTTCCTTCCAACAATTATCTGATGCAGGCAGAGCTGAGGTGGAAGGGCAAATCCGTAGTCCTTTGTATCTGCCTATTCTTCATGACTCTCATTTCCCGTCTCCTTACAAGGAGGCAACAATAACATTTTATGCATGATCCAGATGAAATTGATGGGTAACACATGTGGAAAACAAAGCTTCATTCTGGCTTTTACCAACTGGACTTGGGTCATCTCTGTGAGTAGTTACATTTGGAGGAATTATGGTAAAAGGGATAGGATACAGATTTTAGATTGAAACCGGTTCCTTCATTTTCCAAAAATTTTTTGTGCCCAAAGTAATATAGGGTCTATGAGAGGTACTTAGTTACTGTACTAACACTGTAAACTTGGAGAACCTGGCTGAAGCTCTTTCAAGCCCTATGTCTTCATTTCTGTGATGGAGCTGAGACTACCTATCACTAAAGATTGTGATAGAGATTAAATGAGGTAACAAATATTCTTTCAGCTCCTTCATTTGCCTGCTTCTGATAAAAAGAACATTTTGAGGAGTTCAAATTTACCTCTAAGTTACCAAGTTTCACAGTGACACATGTAGCACCACCAGGGGGAGCAGAGAACAAGAGTTTCAACCAAAAAATGGTTTCTGAAAATCTATTAGGAGATACTGATACTATAGCACCTTTCTATTTCCTAAGCATTCTTATAGCTTATTACTTCCTCCTACTTGTGCCAAATAAGGGAATTTCATATTCTTAATATCATCCTATGACCATGACACTACCCATGTGTGTGTACTAAGTCACTTCAGTCATGTCCTACTCTTTGTGACCCTATGGACTGGACTGTAGCCCACCAGGCTCCTCTGTCCATGGGGATTCTCAGGCAAGAATACTGAAGTGGGTTGCCATGCCCTCCTCCAGGGGATCTTCCCAACCCAGGGATCGAACCCAGGTGTCTTTTTAGAGTAAAGCCTCACTCACTCAAAGTCTAAGATGAGAATTTCATTTGGGCTGTTTTCTAATTTACCTAAATTCCACATAAGCAAAAGATTGGCTGTGAATTTTTTTATTTTGCTCATCCCAGGCTCTACGCTTGGAGTTACTGTGAACACAAATGCCATAATTATTTAGTCAAGGAGTCCAGCAGGATCTTTATTTGGGTATTTATCAAGTGATGCAGAACATGGACTTGCATCTAAGTGTAATCTAAACAACTAAAATGTCACATTTCTCATTTAAATGAACAAGGGTAAATAAGCAAGTTGGCATTGGGGATTTAAAGAGTAGTTGTTACAGTATGTGGTAAAGTTAGTATTTTGCCCTCATTTTTTTGACACTGCCTGAACATACTGCTTTCTATAGCAAAGAAAAATTCATTCACGTTCAGAATGATGAAGGCTTTGGAGTCATGCTAGTCATCAGAGAATAAATGTGTACCATTTCACTTAACTCCCTGAAAACTGACAAATTAATACATGACACATAACTCATAATTAAGCAAAGCCATAAACTCCATTCCCTAATTATTTTGACTAAACTAGCAGCTACAGTCCATGGGGTTGCAAAGAGTCTGACACGACTGAGCATGTGCGTGTGCACACACACACACACACACACACACAAATGGCAGTTTATTGTACTTGGAAGTAATAAAATGGCATTTCTTTTCAAATACACCAAAATTGGTACTTTTTCCTCAGATAGTTCTTTTTCCCCTATAGTTCAAAATAGTGAGCTTTTATTACAGTGTTCACAGGTGCTGCCATGTGATATGATTTCTATTAATGAACCTTGCACCTGTGCCTCTCCTAAGATACTAACTTGCTAAATTACTGCTGGTGTTTAAGGATGGTTGATTTGCCTAGACATTCACTTTTTTTTTACCTTATGCTCATTTAAAACTAATATAGTAATAAATCTTACATTTTGAATTGTGCATTTCTTCGTTTAAAAAGAGATACCCATAAATCTGAAGCTCTTTTTGAACAAATTTTATTTTCCTGAATGCCTGGTAAATTTCAGGATAGAATACTTACGTTTATATTCATAATTACTGATATAAATTTCAACCTGAGACACTGAATTATAAGGAGCTAACTAGATGAATCCCTCCTAGTTGGACATTTGTCTATTTACTGGTTTACAAAAGGCAAGGGACCTTTTCAGGAAATTCACCTCTTTATTTGGAAGCATCATTATTACAACTAGAGTAGTTTGAATATCACACAAACAGTCAGATAAAAACATGTAAAATAGATCATTATACATCCACTGTGGTCATTGACTTGGCTGGCTTTTCTTTTACTCATTTACATGTAAAAGGAAAGTAAATTTAGCTTACGTTCCAAGTTTGGTTTGTTGTATCTTTGTATCTCATTTCACAGGAAACTTTTTCAATTGATGTTTGACTATCCCAGTGGATTACAGTCTTGGACACTGTAGTATTTATATCCTCAGCCCTGGAAATAATGGATGCAGAAGGTATCACTAGAAAAAAACATAAACAGAAATCCAGTAACTTAAAACTGCCTAGGAAGAAATTGGTATTTTTTCATCAATATTTAGACCTGTTAAAACTCAAAGTGCTAAACAAAAAAACTCACAATCTAATTAATGATTAATGAAATTTTTCTTGTTTTCTAATTTATTATGTAGGAGAAAACTGCTGTTATTAATTAAAATTCCATTCCACCCATTCTCCATTTCTTTTATTTATTTATTTTTAAAATTTTATTTTATTTTTAAACTTTACATAATTGTATTAGTTTTGCCAAATATCAAAATGAATCCGCCACAGGTATACACGTGCCCCATCCTGAACCCTCCTCCCTCCTCCCTTCCCACACCATCCCTCTGGGTCGTCCCAGTGCACCAGCCCCAAGCATCCAGCATCGTGCATCGAACCTGGACTGGCATCTCGTTTCATACATGATATTTTACATGTTTCAATGCCATTCTCCCAAATCTTCCCACCCTCTCCCTCTCCCGCAGAGTCCATAAGACTGTTAACAGTCTTGTCTTTTCCCACCTCATGCTGCCTTATATTCCTAACTCATGAAATCTGAAGCCTGGCCTATTAACAAATGAGTATAAAAAAGAGGTAAAGAAGATATCTCTTCTTTCCTGTGTATGTTTAGGGAGAAATTATGTTTTGCATCCACAATTTAGTTCAGAGTATATGATTTGGCAAAATGTTGAGTTGAGATCTTTCACAATCATATTATTATTCTCCTGTGTCATAGGGAAACTTGTACAAATATTTGCTTACTTGTTTTGTTAGCTATTAAAGTAAATCTGTACTTGAAAGTATAACTTGAACAAAGTGTCTCACAAGACTCTATGCTATGCTATGCTAAGTCACTTCAGTCGTGTCCGACTCTGTGTGACCCCATAAACTCTAAGACTTTATAAATTATTACTGTGTTGTGTGATTATGATTTTCAAAGCAAAAGAAAGTGAAGTTGCTCAGTCATGTCCAACTCTTTGCGACCTATGGACTGCAGCCTGCCAGACTCCTCTGTCCATGGGTTTTCCAGGCAAGAATACTGGAGTGGGTTACCATTTCCTTCTCCAGAGGATCTTCCTGACCCAGGGATCAAACCCTGCATTGCAGGCAGACTCTTTACCATCTGAGCCACCAGGGAAGATCAAAAGGAAACTAAAAATTTCCTTTGATTTTCAAAAGGAAACAGAAATTCTAATTGTTAATCTTACTATTTTTCGTACTAGGCGTCATGGAATACCTGGAATCTCTATATTTCTAATCTGCAAATTATTATATATTTGTCCTGTCTGAATAGAATACAATCATTGGCATTTCTCATTTCTCCTATATGCATAATAGAACAATGAAAACCTATGACTTTGTTAGATGTATTTATTTCGGGATTGGCTAAAAATTTCATTCAGGGTTTTCTGTATGATGGTATGAACTCTTGGGCCAATCCAATATTGATTTAACAAATCGGTGTGCTTTTTGGGGCCATTATTACAACTTAATATTCTCTATGAGTTCATTTCCTTTTATTCTAAGTTATAAAGTATTCTTCAGGAAAATAATTTTTTTATTTTCAATGAATAATATTCCATAAAGTTATGTGCACAGATACATTATTTATAGAAAAACAGAAAAATTAAAGTTTTGCTTTCTAGTAACACAGACCTAAAATAAAATCCTTGGGCTTAACCTAGCATGGTGATTTGGTCACTCAGTCGTGTCTGACTCTTTGTGACCCCATGGACTGTAGCCTGCCAGGCTTCTCTATCCATGGAATTCTCCAGGCAAGAACACTGGAGTTGGTTGTCATTTCCTTCTCCATAACCTAGCATAGTATATAAGTAGTAGTAGTAGAATTAATCTAATTAAAGAGCTTACGGTACTAAATTTTTATCATCTGAATTCCATAGTTGATTCCCTTTTTCTATTTTAAGCTCCTTGTAATAAGAATCAGAATTCGGAGATTTCTAGAGTCAGGGAAGTGGATCTCTAGGGCTCTGAAACCATTTGCGAATACTTAAGCCCCCCTCAAGGGTATAAATTACACCCCATCTCTGAGTATAGCCTGCTACAAATATAACAATACAAGCATTGTGAGATCCTTTTCCAGAAAGAAATATTCTGGGGAGGAAGAAAAACGTTTCTTAGTCCTGTGAGAAATGCAGATAGAACAGTAAGTGTGGTTAAGATAGAGGCTTAGCACAGAGCAGATCAATACAATAGAGATCTAAGGCTTCAGGTTTGCATGAGCTTATATTTTTCAAGTAATTATATAACACATACTTGACCATTAGTTTGTTATACAAGACTCAAAATGTTGAATTTTTTTCTCTCATTGCTTACATTTCAAACATTTCCATTGGATCTTACTTTTTTTTTTTTTAAATGTCAGTTCCATCATAAATGCCATATCTTTAGTTTCCACTTAAATTGAAATAAAGAACTGTATTATAGTTGTCTGGTATCTTTCTAACAATATGTATTTACTTATAATTATTCACTGGCTAGAACTAATGTTCCAAATGGCAGCCAGAAGGCACTGCATTTTCTGTATTGAAACTCATTTCTCTATAAGAGAAGTTTAAGCATTCCTTTCACATGTCATTTTGGCAGTGTTTCTACACTGTTAATTCAGTCCTGCCTTTCAGCATACCTCCCTAATTTAATTAAAGCCCAATCCCATAGCTGTTGTGTGGAAATTACTCCCAGGAGAGTCCTCTGATTCAGTTTCGTAGAACAGTTAATTTATCTCGTTTGCAGTGTCTCATTCTTAAAGTGCCATAAATCAATATAGCACATCCAGTAAGAATCTAGGGGCTTTGATGGGAGGGGCCTCCTACATTGTTAACCTGTGTTTTTCAATCTGAGTTTCTTAGAATCCATTTTGGGAGACTGAGAAAGGAGGAGGAGGGGGTGGAGGTGCAGAAACTCCAAACAAGAGGCTCCCCGGTTTAGTGTGAAAAGATTTGAAGGTGACAGTCAGAAGAGATTTTGGAAGGCGGGGGTGATGGTTAACTACAGCAAGTGAGCAAGTCTGAGATGAAATCTGGCTCTCCTCCTTACTAGCTATGTGCTTTGAGGAAATTATTTTACCTCTTTCTTTGTCTAAAAAATGGGCATAATGGGTATCATATATGATTATTTCCAGAATTAAGTGTAATGGGCATGTTAATTGCCTGGAACACCATAGGTGTTTTTTTTTTTTTTTTTTAATTTAACTTTACAATATTGTATTGGTTTTGCCATATATCAAAATGAATCTGCCACAGGTATACATGTGTTCCCCATCCTGAACCCTCCTCCCTCATCCCTCCCCATACCATCCCTCTGGGTCGTCCCAGTGCACCAGCCCCAAGCATTCAGTATCGTACATCGAACCTGGACTGGTGACTCATTTCATATATGATATTATACATATTTCAATGCCATTCTCCCAAATCATCCCACTCTCTCCCTCTCCCACAGAGTCCAAAAGACTGTTCTATACATCAGTGTCTCTTTTGCTGTCTTGTATACAGGGTTATTGTTACCATCTTTCTAAATTCCATATATATGCGTTAGTAGACTGTATTGGTGTTTTTCTTTCTGGCTTACTTCACTCTGTATAATAGGCTCCAGTTTCATCCACCTCATTAGAACTGATTCAAATGTATTCTTTTTAATGGCTGAGTAATACTCCATTGTGTATATGTACCACAGCTTTCTTACCCATTCATCTGCTGATGGACATCTAGGTTGCTTCCATGTCCTGGCTATTATAAACAGTGCTGCGATGAACATTGGGGTACATGTGTCTCTTTCCCTTCTGGTTTCCTCAGTGTGTATGCCCAGCAGTGGGATTGCTGGATCATAAGGCAGTTCTATTTCCAGTTTTTTAAGGAATCTCCACACTGTTCTCCATAGTGGCTGTACTAGTTTGCATTCCCACCAACAGTGTAAGAGGGTTCCCTTTTCTCCACACCCTCTCCAGCATTTATTGCTTATAGACTTTTGAATCTCAGCCATTCTGACTGGCGTGAAATGGTACCTCATAGTGGTTTTGATTTGCATTTCTCTGATAATGAGTGATGTTGAGCATCTTTTCATGTGTTTGTTAGCCATCTGTATGTCTTCTTTGGAGAAATGTCTATTTAGTTCTTTGGCCCATTTTTTGATTGGGTCATTTATTTTTCTGGAATTGAGCTGTAGGAGTTGCTTGTATATTTTTGAGATTAGTTGTTTGTCAGTTGCTTCATTTGCTATTATTTTCTCCCATTCTGAAGGCTGTCTTTTCACCTTGCTTATAGTTTCCTTTGATGTGCAGAAGCTTTTAAGGTTAATTAGGTCCCATTTGTTTATTTTTGCTTTTATTTCCAATATTCTGGGAGGTGGGTCATAGAGGATCCTGCTGTGATATATGTTGGAGAGTGTTTTGCCTATGTTCTCCTCTAGGAGTTTTATAGTTTCTGGTCTTACGTTTAGATCTTTAATCCATTTTGAGTTTATTTTTGTGTATGGTGTTAGAAAGTGCTCTAGTTTCATTCTTTTACAAGTGGTTGACCAGTTTTCCCAGCACCACTTGTTAAAGAGATTGTCTTCAATCCATTGTATATTCTTGCCTCCTTTGTCAAAGATAAGGTGTCCATATGTGTGTGGATTTATCTCTGGGCTTTCTATTTTGTTCCATTGATCTATATTTCTGTCTTTGTGCCAGTACTATACTGTCTTGATGACTGTGGCTTTGTAGTAGAGCCTGAAGTCAGGAAGGTTGATTCCTCCAGTTCCATTCTTCTTTCTCAAGATAGCTTTGGCTATTCGAGGACCATAGGTGTTTAGTAAATGGATACACTAAGATTGTAATAACAATGATAATAATAGCAGTAATACTACTAATATTAATCTAGTTCCTAATAATGAATACTGCCAAAATGATACTTAACATGATAACTTTTAACCATTATTAATCCATTGAGAGGAACCTGTTTTTAGGGCTTCCCAGGTAGCTCAGCTGGTAAAGAATCCGCTTGCAATGCAGGAGATGCAAGAGATATGGGTTTGATTCCTGGGATGCAAGGATACCCTGGAGGAGGGCATGGCACTCCAGTATTCTGGCCTGGAGAATCCCATGGATGGAGGAGCCTGGCAGGCTACGGTCCCTAGGGTCACAAAGAGTTGGACACAACTGAAGCAACTGAGCCCGCACATACTATGACTGTATACTACCTCAAAATGTAAACTTACAAAAGTGTGTAGATCACGATCCAGAGAACTATAACTCCAAGAATATACAATACAGTGGAGTTACTATTCAGCTCCATAGTTAGCAGTGTTTGTTTTCAAAGCCAATATTCATAGCCTAAGCACAGCTTTTCAGACCAATCCTATTGTGATAGTTGAGACATTGAGATATTAGTTCCAACAGAAGACTCCAGTAGTCCCCCAAGGATACTCATGCTGTATCCTGAGAGGTGTCACATCCCCTAAATCGTTAATCAGCAGGAAAGTTGTCACACACATTGCAATGTGCTTTTATTTTATTTTATTTTATTTTATTTATTTATTTTTTTTAAGAGACGGGGTCTCGCTATGTTGCCCAGGCTGGAGTACAGTGGCTATTCACAGGCGCGATCCCACTACTGATCAGCACGGGAGTTTTGACCTGCTCCGTTTCCGACCTGGGCCGGTTCACCCCTCCTTAGGCAACCTGGTGGTCCCCCGCTCCCGGGAGGTCACCATATTGATGCCGAACTTAGTGCGGACACCCGATCGGCATAGCGAACTGCAGCCGAGAACTCCTGAGCTCAAGCGATCCTCCAGCCTCAGCCTCCCGAGTAGCTGGGACTACAGGCGCGCGCCACCGCGCCCGGCTGCAATGTGCTTTTAAACAAAGACAGGTTAGGAGTTGAGGATCCTGGAACTAGAGGCTTCCTAGCTCTGCAGCCTCAACTTGCCTCATGCCACCTCAGCTTGGTTTCCTCACGTATAAATTACATTATCTTCTACAAAATAGAGTTGTTGTAAGGATTAAACAATTGGAGAAGGAGATGGCAACCCACTCCAGCATTCTTGCCTGGAGAATCTCAGGGACGGCAGAGCCTGATGGGCTGCCATCTATGGTGTCGCACAGAGTCGGACATGACTGAAGCGACTTGGCGGCAGCAGCAGCAGCAAGGATTAAACAAGATAATGTATATAAAAGCAGTTAGTGCTGAAGAAGTGGGCCATGTGTTTGCTACTGAAATTGTCTTTAATAATAAAAACAGGGGTAATTGGCACTAGAATCTGAAACGAGAAGGGGATTCACACTTGGTGCTCTTTGGCTGAACTCTGGCTTTAGGATTAGAATGTAAATGTAAAAGGCTAAAGGGCAGTTACTTTTTGGAATTTATCTTAAGGAGAAAAACAACTACTATGTAAAAATTCAGCCTAAAGGTTGTCCATGGCAGTATAGTTTATGATGGTGAAAAACTGAGAACAGTAATAAGGGATAATTAAAGATTTTAATTAAAAACAAGCTTGTAGATTGAATTAATAGAAATATTTATTCTATATTGTAATTTTTTAAAAAGGCAAGTTCTAAAATACCTTTCGCAAAAAATATTAACATTTTAATCTGGCTGGTATACACAGAGATGTCTACATAATTCTCCACAGTTTTCTATGTTTTTTTGTAGAACTTTTCAAACAAAAACATAACTTTAAAAATAGTGTATATAGCAGTATACTGTAATTCTCACAACATAAGACTCATCACACTTTATTATAATCCTTATTCATTTCCATCATCCCCAGTAGATTGCAAGCAAGTACCTTCCTTGTCTTTTTCTCCCCAGCCCTTAGAACTATGCTTGAACATAAGAAATTCTCAATAAATATTCTGAAAGACATACCCATGTAGAAATAAGACTGGAAGGATATATAAAACAAAGGCAGCCTCACTTATCTTTGACTTGTCTCAGGCAGCGGGTTATGGGTAATGCTTATTTTCTTTATCATGATTTTTGGGGACCTTTAGGGGAACTCCTTTCAGATCTCAACTTCATTTGATTAGGTCAGCGCAAATTAGTTGTTTATTTGTAAAGACATTACAGAATTTTTTATTCTTTACCTATATCGTCCAGATGAATTTGTAGTTGTTTCGACTTCTCCATGCCCAGAACATTTGAAGCTTGGACCCAAACCAAATACTTCTTGCCCTTTTGCAATGAATCAGTGGAGATGTTAATGTAACTTGAAGTGAGATATTCTTGCTCTTCTTCTGTCTCTAAACTTAAAAAAAAGAAAGATTATGATCACCAGTTATGTTGAATTAATAATTCCTCAATTTTTTGATGCTGTCTTTTTAGCTTGCTTGCAGAATGCACTTTCACTTAAATGAATCAAAATTTGTTTCATTTTTGAAAACATAATCAAGACCATCCAGGGTCACAGTGTGGCTTTCATGGGCACTAGGCACCTTTACCTTCATAAACCCCTTTTGCAAGTAAGATTAAAAAGTTTGTATATGTGTAGGTATGTCTTTACATATATATATATATATATATATATATATATATATATATATATATATATAATGTTTATGTTTATATATATATTGTTTATATATGTATATGCAAGCTACAGCCCATGGGGTCACAAAAAGTCATGACTGAGCAACTGAGCATGCATGAGCACTTATATGAATATATATTCATATAGATTATGTTTTACAACTGTTGATATAAAAGTAAATATATTAATGTCACATGTTAAAACGCTTTCTTTGGCCTAATGGTTCATTTTTTTCTTGTGATTTCAAGTGAAATTAAACATTTTCATAGATTTCTGAAGGTATGGCAGGCCCTGGGTGTGCCTATTGTGCCTCTTTGGGGAAGTCAGCACTGGACATAGTTTAAACTAAGTGAACTCCCTCTGGGAAGGGACATTGAATAGGAGTTCCATGCCAAGGCTTTGTAATAAGGAATGCTAACTTTTGTGTTAAATAAGTATTCAAATGTGAAAATAAGAGAATGGCAACTGTGTAAGTAGTAAGTAGGGCATCTTTGAATATTTTTCAGTTAGAGAAAACCACATACATGTTCTTATTGGTTTGTGGGTAATTCTTTCATCACACATATTGAGACCACAAGTCAAAATGGAAATGTATTCTCAGACCGACATTAACTATAGCTACTGGGTAATTTAATTCTTCTTTTAAAGTCTACCCTCATATTAGCACCTAGACCACAAAGCACTATTTTAGATGAAAAATCCAATCAAAATGACTGACTAAACTTTAGGACAATTTTTGCATACAACTGTGTAGTACAAAGTTTCAAAATGTCTTCTGTTTTTTTTCCCTGTGCTAATTAATATATATAACAGATTATTTGTTGAGGGGAATTAGTATGATTTATATTTTTCTGAAGTTTCCATTGCACCTAGTCCTTGTTGCAGTTAATAAATTTTCTGTAGACACTGCTGATTTATGGTAATAATGATAAATAGTATCTTTTAAAATGTAATCATTCATTCAACAGTTATTTAACATTTAACACCCACTGTATTCTAAGCACTACTTTAGACACTGGAGCTACCATAATGAACAGAAAAGGTAAAGTCTCAACCTTTGTAGAGCACACAAATACATATATTATATGTCTTGTGTTGATAAACATTCAGAAGGAAAAAGGAAGGGGGTTAGGAAATGCTAGGAGTAGGGGTGAGGGGGGATCTTTTTAGAGAGGAAGATAAGGGAAGACATGTCTGAGAATCTGAGAAGGTAGTGCTGAAGCAGTACAGAATCAAGAATTATGCCTTTCTGGAGGAAGTGCATTGTAGGTGATGCACAAAGGTCCTGAGGCAGGTCCTTGTCCGTCCTGTTCAAGAACAGTAAGGAGGTCATTAAGGTTTGGTAGACTGAAGGAGATGGGAAGGAATGAGATGAGATCAGAGAGTCCTAGATGAGAGGAGATTTATAAGGCACTGTAACATCACATAGAGCCATGGAAGGATCTCTGAGTGAAACGGGAGACTGAACAGAGGAGTAACATCTGAGATGTGTGTGTGAAAAAGATTACTCTGACTATTTGTGAATAATAGACTATAGCACTTTGACTTTTCACTTTCATGCATTGGAGGAGGAAATTGCAACCCACTCCAGTGTTCTTGCCTGGAGAATCCCATGGACAGAAGAGCCTGGTGGGCTGCCGTCTATGGGGTTGCACAGAGTCGGACACAATTGAAGTGACTTAGCAGCAGCAGCAGCAGTCTATAGCAGGGCAAAGGTGGAGGCTAGAGCACCAGTTTACTAACCCAGATGAGAGATGACCTGGCTTGGACGAGGCAGTGAAAAGAAATTAGTTTTTTAAAGATAGATGCGATAAGTTTTTCTGTCAGTTAAATGGGGGCATAGTAGAAAGAAATCCAGGAGGACTCCAGTGATTTTTAACTTGAATATTGCAAAGGATGGAGTTGCCACTTACTGAGATAGGGAACATGAGTCTGAGGAGAGGGAACTAAGTATTTGGTTTTGAAAATATTAGCTTTTGGACATTAAGAGGAAACATTGAGTATGAAGTTAGGTAAAATTTGGCTGCAGCTCAAGAGATATGGAGATATGGACTGGAGGTACAGATTAGGGAGTTTTACAGCATAAATTTGGTTGAGATCTTTTAGATAATGAATGTAGATAAATATAATAAGAGGTCCTAGAACAGAGCTCTGGATCACTATTCAGTTCAGTTCAGTTACTCAGTCATGTCCAACTCTCTGCGACCCCATGAAACCCAGCACGCCAGGCCTCCCTGTCCATCACCAACTCCCGGAGTCCATCCAAACCCATGTTCCTTGAGTCGGTGATGCCATCCAACCATCTCATCCTCTGTCGTTCCCTTCTCCTACTGCCCTCAATCTTTCCCAGCATCAGGGTCTTTTCCAATGAGTCAGCTCTTCTCATCAGGTGGCCAAAGTATTGGAGTTTCAGCTTCAACATCAGTCCTTCCAATGAACACCCAGGACTGATCTCCTTTAGGATGGACTGGTTGGATCTCCTTGCAGTCCAAGGGACTCCCAAGAATCTTCTCAGTTCAAAAGAATCAATTCTTCAGTGCTCAGCTTTCTTCACAGTCCACATCCTTACATTCTCACATCCTTACATGACCACTGGAAAAACCATATCCTTGACTAGACGGACCTTTGTTGGCAAAGTAATGTCTCTGCTTTTGAATATGCTGTCTAAGTTGGTCATAACTTTCCTTCCAAGGAGTAAACGTCTTTTAATTTCATGGCTGCAGTCACCATCTGCAGTGATTTTGGAGCCCAGAAAAATAAAGTCTGACACTGTTTCCACTGTTTCCCCATCTATTTGCCGTAAAGTGATGGGACCAGATGCCATGATCTTAGTTTTCTGAATGTTGAGCTTTAAGCCAACTTTTTCACTCTCCTCTTTCACTTTCATCAAGAGGCTCTTTAGTTCCTCTTCACTTTCTGCCATAAGGGTGGTGTCATCTGCTTATCTGAGGGTTATTGATATTACTTTACTAGAATGAAGGAGAATTGACAAAAGAAACTGAGAAAAAGCATTCAGGAAGAACCAAAAGGGAGTGCTGTCCTGGAAGATCAAAGAAGGAAGTAAAAAGTTAAGTTAAATGTTCCTGATAATAAATCTACCCTTCCTGAAAAGGAAGGTAGGAACTGAGAATAAACTGTTGCATCTGCAATGGGAACGTCATTAGCAACACTGATAAGACCTGGAGGTGGAAGGCAAAGCTTGACAAGATTAAACAGAGGATGAAAAGAGAGGAAGTAGAGGTGGAAAGTACAAACAGCTCTGTTTGAAGAGTTTGCCATATGAAGGAGCAGAGAGATAAATTAGTGGAAGGGGGTGCCTAGGGAAGGTAGATGCTACAGCATTTTGAAAGCTGATGAGGAGATCCAGTAAAAATAGAAAAGGTGATGATACAGAAGAAAGGAAGGAGTATTGTTGGAGCGATGTCCTCTAGCAGGCAGACAGAGAAAGATCTAGTCTTTAGTGGAGAGCTGGCCTCAGGGCAGTGGTAGTTCATCCACAGTAATAGAAGGGAAGACCAAGTGTGGGGTACAGATGTCAGTGTGTCATCAGATGAGGGAGGTTGTGGTATTTCTTATAACTCTTATTTTCTCAATGAAATAGGAAGTTAGTCATCAACAGAGAGTGAGAAGGGGGAGAAGATGTTGGAAACCAAAGATGAAACAGTAACAAAATAATTGCCTGGTTAGTGGGGGAGTGACTTGACCAGTGAAGTTCCACAGGACTACTGGGTAGCTATCTGGGCTCAGTTGAAGTGAGTGATCATGAATATAAAGTAATATCAGTCAGTAAGTTTGTATTTGTCCCCAGCCACAATTAGCTCTCCAAGCACTGGTGTAGAACCAGTGAGAAGATGGATTTTAATATATGAACTGATTTTTAAGTCCTAAAAGAACTCAGTAGAAATATAACATCACAGCCTTAAATATATTTGGAATTATATTTAAGAACTCTGTCTGGCTATTATGAATATGAATATAGAGAGAAACATGTGGCAAAAGCAAACAGGTCTTATGAAGTAGAAGAGTAACAATTGATTTTAAGGGTCTTATTAAAACTAAAAGACCCTATTGGTCTCTCATGGTACAAGAAAATATACTATTGGTGTTATTCTAAATAGTTTATGATCTTGTCATGCACAGAGATGTTGTCTATTTTTTAAAAGTTTTCTAGCATTTAACATAGTTCTGAGAAGACATGAAATTCTAAATAAATATTTGTTAAATTGACTTGAATAAAATAGAATGAAGGGCCACCAGGCACTCATTTTCATTCAACAAGTATTTACTGAGTACCATGCCAGATATTGCAAGAGCTTCCATGATAAAGAAAGAACATATTTACATGTAGCTGTTGAGGGTAACAGGACAACAGTAAGTAGTGAAGGAGGAAACAGACAGAGCTGGACTCCATCTCAGGCCAGGCTGTGAACATTAGGCTACATGTATGGTCACTCTCCCAATGGACTCTGAACTTTGTGCCCAGTGTCTATAGAAATGGCATACCAATGGAAAACCAGACCCCCGATAAAAGAGCCTCAGGACTTGTACTTGGGCTCTCCATTGCCTAAAAGAATATGCTAATTATCTCTGTAACAGAACAAAGTCGTAAATTCCATTATGTTTATCGGGATATGACCACAGTCCTATTGATAAATGTCCACTGTTTATCTAGTCTTGTGACACATGAATCATGGGCTAACCTTGATCGTATCTCTCTTTTATCTTTTCCAGACTAGTTTCTAGGAATTGGGGGAGGTGGGTTTGAGCAAGTACACTTAGGGTATATAAGGTTTTCACAAAAACTGGTCGGGGTCCTTGGCTAGGAGGAGACTCGGCCTTGGACCTGCCGGTATAATAAACTGCACTCCACTATCTGCACTGTCCTTCTGAGTGAGTTTGTTTCCTGGAATGCGTGGCTACAACAGTAGATGCTTAATAGCAGAGGTTTTATTTTTGTTTGTTTGTTTGGTTTGTTTTTTTTCTATCACCACCCATTGGTGCAATACTTAGCAAAATACAAAGGGGTTGAGAAGGGTATGTGAAAGGTCATGCTGGTGGAGTCACTACAGAAGTCCTGTACAGAAAGAAGATTCTTGAAACAACATAGACACAATTCCTCTGCTTTACAACTTCAACCCCACACCATCTGGAGGCCCTCATGGCCCCACTGCTCCCATGGAGGGAATGCCATCTTTCTGCCACTGTGGAAACAAGTAGGTGGGCTGAGGTGAAATGCCTCTCTCTGTACATGATTTTACTGGAAAATAGAACCACAGGAGCTGGAAGTGAAACCTTGCAAATGCTGATATCTACGCAACTGCCAAAGTAGAAAATACCCTGAGAACTCAGGGTTCTGAGTTCTCAGGGTATTAAAAAGAAGAACCTTTTTAAATCTGATACTACCCTCAACCAGAAAATTCATTATAAGTCACCTTTTTCCTAGGGGGGAAAGACCTTACTCATTAGTTAGAAATGGATTTCTGTAATTTTTCTCAGTTCATGGATGTGTTTTTAATTAATTGTGAGATGAACAGATGTCTGTTTTCTTTTCCAATTTGTCTGTGGTTACAGGAGCTCATTCTTTGAATTTGCTAGAGGAATACATTCATTTTTATGCTATCACTTCACATCCTTTATGTCCTTTTTAAGATACAATAAAATTCCACTAATCTGGACTCAGTCAATTTAGAATTTGGGTTAGATTTGCCTAAGCTTGGCTATAATTTACTCTCAGTTTCAGAAAAGACATGAAAAAATACCTTTTTAATATATAGGACCTTGTATTATTATTATTCAACTTGATTGTGAAGGGAGGATACAGGAAATGTCCATTTCTAATTGTCAGAATGATCACTCAACACATGTTTATTGAGCACTTTCTAGATGCCAGGCCTCATCCTAGGCTAAAGAAAGATAGCAGTAAACAAAGCAAGCAAAAATTCTTGCCCACATTGAGTTTACGCTTCTAGTTTGAATGACTTTAAAATGAGTGACTTTACTATTGATGTATGTACACCAGCTTGAAAATTAGTCTTACTTATTAGACCACGTTTGACATTCTTTCTAGATAGTCATCTGTCTAAAGTTATTATTACTTGAAAAGAAAGTAAATAAAGTTATTGCTTACAATAACCTGTAAGTGATCATTTTTATGGCTTTGCATTCATCTTCTCTCCCAAATCAGTCAGGTTTTGATTTTAGAATGAATCAAAAAAGTCTAGAGAGTCAGTCTTGAGTTTCATCATAATGTTCTAACACTCTAACATCATCTTTTTGTCAGTTTCTAAGCATTTCCTATTTGTGAGCCTTTTCTTATAATTTGCTTTCTTATAAGTTTTATAATACTTAGTTTTGTATTACCTATACTCATTTTTCAGGAGGCTAGGGCTTAGCAAAGCTAAACAAATTTTCCAAGGTCACTCAGCTAGCAACTGTGGCAGATACTGTTAGATTACTGAACTGCATCCACCATACCCTTCTCCTGGGTTCCCGTCCAGATAGAGTAGATGTGTAATTCAATTCTGGCCAATGAGATGCAAGTAGAAGTCCATGGGAGAATTTCCTTTTCCTTTCACTACTTTCCTGCCTGAAACTTGGATGAGAAGCCTGGATGTGCAGCACCCGAGGACTAGGGTCAATGTTCTAAAGACTGCAAAGAAGAAAGATAGAAAGAGCCTGGGTCCTTGGAGTACAATTGAATTAACACACTAGCTCTGCACTACCTACCGCCAATGGCTTGACATAAATAAAGCCTTGTCTGTTTGGGTCATTGCACTTGGGTTTTCAGATATTTGTACCATTAAAGTCTTCTAACTGATAAGTCTGCAAACTGGAAATCAAACATTAAAGTCTAAAGCTCATGCTCTTTCCAATGGATATTTTTGACAGTTTACTCTTTAATAAACCTAGTCTTCAGACTTTCAAAGTGACTTTTTGAGTACCGAGAACAATTTCAGTCCTCATAACTACTGTAAGTAACCCTCACTTGATAAAGTAGATATGTCCCTTAAAAACCACCATGTATAAATAATTTAGACATATATAATTGTCAATGCATTAATGGCTTTTAAAGAGATGTATAACAATCTTATAAAATTGTGAGAACATTTTAATGATACTAAATAGGAAATTATGCATGGTCGACAAGTGTTTTTTAAGAAACATATTTTTTCAAATTGTGTTATGCCTATTTCAAGTTTACAACACAGTCTCATTGCCAGGAATCCAAGAAGGCATATTAGCAAGATTTGAGAGAAGTAAACCATACTCACTATGGTGACAATAATCAACAAGATAATAGCAAATATTGACAAGAATGTGGGGAGGTTGGAATCCTTGGTGGGAATGTAATGGTGTGGCTCCTTTTTTAAAATAATTTTTTTAATTAACTAATTTATTTTAATTGGAGTATAATTACTTTACAATGTTGTAGGGGTTTTTGCTATATGTCTACATGAAACAGCCATGGGTGCACATGTGTCCCCCTATCCTGAACTCCCCTGATGTGACTTCTTTAGAAAACAGCATGGCAGTATAAAAATGGGCAGAAGACCTGAATAGACATTTTTCCAGAGAAGATATACAGGTAATCAATAGGCACATGAATAAATGCTCAACATTGCTAGTCATTGCGTGCGTGCTCAGTCGCTAAGTCATGTCTGACTCTGTGATCTCATGAACTGTAGCCCATCAGGCTCTTCTGCCCATTGGATTTCCCAGGCAAGAATACCAGAGTGGGTTGTCATTTCCTTCAAGGGATTTTCCCAACCCAGGGATCGAAACTGCATCTCCTACATTGGCAGGCAGATTCTTTACCAGTGAGCCACCTGGGAAGCCCAGTGCTAATAATTAGAGAAATGCAAATCAAAACACTAATGAGAGGGAATGCACCAGGGTGATTCATTGGTTAGGAATCCACACTCTCTGCCAAGGGCCTGGGTTCGATCCCAGGACGGAGAACTAAGACCCCACAAGCTACATGGCAAGATCAAAGAAGCCCAACAACTCTCTCTTCCACCAAATACCAATGAGATATCACCTCACACCTGTCAGAATGGTTATGACCAAAAACTCTACAAATAACAAATGTTGGCAAGGATATGAGTAAAAGGAAACCTTAGTATACTGTTGATGGGATTGAAAATTGGTGCAGCCACTATAGAAAACAGTACGGAGTTTCCTCAAAAAACTAAAACTAACATATCATTCAGGAATTCCACTGCTGAATATATATTGAAAGAAAATGAAAACACTCATTCAAAAAGAGACATGCATCCTGATGTCCATATATATATACACAATGGAATATTACTCAGACATAAAAAAGAATGAAATTATGCCATTTGTAACAGTGTGGTTGGACCTAGAGGGTATTATGCTCAGTGAAATAAGTCAGACAAAGAGAAATCTGTTTTCATTTATATGCAGAATCTAAAACAAATGTATATGACAAAAAAAGAGATAGACTCACAGATATAGAAAGCAAACTAGTGGTTACTAGTAGGGAGAGGAGAGAGGGAAGGGACAAGATGGGGTATAAGATTAAGATACAAACTATTATCTATAACATAAATAAACATCAAAAATATATTGTATAGCATAGGGAAATACAGCAATTATTTTGTAATGACTTTAAATGGAGTATGACCTATAAAAATATTGAATCATTATGTGGTACACCTGAAACTAACAAAATACTATAAAGCAGCTATACTTCAATTAAAAAAAGAGTGTGGCAGTTCCTCAAAAGTTTAAACTGACTTAGCATATGACCTCACCTTCATGGATCACAGCCTTGTTGTGGCGAAGGGGCTTGCGTAACTCAGTGAAGCAATGAGCCATGCAGTGGAGGGCCATGTAAGACAGACAGATCATAGTGAAGAGTTCTGACACAACCTGGTCCACTGGAGTAGTGAATAGCAAACCACTCTAGTATTTTTGCCTTGAGAACCCATGAACAGTATGATAAGGCAAAAAGATATGGTACAGGAAGATGAGCCTACCAGGTCAGTAGGTGCCCAATATGCTACTGAGGAAGAGCAGAAAAGTAGCTCCAAAAAGAATGAAGAGGTTCGACCAAAGCAGAAACCACGCTCAGTTGTGCACATGTCTGGTGGTGAAAGTGAAATCTGATGCTGTAAAAAATGATATTGCATAGGCGTTGAAATTTTAGACCCATGAATCAAGGTAAACTGGACATGGTTAAGCAGGAGATGGCAAGAGTGAACACCGACATTTTAGGAATCAGTGAACTAAAATCGACCAGAATGGGCAAATTTAATTCAGAGGACGATTTTATCTACTACTATGAGCAAGAACACCTTAGAAGAAATGGAGTAGCCCTCATAGTCAACAAAAGAGTTCAAAATACAGTATTTGGATGCAATCTCAAAAACAACAGAATGATCTCAGTTCGTTTGCAAGGCAAATCATTCAACATCACAGTAATCCAAGTCTATGCCCCAAGCACTAATACCAAAGAAGCTGAAGTTGAATGGTTCTATGAAGGCCTACAAGACCTTCTGGAACTAACACCAAAAAAGGATGTCCTTTTCATCATAGGGGCCTGGAATGCAAAAGTAAGAAGTCAAGAGATACCTGAAGTAATAGGCAAGTTTTGCCTTGGAGTACAAAATGAAGCAGGGCAAAGGCTAGCAGAGTTTTGCCAAGAGAACGCACTGGTCATAGCAAACACCCTCTTCCAACAACACAAGAGACAACTCTACACATGGACATCACCTAATGGTCAATACTGGAATCAGACTAATTATATTATTTGTAGCTGAGGATAGAGAAACTCCATACAGTCTGTAAAAACAAGATCGGGAGCTGACTGTCATATCATCAGGCTCATATCATCAGTTCCTTATGGCAAAATTCAGGCTTAAATTGAAGAAAGTAGGGAAAACCCCTAGACCATTCAAGTATGACCTAAATCAAATCCCTTATGATTATACAGTAGACGTGATAAATAGAGTCAGGAGATTAGATATGGTAGACAGAGTGCCTGAAGAACTATGGATAGAGGTTCATGACATTGTACACAAGTTCAGTTCAGTTCAGTTCAGTCACTCAGTCGTGTCCGACTCTTTGTGACCTCATGAATCACAGCATGCCAGGCCTCCCCGTCCATCACCAACTCCTGGAGTTTACTCAAACTCTTGCCCATCGAGTTGGTGATGTCATCCAGCCATCTCATCCTCTGTTGTCCCCTTCTCCTCCTGCCCATAATCCCTTCCAGCATCAGAGTCTTTTTCAATGAGTCAACTCTTCACATCAGGTGGCCAAATTATTGGAGTTTCAGCTTTAGCATCAGTCCTTCCGAAGAACACCCAAGACTGATCTCCTTTAGGAGGGACTGGTTGGATCTCCTTGCAGTCCAAGGGACTCTCAAGAGTCTTATCCAGCACCACAATTCAAAAGCATCAATTCCTTGGCACTCAGCTTTCCTCACAGTCCAACTCTCACATCCATATATGACCACTGGAAAAAATCATAGCCTTGACTAGACGGACCTTTGTTGGCAAAGTAATGTCTCTGCTTTTGAATATGATATCTAGGTTGGTCATGACTTTCCTTCCAAGGAGTAAGCGTCTTTTAATTTCATGGCTGCAGTCACCATCTGCTGTCATTTTGGAGCCCAAAAAAATAAAGTCTGACACTGTTTCCCCATCTATTTCCCATGAAGTGATGGGACCAGATGCCATGATTTTCATTTTCTGAATGTTGAGCTTTAAGCCAACTTTTTCACTCTCCACTTTCACTTTCATCAAAAGGCTTTTGAGTTCCTCCTCACTTTCTGCCATAAGGGTGGTGTCATCTCCGTATCTGAGGTTATTGATATTTCTCCCAGCAATCTTGATTCCAGCTTGTGTTTCTTCCAGTCTAGCGTTTCTCATGATGTACTCTGCATATAAGTTAAATAAGCAGGGTGACAATATACAGCCTTGACGTACTCCTTTTCCTATTTGGAAACAGTCTGTTGTTCCATGTCCAGTTCTAACTGTTGCTTCCTGACCTGCATACAGATTTCTCAAGAGGCAGGTCAGGTGGTCTGGTATTCCCATCTCTTTCAGAAATTTCCACAGTTTATTGTGATCCACACAGTCAAAGGCTTTGGCATAGTCAATAAAGCAGAAATAGATGTTTTTCTGGAACTCTCTTGCTTTTTCGATGATCCCATGGATGTTGGCAGTTCAGGAAGTTCACGGTTCATGTATTGCTTAAGCCTGGCTTAGAGAATTTTGAGCATTACTTTACTAGCATGTGAGATGAGTGCCATTGTGCAGTAGTTTGAGCATTCTTTGGCATTGCTTTTCTTTGGGATTGGAATGAAAACTGATCTTTTCCAGTCCTGTGGCCACTGCTGAGTTTTCCAAATTTGCTGGCATATTGAGTGCAGCACTTTCACAGCATCATCTTTTAGGATTTGAAATAGCTCAACTGGAATTCCATCACCTCCACTAGCTTTGTTTGTAGTGATGCTTTCTAAGGCCCACTTGACTTCACAATCCAGGATGGCTCTAGGTGAGTGATCACACCATTGTGATTATCTTGGTCGTGAAGATCTTCTCTGTACAGTTCTTCTGTGTATTCTTGCCACCTCTTTTTAGTATCTTCTGCTTCTGTTAGGTTCATACCATTGGCAGTGACCAAAATCATCCCCCAAAAAAGAAATACAAGAAGGCAAAGTGGTTGTCTGAGGAGGCTTTACAAATAGCTGAGGAAAGAAAAGGCAAAAACAGGCAGGTAAGAAAAAGATACACCCAACTGAATACAGAGTTCCAGAGAATAGCAAGAAGAGATAAGAAGGTCTTCTTAAATGAATAATGCAAGAAGCAGAAGAAAACAATAGAATGGGAAAGACTGGAAATTGCTTCAAAAATTGGAGATTTCAAGGGAATATTTCATGCAAGAATGGGCATGATAAGGGACAGAAACAACAAGGATATAACAGAAGCAGAACAGATTAAGAAGCGGTAGCAAGAATACACAGAACTATACAAAAAAAAGTCTTAATGACCTGGATAACCACAATGAAGTGAGCATTCACTTAGAGCTGGACATCGTGGAGTGTGAAGTCAAGTGAGCCTTAGAAGTATTACTGCAAACAAATAAGGGGATGGAATTCCAGCTGAACTATTTCAAATCCTAAAAGATGATGTTGTTAAAGTGCTGCACTCAGTATGCCAGCAAATTTGGAAAACTCAGCAGTGGCCACGGGAAATGGTCAGTTCTCATTCCAATCCTAAAGAAAGGAAATGCCAAAAAATGTTTACACTACTGTACAATTGCACTCATTTAACATGCTAGCAAGGTAATGCTCAAAATCCTTCAAGCTAGGCTTCAGCAGTATGTGAACTGAGAACTTCCAGATGTACAAGCTGAATTTAGAAAAGGCAGAGGAAGCAGAGATCATAGAGAAAGCAAGGGAATTCCAGCTGGATAAATACTAAACTGGAATCCAGATTCCTGGGAGAAATACCAGTTACCTCAGGTATGCAGATGATATCACTCTAATGGCAGAATTGAGGAGGAACTAAAGAGCCTCTTGATGAAGGTGAAAGAGGAGAGTGAAAAAGCTGGCTTAAAACTCAACATTAAAAAAACTAAGATCATGGCATCTAGTCCCATCAGTATATGGCAAATGAAAGGGGGGAAAAGTGGAAACACTGGCAGATTTTATTTTCTTAGGCTCCAAATCACTGCTGACAATGACTGCAGCCATGAAGTTCAAAGACACTTGCTCCTTGAAGGAAAGCTATGAAAAACCTTCATGGCATATTAAAAAGCAAAGGCATCACTTTGCTGAGAAATGTCCATAGAGTCAAAGCTATGGTTAGCTACCATCACTGATTCAATGGACATGAGTTTGAGCAAACTTCGTGAGATAGTGACAGTCAGGGAAGCCTGGCGTGCTCCTGTGCATGGGGTCACAAAGAGTCAGACATGACTTAGAAACTGAACAACAATACCATACGACCTAGCCACTCCATTCCTAAGTCTATGCTCAAGAGAAATGAAAATACATGTCTACACAAAAGCTTGTACATGAATGTTAGTACAACATTATTCATAATAGCCAAAAATCTGGAAACAACCCAAAATGTCCATCACCTAGTGAATGTGAATAAGTTAAGTGTGATATATTCACACAATGGAAAATTATTTAGTCATAAAAAAGAATGAAGGACTGATACATACTACACCACAGATGAATCTTGAAAACCTTACCCTAAGTGACAGATGCTCTTCATGAAAGACTAATTTGTATGATTCCTTTTACATAAAAATGTCCACAGTAGGCAAACCACAGATGATACCTAGGGCTGGGAGAGTTGAAGGGAAATGTGGGGTGACTGCTAATGGAGATATGGTTTCTTTTGGCATGAAGAACATGTTCTAATATTATGGAGATGGTTGCTCAACTCTTTGAATATACTAAAATCTTTGAATTTTGCACTTTAAATAAGGTGCATTGTATGGAATATGACTGACCTAGAGCCAGACATCCTGGAATGTGAAGTCAAGTGGGCCTTAGAAAGCATCACTACAAACAAAGCTAGTGGAGGTGATGGAATTCCAGTTGAGCTATTCCAAATCCTGAAAGATGATGCTGTGAAAGTGCTGCACTCAATATGCCAGCAAATTTGGAAAACTCAGCGGTGGCCACAGGACTGGAAAAGGTCAGTTTTCATTCCAATCCCAAAGAAAGGCAATGCCAAAGAATGCTCAAACTACCACACAATTACCACTCATCTCACACGCTAGTAAAGTAATGCTCAAAATTCTCCAAGCCAGGCTTCAGCAATATGTGAACCGTGAACTTCCTGATGTTCAAGCTGGTTTTAGAAAAGGTAGAGGAACCAGAGATCAAATTGCCAACATCCTCTGGGTCATTGAAAAAGCAAGAGAGTTCCAGAAAAACATCTATTTCTGCTTTATTGACTATGCCAAAGCCTTTGACTGTGTGGAGCACAATAAACTGTGGGAATTTCTGAAAGAGATGGGAATACCAGACCACCTGATCTGCCTCTTGAGAAATTTGTATGCTGATCAGGAAGCAACAGTTAGAACTGGACATGGAACAACAGACTGTTTCCAAATAGGAAAAGGAGTACGTCAAGGCTGTATATTGTCACCCTGTTTATTTAACTTATATGCAGAGTACATCATGAGAAACGCTGGACTGGAAGAAACACAAACTGGAATCAAGATTGGCGGGAGAAATATCAATAACCTCAGATATGGAGATGACACCACCCTTATGGCAGAAAGTGAGGAGGAACTCAAAAGCCTCTTGATGAAAGTGAAAGTGGAGAGTGAAAAAGTTGGCTTAAAGCTCAACATTCAGAAAACGAAGATCATGGCATCCAGTCCCACCACTTCATGGGAAATAGATGGGGAAACAGTGGAAACAGTGTCAGACTTTATTTTTGGGGGCTCTAAAATCACTACAGATGTTGACTGCAGCCATGAAATTAAAAGACGCTTACTCCTTGGAAGGAAAGTTATGACCAACCTAGATATCATATTCAAAAGAAGAGACATTACTTTGCCAACAAAGGTTCGTCTAGTCAAGGCTATGGTTTTTCCTGTGGTCATTTATGGATGTGAGAGTTGGACTGTGAAGAAGGCTGAGCACCAAAGAATTGATGCTTTTGAACTGTGGTGCTGGAGAAGACTCTTGAGAGTCCCTTGGACTGCAAGGAGATCCAACCAGTCCATTCTGAAGGAGATCAGCCCTGGGATTTCTTTGGAAGGAATGATGCTAAAGCTGAAACTCCAGTACTTTGGCCACCTGATGTGAAGAGTTGACTCATTGGAAAAGACTCTGATGCTGGGAGGGACTGGGGGCAGGAGGAGAAGGGGACAACAGAGGATGAGATGGCTGGATGGCATCACTGACTCAATGGACGTGAGTCTGGGTGAGCTCTGGGAGTTGGTGATGGACAGGGAGGCCTGGCGTGCTGCGATTCATGGGGTTGCAAAGAGTTGGACGTGACTGAGCAACTGATCTGATCTGATGGAATATGAAGTATACTCAATAAAGCTATTGTACTAAAAGAGTTTATTCTTTTATAATTAATATGTATTATTCAGTTTTCATTCCAATCTTAAAGACAGGCAATGCCAAAGAACGTTCAAACTACTGCACAATTGTACTCATCTCATATGCTAGCAAAGTAATACTCAAAATTCTCCAAGCCAGGCTTCAGCAGTATGTGAACTGTGAACCTGTAGATGTTCAAACTGGATTTAGAAAAGGCAGAGGAACCAGAGCTCAAATTGCCAACATCCATTGGATCATCAAAGAAGTGAGAGAGTTCCAGGAAAACATCTATTTCTGCTTCATTGACTACGCCAAAGCTTTTACTGTGTGGATCACAGCAAACTGTGTAAAATTCTGAAAGAGATAGGAATACCAGACCACCTGACCTTCCTCCTGAGAAATCTGTAAGCAGCACAAGAGACAACAGTAAGAACTGGACATGGAACAACAGACTGGTTCCAAATAGGAAAAGGAGTATGTCAAGGCTGTATATTGTCACCCTGCTTATTTAACTTATATTCAGGGTACATCATGCGAAATGCTGGGCTGGATGAAGCACAAGCTGGAATCAAGATTGCTGGGAAAAATATCAATAACCTCAGATATGCAGATGACACCACCCTTATGGCAGAAAGCGAAGAAGAACTAAAAAACCTCTTGATGAAAGTGAAAAAGGAGAGTTAAAAAGTTGGCTTAAGACTCAACATTCAGAAAACTAAGATCATGGAATCCGGTCCAATAACTTCATGGCAAATAGATGGGGAAACAATGGAAACCGTGACAGACTTTATTTTGGAGGGGCTCCAAAATCACTGCAGATGGTGACTGCAGCCATGAAATTAAAAGCCACTTGCTCCTTGGAAGGAAAGCTATGATCAACTTAGACAACATATTAAAAAACAGAGACATTACTTTTCTAACACAGGTCCATCTAGTCAAAGCTGTGGTTTTCCCAGTAATCATGTATGGATGTGAGAATTGGACTATAAAGAAAGCTGAGTGCCAAAAAATTGATGCTTTTGAACTATGGTGTTGGAGAAGACTCTTGAGAGTCCCTTGGACTGCAAGGAGATCCAACCAGTCCATCCTAAAGGAAATCAGTCCTGAATATTCACTGGAAGGACTGATGCTGAAGTTGAAACTCCAATACTTTGGCCACCTGATGTGAAGAACTGACTCACTAGAAAAGACCCTGATGGTGGGAAAGATTCAAGGCAGGAGGATAAGGGGCCAACAGAGGATGAGATGGTTGGATGGCATCACTGACTCGATGGACATGAGTTTGAGCGAGCTCCGGGAGTTGGTGATGGCCAGGGAAGCCTGGCGTGCTGCAATTCATGGGGTCACAAAGAGTCAGACGCGACTGAGCAACTGAACTGACTGATTGACTGATTAAAAGAAAAATAAGTAATCAACTAATCAAGGTCAGTGGGTCCACGAGATAGTAAAAGTTCCAGGAGATAGACAGCAAGGCCCTAGGCATTCTCTGTCAGTCTGGCACATAGAAATTTTCTGTGAGCTTCAGCTGTGGTGTTTGCTCCTATACTGCCCTTGTTTTCACATTCTTAAAGTTGCCTTTGGGCTTCCCTGATGACTCCTCTCTGTCCATGGGGCTTCTCCAGGCAAGAATACTGTAGTGGGTTGCTAGTCCCTTCTCTAGGGGATCTTCCCAACCCAGGGATCTAACTTGCATCTCCCACATTGCAGGCAGAGTCTTTACTGTCTGAGACACCATGGAAGCCTCCTGATGGCTCAGATGGTAAAGAATCTGTCTGCAATGCCAGAGACCCAGGTTTGATACTGGATTGGAAAGATGACCTGGAGAAGGGAATGGCTCCCCACTCCAGTATTCTTGCCTGGAGAATTGGACTTGACCGAGTGACTGACACACACACACACGCAGGTTGCCTTTGCAATGAGATTCTTGTCCTCATGACCTCTTTTCATCTCAAAGACACTACTTAATCCCAGAAACAAGGAGGAGAGGGTTAAGTCTTAGACACCTGTTAGAATCCTGGCTCCATGATGTCTTAGCCAAGTGACTTTGGGGAAGTAACATAAGCTCTGTAAAAGGGGACAATTATAATAGTTACTTGCAAGGTTGAGCTGAAGATTGAGGATGTGAAGCACATGAAGTAACAGAGTGCAGTGCTTAGCAAATTGTGTACTGTTTGACATCACAATCTATCTCTGATCTGAGTGTTTCCATCATTCCTTTTGTACCCAACCATACCTCTGCTTAGTGAAAGATGTGAGCTTCTTGCCCATGGCATGTAGCCAATAACTCCAGGCTTAGTAGTGTATTCATAAAATCTTTCTAGTTTTTGTCCAGATATTTTGAGCAGAGTGGTGTTACAATTTATGTTTCACTTAGTCAAAATTATTCTGAGTATCTAGCAGATGGAGAGAGCAAGATTGGAAGGTTATTCCCTTCCATAATGATGAGACTTGGATAGCATCTCTCAAATATGCCCTTTTATCTGGGTTCCCACACCACTTTAGCAGAAAAAACTAAATTAGGAAGAAAGCAGTCAGGCCATGCCAAGTTCAAATCCCACCTCTCCCTCTCATAGTTGTGTGGTCCTAGACGCATCATGTAACCTAGCTAGGCCTCAGTCCCCTGTCTACAAAAATCAGGAAAATAATCATATGTACCCCATAAGGTTGCATAGGGGATTAAATGACTTCCCAGCTTGTGCTAATGGTAAAGAATCCACTTGCCAGTGCAGGAGACTAAGAGACATGGGTTCAATTCCTGGGTCAGGAAGATCTCCTGGAGGAGGGCATGGCAACCCACTCCAGTATTCTTGCCTGGAGAATGCCATGGACAGAGGAACCTGGTGGGCAACAGTCCATAGGATCGCAAAGAGTCAGACACAACTAAAGCAACTTAGTACAGCACAGTGCAATATCTAATACATATATATAACATACAAAATGTGTCAATGAACTATTATCAGTAAGGTTTCTGCCCAACAGTAGGCTATTAGTAGTTCAGTTTTGGAAGAGTCAAAAGTAACATGAAGGGGTCAACACCACAACCCGTGTGTTTTTCAAAAGTCAACTGTACAAAATTGAAGGCTTTCTTTGAAAAAAAAAAAAATCAAATGAAACAAGAATAGGGAGACCAATCTACCCCAGTTTGCCCACAGTTTTTCCCTCCAAATTAGTGATATTATTTCCATCTTTAACACTGGCAAAGGATTCCGAAACAGACTGACATACATGGATATAGTTTAGATATAACCCAGAAACATTTGAGTTGTGTACATTAAGGAGGGAAAGATTTTTCCACATTAACCATTTCCTATTTTGCAGTTTATAAATAGTAGAAACTAACAATACTCTTCCCCTAATCTAAGTTTCCACTGTTTCCCCATCTATTTCCCATGAAGTGATGGGAAACAGTGGAAACAGTGTCAGACTTTATTTTGGGGGGCTCCAAAATCACTGCAGATGGTGACTGCAGCCATGAAATTAAAAGACGCTTACTCCTTGGAAGAAAAGTTATGACCAACCTAGATAGCATATTCAAAAGCAGAGACATTACTTTGCCAACAAAGGTTCGTCTAGTCAAGGCTATGGTTTTTCCTGTGGTCATTTATGGATGTGAGAGTTGGACTGTGAAGAAGGCTGAGCACCAAAGAATTGATGCTTTTGAAGTGTGGTGTTGGAGAAGACTCTTGAGAGTCCCTTGGACTGCAAGGAGATCCAACCAGTCCATTCTGAAGGAGATCAGCCCTGGGATTTCTTTGGAAGGAATGATGCTAAAGCTGAAACTCCAGTACTTTGGCCACCTCATGCGAAGAGTTGACTCATTGGAAAAGACTCTGATGCTGGGAGGGATTGGGGGCAGGAGGAGAAGGGGACGACAGAGGATGAGATGGCTGGATGGCATCACTGACTCGATGGACGTGAGTCTGGGTGAGCTCTGGGAGTTGGTGATGGACAGGGAGGCCTGGTGTGCTGCAATTCATGGGGTCGCAAAGAGTCGGACACAACTGAGCAACTGAACTGAACTGAATCTAAGTTTGTATGAAGTAATATAACATTTATGACTAGTTATTTGTCTTTAAGCATAAAACTTTTGAACTTTTGGCTGCATGGTGGTCTGGCTCCCGAAGTCTGGTTAGTGTTAGATCATAACAGAAGAGTGTTTCCACAAAGCTCTCCTCAACTCCAATTAAGAAAGTATTACTTTCATTCAATTATTGCTTTCAGTTTTAAAGCTGAAAGTCCTTTGTCCTGATAGCTCCCTTATTCTTCCCTGGCTTGCCAGGGAAGATGGTTGATATATATAGACACCAAATTTGAGATTTGGGGTTCATTATTAATACTCTCTTCCATGAATTTAGTGCTAACTATGGACCTGGCATTACTTTGCTGACAAAGGTCCATCTAGTCAAAGCTATGGTTTTTCCATATGTGGAATATGGATATGAGAGTTGGACTATAAAGAAAGCTGAATGCCAAAGAATTTATGCTTTTGAACTGTGGTGTTGGAGAAGACTCTTGAGAGTCTCTTGTACTGCGAGGAGATCCAAATAGTCCATCCTAAAGGAAATCAGTCCTGAATATTCATTGGAAGGACTGATGTTGAAGCAGAAAGTCCAATACTTTGGCCACCTGATGCGAAGAACTGACTCACTGGAAAAGACCCTGATGCTGGGAAAGATTGAAGGCAGGAGGAGAAGGGGAAGACAGAGGATAAGATGGTTGGATGGCATCATCAATTCAATAGATATGAGTTTGTGCAAGTTCTGGCAGTTGGTGATGGACAGGGAAGCCTGGTGTGCTGTGGTCCATGGGGTCACAGAGTCAGACACAACTGAGCAACTGAACTGTACTGATGGACCTGGCATGGTGATTCACACTTTAAAAGTCAAATTCCACTTAAACAGAATTAACCTATCCATTAGGTTCTATTTTCAAGCCTATTTTAAAGATAAAGAAATGACAATTTGGAGAGTTTAAGTGCCTAAATCCTAGAAGGAGCAGAGAGCTGAGATTCAAGGAAAGATCCTTTTAAAACTGTGCTGTATCACATTAGGTCCTTGCCCACAGTCACCTCCAATGAGTAAAAACAGCAGAAAGATTATGGAACATATTGCCTCACAGGGTGAAAATATCAATGGCTTGAAAAGTGTTTTGGTGGATTCCTTGACTGGCATTAGGGAGTTGGGGATAGTAAAGATGCATTTAACATTTGAGGCAGATTTCTTGGATCCCTGCTGGAGGCACAGCACTGGCTGAACTGGAGTGGAATTGCTCAGGATAGACTGTTGAGGAGGGAACCTACCTCTTCACGTACACCACATACTTTGTGTCTATGTAGGTGGGCCTCCCAGGGTTCCAGGTACAAGTCATGTTGCCAGAATATTCATAAATGACACAGGCTACTTTGTCAGGTACATCTGGTGGGTCTGCAACAAAATGTATCACTTAGGAACCACCACAGAAACATCAAGGTTTTTTATAGTTAGTTGATAACCATTCCATTTCATTTGGAAAACCAGGTCAATCAGCACTTCCCCATTCCACCCCTTCCAGCTCACATTCCAGCCCACTTTGCCCTGAAACATTGCTGCTTTCCTTCACATACTTTACTATATTCCCTCTTTGGGGATACTAAGGTGATCAAGTTCCTCCCATCCAAATGAATTCCTCCCCAAATTATCTTCCCTCAGCTGTCAGTATATCTTTCTCTTTTTCACAATAGCTTTTTTCTTTTTTAAAGTCCATTATACTGGTCTTTTCCCTCAGTTCCCATTTACTTTTGAACCCCAAACAATCAAGATTCAGACCCACAATTCCACCAAAACCACTGTTGTTAAGGTCATCAATGACTTTCTAATCCACAAATCCCATGATTTCTTTATGGTCATCATTGAGCTTGAACTCTGCAGAATTTGCTATTTTGGTCTTTCCCACCTTGATATCCAACCAGTCCATTCTAAAGGAGATTGGTCCTGGGTGTTCTTTGGAAGGAATGATGCTAAAGCTGAAACTCCAGTACTTTGGCCACCTCATGCGAAGAGTTGACTCATTGGAAAAGACTCTGATGCTGGGAGGGATTGGGGGCAGGAGGAGAAGGGGACGACAGAGGATGAGACGGCTGGATGGCATCACTGACTCAATGGACGTGGGTTTGGGTGGACTCCGGGAGTTGGTGATGGACAGGGAGGCCTGGCGTGCTGCGATTCGTGGGGTCGCAAAGAGTTGGACACGACTAAGCGACTGAACTGAACTGAACCTTGATATCTCTCTGCCTTTTGGCTGTTGTGAAAGGCTCTCCATGTTTTTCCTCTACTCTAGCATTCGAATGCAAGGGGAGCAGGTTTGATCCTGGGTCAGGGAACTAAGATCCCACATGCGTCAGGGTGAGGCCAAAAAGAAAAAAAAAGTTTGATAGTCATACATACATACTCAACCTTTAAAAGAAAGGGAATTCTGACCCATGCTATAACATAGATGAACCTCGAAGACATTATGCTAAATAAAATAAGCCAGCCACAAAAGGACAAACACTATATGATTCTATTTATAGGAGATGTCTAGAACAGTTGGACTCACAGAGACTGAAAGTAGAATGGTGGTGGCCAAGGGTTGAGGAGTTGGGAGAAATGAAGAGTTGTTGTTTATTGGGTACAGAGTTTCGGTTTTGCAAGATGAAAAGAGTACTGGAAATGGATGGGGGTGATGGTTGCACAATGATGTCAATGTGCATATTCATCACTGGCATTCATAGAACTTTGCACTTAAGAATCATTTAAAAAGTACATTTCACTACAGTAAAGAAAGATTAAAATTTTTTAGGCATTCACAGAATTCGATTTCTAGTTTCTTTTTCTCTTTTCTCCCATGCTTTCAACTCTTTCTCTGAATGGCCAAATTTTGGAGAATATTGTTAATTTCTGTCTGCCACCATCCTTCCTTTTGAGAACTGACATCTTCCTCATTCCTAACCTCATCTCCACTCCACCCCTGTGCCACGGGGTGTGCCTTGACACACAGAACTGTGCCCTTGACCTAGTCTGCCTGATGGAGTATTTCCATTGGGAATGAACCCGTGACCCAAGATGAACCAATCAGAATTATCCAAGGAACTTTTTCTGGGGCTACTGTAAAAGATGTGCTTTCTCCCTGCCGTATTTACTGTCTCTGAGTGTCATGTAAGCTATGGGCTTTTGATGGCCATCTTGCTGTCATAGTGAAACAGTCTATTTAAGAATTAAGCCAGCACAGGGGAAAACACAACCCAAGAGATGAGAAAAGATGAGAGAGTTCTGTTGGAGCCCTTGGAGCCTCTAAAGCCTATGCTGCTACTGCTGCTAAGTCGCTTCAGTCGTGTCCGACTCTGTGCGACTCCACAGACGGAAGCCCACCAGGCTCCCCCGGCCCTGGGATTCTCCAGGTAAGAACACTGGAGTGGGTTGCCATTTCCTTCTCCAATGCATGAAAATGAAAAGTGAAAGTGAAGTCGCTCAGTTGTGTCCGACTCTTAGCGACACCATGGACTGCAGCCTACCAGGCTCCTCCGTCAATGGGATTTTCCAGGCAAGAGTACTGGAGTCGGGTGCCATTGCCTTCTCCAAAAACCTATGAAACCCCAACAAATATAGAACAGCATCTGGAATTTTCAGATACATCATCCAGTAATAAATTACCAAGAATCAAGATCAAAAAAGAAGTATGGAAATACTGGGCATTTATCACATGCTCACTTTTTAGAGGTGGTTCTCTCAGCTTGTACCTACTTTTGCAATACTGCCTGGGAAACTGATTACTCAAAAAATGATATGAAAAATGAAAGGATGAAACTAATACAACATTGTTAATCAACTATAAAATAAATATTAAACAAAAAAAAATAAACCAATAATTATGTCCCATTAAGGAAAGAAGAAAAATGAAAGGATGGGGCCTCAGAACAAATAAAAATACAGACATTTATGCACCTGAAATTATACCCAAAGATTTAGCTTAAATATAGATATATTCCTGCACTTCATCTATAAATCATCTACCAAAAATACTACTTATAAAATAAGAAATACATATATGGAAAAAATTTATCTTCATTGCAAACTGAACCAATAATAGATGTCATTTAGAGCTATCAAATTGGCAAGGATTTTGAAAAATGGTAATCCATAGTGTTGAAATGGACTCAAGGAAATCCTCTAACACACTGCTTGTGGAAATGCAAATTGGAACAACCTTTATCATAATCTGTAAAAGCAGGAGTAATATCTTGCAACCCAGCAATTTTACATCTAGGACTGCATCCTTACTAAAATGTTCATAGATACACAAAAATATTTGGCTAAAAGGGTTTGCCTCTTAAAGTGTTGTTTATAATAATGGAAGAATTGGAAACCAGCTTAATTTCCCAAAATACACTCCTGAAATACAACCAAAAACAAAGTTATTGAAGACAATATAAGTATCTGGCCTTGGAAGCAACTCAAAATACATTTAATTAAATAAATAAGGCCCATATGATAAAATGAAAAAATAAGTTACAAAATAGTATAGTATAGTATAGTGGGCTCATTTGAGAGACAGAGAGATAAAGGGGTAGCGAGAGAGATAGAAACAGAGACAGAGAAACAGAGAAAAGAGACAGAGACACACACACAGAGAAAGAGACTGAAACTAGAAAGACATATTCCAAATTATTAAAGATGGAGTCTGCTAGTAGGAAGATTATGAGATTATAGAAATGATGTGTATTTCTTTTTTGTTGGTCCAAAATGTTAAATAAAACATTCTACTTGAATGAAATTTGATTTAATGATTTAAAAACATATTTTCAAACAGTAAGAACACACTAAAGTGCTTTAAAACATTATGATGAGTTGTAGCATCAAACGGCAGTGGGGGAGAAATTGGACTCCAAGTGAGAAAAAATAAATCTTTAAGTTTTACTTGAGCCTTAAAGGAGGTAGGGGTAGAAACATAAATTTAAATCATTTTGGATATTGATTGACTGGGGTCCTTCAGTGATTTGTGCTGAAGTTATTTTTTCCCTCTAGTTTGAGAGTATTTTTGATTCGGCCATCATAAAAGACAACTATCAGTCTTTTGGGCTATGTTATTCTACAGCATTTTCTCTGAAGTGAATGCTCAGGGTTATGTCCGGTAACTAATTAACTTTGTAAAAGATCAAATAGATTAAACACTTATGTGCAAATAAACATGCTATTTGTTAATATGAAGCTATGTAAAGATGGGAATGTGAATATAGATATAAAATAAGACCAAATTGTTTTTAGATTCCATTGTGTGTGCCTAGTCACTCAGTCATGTTGGACTCTTTGCAACCCCATTGGACTGTAGCCCTCCAGGTTCCTCTGTCTGTGGGATTCCTGGGCAAGAATACTGGATTGGGTTGTCATTTCCTTCTCCAGGTATCTTCCCAATCCAGGGATTGAACCCTCACCTCCTGTGTCTCCTGCATTGCAAGCGGATTCTTTACCTGCTGGGTTATTAAATGTCTGTGGGCAAAAACCTGCTGTACAGCCAGCTGCCAGAGAATACTCTGCTCTCTCCTACCCATCACATGTCTCCCCACCTACTGGGTCCCTTACTATTCACAAGCCATGTTTCTTATTAATTCAAAGTTTAGCCAAGGATCATTTTCAACTGAGGGCTTCTTGATGGCAGAGTCTGTGATCTCCTCTTCTCTGAATTGCTGTCATTTAACACAGTTTTGGTGCATACTAACCACTAAGTAAAGTGTATTTCATGGCTTGATTGGTTTGATTAATAAAATGATAATGAGGAGAATTTAAAATGAAAAGAAAAACAATGCTTCTGGCAAAGATCTCTCCATAATTCCTTACTCAAAGAGTGTGCAGTCTGGCCTATTGTGTCACTAGTAAGACTGAGTAGCAGTGTTAAAGAGAACTTTTCAGGGCCTTTTATTGGATAATAAGTCTACTTTCATTAGATGATAAATAGAGATCAAAGATGATTAAAATTCAGCTTCAGTCGTGTCCGACTCTGTGCGACCCCATAGACGGCAGCCCACCAGGCTCCCTCATCCCTGGGATTCTCCAGGCAAGAACACTGGAGTGGGTTGCCATTTCCTTCTCCAAAAATTCAAGTTATATATATTTAAACTTTTTAATGATTCAGTGTAAATATGACTGTTTCATGAATAGTTTAATTTGGTGTTTTTAAAGGAATAGAGAAATCTTAAAGTGTTTTATCCTGTGACTGGTGTGACTCTGATAGAATACTTTTCATGATGTGTGTACACTTACAGATAACAATCTAAGAAGTCTAAGATTATGGCTAAAAATGAAACTGTGATAATAGTTTGTGTTTCACAAATTGCACATCAAAGTATAGAACTTTTAATGTTTGGATATCTTTTTAGGAAAAGCAATGACTCCTTTATCTTCTCTTTATTTTGTATGATTTGTCTCCAGTCTAAAAAAATACACATAATCGTTTTGTTCAGAGCAGTGATGATAAGTTGACATGGTAAAGCTCACAGGAAGAGTATCCTGTAATCAAAGTGATCCAGTGAAAGCAGTGTGATTTCTAGAATACCACAAAAACCCTCAAAAACCTCTACTTGACCTACTTCAATAGGAAGTTTTGTTTACTAAGAATGTAGAGCCCACGAACACAGGGTTTCTTGAATCCAGGGCTTTGAGTAAATTCTTACATGGCAGTTACACTTTCACACTCATAACCAGAGATCTATGTAAAAAGTTCCAAAATCACAGAGTAAACAAGTGGAAAGGGTAATGTTCTTTCTAAGCAGCTGTCAGCAGAAAATACAAGTGCTTCTAATGTGTTGTCCTAGAAGGGGAGAAAAGGCCACTCCCTGGCCCTGAGCAGAGCCTGGTGGTTGTGTCTGGGAGCAGAAGGCTCAGCCAACACTGGAGAGTGGTTGGGCATCACTGGTCACTCAAACTGCAACACAGGGAAGGAGGCCACACTTCTTCTGCCTCCTTTCTTACTCTGGCTTAAAATTAAAACTGACCTTTCCCCAAAACCATGACAGTTGCTCATTTGTTCTCCAATGAAATATTCTCTCAACAACCCACCCCCCCAAACATCAAAGATAAATAGGAATGTAATTAAGCAAGAGGGTTACTTTTGTTTCCTGAGGATGCGGACAAGCTAAGAAATCCTCAGACATCAGATAAGATGTCTACTTGAGGTTTCAGTTCCCACAATTTAGGGCAAGTTTAGCATGTTATTATTATTTTAAGGCCTAAATTTTTTTCTTTAACTCCAAAACCTATTAATTTCCTTCCTCAGTTCACCTCTGCTACTTCCTATAGCTCTTCTTTCTTGAAGCAAGTTGGTCAGGTGCCCAGCAGGACAATGGCCTTACTTTAAACAAAAAAGCCTCCTTCTTCTCCCTTTAGGGACAGGTAGAGGTGGCCAGGTAGACTTGGTCTGTCTAGGTGAGGACTGGAGATGAGGAAGAACTCAGATTGGATTCTCAAAAGTATGGAGAAAGGGAACATAGCAAAGATCCAAAGCCCTCTATCTTTCACTGAAAATGGGCCCAGATGCTGTAGGGAATGAAACTCTAGATTAAAACAGTACTGAACTTAACATTTTTCTTTTGTAATAGTAGAACCAAGAATTAAGTATATAATTATACAAGCCAGCCCATATTACTATAGTAACTTAAACACCTTCAGGATACTATGAACACACATTGAATTTAGCAAATATTTTTAAAATTAACAATTCTTTTTTTCTTAATAATTATAGTAACAAACAATGATTCACAATTGGGGCAGTGACATTAGGAGCAGGGAATTGTATCAAAATAATCCCATGTTTTATCAAAAGGTTCCATTTAAAAGGGCTTAGGCACATTAATATTATAGTTTAAAGTATATAATACTTTTTAAAATAAGTTATTGAAATTTGATCTTTACCCTGACCAATATAATTAGCCTCATTTTACAGACATGGAATTGAGGCATAGACTGGTTAAGCAACTTCCTGAAGTCACACAGCTGGTAAGAAATATAGCAGAGATACAAAGCTAGTATTGCAACTGTTTTTTCCTTTCGAAATCTTAGCCTCAAAATTTCTCAATGGAATCTGCTTCAAGGTTTATATTAGTTTGGAAAACAATGTTAAGTGGAAAATAGTTGAAAATAAAAACACTGAAAATCTGAGGGTGCTGCCTTTCACATACCTAAAAACCTGTGTTCGGCCAGGATAGTGTTAAAAAATTGTATTTTGAATATGTTGGCAACATTGAAAAGTTTGTAGAGTTCACATTGAAAATTTACACTTCCATCTTCTTTGGAAGAACCAAAAGATCTAAGAATACTGGATCCTCAGAGACCCGGAAGCTGGACACTGTCTGTGCTCAGTAAACTATCTATGTGTTTTCCTCTCTGCATAGATCCCACCAGCTTCTTAAAGCAACATTTCACCAACCTGGCTCCTGGAGACATTCAAATTGCAATACCTACATTAAACTAACAGAAGAAGTGAAGTACATTAATTTGCCTCCATTTTTAGACAATATTGGTAGTTACCAGTTAATCGTTAGGTTAACTTTCACTTGGCTTTTGAATGCACCCCAACACTTACATCCAGAAGAAATGTCTTTTCCACATATCAGTGTCTCTGGAAAATATCTGGAACATTCAGCAGTACAGTACACAAAGGCTTGTGGCTCCACAAAGTTGTTATACCAAAGGCGAGCTGTTGTTTTATTGATTCTTGTGATATGAAATCTTTCTTTGATGCCATTTTTATAAAAATAAAGTTTACTTGGTTGGCAGTTCTTAATTGCTGCTTGGCAATATATAGAGATATTCATACCCATCTTAAAAATTGTGGCAGGTTCTACCCAGATGTGTCCAGAGCAGTTTATATTTGTAATCCCTGGAAAACAAATAGATAAAATAATTAATTCCATGTAAAACATTAAAACCAGATATTCAGAAAAATATGCTTTGCATTTAATATTGTTTTTGACTAATGGAATAATTAGTCAAATATTTCATTCAAAATAATCCAGTCAAAAATAATTAGATTGCAGCCATGAAATTAAAAGACGCTTACTCCTTGGAAGGAAAGTTATGACCAACCTATTCCAGTGTTCTTGTCTGGAGAACCCCAGGGACGGGGGAGCCTGGTGGGCTGCCATCTATGGGGTCGCACAGAGTAGGACACGACTGAAGCAACTTAGCAGCAACAGCAGCAGACAGCATATTAAAAAGCAGAGACATTACTTTGCCAACAAAGGTCCGTCTAGTCAAGGCTATGGTTTTTCCAGTGGTCATGTATGGATGTGAGAGTTGGACTATGAAGAAAGCTGAGCGCCAAAGAATTGATGCTTTTGAACTGTGGTGTTGGAGAAGACTCTTGAGAGTCCCTTGGACTGCAAGGAGATCCAACCAGTCCATTCTAAAGGAGATCAGTCCTGGGTGCTCATTGGAAAGACTGATGTTGAAGCTGAAACTCTAATACTTTGGCCACCTGATGCGAACAACTGACTCATTTGAAAAGACCCTGATGCTGGGAGGGATTGGGGGCAGGAGGAGAAGGGGACGACAGAGGATGAGATGGTTGGATGGCATCACTGACTCGATGGACATGGGTTTGGGTGGACCCCAGGAGTTGGTGATGGACAGGGAGGCCTGGCATGCTGCGGTTCATGGGGTCACAAAGAGTCGGACACAACTGAGCGACTGAAGTGAACTGAATGGAATAATTTCCACTGGAAAAGAGTTTTAGGACTCAGTGTATCCTTTAATTGCTTAGCTTATCAGTGTGTTTTTACCATTAGGACTCAGTGTATCATTTATTTGCTTAGCTAATCAGTGTGTTTTTACCATGTTCTGTTGATGTTCAACAGCATTACACGAGCCTAGAGTCAGCTTTCAGCTTTTCAGCTTCTCTAGCAGTCTAAAGTGCAAATATAATTAGCTCTTCTATTTTAAAGGTGAGGAATGAGGCATTTTGAGGGTACCTTATGTTTCAAAGGTAACATTAGAAATAACAATTGGTAGTGAAGAATCCAAACCCCATTCTTCAGCTACTCAGTCTTTCTTTCTTTTACAGATAAGGGCTATTTTTATTAGAAAATTATGATCTTAATGAGTGAAATCATACTGTTACTAGTTGCAAAAATTTATTGCTTGACCACCACTTAAAATTCATCATTAATTTAAAAATATGGGGAAATGTTCAGAATATATTTTTAAGTTGAAAAGCAAGTTTCAAAACAAAATATTTAATATAGGCTGGTGGGCTATATTTAATTCATTAAATTAAAGATACACTAAGATATTATCAATGATAATCTCTGTGTGTTAATTTTTATTTTTAATTGAATATTTCTGTGTTACAAAAATTATATAATAATGTATTATTTTTATAGCCAAATAATAATAAAGGCATTTTCATAAACTCAAATGACAATGTAATGCAATATCAATTAAGTTAAATTCACATCAAGGAAAATTCATTGTAGGCTTTTTCTAAATATTCTAAACTCTAAGCATTAGAATATCTTAAAACCTTATCAAAGTGATAATTAAAGGCCAGTATTTAATTTTAAAAGTCCTTATCTTTAGAATTCAAAGCTTAAAAATTAACTTTTATAATATAAATGTAATTGAGTATGTCCATTTATGTAGTTTGCATTCACATATAAATTATAAATATTTCAATGTTGAAGTAGTGATAAAAATAATTCCATCATTATCAATAGGAATTTGAAGCCAAAGACATGAAAAGAAGTTTTAAGAAAGCATCTGACTGCTTTGCCATGCTGAGTCACTGTCCAACTCTTTGTGACCCCATGGACTGTAGCCTGCCAGGCTCCTCTGTCCATAGATATCTCCAGGCAAGAATACTGGCGTAGTTTGCCTTGCTCTCCTCTGGGGGATCTTCCCAACCCAGGAATCAAACCCTGGATACATCTCTTATGTATCCTGCATTGGCAGGCGTTCTTTACCATTAGCACCACCTGGGAAGCCCCTGTTTTAAAGAAGGTCAACAATTCAAGTTCAGAGAAACTGTTTCTTCAGCACCTTAAAAAAATATCTGAATACTATCATGAAACGTGAGTAGTGTTTAAGAATACACAGAAAATATTAAAAACGTCAGAAGACTTCAAATTCGGATAAATGTTATCTTGGTTTTAAAAAATAGAATAAAAAAGAACCCCAGAAACACTGGACTGCTGAGCTTCACAACATTTGGGAATGAATTAATAAGTCGATGATTTTTCAGAAAAAGAAATCAGTAATCAGCAGGAGTTAACTTGGATTATGTAAGAATAAGTCATACAAAAGTATGTTAATTTCTCTTTTTAATATGTTAAAATAAGTCACACAAAATATGTTAATTTGGAGGATGTTGGTCAGAAAAATGCTAAACGTAGTGTTTATTTTTTTTTATTTCAGCAAAGCTATTTAAAAGGGGTAAAATATCATTCTAGTAGAAAATTTGGAAAAGATAGTAAAAATATTACAGCAGATTGAATAATTTCTAATGAACATCTGGAAAGTCTCTAGTACCATATCATATGGACTTGTCTAATTTCTCTATGCTTCATATTAATCACTCAGATGTATAAACGGGTTTCCCTGGTGGCTCAGACGGTGAAGGATCTGCCTGCAATGCAGGAGACCTGAGTTTGAACCCTGGATCGGGAAGATCCCCTTGAGAAGGGAATGACTACTCACTCCAGTATTCTTGCCTGGAGAATTCCATGTATAAACAGAAGTCTGACTTATCATTCGCATATTTCCAGAAGCTGGAAAAAGTAAATGATGTCTTATTTCTACGAAACCTTCTTGGATACTGTTGGTCTGACTCTGGAAGGGTCTGGTATCCTGCTGGAGGGATTCTAGTTCTCATGGTGGGACTACTTCTATGTGTCTAATATAAGTTTGTCCCAACCTACAGAAGATAGTTTTGCTTTTGTCCCTATTCTGAGTAAGTTGCATGATTTACAAAACTTCCTTCAAGATCTAAAACCCTGCCTTGATGTTGCTTGTGTGTGTGTGCATGCTCAGTCACTCAGTCGTGTACGACTCTTTGCAACCGTATGGACTGTAGCTTGCCAGGCTCCTCTGTCCATGGGATTCTCCAGGCAAGAATACTGGAGTGGGTTGTCATGGCCTCCTCCGGGGAATCTTCCCTACCCAGGGGTTGAACCAGCATCTCCTGCATTGACAGACGAATTCTTTCACCACTGAGCCACATGGGAAGCCTTTGGTGTTGCTTATCTCATAGTAAATGAATCCCTCTCGCCTGTCCAGGATGCAATGCCCTCAGTAGAAACTCTCAAGAGCCAATGGCTGTCCTGCCTGAACTTCTGATGATCTCCCACCTCCCACTCTTAAAAGCTGTGTATGCCTTTGTCATAATGCCAGCTGTTTGTGTGAACTACAAAATAAGAATAATAATAGCACATAATACTACTGCACAAAGTTGTTGTGAGGAAGACAAGGCTTAGCACAGCACCTAACACAGAGTAATGATCAATAAATTGTTTGTGGAATTGAATAAAATTCAAATGTTTGATAAGTTATATAAGTTAAAAATGTTCAAAGACAGATTATGCCAAACCAAAATAATAAACTGCTTTGTGGAAATGTTGATATTGGAATTAGACTGCTTCATGGAAATTTTGATATAAGAATTAGACCTCTGTCAGGATGCTTGATAAAGGAATCTTGCATTAGGAGGGAGGTTGGACTCACATTTCATTCCACATAATTTTATGTGCATATAATTTTTCCCAGTATAATAATTTTTATTCTTCAGAGATTCGAGCATAATGTCATGAACCTAATAAACACTCAGTATTTTATTTGAATAAAAAATAGCAATAGGTACTCAAAAATACTGTACCTCCATGACACCAACTGAAGAATATGTAGAGAGCTATTACCACGTCCCAATGAATTGTGACCTGATTCATGCCTGAAAGCAGAAAAAACTCTTTGTTGCTCTCTAGAAAAATATGAAAAATGTTTAAACTGTAATATTTTAATAAAATACTAAAAGGCATAACATTTTTTCTAGAAGTTGTTTTTGATGAGAAACTTTAATTAGGAAGAAAGGAACGAAGGGAGGAAGGATGGGAAGGGAGAAGGAAACAGGGCAAAGAAGAGTCACTGGGGTGTGAGGAGGTATAATAAGGTGGAGGAGTAAAGCAAAAGAATGGGATTTTATACCCTTCAAAAATCAGTGTGAATTACCTTCATAAGACATTTTGACCCTTGATGAAATATAATTCCTCCTGATCTTGTCTCTCTCATCAGAACTCTCTTTCTGCTCTAACTCATGATCCTCAATCCTTCTGACCAGGTTCACATGTCTATCAAGCTCCAGAAATATTAGTCTTTCAGGAAAAGCCAAAAAGATCAGAACTTCCAGAAAAGAAAAGCATTCAAAATGAAGAAAGAGTGAGTGAGACAAAACCTTACACATTATCACCAGTTAGATTTACAGAAATCCCCTTTATCTGCAGAGAGTTCAAAAGAAGCACATTATAGAAATTCCAAACAATATTGCCATTAGTTTACATCTGGAGTTACATTATTCAGTTAAACAGTTACATGCATTATTAAATAATTAAATTATTCAATAATCAGCATTATTCAGTTATTTAATTAAACCTGAGCCTTTCATATAAAACAACAAAAACTCATAACTCATCAAATGGCACACAACATTTCATTTTTAAAAACTGAGTTCCCCAGTGACTTATGAATATAAAGATCCCTTTCATGATTTGTTAATAATAGTAGATCTTCTCTTTGTAAATAATAGACAAAAGAAACTGTGAAATATTCCTAGTTAGGAGTTAACTACTCACCTAATAGAGTATACACAATAATATCATTTAAAGCGATATGATGTTAGATAATATTACAGATTCAGCTTCTATCATAACTCTGTATGAAATATCATACAGACTCATAAGACAACTTGGCCCATGGATTTCCAAAAGGAAATGTAGCTGTTTTTGAGTATTCAGAGGTCATTATCTCTTTACCTTACAGCCTGTTTGAAGCACATAATTCCACCTCAGAGCCAGGCTGCTACCCTCGTATCTGCGTCATGTCTTCTTTCCTCACTGCCCGCCTGTCAACGATCACTTTAGGTTTTCAGTGATGAGGCAAATGGAAATATCTACAAAGCCCCGACCTACATTTCAGATTCTTGAAGAGGAACTCAAAACTGTCCAACTCAAAATGACTGGCTCTTATGTCACTATTTGGGAAAACCCAGATTACTGAAAGTGAACTGCTTTGTCAGTACTCTTTTTTTGTCCCTCACCTTAATTTGAAATAATCTCATCCAAGAAGTAGAGCACATATTTATGCTTAATCTATCAAAATCTTTGACACTAAAGATACAATGCTTAGTTTTAATTTGCAACCAACATTGATATCCATTATAAATCCATTTCTTAAGAAAAGAAAGTTTAAAGCCAGCCGCGGTAGAAAAAAAAAAAAAAGAAAGTTTAAAAGCTACTATTGACCATTCATTTAGTTAACAAGCATTTTTGAGCATCTCATATGTGCCAGGTATTGTTTGGGGCATTAAAGATACAATGGTGATTAACTACAGAACAGCTGCTTTATATATTGCATTGTTTAAAATGATAAAATTATACATCAGTGGCTTTAAACTATTTATTCATGGTTTAACAGGATCCTAAAGTGAAAGTCTTTCAGTCATGTCCGACTGTTTGCAACCTCATGGACTATACAGTCCATGGAATTCTCCAGGCCAGAATACTGGAGTGGGTAGCCTTTCCCTTTTCCAGGAGATCTTCCCAACCCGGGGATCAAACCCAAGTCTCCCATGCTGCAGGCAGATTCTATACCAGCTGAGCCACCAGGAAAGCCCTAACAGGATCCTAAGACCAAATTTTAAGAAAATTATCAATTATTTGGTTGGTTTCTAGCAAGCATCACCAGGAGACCTTGTGGCACACCTTTTCTTCTCACCTCCTTATTTGTTCTACATGAGTATCTTTTCACTCTTCATTCAGCTTTCTATTGTAAATGACAGTTAATTTACTCATTTCCTCCACAGTGAATTTCTTAAAGTCAGAAACTCCATATTGTCTTTTTAGTTTTTGTATCTTTAGTACCTAGCACATTATAACATTATGGGGGAACATTTAAACATTCCTATGCTCAAAATTATTGTACCCACTGAAATCAGAATTTCTGTAAGTGGAAGTTGAGCATCAATATTTTTTAAAAGCCTCTCCTGGTGATTATAATGAGCAGTCGGAGCTGGGGATCACCAGAATACACGAATAAGAGTGTCTTTGACTGTCAACTGGGTTTTAATGACTAGTAACAATTTTCTCAACTATGAAGAAGGGTATGGGAAAATATTTCACATACCAAGAACAATGGTTTGGGACTGGCAAGTTGTTTCTGTAGGCTGAAGGATTTGAGCTGGAAAATTAGATCAATGGCAGAATATAGTGGGCTTTATATTCCTGTCCGTCATCCATGCACTCAGGAGCACACCACCACCTGACTGTTGCTGGTCAGGCTGTTGTTCAGTTGCTCAGTTGTGTCCAAATCTTTGTGACCTCATGGACTGCAGCATACCAGGCCTTCCTGTCCTTCACTATCTCCAGGAGTTTTGCTCAAACTTATGTCCATTGAGTTGATGATGCCATCCAACCACTTCATCCTCTGTCGCCCCTTTCTCCTCCTGCCCTCAATCTTTCCCAGCATCAGGGTCTTTTCCAGTGAGTTGACTGTTTGCATCAGGTGGCCAAAATATTGGAGCTTCAACTTCAACATCAGTCCTTCTAATGAATATTCAATGTTGATTTCCTTTAGGGTTGACTAGTTTGATCTCCTTGCAGTCCAAGGGACTCTCAAGAATCTTCTCCAGCACCACAGTTCAAAAGCATCCATTTTTCAGTGCTCAGCCTTCTTTATGATCCAACTCTCACATCCATACTTGACTGCTGGAAAAAACATAGCTTTGACTCTATGGACCTTTGTCGGCAAAGTAATATCTCTGCTTTGTAATATGCTGTCTAGGTTTGTCATAGCTTTCTTCTAAGAAGCAAGCATCTTTTAATTTCATGGCTGCAGTCACCATCCACAGTGGTTTTGGAGCCCAAGAAAATAAAGTCTGACACTGTTTCCATTATTGCCCCATCTATTTGTCATGTTCGTCAGCTACACAGCCGAAAGAAATCAAACAACAACAACAACAAAACCCCAACTTCCTTTATCTGAAAGTGTCAGAGATAACAAAGATTGTTAGGCAGAGAAATACATAATCAAGTTGGATCTTAGAAAGGCATTTCTAATTACTGCATGGAGAATTGGAAGAGGATAAAGAATCCAGTTAGGAGGCTATGGAAGAGCAAAGGCTGCTGAAGACCTAAGGCAAAGCAAAGGCAGTGAGAACTGAGAGGAGGAAACACGTGAGAGCGCTCTGGGGAGTCCCACTGAACAGGAGTTGTGCAATGAACAACCTGTGTGTGGGGCTAAGAATTCAGGAGCACAAGGCTTGACTCTGGTGGCCATTTTGCTGACTCAGTAAATAACAGCATTAACTGAGCACACAAAAGTGAGAGTGGGGAAGTAATGAATCTGGTTCTGATCATGTTGATTTGAAGGGGCTTCCAGCGTGTTTGGAGAAGACTGTCTAGTAGGCTGTTGGGAGACACTGGTAAACTTGAGAGAGAAGTCTGAGCTGCAGATCTAAATTTAGAAGATTTCAGCATGTCAGTAGTATTAAAAGCAAAATTAGAAAAAGAGATTTCAGAGAGAACATCCAGAGAGATAAGGGAAAGGAGTAGGAGGCCAGAACCAGAAAATCTCGACCAAAGGACAAAAGAGATACAGGAAGAAGTGCATGACGAGTGTCAAATGGTCAGAGATTAAATATGACAGGAACTAAAAGGCAGTGTTGAATTTGACAATAGTCAGTACCTCCTAAGAATAGTTTCAGAAAAGAAATGAAGGTAGAAAGAAGATTGAAGTGAGTTAGAATAGAAAATAAAGGAGAGGACATCATCTAGTATTTCAGGAATTTGGACAGTGGAGATGAGATTGATGGATGTTCACTGCAAATCAGTATCCACTTATTTATTTTAATGGGGGCTGGTGGTGGTTCTCAACTCACTTTTCAGATATTTTCCATGCATATCTTTGGTGAACAATCCATTCAAATCTCTCTTGTTTTTGTTGTTTAGTCACTAAGTTGTGTCTGACCTTCTGTGACTTCATAGACGGTAGCCTGCCAGGCTCCTCTGTCTATGGGATTTCCCCAGGCAAGAATATTGGAGTGTGTTGTCATTTCCTACTCCAGGTTCAAATCTTCAGTCCATTTATATTGCTTTATTGTTTTTCTTATTATTGAGTTCTGAGAATTCTTTACGTGGTTTGAAAACTAGCCCTTTATTGGACATGTGTTTTGTCCTAGTCTATGGCTTATTTTTTTCATTTTCTTACCAATATCTTTTGAAAGAAGTTTTTTATTTTAGTGAAATCCAATTCATTAATTGCTTGAATAATTTTTTCTTTTTTTGTCTTGTTAGCCTCTGCTTATATTTTCATCAGTGGATCCATATATAGTCTTGCCTTATGTGTGTTTCTGTTTAAAGACAATCTATATTGTTGACTAGCTAACATCGAACTCAGGGTCAGCAGCCCTATAATTCAAACCTGAACAAAGCTTACCTAACACAGATGTTCTTTATCATGTACATTGCAGACTTCTTGCATTTCGGAGCACTGGACAGTACTTTAGGACTGTATTTGGGGGCCATGTTAAATAGTGAAATCATCAAAAAAGAAAATCACAAAAGGTGAAAAATGTAGTACTAAATAGACTTGGGGCTTCCCAGGTGGCTCAGTGGTAAAGAATCCACCTGCAAATACAGGAGATGCCAGTATGATCCCTGGGCCAGGAAGATCCCCTGGAGAAGGAATGGCAAACCCACTCCAGTATTCTTGCCTGGAAAATTGCATGGACAGAGGAGCCTGGAAGGCTAACATCTATGGGTTTCAAAGAATCAGAACACACACAACTGAACACACACACCCACACACATAGGTAATTATAAACAATATTTTATTTTCAAAATTTTTCTATTTCCGAAGGTGTCTTTTAACTGTATTATAAGCCCACAAGTAATAAATCTGGTTTATTTCCTAAAAATCACACAATTTCAAGTTTTTCTCTAGTATTGGTAAAAGTTTGGAATGGTTGTTGGATAAGGGAATGAAAAGGATGATTGAGTGCAAAATGCATGATCTTGAAAACAGCATATTAAATTAGTAAGTATATTTTGAGTTACATCACAGGGTAAATACATTATGCAACATTTAGATTTTTTCCAACTTAAAAAAGTATACTTTAGGGAATTTCAAAATGGAAGGAAACAATGTAGTCCTTATGCAGTTGTGCTTTTCTATAAATTTACCTGCCTATTGTGGATTGAAAATATCTCCAGTTTCTCTGTGCATTGGCAACAAACATTGTCATAAACTAACTGGCCACTATTAATAGAAGGAACTCCTTGAAGTGGATTGCTTAGAATCTTTCAGTTTAAGAAGTACATCTGGACCAAGACCTGAAATGTTAAGCTGTTGCCTAGCAACACTGACCCAATAAGGAAGAGGCCTAGGGGAATCTATCTTGCCTCAGAACTCAGATGCCATATATGGGGGAATGAGAAGAACGACGAATGGACTACTGATCCTTGAAATGGGAACTTAGTGACTCTCTAACTCTGATTAGAGGTGGAAAACCTACCACCTCTATATAGGGAAGTGATTTGGCAGTCCCAGCATTTTTAAATGGGCCTGGCTTAGAGCGGATAATCTCATTAGAGAGGAAGACTAGGGAACTCTTGAATCTGTGCTTGCATAGCAGGTGCACTATTTCTACTTTGATTATCACATTTCTTTGAAGTGGCTTTAGTAGGGAAGAACCTCTGAATATCATCATGTGTAAAGCTCCTAAGCCATCCCTTTGAAGGTACCACTAAATATGCAAATCTCATTAGGTAGACCTGATTTCAGTTCAGTTCAGTTGCTCAGTCGTGTCCGACTCTTTGTGACCCCATGAACCGCAGCACGCCAAGCCTCCCTGTCCATCACCAACTCCTGGAGTCCACCCAAACCCATGTCCATTGAGTCGGTGATGCCATCCAACTGTCTCATCCTCTGTCATCCCCTTCTCCTCCTCCCCTCAATCTTTCCCAACATCAGGGTCTTTTCAAATGAGTCAGCTCTTCGCATCAGGTGGCCAAAGTATTGGAGTTTCAGCTTCACATCAGTCCTTCCAATGAGCACCCAGGACTGATCTCCTTTAGGATGGACTGGTTGGATCTCCTTGCAGTCCAAGGGACTCTCAAGAGTCTTCTCCAACACCACAGTTCAAAAGCATCAATTCATCGGTGCTCAGCTTTCTTTATAGTCCACTCTCACATCCATACATGACCACTGGAAAAACCATATCCTTGACTAGACGGACCTTTGTTGGCAAAGTAATGTCTCTGCTTTTTAGTATGCTGTCTAGGTTGGTCATAACTTTTCTTCCAAGGAGTAAGCATCTTTTAATTTCATGGCTGCCATCACCATCTGCAGTGATTTTGGAGCCCAGAAAAATAAAGTCTGACACTGTTTCCACTGTTTTCCCATCTATTTGCCATGAAGTGATGGGACCGGATGCCATGATCTTAGTTTTCTGAATGTTGACCTTTAAGCCGACTTTTTCACTCTCCTCTTTCACTTTCATCAAGAGGCTCTTTAGTTCTTCTTCACTTTCTGCCATAAGGGTGGTGTCATCTGCATATCTGAGGTTATTGATACTTCTCCTGGCAATCTTGATTCCAGCTTGTGCTTCTTCCAGCCCAGCGTTTCTCCTGATGTACTCTGCATATAAGTTAAATAAGCAGGGTGACAATATACAGCCTCGACGGACTCCTTTTCCTATTTGGAACCAGTCCTTTGTTCCATGTCCAGTTCTTACTGTTGTCTCTTGACCTGCATATAGGTTTCTCAAGAGGCAGGTCAGGTGGTCTGGTATTACCATCTGTTTAAGAATTTTCCACAGTTTCTTGTGATCCACACAGTCAAAGGCTTTGGCATAGTCAATAAAGCAGAAATAGATGTTTTTCTGGAACTCCTTTGCTTTGGGAGGCTTAAAATTTGTGCCATAAAAATCTAGCAGTTCTGTATTGAATAAGGAAATCAATATAATGAAAGGATGGGGAGACTGATGGTTGTTGGGATGAACTGTTTTTGAAGGAGAGAAGATGACAACAGCTACCCAGTGAAGTAGGGATCCCTCCTCACTGTCTGTCTGGGGCAAGACACATATCCACCCTCTTCCTTGGGCAGTCACCAGGTAATCCAAGATGACAGAAGAGGGCCTGTAGAAACCGCAATACAAATATAAAATAAAACAGGAGGGCTTCTTTTTCCTTAAGCAAATTACAAGGGTTATGCTTAGAAACAGGCTTCCCTCATTAGAACTGATTCAAATGTATTCTTTTTAATGGCTGAGTAATACTCCATTGTGTATATGTACCACAGCTTTCTTATCCATTCATCTGGTGATGGACATGTAGGTTGCTTCCATGTCCTGGCTATTATAAACAGTGCTGCGATGAACATTGGGGTACACGTATCTCTTTCAATTCTGGTTTCCTCGGTGTGTATGCCCAGCAGTGGGATTGCTGGATCATAAGGCAGTTCTATTTCCAGTTTTTTAAGGAATCTCCACACTGTTCTCCATAGTGGCTGTACTAGTTTGCATTCCCACCAACAGTGTAAGAGGGTTCCCTTTTCTCCACATCCTCTCCAGCATTTATTGCTTGTAGACTTTTAGATTGCAGCCATTCTGACTGGCGTGAAATGGTGCCTCATAGTGGTTTTGATTTGCATTTCTCTGATAATGAGTGATGTTGAGCATCTTTTCATGTGTTTGTTAGCCATCTGTATGTCTTCTTTGGAGAAATGTCTATTTAGTTCTTTGGCCCATTTTTTGATTGGGTCGTTTATTTTTTTGGAATTGAGTTGCAGGAGTTGCTTGTATATTTTTGAGATTAGTTGTTTGTCAGTTGCTTCATTTGCTATTATTTTCTCCCATTCTGAAGGCTGTCTTTTCACCTTGTTTATAGTTTCCTTTGTTGTGCAGAAGCTTTTAAGGTTAATTAGGTCCCATTTGTTTATTTTTGTTTTTATTTCCAATATTCTGGGAGGTGGGTCATAGAGGATCCTGCTGTGCTGTATGTCAGAGAGTGTTTTGCCTATGTTCTCCTCTAGGAGTTTTATAGTTTCTGGTCTTACGTTTAGATCTTTAATCCATTTTGAGTTTATTTTTGTGTATGGTGTTAGAAAGTGTTCTATTTTCATTCTTTTACAAGTGGTTGACCAGTTTTCCCAGCACCACTTGTTAAAGAGATTGTCTTTAATCCATTGTATATTCTTGCCTCTTTTGTCAAAGATAAGATGTCCATGGGTGCGTGGGAGAGGGAGAGGGTGGGCTGGTTTGGGAGAATGGCATTGAAACATGTATAATATCATATATGAAACGAGTTGCCAGTCCAGGTTCGATGCACGATACTGGATGCTTGGGGCTGGTGCACTGGGACGACCCAGAGGGATGGTACGGGGAGGGAGGAGGGAGGAGGGTTCAGGATGGGGAACACGTGTATACCTGTGGCGGATGCATGTTGATATATGGCAAAATCAATACAATATTGTAAAGTTAAAAAAATAAAATTAAACTAAATTTAAAAAAAAGAAAGAAGCAGGCTTCCTCAGTGGCTCAGACGATAATGAATCTGCCTGCAATGCAGGAGACCTGGGTTCTATCCCTGGGTCAAGAAGATGCCTTGAAGAATGGAATGGCAATCCACTTCAGTATTCTTGCCTGGAGAATCCCATGGACAGACGAGCCTGGCAGGCTACGGTCCATAGGGTCTCAAAGAGTTGGACACGACCAAACGACTAACATTTATTTATTACTTACACTTTGAAACAATTTATCAATTCATGGTAGAATGAAAGTCTAATTGTTTAATAGATGTTTGGTTAGGTAAGTGACTTCCTCCTCTCAACTCCTTCTCTAGACAACCAAAAAGGAGGCAACCGCATGGGTTGACCCCCTGACATTAAGGGTGAGACAAGAAAAACCCACTGGGACTATGGACAAAGCTGTTCAGTAAGCCAATCCTCAGGCCTCTTTAAGGTTGTTTCTGCATTAAGGGGCTTGAGGTTGGGGTAAAGATCCCTTTTGTGTTCACCAATGTACTGATATTTGTATGTGCAACTGAAGTGAAAAACTTATTTGCATATTTGACAGTGTTACCCTGCCCTTCTGTTGTTACAGGCCTAATAAAGGGGCTACGTGTTCCTTAAGTGCTTCTATGTAACATCATAGACTGGCTAGGGGTTGTGACTACAGAAGAGGATATTAATGGCTTTCAAGGACCCTGAAGTAGGAAAGAAGATTGTGTTTAAAAGTCACAATAGCAAAGGATAAAATGGTAATAGAAAGATATAAAAGCAGGGCAGCAGAGAGGAATACACAAGAGCCTCAGGTTCACACTTCTGCAAGCTTCTGCCCTGAATGCCAACTCTTATAGGGCAAAGTTTACCTGATCTGGGTCAATGACTCAGGCCTGGTTTCTCACCTGTCCCCTCCAGTTCGATCTTACACTTGTGACTCTCAACTAGATTTTATGGTACCAAATAACTCTGGTTTCCCTGCAGATCATTAAGTTTTTTGCCTTTTTATGGCACCAGCATGCCTCTTTCAACTGCCCTTACTGCTACCCCATCACTGTCCAGTGGGTTTGGACCATACCATATCACTTTGCTCCACCAGCAGTGCCCAGCTCACTCTCTGGGTATGCTCTACTTTTTAACATTCACAACTGAGTAATTACAAAAAGTACAATTTTAGGCCCGCAGTTTTAATTTAAGAAGGTAACAGAAAATATTATTCATTTCAGAAAACTTTTTATCAAAAATGTTGAACTTGTTTTTCTAACTTCGTGGTCTTGAAATTATGTTTTAATTATCTTGACAATACTTTTACCTGGAAAAACTCATTCTTTAAATATGCCAGAGAAAGGAGGTGTTATCACTTTATTAATTTTCTCAACTACTGAATTAATAGTGCCATTATTCATAAAGAGTTATATAGATTCTTTGAAAAGAAATAAATACCATAAATCTTTTGACTCATCCAAAGGACAGTACCTACATGCAACTGCTCGACATTTCTCAGTATTAAGCACCTTATGGTTCATTCAGCTCTGTCAGAGGAATGGGTGCTACTGGCTGAATCATCACCATTTCCTGTGAGGTGTGCATTGAATGTCAACTCGACCTTATTTCCTATAAACTTTTCAGAGACTTAAGAATGCTTAGAAATGGAGGTGAACTCAAAACCTTCAAAGTACACACTGCTATATTCAAAATGGATAAGCAACAAGGACCTACTGTATCACACATGGAACTCTACTCAATGTTTTATGCCAGCCTGGATGGGGGGGCATGGAATTTGGGGTAGAATGGATACACATGTATGTATGGCTGAGCCCTTTGCTGTTCACCTGAAACTATCACAACACTGTTACTCGGCTATTCCCCAATACAAAATAAGAAGTTTAAAATTTGTGGGGGAAAAAACCCACCTTCAGTGTACAACTGTAGCTCTTGGAGACTTCACGCATACTTTTAAGGAGATCAGTTTCAGGATTTTTAACTTCTTAATGTGCCCTTTCCTAAATCTGATTTCTCTGAGAATGAGCTGGATTCATAGTAGTCATTCTTTCACTTCATAGAATGGTACCCTGTATGCAAGACAGCAAAAGAGACACAGATGTATACAACAGTCTTTTGGACTCTGTGGGAGAGGGAGAGGGAGAGGGTGGGATGATTTGGGAGAATGGCATTGAAACATGTATAATATCATATAAGAAATGAATCGCCAGTCCAGGTTCAATGCAGGATACAGGATTCTTGGGGCTGGTGCACTGGGATGACCCAGAGGGATGGTACGGGGAGGGAGGTGGGAGTGGGGGGTTCAGGATGGGGAACACGTGTACACCCATGGCGGATGCATGTTGATGTATAACAAAACCAATACAATATTGTAAAGTAACTAGCCTCCAATTAAAATAAATAAATTTATATTTTAAAAAATAAAATAAAACGAGAGGAAAAAAAGAAGAATGGTAGCCCTCCATCCCAAATCTCAGCATTGTGCATGACCCTGGGTATTATCAACACCAGGGTATCAAACAGAGAAATGCGAGTACTGGTTTCAGGGAGAACTCTTCGAATAACTAATCAAGGCACTTTAAGTTCATAAGGTTTCTGATCTTTTGCTACATTGCATACATATTTTATAAAAGTGAAGCTTATTAAAATACTGGTATTTCAGCACATGTTGACTTACTCTGAATTTCAGCCAATTTGAGATATTTGGGCCCATTTTGGAATAGTCTGAATGCTGAACACCGTGAGCAATATGGGAAACATGATTATCCTCTTAAATGTAAAAAAAGGTGCTTAATGGACTATGATTTTTTTTTCTAGATACATTGGATAAAATTCATGTGTAAAATTTTACTTGATTTATTTCAGATTTGCTGTACTTTATTGAATAAGGTAAAGAAGACTGATCACCAAAGAATTGATGCTTTCAAATTGTGGTGCTAGAGAAGACTCCTGAGAGTCCCTTGGACTGCAAGAGTATCAAACCAGTCAATCCTAAAGGAAGTCAAGCCTGAATATTCGGTGGAAGAACTAAAGCTGAAGCTGAAGCTCCAATACTTTGGCCACTTGATGAGAAGAGTCAACTCATTGGAAAAGGCCTTGATGCTGGGAAAGATTGAAGGCAAAAGGAGAAGAGGGCAGCAGAGGATTATTAGATGGTTAGATAGCATGACCAACTCAATGCACATGAGTTTGAGCAAACTACTGGAGATAGTGAAGAAGAGGGAAGCCTGGTGCACTGAGGTCCTTGGAGTTGCAAAGGATCAGATATGACTTAGCAACTGAACAACAACAATTGAATAAGGTAGCTAAAGGTCATGTTACCAAGCTATATCATGGCATATTTGTTCCTACTCAGCTTTGTCTTGCTTATTTCATCTTATAATATGTTCAATAATTTCTATTGTCTATTTAAAAGGAAGCAAACTCTAATTTTAGACTTGTGTTTAATATTTCAGAGGTTCATTTAAAAATATGCAAAAAGGTACATAATTTTTAAAGTTTATTTTAAGGGTATTTAAGGAAAACATTTGGAAGACTACTATACTAGTGTTCACCTATACTCAGTTCAGTTCAGTTCACTCACTCAGTCATGTCTGACTCTTTGCAACCCCATGGACTGCAGCACGCCAGGTTTCCCTGTCCATCACATCTCCCAGAGCTTGCTCAAACTCATGCCATTGAGTCGGTGATGCCATCCAACCATCTCATCCTCTGTTATCCCCTTCCTCTCATATCTTCAATCTTTCCCAGCATCAGAGTCTTTTCCAAGGAGTCAGTTCTTCACATAGGTTACCAAAGTATTGGAATTTCAGCTTCAGCATCAGTCCTTCCAATGAATATTCAGAACTGATTTCCTTTAGGATTGACTTGTTTGATCTCCTTGCTGTCCAAGGGACTCTCAAGAGTCTTCTTTAACACTGCCATTCAAAATCATCAATTCTTGAGTGCTCAGCTTTCTTTATAGTCCAACTCTCGCATCCATACATGACTACTGGAAAAACTATTGCTTTAACTAGATGGACCTTTGTTGGCAAAGTAATGTCTCTGCTTTTTAATATGTTGTCTAGGTTGGGCATAGCTTTTCTTCCAAGAAGCAAGCATCTTTTAATTTCATGGCTGCAGTCATCATCTGCAGTGGTTTGGAGCCCAAAAAATTAAAGTCTCTCACTGTTTCCATTGTTTTCCCATCTATTTGCCATGAAGTGATACTATACTAGCCAAACAAAATCCATATGTGGAAAAATACACCAAAAAGTAGTTTCTTTGGATTATGAAATTATGGATACTTTTTCTTCCATTTGCTTTCCTATAACTTTCTATTTTTTAGGATGAGCATATTATATATGATAATTTTTAAACATTAAAAAAAATACTAAACACATTAAGAACTAGGAAGTCTTTAAAGGGAAGAATATAAAGAGGAGATTCTTTCCTGGTCAATTCTTAAAATATGAGGTAACTGGAGGGAATTATATGCCTACTGATAGGTACATTTTATTTATATAAATCCAACTAAAGTGGAGGGGGAAGAGTTTTTATCCCATTAAATTCTCCTTCATTCTTCTATCATCTTTTTTAAGAGAGATCTTGAGACTTTAGTGACTCAAAGGAAAGAAGGCTGTACCAGAAATGAAATAACAGTAAATATTTTCAAAATTGGGGTATAACTGACAAAATTGCATATAAAGTGTACAATGTGATGATTTAGTATATATATAATATGTTAAATGATTGTCATAATCAAGCAAATCTGCACATTCATCACCTCACATAGTTATTCTTTTATCCTTCTTCTTTGTGTGTGTGTGTGCACACATGAGAACACTTCAGATCTAGTCTCTTAGCAAGTATGCAATATGGTATTATAAATATATTCACCATGCTGTACATTGATCCTCAGAAACTCTTCATCTTATAAATAAACGTTTGCATCCTTGGATCAATATCTCCCCATTTCCTCCACCCCACAGCACCTGGGGGAGTTCCCTGGTAGCTCAGTTGGTAAAGAATCTGCCTGAAATGCAGGAGACCCTGGTTCCATTCTTGAGCTGGTAAGATCTGCTGGAGAAGGTGTAGGCTACCCACTCCAGTGTTCTTAGGCTTCTCTTGTAGCTTGGCTGGTAAAGAATCTGTTTACAATGCTGGAGACCTGGGTTCGATCCCTGGATTGAGAAGATCCCCTGGAGTAGAGAAAGGTTACCCACTCCAATATTCTGGCCTGGAGAATTCCATGGACTCTATAGTCCGTGAGGTTGCAGAGTTGGACATGACTGAGCAACTTTCACTTTCACAGCCCCTGGGAACTACCATTCTACTCTCTGTTTTATGAGTTTCTTTTTTTTTTTTTTTTTTTGATGCCTCATATAAGAGATACCCAACAGTATTTGTCTTCCTCTGTCTGGTTTATTTCATTTTGCATAATGTCCTCCAGATTCATCCATGTTGTTGCAAATGGCAGGATTCTGTTCTTTCTCATGGCTGAATAATATTCCATTGTATATACACATCACATCTTTTTTATCCATTCATCTTGTCAGACACGTAGGTTGTTTCCACATCTTGGTTATTGTATACATTGTGTATAAAGGCAATGAACATGGGGGTACAGGTATCTCTTCAAGATACTGATTTCAGTTCCTTCAGATATATACCCAGGAATGGAATAGCTGGATCATATGGTAGTTCAATTTTTAATTTCTTAAGGAACCTCTATACTGTCTTCCCATTGTGCATTCCATCATCAGCAAGATGATCATTAACAATGAGTTGATGGTCTTCCTGGACCAGCCGATGCAGACAGCGGTGATGCACCACATCGAGCCCACCACTCAGCAGAACCTGGCCTGGCAGCTGGCTGAGAAGCTGGTCAGCCTGGTGGAAAACAATGAGTGGTGTTTGACCACAAGCATGGTGGGTACTTATGGTGGCTACTTCTGAGACCAGAAAGACAACTACTGCAAAAACGTGGGCTACATGCACCAGGATGGCTACTGCCAGCAGCAATCTCTGACAGCCTACTGATAGCTTAACTTCTGTCTACAATGCCCTAGACCATTCAATCTTTAGGTCCAGCTGCACCCCAGCCATTAAAGATCTATTTAGAGTTGCTACAGTTCCTGCTTGGGCTACATATCCCCAGAGATGATGAGTTTATTTACTAATCATGTTCCTAATTTTCTACCATGTGACAGTCACAAGGCTCAGGATACAGGGATGGCTTGAGCATATCCCTGACTTCAAAGAGCTTGCTGTTCTTTGACATTTGACAAAAAGTTGTAATAACCTGTGGTAAGTTATAACAGTGTTGTTTTAAGGTAATAGAGATATTGAATAGGAGTTCACTGGTGGCTCAGCCTGCAATGCAGGAGACCCAGGTTCAATCCCTGGAAATCCCCTGGGGGAAAGGAATGGCAACCCACTCCAGTATTCTTGCCTGCAGAATTCCATGGACAGAGGAGCCTGACAGACTACAGGTCATGGGATCACAAAGAGTTGGACACAACTCACACACACACACACACACACATACACTGTCTTCCATAAAGGCTGTACCATTTTACATTACTACCAACAGTATTTAAGTTTTCTTTTTTCTTCACATCCTCCCTAATATTTGTTATTGTTTGTTTTTTTGCTAAAAGTCATTCAACAAGTATAAGGTAATATCTCACTGTGGTTTTGATGTACATTTCTCTCATGATTAGTGATGTTTACCAGTTGGCCATTTGTGTATATTTTTTCAGAAATATGTCTATTCAATTTCTCTGCCCATTTTTAAATCAGATTGTTTTTCTGCTATTGAGTTATATGAGTTCTTTATACATTTTAGATATTAGCCCCTTATCAGATATATAGTTTGCAATTATTTTCTCTCATTCCACATTTCTGCCTTTCCTTTGTGTTGATCATTTTCTTTGCTGTGCAGAAGCTTTTCAGTTTAATGTAGTCCCACTTGATTGTTTTTTTTAATTTTATTTTATTTTTAAACTTTACAATATTGTATTAGTTTTGCCAAATATCGAAATGAATCCACCACAGGTCCACTTGATTATTTTTGATTTTGTTGTCTGTATTTATGGTGTCATATCAAAAAATCATTACAAAGACCAATGTCAAGGTTTTCTTTGAGAAATTTTATGGTTTCATGTCCTATATTTAAGTCTTTAAAAAATTTCAGTTAATTTTTTGAATAATGTAAGATAGAAGTCTAATGTCATTATTTTCCATGTGGATATCCAGATTTCTCAGCACCATTTATTGAAGAGACTTTACTTTCCCTATTGTGTGTTCTTTGTCAAAGACTACTTGATCGCATATGCATGAGTTTATTTCTGGGATATTTCTTCTATTCCATTGGTCTATTTTTATGCCAGTGGCACCACATTGTTCTTTTTTAATATTTAGTTATTTTTAATTTAAAAGGCATCATTTAAATACTCCTCTTCAATTTTTATGTTTATGTGCTCAGGGGGGATTTGCTGGTACATCCAAACAATGACTGTTGTTGTTCAATCACTGATTCATGTTCTTCTAAATTATGCTTTTAGGACAACCATTTTAATACTCCAGTACTCAACATTCATCAGTTTCTCAAAGTGACATTTCAACTTAGTGCTGGAAGGAATGCAGGAATGGACTTGAAAATTCAGTGTATAAGAAAACATACTATGTTCTATTGTCTAGTCTTCATGAAGCTTATATTCTAGCATGGGGAGACAGACAGTAAGTAAAATAAATAAGTGAATTATAGTTTTAGATCGTGTTACCATTTGGAGAGAAATAAAGTGGGAAATGCAGACAGAATTCAATGTGCTCAGAGAAGGTCTTGCAGGAATGTGATGTTTGAGCAAAGATCTGGTGGGCTTGAGTGAGGGGCTGTGGGTTTAATTTGAAGAAGTGTGCTTCAGACAGGAAGAACAGTGGAGGGGACAGATAGGGTAAGAAAAGAAGCTCTGGGCTGCTTTTGAGTACAGGTAAGGAAGCCAGTGTAGAAGGAGCTTAGTAAGCAAGGGGAGATGAAAGTGGGAGATAAAATCAGAAGGAAATGAGGTTGGAGAAGAAACTGTCATGAAGGGGGGCGGTGGGTGATAGAGTCAAGCTGCGTGGGCTTTCAGCTCTTCTGTCAGTTGAGATGAGAAGCTATTAGAGTGTTTTAAAGAGAAGAATGACCATGATTTGACTTCAAGGATTCTGGCCTAAGCAACTGGAAAGGTTGGGTGAAGTGGCCATTAGTTCCAATGGGATAAAATATCTTCTTCAAGAGGAAGATATTTTGCAGAGGAATGGGGTAGGGAATTTGGAGTTTATTCTAGGACATGGTAGCTTTAGAATGTCTATTAAGCATCCAGACAGGGATGTTGAATAGCCAGTTTGGTCATATCAGTCTGAAATTCAGAGGAGGGATACAGATGAGATACAAAAATTTAAGTGTCTTCTGCACATACACGGAATTTAAAGCCACAGGCATGAGTGAGATTACCAAGAAAGTATATATAAACTAGGGATAGAAAAGGGAAGGAGTCCTAGGACTGAGCCCAGAACATTCCTATGTAAAGATATAAGGAAAAATAAACCAAGGCAAATTTTCTATCTTTAAGAAAGTTACCTGAAAATTCATTTACTTGTGATTGGAAAAAACTGTATATATCATAAAACTAAAGAACTGTAAAACTAAAATAGATCTTAATCCAAAGGATGATCAGATTCAACCTGTTGGCCTTTTGGCAACAAATATTTTGACCTTTAAAAAACTAGCTGACTCATTTCCTCAATTTAATTTAGGAGTTTAATTTCAGTCAAATGATGGAAAATGATTGAACTATGAACCTCCAGCATAAAGTAGGTGGATTAGAGTAAACAGGGGCTAATTTGGATGAAGGAGGGGATCTAGTTTTAACTCAGGGGTTTGGGTGAAGTACCACTTAATTCCACACATATTTACTGAGTGCCAATTATGTGTGAGACTTGTGAAAGAATTATTGAGGAAATACAAATTTGATTAAGAGACTGTGTTTTGGGACTTCCCTGGTGTTGCAGTAGATAAGAATCTGTCTACCAGTGCAGGGGACATGGGTTCGATCCCAGGTCTGAGAAGACTCCACATTCCTGGAACAACTGAGCCCGTGGGCCTTAACTACTGAGCCCAAGCTCTAGGCCTGAGAGCTGTACCTGTTGAAGCCTGTGCACCTAGAGCCCGTGCCCTACAACTAGAGAAGCTGCCACAATAAGAAGCCCACACACCACAACCCAGAGTAGCCCCCACTCGCCACGACTAGAGGAAGTCCGTGTGCAGCAATGAAGACCCAGTGCAGCCAAAAATAAATGAATAAACACAAATTTTAAAAGGAGAGAGACTGTCTTTTTCTTCAGAAAGATTACAACATAAAAATGGAGAGTGAAGCAAGTACAATGAGATAAGAGGCACAGAGAGGCAGAAATACTTTACGGAGGTTCAAGTTAAAGAAAGTGATTCTCCATTAGGCTCCATAGAGAACATGGCATTTCAGATAGCCCCTGAATTATGGGAAGGATGAGATTTGACAGAAGATATAAAATAGGCAAGGACCTGGGGGTGGGAAAGTTCAGGAGTATGTTTCACTGGTGGGTATTTATGTCCTCAAACCATTGTTATTACATCCATATTTCTTTCATTTTTTTTTTCTCCCAAATGGAGAAGCAGAGATTACACATGTAAGTATGTTTGATTGCTTTAAGAAAATCTGTGTATATTTGCACACCTATCTTCATGGCAGTATTATTCACAATAACCATGAGGTGGAAGAATCTAAATGTCCATCAGAGGAAGAATGGATAAAGAAAATGTGGTAAATATATATAATGGAATATTATGCAGCCCTAAAAGAAGGAAATTCTCTCATATAGTCCAAGGTGGATTAACTTTGAGGACATAATGCTGAGTAAAATAAGCCTGCCACAAAAAGACAATACTTCATAATTCCACATGTTTGTTGTTCAGTCACTAAGTTGTGTCCCCACTCTTTGCCAGCCCATAGACTGCAGCATGCCAGGCTTCCCTGTCCTTCACTATCTCCAGGAGTTTGCTCAAACTCATGTCCATTGCGTCACTCCTGCTATCTAACCATTGTATCCTCTGCTGCCCTCTTCACCTTTTGCCTTCAGTCTTCCTCAGCATCAGGGTCTTTTCCGATGAGTCAGTTCTACACGTTAGATAGCCAAAGTATTGGAGTTTAAGCTTCAGCATCAGTCCTTCCAGTGAATATTTAGGGTTGATTTCCTTTAGGATTGACTGGTTTGATCTCCTTGCTGTCCAGGGGACTCTCAAGAGTCTTCTCCAGCACCGCAATTCGAAAGCAACAATTCTTTGGTGCTCAGTCTTCTTTATGCTCCAGCTCTCACATCCCTACATGACTACTGGAAAAACCATAGCTTTGAATATACAGATCTTTGTTGGCAAAGTGGTTTCTGCCTTATAATATGCTATTTAGGTTTGTCATAGCTTTTCTTCCAAGGAGCTAGCATTTTTAAATGTTGTGTCTGCAGTCACCATCTGCAGTAATTTTGAAGCCCAAGAAAATAAATCAGTAACTGTTTCCACTTTTTTCCCTTCTAGTTGCCATGAAGTAATTGGACTGGATACCATGATTTTCCTTTTTTGAATGTTGAGTTTTAAGCCAGTTTTTCATTCTCCTTTTTCACCTTCATAAGGAGGCTATTTAGTTCCTGTTCACTTTCTGCCATTGTTGTCCTCTTGTTCAGTCATTCATTCATGTCTGACTCTTTGCAACCCAATAGATTACAGCATTCCAGGCTTCCCTGTCCTTTACCATCTCCAAGAGCTTGCTCAAACTCATGTCTATTGAGCTGGTGATGCTATCCAGCCATCTCATCCTCTGTCATCCCCTTCTCTTCCTGACTTCAATCTTTCCCAGCATCAGGGTCTTTTCTAATGAGTCAGCTCTTCTCATCAGGTGGCCAAAGTATTGGAGCTTCAGCTTCAGCATCAGTCCTTCCAATGAGTAGTCAAGGTTGATTTCTTTTAGGACTGGGTTGATCCCCTTGCAGTCCAATGGATTCTCAAGAGTCTTCTCCAACACCACAGTTCAAAAGCATCACTTCTTCTCTTCTCAGCCTTCTTTATAGTACACCTCTCACATCCATACATGACTACTGGAAAAACCATAGCTTTGATTCTATGGATCTTTGCTGGCAAAGTAATGTCTCTGCTTTCTAATACACTGTCTAGGTTTGTCATAGCTTTTCTTCAAGGAGCAAGCACATTTTAATTTCATGGCTGCAGTCATCATCTGCAGTGATTTTGAAGCCCAAGAAAATAAAGTCTGTCACTGTTTCCATTGTTTCCCCATCTATTTGTCATGAAGTGATGGGACCGGACACCATGAGCTTCATTTTTTGAATGTTGAGTTTTCAGCCAATGTTTTCACTCTCCTCTTTCACTGTCATCAGGAGGCTCTTCAGTTCCTCTTCACTTTCTGCCATAAGGGTGGTGTCACCTGCATATCTGAGGTTATTGATATTTCTCCCGGAAATCTTGATTCCAGCTTGTGCTTCATTCAGCCTGGCATTTCGCATATAAGTTAAATAAGCAGGGTAACAATATACAGCCTTGATGTACTCCTTTCCCAATTTGGAACCAGTCCTTTGTTCCATGTCCAGAACTGTTGCTTCTTGACCTGCATACAGGTTTCTCAGGAGGCACATCAGGTGGCCTGGTATTCCCATCTCTTTAAGAATTTTCCACACAGTTTGTTGTGATCCACACAATCAAAGGCTTTAGCATAATCAGTGATGCAGAAGTAGATGTTTTTCTGGAACTCTCTTGCTTTTTCTATGATCCAAAGGATGTTGGCAATTTGATCTCTGGTTCCTTTGCCTTTTCTAAGTCCATCTTGAACATCTCAAAGTTCTCAGTTCATGTACTGTTGAAGCCTGGCTTGAAAAATTTTGAGCATTACTTTGCTAGCATGTGAAATGAATGCTATTGTTCCGTAGTTTGAACACTCTTCGGCATTGCCTTTCTTTGGGACTGGAATGAAAACTGACCTTTTCCAGTCCTGTGGCCACTGCTCAGTTTTCCAAATTTGCCAGCATATTGAGTGCAGCACTTTTAACAGCATCATCTTTTAGGATTTGAAATAGTTCAGCTGGAATTCCATCACCTCCACTAGCTTTGTTCTTAGTGATGCTTCCTAAGGCCCACTTAACTTTGTGCTCCAAGATGTCTGGTTCTAGGTGAGTGATCACACCATTGTGGTTATCTGGGTCATGAAGATCTTTCTTGTATAGTTCTTCTGTGTATTCTTGCCACCTCTTCTTAATATCCTCTGCTTCTGTAGGCCCACACCATTTCTGTCCTTTATTGTGTCCATATTTGCACAAAATGTTCCCTTGGTATCTCTAATTTTCTTGAAGACATCTTTAGTCTCTCCCATTCTATCATTTTCCTCTATTTCTTTGCATTGATCACTTAGGAAGATTTTCTTACCTCTCTTAGCTATTCTTTGGAACTCTGCATTCAGATGGGTATATCTTTCCTTTTCTCCTTTGCCTTTCACTTCTCTTCTTTTCTCAGCTATTTGTAAGACCTCCTCAGACAACCATTTTGCCTTTTTGCATTTCTTTTTCTTTGGAATGGTTTTGATCACTGCCTCCTGTACATTGCCATGAACCTCCACCCATAGTCCTTCAGGCATTCCGTCAGATCTAATCCCTTGAATCTGTTTGTCACCTCTACTCTATAATCATAAGGGATTTGATTGAGTTCATACCTGAGTGACTGAGTGATTTTTCCTAGTTTCTTAAATTTAATTCTGAATTTTTCATGAAGGAGTTTATGATCTGAGCCACAGTCAGCTCCCGGTCTCGTTTTTTGCTAACTGTATAGAGCTTCTCCATCTTTGGCTGCAAAGAATACAATCAATCGGATCAGTATTGATCATCTGGTGATGTCCATGTGTAGAGTCATCTCTTGTGTTGTTGGAAGAGGGTGCTTTCTATGACCAGTGATTCCCTTTGCCAAATTCTGTTAACTTTTGCTCTTCTTCATTTTGTACTCCAAGGCCAACCTTGCCTGTTACTCCAAATGTATTTAACTTCCTACTTTGGCATTTGTCCCCTATGATGACATCTTTTTTGGGTGTTAGTTCTGGAAGGTCTTGTAGGTCTTCATAGAACCATTCAGCTTCTTCAGAATTAGTGGTTGGGCATAGACTTGGATTACTGTGGTAATTAGATACATTAGAGTGTATCATCTGAATATCTGAGGTTGTTGCTATTTCTCCCAGCAATCTGGATTCCAGTTTGTGAGTCTTCCAGTCCAGATTTTGTATGCCATACTCTGCATATAATTTAAATAAGCAGGGTGACAGTATACAGCCTTGATGTACTCCTTTCCCAGTTTTGAACCAGTCTGTTTTTCTGTGTACAGCTCTAAGTGTTCTTTCTTGACCTACATACTAATTAAACTCAAAGAAACAGAAAGTAGAATAGTGGTTGTCAGAGGAAGGGACAGTTGAAAAAGAATTGTTGGTCAGTGGATATAGAGTTTTGGTCTCAAAAGGCTGAAAAGTTCTAGAGATCTGTTGCACAACAGTGTGCAAATAGTTAACACTGCTGTACTGGGTGAGCTTCCCTAGTGGCTCAGGGGTAAAGAACCCCCTGCAATGCAGGAGATGCCGGTTCAGTCCCTGGGTTGGGAAGATCCCCTGGAGAAGGAAATGGCAACCCACTCCAGTATTCTTGCCTGAAGATTCCCCATGGACAGAGGAGCCTGGAGGGTTACAGTCCATGGGGTTGCAAAAAGTCAGACATGACTGAGTGACTAAGCATGCACGCATTGTACTGCATACTTTAAAATGGTTAAGATGATAACTTTTATGTAATACGATTTTCACCACAATTTTTTTAAAAAAGGAAAGGAAAATATGTGTATGACCAATACTCATTCAATTGCAAGCCACTAAACTCAGCCAAAACAGCTTAGTTGAACAAAGGAGAATTACCCGTTCAGAGAGCCAAAGAATGCAGCAAGGCCTTAATAACTGCGACCAGAAATTCTAAAGAGCCCCTAGGTGTCACTCTTCACCTCCTGACTCATCTTTCTCACTGCAAACCTGATTTCTCTACAGGGTGGCCAACAATAGCCAAGGATAATTCCTAGGTTTTACACCTTGGACTTTCTGCCAGAGTGTCCCGCCCCCCCCACCTGCCCCACCCGCCGCATGTTCTCTTCCACGTTCAAAACTCTGAGAAGAGCTGTAAGTAGCTCATTTGGCCTCTGGACCAACTTTTGACAGGATCTTGTATAAAGATATTACAAGGGGTCAGATCTTATAAGAAGAACCTGGTAAGTTCTGTGGGAACAGTGTGCTTGGGAGTGGGAGGTAATTTGCTAGCTAATTTAATGCTATATAACAAAGCACTGAAACAACCATCATTTATTTCCTCAGATCTGCAGATTGGTTGAGGCAGCTCTACTTCAGGTAGTGATGACTAGGGTGGCTACACCTTGGTCATCTACTTCCTGCGACAAGTAAGAGAGTCAGAGCACGTGGAAGGCCTCTGAGGTTTAGTCTTTTAACCATCCTAACACTGCCACTCCCACTCACATGCCACTGATCAGTGCCAGCCACACGATTAAAAACTAAGTCAAGCACAGAGAAAAACTTTCTGCCCAAGTGAAGCTATAGTCAGAGTTTGATGCAGAGAAGGGGAAAGGATGGGGCTAAATCATTTAATCTATCACAAGGGGTGAATATGAAAAACAGTTTCCAGAGGAAGTTTGGGTGATTGGCAAACAAGACAACAGGAGTCCTGTATAGTGTTATTGTTGTTGTCTTGTTATTTAGTTGCTAAGTTGTGTCCCACTCTTTTGCAATCTCATGGACTGTAGTCCATCAGTCTCTTCTATCCATGGGATTCTTCAGGCAAGAATAGAATAGAGTACATTGCCATTTCCTTCTCCAGGGAATCTTTCCAACTCAGGGACTGAACCCGGGTCTCCTGCACTGCAGGCAGATTCTTTAGCATCTGAGCAATCAGGGAAGCCCAGCAAATAAAGTGATATTAAATAGTAGATTTTATCAACCCCAAAATGCTAAAATAGAGAACATGGGAAGAGAACTAATTAGCCCTGACAATGTAACAAGGACTATACTAAGAATTTTATAGATGTCATCTAAAAGCAAAACAGTACAAGATGTTGTTAACCTGAAACAATGTCATTTTGCCCATGAACTCTCTTAGGTTGCAAAGAAAGTGTCCTTGAGAATTCCAGGTTAATAACCACTTTTCCAGTTGGTGCTTCTTTAAGAGTAGGTCACACCTTATTAAATTGTCTATGAAAGCACCAGTATGGATGGATGGAAAAGAGAAATATTCTGGAGCCAGAGAAATCTAAGTTTAAATTCGAGTTTGGCCACTCACTAGTTGAATGACCTTAGACAAGTCACAAGACCATTTTCTGCTAGTTTTTTTCACTGTAAAATGTGAGTAATAATATATACCATATAGGATTTGGAGGAGAATTGAGTAAGATTGGATCTATAAATGTATATCGCAGTGTCTGGCACATAATTATCTGATCAATATTGGTTTCTTGGTTACAGTGATAACAAGTAGAATAAGGCAAGATTTCTATCTTGAGTTCAACGCTGTGCTCCTTTCCACACTAAAATCAAATCAAATAGAATGGAAGAAGTCTCAAATAAAATGGAGCACAAGTTTACATAGGAAAAAACAAATAAAACCTTGAGATCATTAGTGCTATACTTGAAACCAGAATTCAATTTAAAAAAAAAAGCAGTTTGTTTTGTTAACTATTTTTGCCAAGAGAGTCTTCTGGCAATCTAACAGTGAGAGTTTCATTTCATATCTCAGTCAGTAATGGGGCACATATAGCTTATTGTTTGTTTTTTAGCCATGAGACATGTGGGATCTTACTTCCCTGACCAGGGATCAAACCCACAATCCATACATTGGAATCCCATAGTCTTAACCACTGGACCAACAAGAAAGTCATTATTGTTAAATTGTTAGAGTACAGTGGCTTAAACACTGAAGAGTTTAGCACATCTTTCAACCAATACAAGTTATAGGTGTGATTCAATTTTTTTTAACTTAGGAGAAATATTAACTTTGGCTTCAGTAGCTAACTGGCTTTCTCTTTTAGGATATTTCTTCCTTGTGCTTCCTTTTCTTTATAGTATTAGGAAATCAAAGTGTTCATACTGATAAATACATTGTGAAAAGGCAATTTATAGTATAAATTAGGTTGTCAAATTTCTACTTTCCTATTTGATAGAGTATATCGTGGGTGGTTAATTTAATTAGCTTGTCTTCTTTAGATATCTTTATAATTTCAGTTGCTGCAGCTTTGTTTACATGAACCTTTATATTTTGCTGAGATTTCCTTTTAAGTTAATACTAATCAGTTGTTAAATAAAAGTATGATTTACTATGTTAGCATTAAACATTTGTGCATGTTTCATACTAGAAACCAGTAGAAAACTTCATTAATCCAGAGCACAGCATTACTCAATAGAAAAGAATTCTCAGACTTTTATTACTTCATATTGCATAATGTGTCTTCTTTTCTGGATGGCAAAATTACAGAGATATTCTTTAAAAAAAAATTTTCAAATTGGAGTTGCAAGAAAAAATGGTAAAACAGAGTAACTTTTAAAATGGTCATTTTACTCCAAGGAAGCGTTTATTTTCCATAAATTTTTCCCATTACAAAAAACTCTGCAAGTCTAATTTTCATTTCTTGAACAATTTGTTAACCTCATTAGATCAGATTGTAGCAACCACAAATTATATACTATAGCACATTAATTTATTATTAGATAACTATTTTAAAATGCTGCAACTTCAGCTCTTTTTACTCTAAGTCATTTTCCCACTGTGAATATAAGGCAGATAAAAACAAGAAAAATATTTTGTATCATTTTGGTTTGTTTATATGTGCAACAGTCAGAAAAATTTTTTTAACTGTAACTGCTAGGAATCCAATTCAAACTATTTAAATAAAGATGGGAATTAATGGGAAAAGAATACAGCCTACTTGTAGAACTGATGGAATTTCTGTGAGGAGCAGTTAACTTCAGGTATCTCAAGGAGAGAAACTTCCAACTTAACACAACCAGGACTTTCTCTCTTTCATGCCATTCATCTCTCATATGCTTAATTCTTCTCGGCTTTAGTTTCTCAAAACATTTTCCACATAGAATCCCCAGACTACAACTTTCTTATCCTGTACCTCAAGAAAGGAGTCTTTTCTTGAAGAAAATCTCTGAGAGGAACTCTGTCTGCCCTATCTTGGAGCCTATACTTAATCCTTTAGTCTCTTTTCCTAGAGAAAGGAGATGCTGTGATTGACTAGAACAAGATCACATTCTCATCCCTCTAGGCTAGAGTGGAATGATGTACTATAATTGATGATCCAATCACAACTCACTGGAAAAGGGTAAGGGCAGTTTCCCCAAGGAAAATGGTAGCTGTTGGCATCTGGTCCCATCACTTCATGGGAAATAGATGGGGAAACAGTGGAAACAGTGTCAGACTTTATTTTTCTGGGCTCCAAAATCATTGCAGATGGTGACTGCAGCCATGAAATTAAAAGACGCTTACTCCTTGGAAGGAAAGTTATGACCAACTTAGATAGCATATTCAAAAGCAGAGACATTACTTTGCCAACAAAGGTCCATCTAGTCAAGGCTATGGTTTTTCCAGTGGTCATGTATGGATGTGAGAGTTGGACTGTGAAGAAAGCTGAGCGCTGAAGAACTGCTGCTTTTGAACTGTGGTGTTGGAGAAGACTCTTGAGAGTCCCTTGGACTGCAAGGAGATCCAACCAGTCCATTCTGAAGGAGATCAGCCCTGGGATTTCTTTGGAAGGAATGATGCTAAGGCTGAAACTCCAGTACTTTGGCCACCTCATGTGAAGAGTTGACTCATTGGAAAAGACTCTGATGCTGGGAGGGATTGGGGGCAGGAGGAGAAGGGGACAACAGAGGATGAGATGGCTGGATGGCATCACTGACTCAATGGACGTGAGTCTGAGTGAACTCTGGGAGTTGGTGATGGACAGGGAGGCCTAGTGTGCTATGATTCATGGGGTCGCAAAGAGTCGGACACGACTGAGCAACTGAACTGAACTGAGCAAATGGAAGTGGGAAGAGAAGAGTATTCTACACTTAAATAAATATATGAATGAATAGCTTTAGTCTTAATTCCACTAGAATCTGAGCATGTCATACCTCTTTGATTTCAGTCTTCTCTGGTCATGTCTGAAGGTCTGGTGGGGTTCACATTTTAGGCCCTGTATACATCAAGCATCTTAATGCCTCTTCAGATAAATCTTAATCCAAGAGAAGGGAATGTCATGGCACAAAAGTATGACTTAAGGACAATGGACCAAGGATAAAGGAGGAGAAATGAATATGAATTTGGCACTATTTCTATCTATCACTCAGATTATTTAGTGGCCCAGCCCCAACGGATGTTTGGGGTGATCATTGTTTGACAGTGCTCTTTGTGGGATAATAAAGTGCAGGAGATCAGCAGCATTCATGACAACTTCTACAGGGACCTGAGATTGCACCCCAGTGTAGACATCTGCACTCTCAACATCTAGTAGCAGCAACATTTATATTTTATATTAAAAGGGTCAACCCAGCTGCACAGTAGAGTGTGGATTGAAGGTGGTTGAAGATGGAGGCAAGAAGATGAGTTATTTAGAAGGCTATAGGCGCTGTCCCAGTTTAAAAAAAAAAAATGAGAGTTTAGCCTAAGGCACTAAAGAAAGAACTGAGAGGAAGAAGAACTAAGGAGGAATGAAACAATTTGGTAATTGATCCGTCAGATGTGGACAGTGAAAGAGGCATTTATTGGCATATGGCTTGTATCAGTCAGGATAGGCTAGGATCCACAGTGATAACAGCAAACTCTGAAATCTCTGGAACTTACCACATTTTCCCTTAATGATATGGATTATGTCGCTATGCCATCTGGAATTCATGGCCACAACTGAGGGGAAAGAAAAGATTGAGAAGAACACAATTTCTTTAAGTGCCTTGTCTTGGAAGATACATACATAATTTTCATTCCCATTTCATTGTCCAGAACTGGATAAATGATCCCAACCTAGTTGCAAGGGAAGTAAGAAAATGTTTAGAAACATGTATATTTGGTGCTTCTCCTGTTAAGTGTGAGTTAGTGGTATGGACTCTGAAAATGCACTGCCTGGGTTTATGTCTCAGTTCTACTTACTAGCCACGTAGCTGTAGGAAAGTCTGTTTCCTCACTTGTAAAATGGTTTTGTGATAGTACTCACCTCATAGGCTTGTTTTGAATATTAAATAAGGTTGATGCATATAAATGGGCTTCCCAGGTGACACTAGTGGTAAAGTGTGACCTGCCAATGCATGAGACATAAGAGACGTGGGTTCAAGCCCTGGGTTGGGAAGATTCCCTGGAAGAGGGCATGGCAACCCACTCCGGTATTCTTATCTGGAGAATCCCATGGACAGAGGAGCCTGGCGGGCTACATATAGTCCACGGCATTGCAAAGAGTCAGACACGGCTGAAGTGACTTAGCACACATGCATGCATGTAAAAGACTCAGAACTTAATTAATAATTTTAATTATTATTATTATTCATGTTAAAATTACTCTAATATTCCATTTTCACTGACCAAGTGAAAGGGCGGAAAGGTGTGAGAGAACAAATTTAGGAAGGGACATAATTAACAAGTAGACATGTTGAATTTGCAGTGTTTGTGGGGCCTCCAGTGGAAATGTTTAATAATAGGCCATCACAAAATGAATGGAGTTTCAGAGAGAGATGGGGCTGGGGAGATAAACCTAGGAGTCATCAGTAAATAAGAGATGACTTAAACTTTGGATATGGGCGAGATGCTTAGGAGAAGTGACTGGGGTGAGAGAAAAGAGCAGTGTGAAGACAGAACCCTGGATAACACAACATTTAAGAAGTGAGAGGGAAAAGAAGAGCTTGTACAGGAATGATCAAATCAGCAGGAGGAAGCCAAGAGGAAATATAAGGGAGTTTGAGAGAGTGTTCGTTCTTTTAGAATTATAACAATTTGTCAATGTTTAACTTAACACTTAGTTCAAAGAATAAAATGGTATTTGATATAAACTATTAAATTTAATTTTTAGAGTTTTAAGTAAATCATTATAAGTAGCTTAAGAGGAAATGTAAGTATAACACAAGAAGTAAATATTTAAGAATTTTCATAATTATCAACTTTTATAATGACTTTTTGGTCAGCATTTTGATTAGAAAGACAGCTCTTAATAAAAGGAAAATCTTCCTGTTTCAATAAGGAATGCCAATGTAAGGAGACAAATCAGAACTCAGTGGCAGCAAAAAGTAAAGAGAAAGTGGTTGAAACATTAATTCAATAGTTTCACTGCTTTATAATGGTAATTTCTTTTCTCTATATTAGGTATAAAAATGGGCAGGGGCTGAGGGAGAAGGGACACATTGCAGAAAGAATCTTTCTCAAAAACCTACAGTGTAGTCACAGTAGCTTAATCTCCAACTGGAAAACAGCACATTTGGGGGAAACTTTTGTGCAGCCCTTATCATGAGATATTTAGTGTCATTTCAAGTCATTATAACTGTTTGTTGTTGTTGTTGTTTAAAAAAAAAAAAAACTTTGGTATACTGCCATCAAGTGGTAAAAGGGTATGTGACGTAAGGGAATATCATATTTCTCTTCATTTTATTCTTTTGAATCAATGGCTCAACAGGTAAAGAATCCTCCTGCAATGCAGGAGACACAGGAGATGCAGGTTCGATTCCTGGGTCAGGAAGATCCCTTGGAGGAGGACATGAAAACCCACTCCAGTATTCTTGCCTGGGAAATCCCATGGAGAGAGGGGCCTGGTGGGCTACAGTCCATAGGGTCTCAAAGAGTTGGACACGGCTGAGCTCGTGGCCAGGAACCTACTTTATTATTTACGGGTCCCTGTGGCTGACTCTGGTGATGTCCTGCCAGTGTGCATGCTAAACCATTTCAGTTGTGTCCAACTCTTTGCAACCTCATGGACCGTAGCCCGCCAGGCTCCTCTGTCCATGGGATTCTCCAGGCAAGAATACTAGAGTGGGTTGCCATGCCCTCCTCCAGGGGATCTTTCTGACCCAGGGATCACACCCAAGTCTTTTATGTCTCCTACACTGGCAGGTGGGTTCTTTACCACTAGTGCCACCTGGATACCATTATCCTATTTTTAATTTTTCATACCATTATAAAGAATGTTATACTAACAACATGGTTCCTAATTATTTGTGCGTTTCTATGATTACTTTCTAAATATAAATTCTTACAAATGAAATTGCTGAATCAAAGTTTACATATATTTTGAAAGATTTCCTACAAATTGTAAAGCACCATTCTAACAAGTCATACTTCCACTGGTAGAGCATAGGTGTGCATGTTTCTCTTTCTTTCCCCAGATTGCCAATGTGATAAGGGGAAAGTTATATTTTGTAGGCTTAATGCATATGGCTCTGAATATTTTGATAATTAAAAATATAATTAATAGTCATTTGTAGGTATTTTTCAAATGAACTGTTTAAATTCAACACATTTTCTTCTCCATTATTGTGTTTGTCCTTTTCTTAATGATGCCTAAGATTTTTGAGATACGTTTTGTTTATACACGATGGGTAATTTTCCAAGTTTAAAATGTTTTGATGGTTTTGGACATGCAGAAATTTTAAATATTTATAAAGTCAGATTTTACAATCTTTTTCTTTAAATACTGTGTTTTTACATGTAAATCAAGCAAAACGTTTTAAGATATTATACAATAGAATATGTTTAAAGTTGTGTTCTTTAATAGGAAGAAAAGATTTATAGGGAAAAATAATTTAAATATTTGAGAATATGTGCTTTCTTAGTACTATAAAATCAAGTTCAGGTAGCAATTTTTAATTGTGTTGTATGGACTTTGTGGGGATAGGGAGAGGGCTGGGGGAAAGAAACATAATGAAAGTTTTGAATATCTGTTTTTGTTTGGTATCAGGCCTCATGCTTCAGATTGGTAAATGATTTAATTCTCAGACCAGCCCTATGAGATCATTAATCTACCTATTTTACAGTTTCCATTCATCTGACAAATATTTGTAGAGCTCAGTATCAATTTTTAGATATCCTTTCATAGGAAGTGAAAAAAATAAATCCAAACTACTCTGTGCACAAAGAGGATTTATTTTATTATGAAAAAGTCTGACAGTAGTTGTAACTTCCGTGGTAGCTTAACTGGGGTCCCTAACTGGTCTCTCTCATGCCTCTCCCTAAACCAATCACTGTGGTCAGGGGGTTGGGGTCAGTAGTCTCATTGCCATAGCATAGACAACATGTTTTCCCTTTGGAAACCCGGAGTTGAGTGAGTTCTCCACAAGTGCTGAGGGAGCAGCATGAACCCCAAGGCACAAAGATATTGAGAGAGTCATTTCCTAGGCAGGTTGATAGGGAGTCTAGGGGTCCCCAAGGAGAGAGGGGTCTGGAATTCTCAAGGAGGAAGAAAGGACAAACTTTTTTTCTTTCTCCACATTCCTTAGGATTATATAACAATAATGTATCCTGCCTGAGGACAGTCTTTGGATTAAACCTTCTGGCTAATTCTATTATCTTAAAATGTAAATTATGGGAGTAGGTCTGATGAGGTCTTTACAACCTCCAGACATTCTTTGGAATATATAACTTCATTGTTAACACTAGCAAGTGGGTACTCTTTCTGCCCGCTTCTGATGCCTATGTCAGAAGCTTTCTCTATCTCCTTTATACTTTAATAAAACTTTATTACACAAAAGCTCTGAGCGATCAAGCCTTGTCTCTGGCCCCGGATTGAATTCTTCTCCTCCGGGGGCCAAGAATCCCGGTGTCTTCGCGTGATTCAACAACAACTTTTCAATATGAAAACCTGAAACATCTGAAAAATTTACATGAACTGATAAGGTTGTCCTTTTGTGTGCCAGGGGTTGGCCCAAATTTAAAAAAAAATCACAACTGTATTCAGCATAAACTGGACTCAGATGGTAGATATTTCCATATCCATATCCTATACTGTGTAACTTGGACTATGTTCTGAGGGCAATATCAAGGCCAGGAAGGGAACTGAAACTGCACAGATGAGGCACTAACCCAGCCAAAACTCAGACTGGGACTTGCGCCCACAAGTTGGGACTTGAACTTACTGTCTCTTGATTGAGATTGCACACCAGGTTCCAAGACTTAATGAAGCGCTTGTTCTTTATGTCAGTGCAGAAGGAATTTGGTGAGAGGCAAAGTGATAGGTAAGAAGTGGATTTATTTAGAGAGATACACATTCTATAGACAGAATGCAGTTCATCTCAAAAGGTGAGAGCTGCCATTTAAAATATGGCAGGTTAGTTTTTATGAGCTGCGTAATTTCATAGGCTAAACAATTGTTCCAACTGTTTTGGGAAAGGAGGGGATTTCCAGAAATTGAACCATTACCATCTTTGGGGGCTTTATGGTCAGCCTTGGAACTGTCTTGGCACCAGCTGTGGTGTCATTTGAGCATATTACAATGAGCATACAATGATGGGTAAACATCTACTGAAAGTCAAATCTTCTGCCGTCTTGGGCCTAATTGGTTCTAACCAGTTATGTTGTCTCCTCAATGGCTATGCCATTCTTGTAAAAGTTGTGCCCTGTCTCCTTCCCTATTGTTGTAGGACAAAAGGCGATTAAAAACAGGAAAGAATCTCAGGGTAGAATAATACTTGAGAGAGCAGAGGAATGGGAGTTCACAAAAGAGGGTAATAAGAATATTCTCAGTGAGGCAACGGAAGTAGGAAAGAGTAGCATCCCTTGAGGCCAAGAGAAAGGAATATTTCAAGGAGCCAGAAGTCAACAATGTCAAATTCAGAACTGAGGTCAAATAACGTAGGGTCTGAAAGATGTCCATTGGATTTGCAAATGAGAGAGATGAAACTAAGGCATCACTAAGGGGCCAAAGAGTTCATTATCTAGAAGTAAGAGAGGTGATGGGCTAAAGGAACCAGAGTTTGTGATCTAGGACAAACTGGTAAAGCTCAAGATTTCAGTTACAGTTTTATTGGACAATGAAGTAAAAAAGCTTTAATCTAGGAGGCGAATGAGGGTCAAGGTGAGACACTGACTTCATAAATTTAATATGAAGACTGAGAAAGATCTCAAATCCATAAAGGTGAGAGATGGCTGGGGATTTGTTAATAAGTTGGTATGGAAAGATAGTTGAACCTCATAAAAGAAGGCCCTTCCTAAAGAAGAAGAAAAATAAAGGCGTGAGGGGGATGATAGGCAAGTTGAAGAATATTAACACTTCTCTCAGGCCTTGTGGTTTGTGTGGAGCAAGAAAAGAGATGCTCCCATTCCAGAGAGGAAAGAAGGTGGGGATGGGAAAGCAAAGGATTTCACCATTTCTGAATGGCTAAATAAATATCTGGATATTATTTAAACCAAATATAGTCAATATGTAGTAAAGACTATATAATAAAGAATCTCTTGCCCAAAGAGAAGCTCTGGACTTTGTTCTTGGCTTCTGGGAGGTTATCTCTGGGTCCTATTATTGTTGTGCCTGATCGAGTGTCTGGGGGCTTGTGTCACACTGGATAATCCAACAATGTGATTTAGGGTGGAGGGCTATCTACTCCTGCATAGTCTTGGGGGGGCTGACCACTTAGTCTAGTGGGGGATGACCACTCTAGAAAGAACAATGTGACTTAATGCAGGGTCTCTGGATCAGTCAACCCATTGAGATTAACTATGGGGGAAATGAGTCAATCATGCTTATATGATGAACCTCTAAAAGCTAAAAACTCTGGACACAAAGCTCAGATGAGCTTCCCTGGTTGGCCGTGCTCCTTATGTATTGTCATACATCAGTGCTGGAAAACCAACCTCTTTCTGACCCCAGGAGAACAAACATGTGGCACTTCTCCTGGACTCTGTCCAGTATGCTTTGCCTTTGGTTGATTTTAACCTGTATCCTTTCCCTATAATCAACCCTAATCCTGACAATAATGGCTTTCAGTGAGTTCTTTGAGTCCTTCTGCTAATTATTGAAGCTGAGGGTTCAAACTTGGTGTCAGAAGTGAGGGTGGTCTTGGAGAAGATGCCCTCTAACTTTATGGATGGCCCAAACACCTTGCAGTAGGAAAAAGTCTGCAGATATCACTTTCTTTGCTTTCTTATAGAGTACAGTTTATGTTCTAAGACATTGCGTACTTTTAAAATAATGCATTTATTAGATTCCTTTACCCAATATTTATCTATAATAGGTTCATGAACTCATTTGGTAAATACCTGTTGAATTTAACTGAGAGTAATTAAGGAAGTAATTAAGAAAGTTAGGAAAGAATCCATTTAAATTGTTTCTGAAAAAAAAATAAATTGTTTCTGGTGTACATTTTACCAAATGTTTTTTTATCAAAGAAAATACTTTATGCTGTATTATTAATACTTAGTTCAGTTCAGTCACTCAGTCTTGTCCGATTCCTTGCGACCCCATGGACTGCAGCACGCCAGGCCTCCCTGTCCATTGCCAACTCCCGGAATCTACCTAAACTTATGTCCATTGAGCCAGTGACGCCATCCAACCATCTCATCCTCTGTCGTCCCCTTCTTCTCCTGCCTTCAATCTTTCCCAGCATCAGGGTTTTCTCAAATGAGTCAGCTCTTTGCATCAGGTGGCCAAAGTATTGGAGTTTCAGCTTCAACATCAGTCCTTCCAATGACCACTCAGGACTGATCTCCTTTAGGACGGACTGGTTGGATCTTCTTGCAGTCAAAGGGACTCTCAAGAGTCTTCTCCAACACCACAGTTCAAAATCATCAATTCTTCGGCGCCCAGCTTTCTTTATAGTCCAACTCTCACATCCATACATGACTACTGGAAAAACCATAGCCTTGACTTGACGGACCTTTGTTGACAAAGTAACGTCTCTGCTTTTTAATATGCTGTCTGGGTTGGTCATAACTTTTCTTCCAAGGAGTAAGTGTCTTTTAATTTCATGGCTGCAGTCACCATCTACAGTGATTTTGGAGCCCCAAAAATAAAGTCTGCCACTGTTTCCACTGTTTCCCCATCTATTTGAATAATTGTATAATTTGGGGCAAATCATATGATTTCTTTGAGCTTGATCATTTCTAAAATTGAAGATAATACCTTTCCCATACATACTAATTAAAGATTGAGGATTAATGAAAGAGGAAGGATAGAATGAGAGATGTTACTAAAAATGTCTAGTCTGCTATCTGGCACATAGTTTGTATTACATAAATATTAACTGATATAATGATAATACTCCAAGAATTTTATATGATTCATGCTTTATAAATTTCATTGACTAAAAATTGTTAAGTAGTTAACATTTCTGAATTCAGTTTTCCTTTTTTAAAGACACTAATTTCACCTTTGTGCAAATTTGTGGTGAAGGGATTATAATAATATTAGTCAAATGTTCACTAGAAACTAGTTACCAATCCCATACAAATCATTGCACTTCATGAATATGGTTTATGAAATATGATAGAATTAAACTACCTCGTATCTTTTATCATTGAAAATCTTGTATTTAAATAAATCGATTCCAATGTTTTCATACATTGGCTGTGAATAACAATTTCTAGCTGTCTTTTGATTACTACATAATTAAACCTATATTTATTTTTGTGAAGTTCTGTCATTAACACTAGCATGGACTTGTGATGATTAATGCTGTTTTCTAAAGCTTTTGTTTCCATTTTGATTTGCATCAGTTAAGGCACATTCCTAAAATACTTATCAACACAATTCTTGACTAAAAAATTAATCATTGTTGTAGACAGTTTTCACCATTCTTGATCAAATCAAGAATGCTTTCAAGTCAGTCATTTTTAAAGTATGATTCTGTTGTGTGTGAATAGGGTAGTGTGTGTGTGTGTGTGTGTGTGTGTGTGTAGCCAAACCTGCTACACAACCTGTAAAATACAAGGATGATGTTACCAATCACATGGGGGTTTCATGGCCTTAGGAATAAGAATGAGTTTTTTTTTTTAAGTAATAAGTCATGAAAAAGCAATCTTTCATCAAGTATTCAAAACAGGCTGTCAACTTCCATTCAGAGCTGCAAACTGCAAGGAGGAAACTTTCTTTTTCAACTGTGGCATTTCCAGAAGGAAATAAAGAGAAGCAGAGTCATTGCCCCCAGTTCTTTGTACTTCTCTCCTTTTCTTAACCTCTCTCTCCTTCCACTGTTCAGCATAATAGCTTTTATATCCTTAAGGATTTAGTGAGTCACTTTGGATCTTAGTTACAAAAGTATGTGGGCAAAATCCCCTGGAGGCAGAGACCTTTTCGAGGGTAGGAAACCTCAGGAAACTGTTTCTATGGACACAGGACGCATAGCTAAGGGCCTGAATCCGGCAGAAAACAGTTACCAGAGCCAGAAAAGAAAAGAAAGTAGGTGCGGTTTGGGGAGGCGGAGGCGTTGCAAGTTTGAATGCTAAAATTTGTATGGAGATAGAAAGCGAAATAAGAAACGCATGCTTTTAAGTCTTAGGCCCGTTTCCTCCCCAGCCGATAACAGAACTTTCTCCCCCCGGGATCTGGCTGGGGAGGGACTGGGCGCGAGGCGTCCCTGTCACGCTGGGTGGCGGAGTTCCCAGGTGAGTGTGGGACACAGGTGGGAGGCAGGCCTAAGGGGCTTCTCCCAGCTTCCTTGAAAGGACTTTTGCCTCTTCTATACTTAATTTTAAGGAGTTTCCTCAATCACAACATCCTTGATATTTTGGTTTGCTATTAAAGGACCACAGGCAGAGGGTATTTGCGAAGGGCTCCCTGATTTCCAGGTACCCCTGAGCCTCTTCGCGCGGCCCTCCTGAGATGGAGGCTCCCGGGGAAGGTGAACTGGAGGACCGGCATGAAGTGTGGGCGGCTCCAGGCATCATAATCAGTGCCTTTCAAACTTCCGAAACAAACAGAACGGTTGTGGACGGGGCTGGTTGGAGTTGATCACTTCAGCAATAATTGTGATGCGGTTTCAAATTTGCCAATAAGTCTTCCTATCGTAATCTCATTGGTTGCTCACAATGACACTCCCCAGAGTTTGTACACATACTTTTAAAACATCTTTGATATTTTTCGTTAGAAGCTTACCATCCAACCTCAAATTGGTGACAGGCAAATTTTAGTAATGTTTGAAAATCGAGTCAATTTTCTCCCCTGCTCTCATAACACAAAGGGGACAAGAAATTAAATAGTATGGATCTATGCACAGAGGCCAGGATTGATCTTTAAATCTTCTAATAATGATTTTTTAAGTTAGTTCTCAAGGTCCGTCTAGTCAAGGCTATGGTTTTTCCAGTGGTAATGTATGGATGTGAGAGTTGGACTATGAAGAAAGCTGAGCGCTGAAGAATTGATGCTTTTGAACTGTGGTGTTGGAGAAGACTCTTGAGAGTCCCTTGGACTGCAAGGAGATCCAACCAGTCCATTCTAAAGGAGATCAGTCCTGGGTGTTCTTTGGAAGGACTGATGCTAAAGCTGAAACTCCAATACTTTGGCCACCTCATGCGAAGAGTTGACTCATTGGAAAAGACTGATGCTGGGAGGGATTGGGGGCAGGAGGAGAAGGGGATGACAGAGGATGAGATGGCTGGATGGCATCACCAACTCGATGGACGAGTTTGGGTGAGCTCTGGGAGTTGCTGATGGACAGGGAGGCCTGGCGTGCTGCAGTTCATGGGGTCACAAAGAGTCGGACACGACTGAGCGACTGAACAGAACTGAAGCTAGTTCTCATGATTTGTGGGCTGTGTTGGTTTGCTAAAGCTGCCACAACTGCAATAGCACATGTCATGATCCATGCACAGGTTGGAAAAGAATTTCCAGACATGAAGCAGAATGAGAGGGAAATAAAGTTTATTAGAGTGGGAGATGCTGTTAGAACAGTGGGGCAGCTCAAGGGAGAACCAGTGTTGAATAGGGGTCCTTAGTCCACTTTCTACCCAGGGCACAAGAAGTGGGATAGGGATCTTGCAGGTTATTTGCTTATTGGATGAGGAAAGTATACTGGGTGGGGGGAAGAGTAAGGCAAATACCTCCTCCCTATGGGGTAGGTGGGGAGACAGGTTATACTGTTCCATTAATAGTTACAACAAGAGGGAGGGAAGGACGATAAGGGTCTGGTTTTTCCATTCCTGCATTCCAAGACCCTCCTTGGTTATCTGCTCCTTTGTCCTTGGGTCACCACACCACAGACAGTATGACTTGAAGAACAGTAATTTATTCCTCACAATTCTGGAGACTAAAAGTTCAAGATCAAGGTGTGTGCAGGATTGGTTTCTTCTTAAGCTTCTGTCCTTGGCTTGCAGATGGAGCCCTTTTCCCTGTGTCTCACCTGATCTTCCCTTTGTGCATATTGTCTGTGTCCTAATCTCCTCTTCCTGTATGCCACCAGGCACAGTGGGTCAAGGCCCACTCTAATGACCTCATTTCAGCTATTTTAACTTAGTTACATTTTTAAAAATAAAGGCCCTCCCTCCAAAAACAGCCACACTCTGAGATACTTGGGATTAGGATTTCAACACGCAGATTTGAAGGTGACATAATTCAGCCTGTAATATAAGTCAACATTTTAGACTAAAAAAAAAAAAAAAGAATTCTCTTGTGTCTGTACTTGGAATGTGAGGTAAAGAAATTTAGCCAGTTATCTCAAATGGAGCAAAACATAATCACTTAAAACAAGTGCTTTCTAGTGCTCAGTACAGTATTTGGTGGGGCTTCCCAGGTATCGCTAGTGGTAAAGAACCTGTCTGCCAATGCAAAAAACTTAAGAGGCGTGGGTTCGATCCTCAGGTCAGGAATAGCCCCTGGAGGAGGGCATGGCAACCCACTCCAGTATTATTGCCTGGAGAGTCCCATGGTCAGAGGAGCCTGGCGGGCTACAGACCATGGGGTCACAAAGAGCCAGACACGACTGAAGCAACTTAGCATGCATGCAGTGTTTAGTGGTCTGTGTCAGGTACAAGTATAAGAGGTCTTTTCCTGCAAGGAGTGAACATATGACCTGATGAAGCCAGATAAAGGAGTAAACGTTAATGTGAGCCTCCATTTTCTGGATAGTTGCTCAGTCCAGCTCTTTAGTTTATGAGTTTAAGCCACTTTCAGTTTTCTTTAGATTTTCCTTTGATAGGAGATGTTTGCAACTTGCTGAAGAAGACTTCTTAGCAGAGCCTATAATATTGGCAGCATTGGGCTTTTTGTTTGATTTTTGACTTTTTTCCAGTTCAAAAGTACTGTTAAAATGAATTAATGCTTTTTTAAAAGTAACTTTTTAGTTTGATATTGTTATTTTTAGTAATGACTCAGTCTCTGACTGCTTATAATGTTGGCCTTACAGCCTTGAAATTGTTTGTTGATGTAGCCAAGTCTTTGCAGTGAAGCCAGGGGGTGATTTACTTTGAGAGTGACTGGGAATTTTATTCTGCCCTAGTTGGCAAGTTTTCCATTTCATTAGGTTCTTTTTCAAAAACCTGTCATTACTGAGCCAGTAATTAAGAACATAAATCTCAGTTGCCTTTGAAAATAATTTTACCAAGTTTAGATCTGGCAAGAACCAAATCTTATAATTCACTCAACTTCATATTTCATCCCCAGTAAATCATCTTGAATTAATATCATCCATCACAGATAAACTGGGATTGTTCCCCATAAAATGCTTTATTCAGAGAATAAATAAATGAATAAAATGCTTTATTCATTCAAACTAAATGATAATTTTCAGATCCCAATTAGGTGTAAAATCCTTTTCTGGTGCTGAGATTCAAAGCAGGTAAATCAATTCTTGCTTTAAATGAGATTTAACACAGTGAGGAAGAGATTTGTCAAATGATAAGTCTCTGTAGTACAATGTGCCAAGTTCTATCATGAAGGACAAAATACAATAGCACATAATAAAATGTAACTGTCAGTGGGACAAAGAATGAGAGACTGTCAAGGAGAGTCTTGCAAAAGAGCTTGCCTTTACATTGCTGTGCTGTGTGCTCATTTGTGTCTGATTTTTTATGACTTCATGGACTGTAGCCTGCCAGGCTCCTCTGCCCATGGAATTTTCCAGGCAAGAATACTGGAGCAGGTTGCCATTTCCTACTCCAAGGGATATTCCCGACCCAGGCGTTGAATCCATGTCTCTTGTGTCTTCTGCCTTGGCAAGTGGATTCTTTACCACTGCGCCACCTGGCAAGCCCACCTTTATATTAGGAGTTGAGAAAGGATAGGCTTTTGACTAGAAGACATTAGGAAAGAACATCCCAATGAAATGAAAAGCAGGAATGGGACTTCTCTAGTGGTTCAGAGGCTAAGACTTTGAGCTCCCAGTGCAGGGGGCCTGGGTTCAATCCCTAGTCAAGGAACTATGATCCCACATGTCTAGTTTTCATGTTGCAATGAAGACTGAAGATCCTGTATGCTGCCACTAAGACCCAGCACATGCAAACAAATAAATGTTTTAAAAAGAAAGAAAAAAAAGCAGGAGTGAAGGACATGCTTGGAAAGGTGCAGGATGTGTCCTGGGAAAAGAAATGGTAAAGCATGGAAGAAGATGGGTTATGGCGGAGGTTAACTGGAAGGTGGAGTGAGCCAGATCCTGGACTGTTTTCTTCAACTGTCCTGTATGTCATCTGCAGAGCTTGTGTGTTACTCTGCAGATATTGGGGAGCAAACTAAGGTTTGAGGGCTGGAACTGGACCCGATCAGTGTCCTGTTTAATTAAGCCAGCTCTGATGGCATTTTGAAGGACCAATATTTGAGGAATGAGGAGGAAAGTTAGGGTCTGGCAAATTAGGGAGATTAGAGTGCAGTAACTGAGAGAAGAGAAAATGAACATCTTAAGGTCTTAAGGAAGACAATAGCATTGAATGTAAAAGCCAGGATCATGACTCACCTAGAGCTAGACATCCTGGAATGTGAAATCAAGTGGGCCTTAGGAAGTATCACTACGAACAAAGCTAGTGGAGGTGATAGAATTCCAGTTGAGCTATTTCAAATCCTGAAAGATGATGCTGTGAAAGTGCTGCACTCAATATGCCAGCAAATTTGGAAAACTCAGCAGTGGCCACAGGACCGGAAAAGGTCAGTTTTCATTCCAATCCCAAAGAAAGGCAATGCCAAAGAATGCTCAAACTACTGCACAATTGCATTCATCTCACAAGCTAGTAAAGTAATGCTTAAAATTCTCCAAGCCAGGCTTCAGCAATACGTGAACCATGAACTTCCAGATGTTCAAGCTGGTTTTAGAAAAGGCAGAGTAACCAGAGATCAAATTGCCAACATCCACTGGATCATCGAAAAAGCAAGAGAGTTCCAGAAAAACATCTATTTCTGCTTTATTGACTATGCGGATCACAATAAACTGTGGAAAATTCTTCAAGAGATGGGAATACCAGACCACCTGATCTGCCTCTTGAGAAACCTGTATGCAGGTCAGGAAGCAACAGTTAGAACTGGACATGAAAGAACAGACTGGTTCCAAATAGGAAAAGGAGTCCGTCAAGGCTGTATATTGTCACCCTGCTTATTTAACTTATATGCAGAGTACATCATGAGAAACGCTGGGCTGGAGGAAGCACAAGCTGGAATCAAGATTGCCGGGAGAAATATCAATAACCTCAGATATGCAGATGACACCATCCTTATGGCAGAAAGTGAAGAGGAACTAAACAGCCTCTTGATGAAAGTGACAGAGGAGAGTGAAAAAGTTGGCTTAAAGCTCAACATTCAGAAAACGAAGATCATGGCATCTGGTCCCATCACTTCATGGCAAATAGATGGGGAAACAGTGGAAACAGTGGCAGACTTTATTTTGGGGGGCTCCAAAATCACTGCAGATGGTGATTGCCACCATGAAATTAAAAGACACTTACTCCTCTGAAGAAAATTATGACCAACCTAGACAGCATATTAAAAAGCAGAGACATTACTTTGTCAACAAAGGTCCATCTAGTCAAGGCTATTGTTTTTCCAGTAGCCACGTATGGATGTGAGAGTTGGACTAAGAAGAAAGCTGAGTGCCAAAGAATTGATGCCTTTGAACTGTGGTGTTGGAGAAGACTCTTGAGAGTCCATTGGATTGCAAGAAGATCCAACTAGTCCACCCTAAAGGAGATCAGTCTAGGGTGTTCATTGGAAGGACTGATGTTGAAGCTGAAACTCCAATGCTTTGGCCACCTAATGGGAAGAGCTGACTCATTTGAAAAGACCCTGATGTTGGAAAAGATTGGGGGAAGGAGGAAAAGGGGACGACAGAGGATGAGATGGTTGGATGGCATCACCAACTCGGTGGACATGGGTTTGGGTGGACTCTGGGAGTTGGTGATGGACAAGGAGGCCTGGCATGCTGCGGTTCATGGGGTCACAAAGAGTCGGACATGACTGAGTGACTGAACTGAACTGAACAGAAAGGGCTTGTCCAGTTAGGGTCAATGTAGCCTCACTGTACATGGAATTATGTGAAAGACTATTGGTCCATTTTAACCCCAAGATTCTATGGGTTAGGTTTCTGTGACCACATAAGAACTCTCCATTCCAGAAAGGAGCATTTCCCAGCAACTGTAAGTGTATACAAGATTGCTTCAGGTATATCTATGCATATTTAAGAAATAAGATCATCTCTTTCACCCCTAGTTAATATATTATTGAAAGGCAGATGATTAGATCTATTTACTTGAACACAAACTAATTTTGTTTTTTGATGACTGTCCAAATGACAACCCACTCCAGTACTCTTGCTGGGGGGAAATCCCATGGACAGATTAGCCTGGTAGGCTACAGTCCATGGGGTTGCAAAGAGCTGGACATGGCTGAGCAACTTCACTTTCACTTTCTAGTGTGGCAACATCATAATGCTTATCCAAGTAGCATCAAACTGTCTCCCTAAACACTTACTATATATTCAAGACCTACACTAACGCCTTATGAGACAATGAGTTTTAGTTTTTGTTGACTGAACGCAGAAAAAAGAATTGAATGAAAAATTGAGAAGTAAAACTATGAGAAAATTAGAGAAGAAAAGGAAAAAAGATAATAGATGACATGGTACAGAAGATATTAAATTTCTGAATTAAAATAGAATATACTGAATTACTGGATTAAATAGAAGACACTGACTTGCTGAATAAATTCTCTTTGTTTCCCAAGTTCCAAGCATTTAGTTTGGGTATAATTGAAGAAATATCTTCTGAAGTAGGCCATCAGACATATGGAGACCATTGGTGGTTGCACGGTGACAGGTATGCAGAAAAAAACAAAATGATATGCATATGTGGAACTTGCATTTTCCAGAATTTACAGATAACCTCATACATTTTATCCCTAACCAGTAAGTGTATCATTACTTATATTTACTTCTTTCATTTATCAAACACTTTATGTGTCACTTGCATTCACTCAGTTAAACCTCATAACAGCCCAAATGAAGTGGGTTCTTCTATTATTCCGTTTTTATGAATGGGACAATACAAAGAGGGTAGGCAACTAGCCCACAGTCACACAGCTGGTAAGTAGCAGAGCCAAGGATTCAAACCCAAGCAGCCCAATTTTAGATTTCATGTTCTTAACCAGTATACTATGTTGCCTTTCTAAGTTTGAAGGTGGGAGAGAAAGCAGTGTTTTTTAATGTTATGGCTTTATCTAGGAGAACCTCAATAGGACTCTGTGAAAGATTTATACATACTCATAAATGTAAAGGCAGACTAAAGGCAAGCATCAGCTCAGTTCAGTTACTCAGTTGTGTCCGACTCTTTGTGACCCCTTGGACCACAGAACATCAGGCCTCCCTGTCTAGCACCAACTCCCGGAGTCACCCAAACTCATGTCCATTGAGTCAATGATGCCATCCAACCATCAAATCCTCTGTTGTCCCCTTCTTCTCCTGCCCTCAATCTTTCCCAGCTTCAGGGTCTTCTCCAATGAGTCAGCTCTTTACATCAGGTGGCCAAAGTATTGGAGTTTCAGCTTCAACATCAGTCCTTCCAATGAACACCCAGGACTGATCTCCTTTAGGGTGGACTGGTTGGATCTCCTTGCAGTCCAAGGGACTCTCAAGAGTCTTCTCCAACACCACAGTTCGAAAGCATCAATTCTTTGGTGCTCAGCTTTCTTTATAGTCCAACTCTCACATCCATACATGACCACTGGAAAAACCATAGCCATGACTAGATGGACCTTTGTTGGCAAAGTAATGTCTCTGCTTTTTAATATACTATTTAGGTTGGTCATAACTTTTCTTCCAAGGAGTAAGCGTCTTTTAATTTCATGGTGGCAGTCACCATCTGCAATGTTTTTGGAGCCCAGAAAAATAAAATCTGACACTGTTTCCCCATCTATTTGCCATGAAGTGTTGGGACTGGATGCCATGATCTTAGTTTTCTGAATGTTGAGCTTTAAGCCAACGTTTTCACTTTCCTTTCACTTTCATCAAGAGGCTCTTTAGTTCTTCTTCACTTTCTGCCATAAGGATGGTGTCATCTGCATATCTGAGGTTATTGATATTTCTCCCAGCAATCTTGATTCCAGCTTGTGCTTCCTCCAGCCCAGCGTTTCTCATGATGTACTCTGCATATAAGTTAAATAAGCAGGGTGACAATATACAGCCTTGATATACTCCTTTTCCTATTTGGAACCAGTCTGTTGTTCCATGTCCACTTCTAACTGTTGCTTCTTGACCTGCATACAGATTTCTCAGGAGGCAGGTCAGGTGGTCTGGTATTCCCATCTCTTTAAGAAATTTCCACAGTTTATTGTGATCCACACAGTCAAAGGTGTTGGCATAGTCAATAAAGCAGAAATAGATGTTTTTCTGGAACTTTCTTGCTTTTTTGATGATCCATTGGATGTTGACAATTTGATCTCTGGTTCTTCTGCCTTTCATTTACCATTTTCCATTTCCTCAATGGCTGGTGGTTAATTCATTTATTCAGGTTGTTAGGTATTTGGGATGTAAGGATGAGTTAGATCTGCCTCTGGCCTTCAATAAACAGTATAGAGCAGGGACAAAGTATATAAAATGCTTTAAGAGAGTGTGATTAAAGAACTAGGACAGCAGTATACATAGACTATCATGTGAATGTAGACATTGGACATCTAAATCACAGTTTATCAGGAATTCCTCCCAGCAGAGGTGTTATTTCTATTGGATCTTGAGGGATGCATTGGACTTAGAAATACAGAGAATGGATAACAGCATTGTAGGCAGAGGAAATAGCAAAGACAAAGCAACTAGTGAAGGAAAGTACAATGCATTCAAGGACTGCAAGTTGTTCATCAGGACTGGGATATCAAGGATACATGAGAAGGAGGCAGGTGAGGTTCAAGACTTAGTCAGAGGCCAAACCTTGAGCCTCTTAGGATAAATCAAGGAGTTTGACTTTGTCTTGAAATCTATAGGGAGGGGTTGGAGTGTAATCAGGGAGGCATGTGATTGTATTTTTCTTGAAAAAATAATTCAGGCAAAAGTAAGAATAAAACAGATGGGATGGAACAAATGTACAAAGATATTTTGAAACTGTTGCATTAACCCGGACAAGTTATGGAATCTTACACTGAGACAAATAGCAATGTGAATGGATAAGAGGAAAAAAACTGAAAAGATATGTAGGATGTAGAATATACAAGAGAAAGTGATTATTGTATATTTAGAGAAAGGGTAGGAAGGAGTTTTCCTGGAGTGTGTTAGTGTTAGTCACTCAGTCGTGTCTGACTCTTTGTGATCCCATGGACTGTAGCCCACCAGGCTTCTCTGTCCATGAAATTCTCCAGGCAAGAATACTGGAGTGGGTTGCCATTCCCTTCTTCACAGGATCTCCCCATCCCAGGGATTGACCCCGAGTTTTCTGCACTGGCAGAAATTCTTATTTCTGCCATATTCTTTACCATCTGAAGCACAGGGAAGCCCTGATTAATTGTAAATACCTCTATTTTTAAGCCCAAATTATTCCCTAGTTTGGTTCCCATCTCTTAGCCAAAATTCTAGTGATGTAAGCTTTTACTTTATCTATAAACCAAAACAGAAAATTTGCCATTATCCTTTTTTTAAATTTTAATTTCTTGTGAGAGATACCTATCTTCTACTCTGTTGTACTCAAAATAGGAAAACATTTTAAAGTAATGGGAGCCATTTACCTAGCAGAGAATTTGAGAAGCAATCAGGAGAGAAGACAAAATGAATATGACAGAACTTCTGATATTTATTTTCCATTTGTCTCTTAGTAAGAAAATCCTGATTTTCACCTGACTGTATCACAGAGATAAAGGGACTGCGAGTCCCAGCCACCTTTTTAGCTGGGTACAGCTATTTTACTATGGCTATTCCTAGAGAGTGGTGACCAAATTCTGGTTTGGGGAACTGTTGCATTAGAAGGGCTTTAAAAAATATATTCCTGGTCTTTACCTCTGTAAATCCTAACTTAGTGGGTCTGTGGAGGTAACTGGGAATTTGTACTTCTTGAAAACTTTTGAGTTCATTCTGCAGTATAACTAGGATTGACTAGATGGACCTTTGTTGGCAAACCATCTTTCAACAAAGATGGACCTTTGTTGAAAACCATTACAACTCCTAAGTTTATGGGCTGGATGCCTAAGATATAATCTATGTGATAATAAAAGTTGGAAGAGGTTTTTGGCTAAGGGAGCAGAAGAATGGATTTACTTTTAGTCCTACATTTGGGCCACCTGTGGGAAATCTGGACTGAGTGAGGTATATAGTTTGGAATTGAGAAGAGAGATTTTGTTTGGAAATAGATGGTGGGAGATGAAGCCCTGGGAGAAGGCAATGGAACCCCCCTCCAGTACTCTTCCCTGGAAAATCGCATGGACGCAGGAGCCTGGTAGGCTGCAGTCCATGAGGTCACTGAGGGTCGGACATGACTGAACAACTTCACTTTCACTTTTCACTGTCACGCATCAGAGAAGAAAATGGCAACCGACTCCAGTGTACTTGCCTGGAGAATCCCAGGGACGGGAGAGCCTGGTGGGCTGCCATCTATGGGGTCACACAGAGTCGGACACGACTGAAGCGACTTAGCAGCAGCAGATGAAGCCCTGAGTTTGGGACGTCATCCTGAAAGAATATATGGAGTAGTGGGAAAATGGCTGAACATTTAAGAACACTAGTATTTAGGACGTAGTGTGAGAAAGAACAGCAAACTGAAGATATTGGCAAGGAATGTTTAGAGAAGATAAGATGACAGGACTGTTGTCATAGAAACCAAGAGAAGGGAGACCAGTAGAAAGCAGTGGTTAACATTAGCAAAAGTTTAAAAAACTCAAATAAGATAAATACGAGCAGAAAAGTATCCACCTATTTATAAAATGGTGACCCTGGTAACTTATGGGGGCAGATTTAGAGGAATAGGTTAAGAAGTCAAATGATGACCGACTGAGAAGGAAAAGGGATGTAAAAAATTAGAAAACCTCAGTATAAACAATTATCTTAAGAATTTGGCAATCAAGGGAAGATGAGAGAGAAAGTGATGGCTAGTAGGGAGAATGGAGGAATTTTTTCCCTTTTTTCAAATAGAAGAGCCCTGAGCATGCTAAGGAAAAGGAATTGGTGAAGAAAAACAATAAAAGATAAAGGGACGAGGAAATTAAAAAATGGAAATAATTCTTTTAGGAGGCTAAAGATAGTAGAGTCTAGGATATATGGGAGGAATTAGCTTTGGATGGGAGAGGCAACACTTCTATTAAAATTAAAATACAAGCGAGATGGCAATGGATGGATGCCAATGAGACTTTGGTATGAGAAGTGGAAGTTAAAGAAGTTCTTACCTGATGGTCTCTATTCTTTTTGGTGACGTATGAGAGACTATTTGCCTTGCCTAGGAAGATGGGTGTCACAAGAAAAACGTCTGCCAAGAGACAACTTACTGTGATAGAATACCTAGCACAGTATGTTTCATGTAATGGAATTAGTGGCTAGAAGCCAAACGAAATGTCTATCATTAAATGAAATTGTATGCTGATAGAAATAGAATAATGAAGTAGAATTTATGCCCATAGAAGTATGAATATGAAACTGAAGTATGAAGCCAGTATGCTGGTTTAAAATAGACATTAAAATTAAAGATTAAATCAAGAAAGGACAGATGGTCAAATTGAGGGACATTTAATATAATCTGGATGCTCTTGATTAAAAGGTTAGTTTTTACTTCATGCAAAAGCAGCTGGGATGCATCATCATATTAGACCTGGTGGTCCTTTGCTCTCAGCATTTACTTGAGGAGACACAACTAGGTTCTTGATACCCCCAGGGTGATGATGAAAGCAAGCAGGTTAGTCTGTGGTGTTACCTGCCCTGCACTTTCCCCCAGCGCCCTTCATTCACTGGTAACCACTGGCACGTTGCCAAAGGGCTATGAAAACATTTGCAAGCTAAAAAAGGGAATTTTGCCTCCAAAATATGAAAATAAGACTGCAAAACTGAAACTAATAACATTCTGTCAGTTTCATTGTCAAACTTCATATTCTTCACTTCAGAAAAACTCATAAGCACAGTGATTTGCCAGAAATCATATCATAGCTGAATAATTTGCTCATAGAAAAATAATTTTAAACCAAAAACATAAAAATTTCCTTCAAATTAGCTTTCTATGTGTGTTTATAAAAATTAGAATGATGTGGCGTAGCTTAAAATATGTGATGTGATGTTGAAGACAAGGGATTGTAAAAGGCATAAGACATTTTACCCTTTAAAAGCCCTGCTTTCTGTCCCTCCCACTGTAAGCAGCAAGTCTCCATGCCCTCATATAATTCACATCTTCCTCAAACTGGGAAATGCATTCCTTTTGTTCTTCTAGTTATTTACCTCTGTGTGTTTTATTTAGAAATAGAAATCCTTGTCCCCACTAAAATAAATTTTGGTGAGAATTAGAGTATCCTTCCCCATATTTGAAGTCATATTATGTTTAAGAGTAACACAGAAGCTAAAATTCCTGTAGTTGTTTTTAGGATATATGAGAGGGGTGGTTTCTAAATCTGAGAAGACAGTATACAGTGTCCAGATAATCTCTAATTTCTCCCCTACTCTCCTGTAGGAGACCCAGAGAATCTGAGGCATTCACAGTGTGCTAACACCATTACCCTATGTCTCTCTTTCCCAAGCTGCAACACAAGGTTACGTGGTTCATACCAAGGCAGGCTATCTGCATAGCTCACAAAAGTCCTTTGTCACATAGGACTACATACATCATGGGATGGAGGTGGAGTATTTAGATATAGCAAAATGTCAGAGGGCTTGCTGGGATGGTAAGACACCAGCAGAGCATCAGGAATTCAGCACAATAGATGGTAAAGGAAAGAAAATAGAAATGATAGTAAAGGAAAGAAAATAGAAACGATAGCTAAAAGAAACCAAATACAAAATAATTTGAGCTTTTGGCATAGGGTTCTTAATTCTTGTCTTTTCATGCTTTATTGCCTCTGTGTGATGTTGACTGAATAATATACAATATAAGAGACAATGCATAAAAAGTTTTTGAGCTAAAAAGAATCTTAGTGTAGACATTGATGTTCACTAGAAATATTGATGAATTCAATACTTTCTGTGAAGTTTTACAGACCTTTAAATAAATGTCACTGGAGCCCATTTAATTCAGTGAACAAAAATATGTTGAATGCATGAATGTCTACTCAAATTTTTAAAATAAATAAATAAAGTCGAGGGAGTTTGGGATTGGTATTCCTGATCCTTGCCTCCACTCTGCCCCTAGATATGTATATTGCATTGTAAGGTACTTTGTGGCTTTTAATTTTCTCATCTGAAAATGGAAATAAATTATACCAGGTTCTAGTTGCTAATATTCAAGTCCCTAAAACTAATGTGGACCATCTGAGCCCAGATGAGATTTGTAGCAAATTAATCAACTGGAAATATGAACTATTATGGCAACAGATCCTTCCCAGCTTGGCTGCTGCTCCTTGTGACTGATTGCCTGCTAAGTGCTGTATTAACAGTCTTGGATCATCGACCAATTTAATTTGAATGTAATTAATTCTATAAATGTGAGCTCTCTTTATTTACTTTCATTAAAATTAAATCATGACAAAAAGAAGATATATATCAAACTGCATGCCCTTGCTTCAGGTATGAGTCACATCTGGTTTCCATACAGTAATCTTGAACTTTCTTCAACTCACCTTTAATCATGCTTTTAAGAATTCCTGGGGCCCACATGCTTCTGGGAATTCTGATCATATGAGCTTCTGTCTAAAACATTTGAGTACTTCTACATTTCTGTGATTTGTTCCACGATCTAGAAAAGAACTGTATTCTTTTCTTTACCTAAAACAGTGTTGGAAATGTGTGTCTCTTAATTTATGCCTAAATAATTAATTATATGTTTAATTTTGTTTTGGAGATTTATTCCTCCCCCTCTTCCTTTTAAATAGGAATTTACTGACTGACAATGGCAGAAAGAGTCTTAGATAAGTTGGATATTCTTGATGAGCAAGCAAAGACCCTCTTGGCCACAAGAGCAAAGGTTTGTAAAATATGAGCTAAAATTCACTAACTTTGATCATTAAAAGGTTATCATTTCAAATGTGAGTGGGCTACAGGCTAATTTTTAAAAAGGTAATAATTGTATTAGTTAAAAGAGTCATTTATGAAATACTATAAAGAATTGATTAAATATACGAGGTAACTTCCAGCCAGCTGTAATGTTTGGTTATGATGCATCTAACCTGTTTTTGTTTTTTTTTTTAATCCTAAGCAGTCAAATAGTAAACGTGACTACTCCTGGGACTTCCCAGGTGGTTTAGTGACTAAGACTCTATGCTCCCAATGCAGGGACCATGGGTTCAATCCCTGATCAGGGAACTAGATCCCACACGCTACAACTAAGTGTTCACGTGTCACAACTAAAGACCCCACATGCCACGACTAAGACCCAGTGCAGACAAATAAATTTTTTTTAATGTGACTACTATAGTTTTTAATTATATGTTAAATGTAAAAACTTGTTTATTTGGTTCATTAAAAGGAAGAAAATATTTGATATAGCTACCAAGTTAGAAATAAAGTTCTTAGAAAATAAACTGAAAAGTGTTTGTTGTTTAACTGCTAAGTCATGTCTGACTCTTTTGGAACCCTATGGACTGTAGCCTGCCAGGCTCCTCTGTCTATAGGATTTCCCAGGCAAGAATACTGGAGTAAGTGGCCATTTCCTTCTCCAGGGGATCTTCCCTATCCAGGGATTCAATGTCTCCTGCATTGCAGGTGGATTCTTTACCACTGAGCCAACAGGGAAGACTCAAAAGAATGTGACTATTATAAAATTAAATATAAGATATTAATAAATAATACAGTTCTGAAACACCAGATTTTTTACATGTGAGCAATTTAATTTGATTACAAAAAGACTTGTAAGATAATATAATAATGTGGATAAATGAAGTATATATAAAGAGCAATGGAGTTTGAGAAATCAAGGAGGACACCACAGAGAGAAACTCTTAAGTGAATGAACATATTTGCAAACCTGAAAATGAAAGCATTAATGTTTGAATAGTAATTTGGTTTTTTAATATTTCATAATTATCTCCTTTCATTCAGAAAATAAAGTAGAGGAATATGGAAAAATGGAATACATTTGTTCTGTTATAGCTATCAAAATTTTGAAATACCAAACTAAGCATAACTTAACTAAAGCAAACCTGTTAGACTTTGACACCCCAAAGTTTATTGCTTTTTAATTTTTTTATTTTAAATGAATTGTAATTTACTTTAAAAGTATAATCAGAGATAAATCTATTAAATTTGTCACAAAATTTCTTTATACATAAAAGGTTAAGTTATAATTGGTAATAATAATTCTTACTTTTCCAGGAGCCTCCTTTGCACAAAGCATTTCCATGTATTTTCTCATTTTGTATAACTATGCTTAATTCATGTTACTGACAGAAAATTCTCTTGAAGTTCTTTTAAAAGTATATAAAGTCATTTAAAAAATATTTTCTTAGTTTTCAAGTTATATTTTTGGAAACAAGTTAAGCAATATATATAGATATATATAAAGAAAATTGTACATAAGGAAAATTATATAAAGAAATATTAATAGTTTTGCGCCTCTTCCCTCTAATCCTTTCCTCTGAGGCAGACTCCTTTTAGCAGTTGAGGTTAAGTAAAGACAAATGTATGTATACAATCATACATTCATAATCGTAGACTCAATTCCATGGGTGGAGGAGCCTGGTGGGCTGCAGTCCATGGGGTTGCCAAGAATCGGACATGACTGAGTGACGTCACTTTCTTTCTTTCTATTGTTCCTTTTGGAGAAGAAAATGGCAACGCACTCCAGTGTTCTTGCCTGGAGAATCACATGGACGGAGGGGCCTGGTGGGCTGCAGCCTATGGGGTTGCAAAGAATTGGACATGACTAAGCAACTAACACACATACAGACAAGATGTTACAGAAATAGTACAAATAGTTCCATGTACCTTTCCTCAGTTGACCCCCAAAGTGACATCTTACATAGTTGTAGTTCACTAGCCCAAACCAGCATGAGTCACATCCAGCACTGATACTGGTGTATTACTGTTAACCAGACTACAGACTTTACCCAGTCATCTCCATTTTTTGACCTTTATTCATTTGTATCTGTAGTTTTATGCAATTTTATCACATTACAGATTGTGGAAACTACCATAATCAAAGCATATTACACCTCCATCCTATAAAAGTACTCCCTCATGTTACTTCTTTGCATTTGGATCCACTTGTTGTTATTGTTTAATCACTAAGTTGTGTCCGACTCTTTGTGACCCCATGGACTGTAGCCTGCCAGGCTCCTCTGTCCATGGAATCTTCCAGGCAAGAGTACTGGAACGGGTTGCGATTTCCTCCTCTAAGGAATCTTCCCAACCTAGGGACTGAACCCACATCTTTTGCATCTCCTGCATTGTAGGCAGATTCTTTACCACTGAGCCACCAGGAAAGCCCATTCCCCCATCCCAATTCTGTCTCTATCCCCAGCAATGACTAATCTATTCTTCATATCTATAGTTTTATAATCTTGAGAATGTTATATAAATGAAATTATTCAGTGTGTAAAATTTTGAGATTGACTATTTCACTATGCTCTTGAGGTCCATTAAGTTTTTGCATGAAGTAATAGTGGGGTTTTTTTTATGGTAAATAATATGTAAAATTTACTGCTGAGTAGTATTCCATTATATGAATGTACAGAGTTTCAATTGCTTACCCACTGAAGGATATTTCATTGTTTTCAGTATTTTGCTTTTAAAAATAAGGCTGCTAAAAAAAATAAGCTGAAGTAAAGCTGCTATGAATATTTATGTACAGGATTTTGTATGAATGAAAGTTTTATTTCTTTGGGGTGAATGCCCAAGAGTGTGTGCCAGTTCAATGTCTGTCTCTCAGAATCAACCAGGTTAGAGCCACAGGGTTTGGTTTGAGTTCCCCCTCCCTGTGCCTCAGTCTGGAAATGCCCTTCAAGAATAAGCTAGGCTATTGTAGGGTTGACTTCATTTGTTTCTCTTTCCTCAGGGATCACGGTCCCGCTCTGCCTGTTTCCTAATGCCTGATTGTAGTTTTCATATACTCTGTCTGGTTTTCTAGTTGTTTATAGCAGAAGGGCGATTCCTATAGCACTTAATCCCTCACTGGCAGAAACAGAAGTGCTCATATCCTATGATTTCCTTTTCAAGTTATTATTTCTTTATTCCTCTGTGCAGTTCTCTGAGAGAGCTTTTTAGAGATTTTCAGCTCCTTAACTCACTCTTTAGCTTTACCCTTTTTGCTCTTCAGTCCATCTGTATAAATACTTGAACGGAATTATCTTCTGATTGCTTTCTTAACTCAATTTCTGGCTCTGGCTCCACCATGTATGCGGCTCCAGGAAGAGAAGTGGGTTGGAGGGACCTGCCTGCTATGGCTCCAATAACTCTACAAATTAATAATTGTCTTTGCTGAATATATAGGTCATTCTTAAATTCAGAACTTTAGAATTCTAAACTTCAGAGGAAACCTTCATGAGCATCTAGTCCAACACCCTCACTTAATAAATGGGAAGAGTCTGTACACAAGGCCTCCAATTTTCAGTCTGCATTATTTTTCCATTGTTGCCTGCCACATAAATTCTGTGCATGAGGGTGCATGTATAAAGTGAGATTAATTTTGCCCTTTCCATACAGGGTTTTCCTCATATGAAATGTACTCCTTTTTTTCACTGTGTTATATTTTGGATTTGTTGCAGAAAAACTGCCTTCAGAGTCAAGTAAAGAGAAAGATTTCAGTGATACCCCTGACGTTTGATTTCCAGTTGGAACTTGAAAAGGATATTGCTACCTCCATATCTAAGACAAACTCAAAGATCACAAAAGACAGATCATATGGCACTAAAAAACCAAAAAGGTTATCACTATAACTACCTGCAACTGTCAGTCTGAAGTTTTAAAGCATTATTTTTATTGACTTAGATTGTGCAATCTATATTAAATGTAAGCTTTGTCAACATAGGTATATTTCATAATGGTTATGAGTTACAGTATGCTAGATTAATATTCTGAATACTGGTTTATAAAATATTTATTATAATATTTCACCATTGTAGATGATAATTGTACATAGTAGTTATAATTCTAAATGTTTAAAGAAAGACTTCTTGAGCTTTATTATATCAATCCAAGTTAATATCAGGATTTATTTCAAGCTTCAACCAATATATTGCAAAAAAAAAAAAAAGATATTCCTAGAAAACTAAGTAAGGCAGTTTCTCTGTGTACTTACAAGGGGTAGCCTGAATATGTAATAATTGGTCTCTCACTGGCACTATGCATGTATGTAATGAGGTATATTTTTTTAGGCACTAGAAATGTGGAGGAGATCCAAGACAAAAGAAATAGTAAAATGTAGAATCAATAAGACTTCAAATCAATTGGGCATTTGTGGTAGTATCAATACTGCTGTTACCTTATTTATTTTTATTCTGTAGTAACTCAACTTTCTGGTGGGCTTCCCCAGTGGCTCAGTGGTAAAGAATCTGCCTGCCATGCAGGAGACCTGGGTGTGATCCATGGGTCGGGAAGATCCCCTGGTGAAGGAAATGGCAACCCACTCCAGTATTCTTGCCTGGGAAATCGCACTGAAAGAGTAACCTGGGGGGCTATAGTCCATGGGGTCACAAAATAGTAAGACATGACTTAGCAAATAAACAGCAAAAACAACTCAATGTATTAAGGGCAGTTTCACAGATGACAAACCCAAGTCTTGGTGAGCTAAAATGATCTGCCCAGAGTCACACAGCTAGCAAGGGGCAGACGCTAGATTTAAATACTAGCTAGATTTAAATTTCAGAGCCTACATTCTTATCATTACCACTTTCTACAGACTGATTTCCAGCTTTTGGTCTTGGTGACTAGATGTATTTTGGTGTTTTGTACTTAGGTAGGGATCATAGGTTGAAAAGCAGATTGGGGTGGGTAAGAGATTAGAACAAGAAATGCTGAGCTTTGGGACATCCAGGTGGTGGTATCTAAAAGACAGTTGAACAAACATGTCTGAATATAAAGTAAAACAAGACCATTTAGACTCAAAATACAGCTTACTCAACTGTATTTTTGTTATTTATGATTTACCAGGAAACATGTCAGAACATGTTTCCATTGTGCAGAAAAGGAGTTTGTTTCTAGCACAAATAAATATTAATGGTTTACATACTTTAGCTTTATCACAAACTTCTTTCACTACTACTTTGTTTTTCTGTAGATATGGCCAATACTTTTACTTCAAAATCATTTATAGATCTATCCATGTTAAAATAGAATATTTTAATAATACATAGAACAAGTTGCATAAAATAGAAGTTGGGCCCCACTCCTACATGAGCCAACATGTCAGATCTGATTCACACAGATTTCAGCTCAGCCTAAAACTTACATCATAATCATGACCCACCAGTACCAGAGTAACTCCTACCAACTGCATGCCTTTTTCATTTTTGATCTCTAGTCTACTGCTATTCAAAGTGTTATCTTCCATCTGGCAACATTGGTATCACTTGGCAGCTTGTTTGAAATACAGAATTTTCTGACCTCATCCCAAACCAAAGCTGTAGTTAACAAGATCCCCCAGGTAATTTCTGTGGACACTATCAATTGAGAAGTACTACTCTAGCCTTTCAAACATGGAGGAATCATTAAATACAGATTGTGGGGCCCCACTGGCAGAGTTTTTGATTCTGTAGGTCTGGGCTGGGGCCTGATAATTTGCATGTCTGGTTAAGTCTCCAGGAGACACTGATGCTGTTGGCACAGGGACCACCCTGCTCTAGCTGTGCCCCCACTGTAATCATGCTGGTCAAGAAGCTCCATGCTTCTTCTTGAATATATGGATATCATAGCAACACTCAACTTGGTGTTATGATCACCTAGATGAAACATACCTAGGGTTGAACTGTAGTTGAGTTTTGTTTTCAGAACAGTGGTTTTTAACCCATCTGCATGTTAGCCAGAGAGCTTTAAAATAATTGGATTCAACTTTAATTAGTTTGGAGTAGGGCCCAGGCATTACTATTTTTAAGGTTTCTCAGATGATTCTGAGAAAAGCTAGGATTGAGAATCATTAAAATTCATAGGGCTGCTTTCTCAGTTACTCTTACTCCCAGAGAGATCTTTTCCATGTTACTATTAGCTCAAGATTTCTGCATTTTTCTTGTATAGGTGGGAACTGATAAAGGTGATGGCCACAAACACCCAAAATTTGCTGGAAGGACATTCCTGGGATTATTTTACTGATAGGCAGAGAGTTTTATAATCATTTGAAAATCTCTCTCAGTCTTTTGCCTTTCATTTGTCCATGGTCTTTAAAACTTGTCAGCAAACACCAAAGCTACTCTTCTTTGCAACTTTTCATAATTGGACCTTTTACAAAAGAGCCATACTCACTTTAACAAAAGTCTTTTTAAAAAATTACCTTGAACATAAGTTTTAAAAGAGAAAAAAGTGATCTCTTCCATACTGGATTCTCAAGTGAAAATGGCAAATTTACCACTTATTAAGTGGTGAGATCTAGGAAACAAGTTAAGGGTAAGTAGACATATTAAGAATACTTTTTCTTTAGATTAATAGGGGCTTCTCATTAGAAAAATCACTTTCCTAAAAATAAATCCAAAAGAATATTCCTTTTAGAAGTATTTTCATGATAGAAGGATAAACTTGCATACAGGAAAGATAATGAAATATGAACAGAGAATATGATTACAGCCTATAATGAAATTTAATCAGTCAAATTCTGTCTTCCTTAATTCAATATGCATGTCTTCTACTCTGTGTGACATTAGCCTGGCATAGAGATTAAGAAGATGGGGATTGTTTGCCACTGGTTCACTGCAAAAGAATCTTCTTTGTCACTGCCTGGTGCTACCTGAGTCCCAAATAGCTTGACCTTCATAGTTGCTGCAGGAACCCACACTCACTGAAATGAGTAAAGAACCACAGGCCATTTAAGGGGACTCATATGAAGGAGGGAGATAAAACTAAACTCTCATTAACAGGTGACTCCTAATGAAACACATTTAAGGGAGGAAACAGAGGAAACTTTACAAAATCTCTCTCAAACAGGGGGAAAGGGGATTTAGAAAAAAAGACTTTTTAAATCAAAAACTGAGTAGAGAAATTAAAAATAGAATACAGATGAAGACTGCATCAATAATCTAGACGATCAAATAAAGACACAATCTTATAAAAATACCACCCCCCCACCCCCTGCCACAAAATGAAAATAAGGTTAAAAAGAAACATGTAGGTACAGTTTTAGGATACTCAATATGAAAATATACATTTAATAATGAAATCAGGAGAGCAAGAAACAGATGATGAGGAAATAAAAGAATTATAAGAAAAAAGTGTCATTTAAGACAAACTTGAATTTTCAGATCTAAAGCTTTAGCAAGTACTAGACTTATGGTAAAATTACTCAATTTCAGACAGGGGAGAAAACAGCAGTTAATTACAAAGGAAAAGATAGCAAATAAGATTCCTGTCTCATCTGTATCTCTGAGGCTAGAAAACGGTAAAACCTTTCCAACTTTTAAACAGAATGGCAATCCAGAAATCTGCTATTTGGCTGAGTCATCATTTATATTTGAGAAGAAAACAGAGACAAGTTTTTGGACTTGAAAGACTTTAGAATGTAATCTGCTTATTTATTCTCCCTGAGGAACCTACTTGGAGAAATATTTTTATCCAAATTTAAATTAAATATGAATAAAATAAAGATCCAAACTGAGTATCTTTACTACACAAAAATGTATTTGAAATTTTCCCATGGTGCCTGAATGAAACTCTGGATTTCCATCTCAAAATGGCTACTCTATAAAAATATAAAGCATTCCAAAGAATTACCAGGCAGTGTTCCCTAAGAGATTTCCAGTTGAGAAGAGGCAGCCTTAGCTCAGCTGCCATGCTTCCACCTGAACGGTACTTTCTCTGGTTTTCTTTTGTGTGCCAGTGCCACTCGCATGGTCCATTCCAGGCCCCTGCAACAGCCTTCCTTTAATTCCAGCCCATGCAGCACAAATCAAGGCCTTTCCCTGTGTCCCCTTTAACTCAACTGCAACAGGATATAATTTCACAGGGGATTTTTCTAACTATAAGACAAAAAGGGGGAGGGGAAGAGTTGAATCTTTTACAAATCCACATAGCCCCAAACCAATACAACTTACAAAAAACAGATTTATGATTTAATGCTAGTGAAGTCACCTACCAAATTTATAAGTCCAAGTCCAATTCCTCATATTTTTTTTGAGAACACAGTACTAGGAACACAAGTTTTATTCCTAGACTCTTATCCCCTCCATTCCTTCTTTCTACTGTTGGGAAAACTCTCCACAGGTGTCTTGTATTTCTGTACATTTGTGAGCAAAAGCACTGGCTGCCTTTGTTCCCATCTTTTCTAGGACATTTGTATAGCAGACAGCCTTGGAAGACAAAGAAAGTGCCCTCTTCTGAGCAAGAGCAGGAATATTGCTGCTGCTGCTGCTAAGTCACTTAAGTCATGTCCGACTCTGTGCGACCCCAGAGACGGCAGCCCACCAGGCTCCCCCGTCCCTGGGATTCTCCAGGCAAGGACACTGGAGTGGGTTGCCATTTCCTTCTCCAATGCATGAAAGTGAAAGTGAAAGTGAAGTCGCTCAGTCGTGTTCGACTCCTAGCAACCCCATAGACTGCAGCCTACCAGGCTCCTCTGTCCATGGGATTTTCCGGGCAAGAGTACTGGAGTGGGGTGCCATTGCCTTCTCCGGAGCAAGAATATTACTGCCCATTAAAAAGATCTGGGTTCCCTAAACCCAAGGTTCCAGTCCTGTAACATAACCCAGTGTGGGTGCTGATGTCATCTGGCCTTCTGCTTATTGCCCTGTGGAACTGGGGCTCAGAGAATTCATGCAGAAGATCCCACTCCTATTGCTGTGTGTTATAAATAGTTGGTTGTCTCTGAACCATCAGTCTTGTGTCTTCCAAAAGAGATGAAATTGTATCAGGCCAACTTGTTACTTTGTAAGTAGGGTCAAATCTCTGACTTTTCACAGCTCTCCACACCTAGTTGGAGGGTAGGAGCTAGGGGTAGAATGACAGAAACCTTGTTGCTTCTCTTAAACTGAGTGGTACACAAAATTGTGGCTCATTCCTCAGTGACTAATAGAGTATTCTTGTCCAGGTGCCTCTGAGCTTAGAAGGAACCTATATCACAGCTATTATATTTATCCTATAAGTCTACCTGCTTCTAGGTAGCAGGATTTATAATTTAGTTATACCTAAACTAAGTCCACAAAATTAATCCATATAATAAAATTTTAAGTAAGAAGGAGAACAACATGATAAGGGACTATGTAAGCTAAAAATGAAGTGATTAATTGAGGACAGAGTTTATGTAAAGTTTATTTTACACGTACCTAGCACTTAGTTCAGTTTTTTTTTTTATTTTATAAATTAAGTGTGCATTTACTAAAGGACCAATAAATAAATAAGTAAATAAAGCTGTCATCTCCCAGGAATTCCACCAAACTTTGCTTTCCTCTCACAAGCACTTTGAATCTTTAAGAGTATTTTGCAAAATTAGCATGTTTAAGACCTCCCCAAAGAATGTTAAAATGACCATAATTTGAGAAATTGAAAGGCACAGTACTAGTAATGGGAAAGGAAGAGCTATAAACATGGATGTAGAAGAAATTAAGATAATTATGAGTACATTGCTTCCCAGTGGCTCAGTGGGTAAAGAATCTGCCTGCAATGCAGGAGATGCAGGAGACACAGGTTTGATTCGTGGGTCCAGAAGATCCCCTGGAGGAGGGCATGGCAACCCACTCCAATATTCTTGCCTGGAGAATCCCATGGACAGAGGAGCCTGACGGGCTACAATCCATGTTGGATGCAAAGAGTCGGACATGACTGAAGCAATTGAGCACACGTATAACTATGCTGCTTTGAAGCGTGGGTCTGGTAATGGATGATCTGGGAAACTATAAATGGTGAAAATAAAATTAACAACAAGAAGAAAACATAAATAAATCAATAGCTAGAAAAATTTGAGAAAGCTGTCAGAAAACTATCTTTTACCAAAGCACCACCCTGAAGTTGTGTCAAGGGTGAGTTTCTTCAAAGAACTATTTAAATGATTTCTGAGCATAGACAAAGATGAAATACTTCCAATTTTTCTCATAAAGATAACTTTGATCCTCAAGTCTGACCATAAGAATATAAAACCATTACAGTATTTCACTTATAGATTTTTTAAAAATCTAAAATAAAATATTACCCGTTTCATTGTCTGTTCTCAACTCAGGACCATATAAAGCAGTTTTATATGTCTCCATTTCATTCTGCCCATTTTTGGTTATTAAAAGCTTGTGCAGTTTAGTATTTTGATCCTACATATTAGTCAAGGCTTTCCCTTCCCCATATGTAAGTCTAGTGACATTGGAGGACCTGAAATGAAAAGGGTATGGCCAGCAATTTGATTCTTTCTGTCCTAACCTGTAAGTGGGGGTGGGGGTGGTCTTTCCTCCAGCACATCTCCTCCTCTTCCCTCTTTTAATCTTTTTTTTCTCCTTCTGTTAGGGGAACACTGTTGTGATAGAGCCAGCTCCCACCAATTCCTTAGAGCTGAGTGTTGAATTTGCAGGGATTTTGTGAGATCATTGTTAAATACAGTCATTATTTAAATTAAATATGTAAACTAAAAATTCAATGACATATTAAAACAAATACTGAAAATGCATCATTTCCTCATTATTTTCTTATATTTTATTATTATCTATTTTTTTGAAGTCCTTTAGTTTGCTTTTATTTCATCCAACAGAAGGTCTATTTGTGCAAGGGATCAGACACTGGGAATTAGAGCTGGGAGAGAGCAGGAAAAGGGAAAAAATAGCCACATCCACTATCACAGATGGGTCTTCCCAGAACTACTGCGTGGGGGTGAATGACAGAGTCTGGAATTCATCACCTTCTCTTTCCTCCCTTCCTCCCTTCCTGACAGGGAGGTCTGTTGTACTACAGTTCATGGATCACAAAGAATTGGACACGACTTAGCAAGTAAACAATATATTCTGCAAATGTATTTGAAAAAATACCTTTTTTAGATAAGGATAAAAAAAATCATCTCCTTAACAAGACAGTCAACACCATTAGGGTGGAATACTTGACACATTCCATTTAAATTAGAAATAGGATGCCCATTCTAGTATACCTAACTATTGTGGAATTATTCATCAATGATATTTTTACATAAGAACATGAGATACATGTTACATGTTCTTATGTAAATGTATGTTTATTATACCTAACATGGGATACATGTTAGGTATAAATATTTACCTAATAACATAATATTAGGTAATAATGTAATATTAAAATAATATAAATATTTATATTTATTATATTATTTATAATAATATTATATTTATTTAATATTTATTTATTTAATAAACAATTCTTAGTAATTACATTAATTAAACAATAATGTTTAATTAATAAATATTTTAATGTTTATTTTATATAAATATATTTATTATATTATTTATAATAAATATAATAAATTTATTATATTATTAGGTAAATAAAATTTTACCTAATAATGTAATATTAGGTAATAATATAATATTAAAATGATATAATAAATATTTATCTATTATAAATATTTATTGCTGCTGATAAGTCGCTTCAGTTGTGTCCGACTCTGTGGGACCCCATAGACAGCAGCCCACTAGGCTCCTCTGTCCCTGGGATTCTCCAGGCAAGAACACTGGAGTGGGTTGCCATTTCCTTCTCCAATGCATGAAAGTGAAAAGTCAAAATGAAGTCACACAGTCGTGCCCGATTCTTAGCGACCCCATGGACTGCAGCCTACCAGGCTCCTCCGTCCATGGGATTTTCTAGGCAAGAGTACTGGAGTGGGGTGCCATTGCCTTCTCCAATAAATATTTATTAGGTAAATATAAATAAATATTTACCTAATAATATAATAAATTATTATACCTAACATGAGATACATGTTCTTATGTAAATACATGTTATTTGTCCATACTAGTATACCTAACTATTGTGGAATTATTTGTCAATGATGTTTTTACATAAGAACATGAGATACATGTTCTTATGTAAATACATGTTTATTATATCTAGCATGAGATACATGTTAGGTATAAATATTTACCTAATAATATAATATTAGGTAATAATATAATATTAAAATAATATAAACATTTATATTTATTATATTATAATAATATTATATTTATCAATTATATTTATTTATTTAATAAATAATTAATTCTTAGTAATTATACTAATTAAATAATAATATTTAATTAATTAATAAATATTTTAATATTTATATTTATTATATTATTTATAATAAATATAATCTGTTTATTATATTATTAGGTAAATAAAATTTTAATTATTATACCTAACATGAGATACATGTTCTTATGTAAATACATGTTATTTGTCCATACTAGTATACCTAACTATTGTGGAATTATTTGTTAATGATATTTTTACATAAGAACATGAGATACAAATTTAAATGTTTTGCAAAGAACAGATGAATTATTTTATAAAGATTAAATGATTGTTTACTGAAAATCCTAAAGAGAATAAACTGAAAACTCACTGCAGGTTATAAGATTTTAAGAAAGTTCAATGAAAATTTACCAAAACAATTTATACATTCAACAAATACTTATTACACAGGTACTATGTGCCAGTCACTCTCCTGGGTGCTAGGAATGCAACAGTGACCTAAACAAAGACCCTACTCTCAATTCACATTCTAGGATAAGGTTCCCAAACTAAATAAATAAATCAACATATAATGTAAATTTACTAGTGACAAATGCTATGAAGAAAAATACAGTAAATTAATGGAATTAGGATTGATAGGGATTACTTTAGATGGGAGAGGATGAAAAAAGACCTTTCTGGAAAGGTGGAAATTTGAGTAGAGACTTATGAAATAGATCACTTATGATTTGGGTGAGTAAGCCTCTCAATATATAGGGGGAGAATACTACAAGCAGAGGACAGAGCAAGGGCCAAGGTCCTGAAGTAGGAGCTCAAGTTCCTTTTCTTAAACCAAACAGCCAGAAAACTCACTCTGCTTCCATGTTGAGGGGAGGAGTGAAGGGATGCACAGAGAGGCCTGGAAGGGGCATTCAATGGAAACTCATCTACTTAGAAATATAAGAATTGAGGAAAGTTTCTGTCTTTCAATGAGAATTTTGAATTTTATTCGGTGTGACGGGAAATGGTAGGAGGAAATGACAATCTCATTTACATTTTATGAGTGTCATCATGGGTTGTATTGGGACCATTGGGTGCAAGAGAGATAGCAGACAGAGCAGACAGAAGAAGGCTAGAGATGTGGAGTAGTTCAGATGAGACATGAAGGGGCCTTGGAACTAGGACAGACGTGATGAGGAAAGAAGCTGTTCAATTTGGAATGTGTTTCAAAGAAAGATCCAGTGAGATTTGTTGAGATATCAGGAATGGGAAATGAGAGAAACAGAAGTCAAAGATGACTGCAGAACACACTTGAAATCTGAAAGAATTGGTATAGACCATCTTATTTATGAAGCAGAAACAGAGTCACAGATGTAGAAAACAAATATACGGACACCAAGGGGGAAGGAGGGGTGGTGGGAAGAATTGAGAGGTTGGGATTATATACACTATTGATCCTGTGTATGATGTGGATAACTAGTGAGAACATACTGTATAGCATATGGAACTCTACTCAATGGTCTTTGGTGACCTAAATGGGAAGTAAATCCAAAAAAAGAGTGGATATATGTATATGCAGGCTTCCCCAGTGGTTCAGTGGTAAAGAATCCGCCTGAAAGGCAGGAGACACAGGAGACGAGGGTTCAGTCACTCAGTCAGGAAGATCCCCTGGAGGAGGGCATGGCAACCCACTCCAGTATTCTTGTCAGGAAAAATCCCATGGACAGAGGAGCCTGGCGGGCTGTGGTCCATGGGGTTGCAAAGAATCAGACATGACTGAAGCAATTGAGTAGGCACACACAAGTATGTGTGTGGCTGATCCACTTTGCTGTACAATAGAAACTAACACAAAACTGTAAAGCAACTATATTCCAATAAAGGGAGAAGGCCCTGGCACCCCACTCCAGTACTGTTGCCTGGAAAATCCCGTGGATGGAGGAGCCTGGTGGGCTGCAGTTCATGGGGTTGCAGAGTCAGACACGACTGAGTGACTTCACTTTCACTTTCCACTTTCATGCATTGGAGAAGGAAATGGCAAACCACTCCAGTGTTCTTGCCTGGAGAATCCCAGGGACGGAGAAGCCTGGTAGGCTGCAGTCCATGGGGTCGCACAGAGTCAAACATGACTGAGTGACTTGGCAGCAGGATACTCCAATAAAAACTTTAAAACAGACAGAAATGGACTTGAGTGCAGAATTTGGGCCTAACCTTCTGGTTGAATGGAATTGAGAAAACCTGGCTGAGAAAGAGATTGGGAAGGAAGTGAAAGCAAACATTGGTTTTGAATATAGGTTTGAAATTCCCATTATACATCTAACTGAAGAAGTCATAAATCTGGAATTCAGGGAAGAGTTTGGGGTCTGTACTAAAATCTGTAAAATAGCAATCTATAGATAATATTTAAAGGTGGAGGGCTAGATGATATTAATTAGAGATGAGTGTCTGAGGTCTAAGTCATAGTATTTAAAGGTCAGAATTACCATGAATTATATGGTAGTATTAACTTCCTTACATACCATCAATAGTCAAAGAATTTAGAGGATAAAGTTTTTGTTCACAATAAACAGATGTCATGATCCTATCTGGTATACTGTTCTGGAACCTGAACTGACCCTAAATCCATATCCCACTGCTTGACTAGAGTTGGCAGTGTTCCTAATATTTAATTTAACACATTTCTAAGGTATTTTTCTAAAAGGGTCAATATAGCTTTTGAACAGTAGTTTCCTGAGTGCCCTCAATCCTGTAACACCAGCAGTTTTCTCTATTTCTTTCTTACTAATATTTTCAGTTTCTGCTTAATCAGTCCCTATCTTTTACACTGTACTATAATATATTAAAACAATAACATTCAAATTTATATAACTGGGACTTGACTACATTTCTTCAGATGTATTTTTTAAGTTATTTTATAAGTTTTCTGATTATTTTAATTTAGATTAATTTTCTTTCTTTCAGATATGTCTCCTTCAAAAATATGCCTGAACCTAAAAAAAGTGATTTTCAAAACTCAAATTTAAGACCACCCTTTTTGCCAACAAATATAAAAACTCAGGAAATCAAGTCAATAGGTAATGTTTTGTGTAACATATTTGGCTCTCTTTTGATGTATTGAATGCTTTTATTTACTACTTTATTATTTGTTTGTCTTATAGTTCTTATAATTTGTCTTATAAGTTCTTACAATTTGATGCTTCTGTTGAAAGCATTTGCTTGAAAAGGCTTGTGAAAGATTTCAGTGAGCTATCCAGAAGGATTTCCTAGGGGAAAGAGATAATAAATATCAGAATAGGCAATTTGTACAATTCACAAAAAATTCATATTTTTATGTTTATTTTGCTAGAAAGAAAATCTTTGGATTTCCTTTCAACTCAATCCTGAATTTTCTTATTATTTTTTAAAAAATCACTCAAGTCTGGACATCTTGTTTAGTAGAAACTTACTTTATAGGGACTGTAAAATAATTCACTTTCCTAAAAACTTAAGGAATCTGTAAGCTAGGAACCAGCATTTTAGTTCCTCAGAGAATTTGGGTGTTTCATGTCATCTTTGTTGTTCTTTCTCTGACATTGTCAGAAAAACGTCTAATTGTGTCGTTCTCATCAACAACCTTGACTGAGACGCCTTGCTTCCATGTTGTCCATTTGCCTCATTTCTGTTACTCTTCATAATCTGATTCCTCAGAAGATTTGTTTACATATGCTGCCTCTACTCCTTCAACTTTGGTCAAACTTCAACCTGCTGCAATTTGTTTTTTGCCTCTACCATCCTACTGAAGCTACCCTGAATTAGGGTACCAATGATCTCCATGTTGCTAAATCCAAAGCATTTTTGTTTTCGTTCTCTTCCACTTCTCAATACCAGTGTAGTTAGTTCGTCACTCCCTCCTTCTTAAAACTCTGTTTTTCTGCTATCTCACCTCTTCTCAGTCTCTCTTCTAAATTTCTCTTCTCCATCCTTAAGGTACTGTATTTGCTGAAAGCGCAATCTTGAGCCTGCCTCTGTTTCTACACTGTCTCCTCTTAGGCAATCTAATCCAGTCTTATAGTTTAAAATACCATAGAAATACCATTAAATCCTTCATTTGTATCTCAGTCCAGACTAATCCTCTGAAGAACAGATGCCCATACTGAACTGCATATTTGATATCTCCACTTAAACTTCTCACTACATCTTAAATCTAATATCCAGAATTGGTCTCATGACTCCTTATCCTAACTGCCCTTGAAAACTTTCTCCCATTCCCCCTGCCCCTCAACAGCATTCCATTCTCAGTACTTTGATCAAAGTGCAGCAGGTTACTCCAGTCTAAAACCTAGAAGCCAGGCCCTCTGTGGATGTTCAGTGGTTAAGACTTCGCCTTCCAGTGCAGGGGGTGAAAGTCTGATACCTGGTCGGGGAGCTAAGACACATGCCTCACAGCCAAAAAACCAAAACATAGAACAAAAACAATATTGTAACACATTCAATAAATGCTTTTAAAAAATGATCCACATAAAAAATCTTTTAAAAATAATAAAATAATAAAGCCCTAGAAGCCATCCTTCATCTCCCCTTTCCTTCCTCTCCAAAGTTCAATACATCGACAAGTTATTTTCATTCTAACTCATCTTGAATTAATCTATTTTCACTGTTTCTGCTATCACCACTGTAATCCAAATCATCATTTTTGTGTGTCCACTATAGTGGATTGCTGACAGGTATTTCTTCTTTCATTCTTGCCTTCTTTCTAATCAATTTCCTTCTTTTTTTTGTTAAACCATTTTAAGTTATGAAATAGCATACATTATAAAAACTGAATATAGCATAAAATATGCAGTGTAACAATCAATTATAAAAATAAACACCTATGTAACCATATTGCAAGTCAAGAAATAGACCATTGCCAACATCCCATAAAACCATTTGACCTTTTCCAAATCACTTTTCCCTTCCTTGTCCTTGGGGGTTACTACTGTCTTGATTTCTGTAGTCATCACTTCCTTTTCTTTACATTTTTACCATCTATTTTTTGAATCTCTACAAAACATAGTTGGCTTTGTTTTTACTGTACATGAATGTAATCATGCCACATGCATTCATTTGTATTTTCTCTTTCTTTCTTCTTAGCCTTGCTTGTAGCATCCACTCACATTGTTGTGTGGAGGTATACTTCTTTCATTTTCCTTGTTGTTAAGTATTCCATTGCACGACTATATCACCGTTTATCCATGCCACTCTTGAAATTTGGGGATTTACTTTGTCATTGCTATGCTGAAATGAATGTTTTTTTATGCAGCCTGCTGCATTTGTGTAAAAGTGTCTTGAGAGCGTATATCCAGAATTTACATTACCGGGAATGCTTATCTTCAACAATAGATGATGACTACTTTCATCATATATTGGATGATGGTAAAAGTGTTTTAACCAACTTATGCTCTCATCAGATTTGTGAGGGTTCTTTTTGTTCTGCTTTCTAACACTTGAAATTGCCAATTTTTCATTTTAGCAATCTACTAGGTATTTAATAGTATACCATTATGGTTTATTTGCATTTCTGTGACTACTAGTAAGTTTGAAAATTTTTTCATAAACTATTGACAAATTGGATTTATACTTTTGGAAACCATCCAAGTTTTACCTTATTTTAAATTTAGTTTTTTGCTCTTTTCTCCTTGATTGTTAAATATATTCTTTTTACTCATTCTTTGTTGTTTTGTTTTTTTTTTTGAACATAATAAAATTTCTTTATAGAAGATTTGAGAATATAGAAAATATGTTGGTTTTGTGTATTGTGAATATATTCATCTTTTCTGTGAGTTTTCTTTTCTTTCTCTTTATGTTATCTTTTTCATGAATGGGAATTCTTCTACTTTAATAAGGTCAAAAATACAAAATCTTTCCCTGTTTGATAAGTACTTTTTGTTCCATATCAAATAAATCTTTTCCTACTTTGTGGTCCTGAATATCTTTTGCTACTTACCTATCAATAACCTCAGATATGCAGATGACACCACCCTTATGGCAGAAAGTGAAGAGGAACTCAAAAGCCTCTTGATGAAAGTGAAAGTGGAGAGTGAAAAAGTTGGCTTAAAGCTCAACATTCAGAAAACAAAGATCATGGCATCCAGTCCCACCACTTCATGGGAAATAGATGGGGAAACAGTGGAAACAGTGTCAGACTTTATTTTTCTGGGCTCCAAAATCACTACAGATGGTGACTGCAATCATAAAATTAAAAGACGCTTACTCCTTGGAAGGAAAGTTATGACTAACCTAGATAGCATATTCAAAAGCTGAGACATTAGTTTGCCAACAAAGGTTCGTCTAGTCAAGGCTATGGTTTTTCCTGTGGTCATGTATGGATGTGAGAGTTGGACTGTGAAGAAGGCTGAGCGCCGAAGAATTGATGCTTTTGAACTGTGGTGTTGGAGAAGACTCTTGAGAGTCCCTTGGACTGCAAGGAGATCCAACCAGTCCATTCTGAAGGAGATCAGCCCTGGGATTTCTTTAGAAGGAAAGATGCTAAAGCTGAAACTCCAGTACTTTGGCCACCTCATGCGAAGAGTTGACTCATTGGAAAAGACTCTGATGCTGGGAGGGATTGGGGGCAGGAGGAGAAGAGGACGACAAAGGATGAGATGGCTGGATGGCATCACTGACTCGATGGACGTGAGTCTGAGTGAACTCCGGGAGTTGGTGATGGACAGGGAGGCCTGGCGTGCTGCGATTCATGGGGTCGCAAAGATTCGGACACGACTGAGCAACTGATATGATCTTGCAAAAGATTTTAGTTCTTCTTTTTACCTTTAAGTCTAAAGTCTACCTGGAATTACATTTTGAGTGAAGTAAAGGTCAAATCTGGATTCCCAGGTGGTGCAGTGGTAAAGAATATGTCTGCCAATGCAGGAGATGCAGGAGACACAGGTTTAATCACTGGGCCCAGTCACTGGGTCAAGAAGATACCCTGGAAGAGGAAATGGCAACCCACTCCAGTATTCTTGCCTGGGAAATCCCATAGACCAAGGAGCCTGGCGGGCTACAGTCCAGGGGGTTGCAAAGAGTCAGATACAACTGAGCATGCACACACATCCCAAGGGTCAAATTTAGTTTTTGTTCTTGTGAATACCCAGCTATTCCAGAATGATATTAAAAAGGATTTTCTTTCCCTAATGCTCTGGACTCTGTTCTGGAGCTCTTATTCTGTTTCATTAAATTATTTATCCATTTCAATATAAATACCATACAACATTAATTTCTATAGCTTAAAATAACCCTTGATATCTGGTAAAGCAAGTCTTCCCACCTTGTTCTTCAATAGTATCATGATTTTTTTCTGTTTTCCATTATGATTTCTTCTTCTGGCCCATTAGTTATTTAGAAGTTATATCTTAATTCAAAAATAAGAGGCTTTTCTAATTATCATTTGGTTATAAGTTTTTAGCACAATTACACTGCAGTTTGAGGATATACTCCATAGAATTTCAGTCCTGTGTAATTAGTTAACACTTGCATTTTCACCCAGTACGTGGTCAATTGTTGGAAATGCTCAGTATGTGCTTGAAAATAATGTATATTCTGCAGCTATTGGGTGCAGTTTTCTATATATATCTTTTAGGTCAAATTTATTCATTGTGTTTTTCAACTCTTCTATATCCTTAATGATTTTTCTGCTTGCTTGTTCTGTCAATTGCCAAGAAATTTCAGACTTATTGACTTTTCCTTGTATCGAATTTTGCTTTAAAGATCTTTAATATTATTTTATCAAATTTTGCCTTAAAGATCTTTAATATTATTTTGGCTGTCTTATTAATTGTATAAAATTTTAGAATTATTACATATTTCTAGTGTATTGAATCTTTTTAAATTATGAAGTGATTATCTTATTATCAGAAATTGCTATAGTTACCCCTGCTTTCTTTTGGCTAACATTTACATGATATACCTTTTCCATCATCTTGTTACCATGATTTCTGTAACGTTATGTTCTATCTCTGATATAAGAGACATCTCTTGTAAACATCAAATTGTTAGATTTTAAAATCTACTCTGTAATCTTTGTTTTTGAAATGGAGCACTTAGTCTATTTGAACTTAATGTAACTACTCATATCTTTGGATTTAAATCTGCCATCTTATTTTGTTCTTTCTGTCTCTCTTGTTGATTCTTTTTCAGTCCTCTTATGTCTTATTTAGGACTGAGTTTTTTAAATTTAAACTTTTCTCCTTTACTAATTTGGAAGTTAGGTACTCTTTTTCTATACTGTAAATGATTATCCTAGAAATTACAGTGTTCATCCTTTCAAGCTATAGTGTTACCCTCCTTCTGAACAATAAAATAATCTTAGAACATGTTAATTATTTTACTGCCATACTGAGTTTTGTGTTATTACTGAAGTCCAAAGTCTCACCTAAATATCTTCTAAATCAGCTGTGGGGAGACTCAGTATGATTGCTCCTAAGGTAAAATTCGTCTCCAGCTTGAACCTGTGGAATCAAACAAATTATGTGCTTCCAAAATACAAGACGGGACAGGAATGGGACAGACATTCTCATTCCTAAAGGGAGAAATAGGAAAGAAGAAAGGAGTGTTAGATCCGAAAAACGTTGGCAACCCACTCCAGTGTTCTTGCCTGGAGAATCCCAGGGATGGGAGAGCCTGGTGGGCTGCCGTCTATGGGGTCTCACAGAGTCGGACACAACTGAAGTGACTTAGCAGCAGCAAGACAAACTTTGAGATACTAAGGCTCAAGAATAATCCTGTTTGGCTTCATGCTCTGCTTCCCTGAGCAACCAGGGCAAAGGTCCTGCTCTCAAAACTGCTGGGTAGAGGAGGGTCACATCTCTCCCACCACCCCCCTGGGACCCTGGTAGGCCAGAATTCCATCCCCAGGACTTCATCTAGTGGGAGTGTAGTGTTGGCCTCCTCCCAAGGGTTTGGCAGGCAGAAACTGAGGCTGGCCTGACGATCTCTGAGTCACCTTCATAATCTTTCTTCCCTTGTTTTAAGGAATAACATATATTTGCAGTGGATTGCTCTGTGGTCCTATCCTGTAAAAGCCAAGAAGTCTGACAGCCTTCCTTCATTTTATCCTATCTTTATCCCTTTCATTTCAAACTGGCAGTGTCTTTGCTGGGATGTCTGATTAGGTCCATGTTTCACCCCCATGCTAATCTCCTTAACTATCAGATGTGCACCACATCCTTAAAGTTCTCTTTTGAGCATGTTTTCTCATTTTTGTAATATGAGAATTTTCTAAATTTGTAAGTTCTGATTCCTTTTGCTTAACGATTTTGCCTTCAGTTCATTTCTCTTGTCTTGCATTTTACTTCAGGCAGCCAGGAGAAACCAAGACTCTTATTTAACACTTTGCTTAGATATCTCAGCTATCAAATTTCATCACTCACAAGCTCTACTTTCCACAAAAAACTACAATATAAACACAATTCAACCAAGTTCTTTGCCACTTTTTAACAAAGATTACCTTTTCTCCAGTGCTCCTCATTTCTGTCTAAGACCCCATCAGGATGGCCTTTACCGTCCATATTTCTGCGTTTGGTAATTCATGTATTTTCTATTAAAAATGGAAGTCTTCTCTACAGCTCTCTTCTCTCTTTCTGATTTCTTACCAGAATTGCCTCTAAAATCTCTTCATGGCTGTATTGGCTTCTTCTAGGATGCACCTCAGAGCTGTTTCTACCTCTACTCCACTAGCCAATTCCAAAGGTCCTTTTATATTTTTTGGTATTTGTTACAGTATCTCTCAGTCCCCAGTTCTCTCTTTAATTAGGCTACTATAGCAGACTACTGTAAAGTGAGAGACTTAAAACAACAAATGTTTATTTCTCACAGTTCTGGAGGATGGAAGTTTCAGATCAGGGTGCCAGTAGAGTCCGGTTCTGGTAAGAGCCTTTTTGGTTTGCAGATAATCACCTTCTTGCTTTATTCTCACGTGGTGGAGAGAGAACATTAATCTCACCACGGGCATTCTACCCTTATCTCCTCAGTTCAGTTCAGTTCAGTCACTCAGTCATGTCCGACTCTTTGCAACCCCATGAATTGCAGCACGCCAGGCCTCCCTGTCCATCACCAACTCCCAGAGTTCACTCAAACTCATGTGCATCGAGTCGGTGATGCCATCCAGCCATCTCATCCTCTGTCGTCCCCTTCTCCTCCTGCCCTCAATCTCTCCCAGCCTCAGGGCCTTTTCCAATGAGTCAACTCTTCGCATGAGGTGGCCAAAGTACTGGAGTTTCAACCTCAGCATCAGTCCTTCCAATGAACATGCAGGACTGATCTCCTTTAGGATGAACTGGTTGGATCTCCTTGCAGTCCAAGGGACTCTCAAGAGTCTTCTCCAACACCACAGTTCAAAAGCGTCAATTCTTCGATGCTCAGCTTTCTTCACAGTCCAACTCTCATATCCATTTATGACCATTGGAAAAACCATAGCCTTGACTAGATGGACATTTGTTGGCAAAGTAATGTCTCTGCTTTTGAATATGCTATCTAGGTTGGTCATAACTTTCCTTCCAAGGAGTAAGCGTCTTTTAATTTCATGGCTGCAATCACCATCTGCAGTGATTTTGGAGCCCCCCAAAATAAAGTCTGACACTGTTTCCCCATCTATTTCCCATGAAGTGATGGGACCAGATGCCATGATTTTCATTTTCTGAATGTTGAGCTTTAAGCCAACTTTTTCACTCTCCTCTTTCATTTTCATCAAGAGGCTTTTTAGTTCCTCTTCACTTTCTGCCATAAGGGTGGGGTCATTTGCATATCTGAGGTTATTGATATTTCTCCCTGCAATCTTGATTCCAGCTTGTGCTCCCTCCAGCCCAGCATTTCTCATGATGTACTCTGCATATAAGTTAAATAAGCCATGCCATGTGGGGCCACCCAAGACGGCCAAATCATGGTGGAGAGGTCTGACAGAATGTGGTCCACTGGAGAAGGGAATGGCAAACCACTTCAGTATTCTTGCCTTGAGAACCCCATGAACAGTATGAAAAGGCAAAATGATAGGATCCTGAAAGAGAAACTCCCCAGGTCAGTAGGTGCCCAATATGCTACAGGAGATCAGTGGAGAAATAACTCCAGAAAGAATGAAGAGATGGAGCAAAAGCAAAAAGAACACCCAGTTGTGGATGTGACTGGTGATAGAAGCAAGGTCCAATGCTGTAAAGAACAATATTGCATAGGAACCTGAAATGTTAGGTCCATGAATCAGGCAAATTGGAAGTGGTCAACAGGAGATGGCAAGAGTGAACGTCGACATTCTAGGAATCAGTGAACTCAAATGGACTGGAATGGGTGAATTTAACTCAGATGACCATTACATCTACTACTGCAGGCAGGAATCCCTCAGAAGAAATGGAGTAGCCATCATGGTCAACAAAAGAGTCCGAAATGCAGTACTTGGATGCAATCTCAAAAATGACAGAATGATCTCTGTTTGTTTCCAAGGCAAACCATTCATTCAATATCACGGTGATCCAAGCCTATGCCCCAACCAGTAAAGCTGAAGAAGCTGAACAGTTATATGAAGACCTACAAGACCTTCTAGAACTAATACCCCCCAAAGATGTCCTTTTCATTATAGGGGACTGGAATGCAAAAGTAGGAAGTCAAGAAACACCTGGAGTAATGGGCAAATTTGGCCTTGGAATATAGAATGAAGCAGGGCAAAGGCTAATAGAATTTTGCCAAGAGAATGCACTGGTCATAGCAAACACCCTCTTCCAACAACACAAGAGAAGACTCTACAGATGGACATCACCAGATGGTCAACACTGAAATCAGGTTGATTATATTCTTTGCAGCCAAAGATGGAGAAGTTCTATACAGTTAGCAAAAACAAGACCGGGAGCTGACTGTGGCTCAGATCATGAACTCCTTATTGCCAAGTTCAGACTGAAATTGAAGAAAGCAGGGAAAACCATTAGACTTTCAGGTATGACCTAAATCAAATCCCTTATGATTATACAGTGGAAGTGACACATAGATTTAAGGGACTAGACCTGATGGACAGAGTACCTGATGAACTATGGACAGAGGTTCACGACATTGTACAGGAGACAGGAATCAAGTCCATCCCCATGGAAAAGAAATGCAAAAAAGCAAAATGGATGTCTGGGGAGGCCTTACAAATAGCTGTGAAAAGACAGGAAGCAAAAAGCAAAGGAGAAAGGAAAGATGTACTCAATTGAATGCAGAGTTCCAAAGAATAGCAAGGAGAGATAAGAAAGCCTTCTCCAGCGATCAATGCAAAGAAATAGAGGAAAACAATAGAATGGGAAAGACTAGAGATCTCTTCAAGAAAACTAGAGATACAAAGGGAACATTTCATGCAAAGATGGGCTCAATAAAGGACAGAAATGGTAGGGACCTAACAGAAGCAGAAGATATTAAGAAAAGGTGGCAAGAATACACAGAAGAACTGTACAAAAAAGATCTTCATGACCCAGATAATCACAATGGTGTGATCACTCACCTGGAGCCAGACATCCTGGAATGTGAAGTCAAGTGGGCCTTAGAAAGCATCACTATGAACAAAGCTAGTGGAGGTGATGGAATTCCAGTGGAGCTATTTCAAATCCTGAAAGATAATGCTGTGAAAGTGCTGCACTTAATATGCCAACAAATTTGGAAAACTCAGCAGTGGCCACAGGACTGGAAAAGGTCAGTTTTCATTCCAATCCCAAAGAAAGGCAATGCCAAAGAATGCTCAAACTACCGCACAATTGCACTCATCTCACATGCTAGTAAAGTAATGCTCAAAATTCTCCAAGCCAGGCTTCAGCAATACGTGAACCGTGAACTTCCAGATGTTCAAGCTGGTTTTAGAAAAGGCAGAGAAGCCAGAGATCAAATTGCCAACATCTGCTGGATCATGGAAAAAGCAAGAGAGTTCCAGAAGAACATCTATTTTTGCTTATTGACTATGCCAAAGCCTTTGACTGTGTGGATCACAATAAACTGTGGAAAATTCTAAAAGAGATGGGAATACCAGACCACCTGACCTGCCTCTTGAGAAACCTATATGCAGGTCAGGAAGCAACAGTTAGAACTGGACATGGAACAATAGACTGGTTCCTAATAGGAAAAGGAGTACATCAAGGCTGTATATTGTCACCCTGCTTATTTAACTTATCTCCTCATCTAAACCTTAATTACCTCCCAAAGGCCCACTTCCCCAAACTAACACATTGAGAACTATAACTTCAACATATGAATTTTGGGAGGAACGCAAACATTCAATCCATGGCAACTACTCTATCTATTGATAAATTATACCTCCCCCTAATGCTATTTCTCACCAAAATCTATGTCACAGCATGCATCTCAATTGTTCACTCTTTTCTTTATTTAATTCTTTTCGGCATTATCCACTAAAATGTGTGCATCATTAGGCAGAAATCACAATTTCAGAGTCCAACACCAGTTTCTGGCACATTGAGGTGATCTACAAATAATTGTTGATCGAAGGAATAGCAGATATAAGTTTGTTACATCTGTTATCTTATTTAATCCTCACAGCATCCCTGTTACATAAGTACTATTGCTTCCACTTAACAGAAGGGGAAACTAAGACTCAGAGGGAAATGATTTTTCTGAAACTAATTAACTCACAAACAGGAAAGTAGTTTCTGGTCCCAGGCTCTGCTGCTGTTGCTGCTGACAGAAGCAAGCTTCAGGTCTGGGACTCTCTGCTGCTTGATCTCTTCATCATGTCCAACTCCTTGCAATCCCATGGACCACAGCTGACCAGGCTCCTCTGTCCATGGGATTCTCCAGGCAAGAATATTGTAGTGTGTTGCCATGCTCTCCTCCAGAATATCTTCCTGACTCAGGGATTGATTCTGTGTCTCCTGCAAACCCAAGAAGTCCCAGGCTATCTTCCTCCAAAGTCTGTATGCTTGACCCTACATTATACCTACTTTTTAAAAAATCTGTTAAATGATAATCCAAATTAGGAAAATTCCTAATTGGAGTTGGGGGATTCATGTTGAAGGCAATAATTCTCTTTTCAAAGAAATTAATGAAGAGATTGATTTGACTATCAAGTATGATTCTATTTAGAAATCAGTTTTTTTCTAAGAAAATAGAGCTTTATTATTATGTAACAGTAAGTAACTGAAAGTTATATTCTGTTAATAGAAATTTGTTTTAAAAGAAAATTATTCTAGAATATATTTAGTTCTAACAAGCTGCATTTCCAAAAATATTTACAAGTAGAGAAAATGGTTTATTGAGTTAAATTAGAAGTAATCTAATAATATAGAAATATCATTTATGTTTGGATTTGTTTCTTTAGAGCCAGTAGAAGAATATCTAAAATCAAGATCTATTAGATCTTTTCATTATCTTAAGGATATACCTGAGGTAGGTTTAATTTGTATACTTACAGTTATTTAATAGAAATACAGATTATCTCTAATAGTTTTATGCATTTTTCTCTAAATCTGAAATTCAAATGAATTTTAAGATTCAGAAGGACAAAATTTTAAATGATTTCACCTCTTATATTATGTAAAACTTTAAATATGGAAATAATAAAGAAAATAATATATTTGTTTTACAGGCAATACAGTAAAAATTATTTATTGAATGTGTGAAGCACTAGCATTTCTCATAAAGTCTGTTAAGACAGGCCTCATAGAAAACTACATACATAACTTAACTATTTTATTTTAATTTAGAATATGAAAATATGCATCCATTTGTTAATCTTTTGATATGTAGCCAAGACCATTTTTGTTATAGTTATTTAGCTCGTAGAATTACAATAATGATGATTATATTAGGTTTAGAAACAATTCTATTGGGAAATTTTTTTTTTAATTTGTTTTACTGAAGTATAGCTTGTTTTCAATGTTGTGTTAATTGGTGCTGTATAACCAAGTGATTCAGTTATACATACATATACATTCTTTTTCATATTCTTTTGCATTATGGTTTACCACAGATATTGAATATGGTTCTCTTGCCACACAGTAGGACCTTGGTGTTCATCCATTCTACATATGTGGTGCTTGCATGCTTATTTGCTTCAGTTGTGGCTGACACTTTGTGACCCTATGCACTGTAGCCTGCCAGGCTCCTCTGTCCACGGGATTCTCCAGGCAAGAATACTGGAGTGGGTTGCCATTCCCTCTTCAAGGGGATCTTCCTGATCCAGGGATGGAACCCACCTCTCCTGTATCGCAGACAGATTCTTTACCCCCTGAACCACCTAGGAAGCCCTATTCTACATATAATAGTTTGCATCTGCTAAGCCCAAACTCCCAATTCATCCCTCCCCAACACCTCTCCCTCTACGCAGCCCCAAGTGTGTTCTCTATGTCTGTAGTAACAACACTACTGACTCTCGCTGACTGCTTGAGCAGAGGTACACAGGCATCCTGTAAAGTGCCCAACCAGCATTGACCATTGAACATGACTGGAAATCATTCAGGTTTTATTAGAAAAAGAAATTAATACAGAGAATCATCAAAGGAAATTCAAAAAGAGTCTCTTAGGTGTTAATTATTATTAACACAGTTTATTGCAAATATGGAGAATGAAACATGAAGAAATACATACTTTGCACCATAATTAATAACAAATTATCATTTTGTTGGATAGTTACTGCTTTTTATAATTTTAAAAAATATTGATAAAATACAGTGTCTGGATTATTAGTTTTATCCTATTGACATGTGGCTAATAAGAGCACTAAGTCCTTCCACCCATTCTTCCTGTTCTAATTTCCTCTTTGCAGAAGCAATCAAGTTTAATCTTTGGCAGTTTCAATTCCTTTTATGATTAACTATGATTCTAAAGAATGAGCTTCTACTGCTATTTTTTTTATTTATCAATTTTAAGCAGTATTGGGGCTTCCCTGGTGGCTCAGAGGGTAAAGCATCTGCCTGCAATGCAGGAGACCTGGGTCCGATTCCTGTGTCGGAAAGATCCCCTGGAGAAGGAAATGGCAATCCACTCCAGTACCCTTGCCTGGAAAATCCCATGGATGGAGAAGCCTGGTAGGCTACAGTCCATGGGGTCACAAAGAGTCAGACACGACTGAGCAACTTCACTTTAAGCAGTGTTTACTACATAATCAAAGACAAAAATTTGAATTAGCTTGTTTATACTGCTCTACATCTCACCTCTCTCCCTCTTTCCTCTTCTGGATCTATGATAGTTGCTTTTCTGCTTCTTCTATTTTAACTTTTGTACCTTGAAATAGTATATCTAAATACGTTCTTCTTTCCTATTAACTGTAACCAATAACTCCTGATTTCTCTTGTACATCACATGAAAGATCTTAGCACGTTTAGCCTTTCCTCCACATCATCTTCCCTAGGTCAAGTGTATATTTATTCTTATATTTTGAGGTTAATGATTATATTCATTTTTCAACTCTGATTAAGCCTTTATATTTTGCCTGTAGGTTAATTCTAAAACTAAAAATACTATAATCAGAACTTATTATTATATTTTTTAAACTGTTTATTGTAGAATAAAGTAATGTGCTAGAATTGTGTTTCTTCTCATTGGGTACATTATTCTCCATAAGTTACTAAAAAATAATGCCATTAGTTTCCTTCATGTTTAGACCTTGACTGTCTTGTGTACTTTTTCTGGAATTCCTAGTTGCCTTTCTTTTTTCTTGTGGCAAATGATAATAATAGTAAAAATCTATATAGTACTTGAGAGTGCCCAGCACTATTCAAATATGTATATATATCCCAGGTGGCTCAGTGATAAAGAATCCGCCTGCTAATGCAGAAGACTTAGAAGACACAAGTTTGATCTCTGAGTCGGGAACATCCCCTGGAGTAGGAAATGGCAACCCACTCCAGTGTTCTTGCCTGAAAAACTCCATAGACAGAGGAGCATGGCTGGCTACAGTCCGTGGGGTTACAAAGAGTTGGACAGACTGAAGCAACTTAGTGCATACAGCTATTTGTTATCATAGTTAGATATACCAAATGTGAATACTCAAGTAAAAAGTATTTATCAATATAGACATGGAAAAATAATTTCTAAAATAGTTTCTCCTTTTCTTCATGTGTAGACAGAATATGCTAAGCCCTTCCAGGAATTATATTCACAGCATAGACACCAATGTAGAAGAACATTGTGTTCTACGGTCTTTTCTTCTGTACCCAGCAATCAGTCTCATGCATACAAGAAAGAAGACTCTATTTACAGGTATAGATATTGTGTGTTTATATTGAAATAACTGAAACTTAACTGCATCTAACTTTAAGATATAAACATTCAGAAACCTTTAACCAAGAAATAGCAGTGTCTAATCATATGACATGTTATTTTGCTGCTTAATAACATCTGAAGACTCTATTCCAAAAATGGTAAAGTCTAGATTCCTGAGTATGGCATATAATATCTTTCCGGCCGTGTATTCTGTCCTTTACTGATTCTAATCACAATGAATAAATAGTCTGTTCCAATGGCTATGTGATTTGACCCAATCTATTCTCTATGCTTAGAACATACTTCTCCACCTGATAGATTCCTATTTATCTTGAATCGTCTCAGATAGCAAGAAGTCCATCAGTAAGGCAGCTCCAGGTTAACTCAGGTATTTAGTGATGTCATCGCATATGCAGCTTCTCAGTCCTCCTCAACTGTCTCACCAAGTAGTTTGTCCTTCTAGCCTTGCTAGATAAGGTGTCTTTATCTTATAAAATGTCCTACAGCCTTGCCATATAAGATGGTGACTACTATTCAACAAAACTGGAAACACCCAATGAAAAAGAGATAAGCTCTTTGACTCTTTGGTAAAAATGAGGAAAATGCTCTCCAACGCCATCTAAAGACCTCCTCTGGTGTCTCCTTGGCTAGAAAAGCTTCATGCACCCATACCTAAAATGAGGGAGTTTGAGGGAGAATGGATACATGTATATGTGTGGCTGAGCCCCTTCACTGCTCACCTGAAACCATCACAACATAGTTAATTAGCTATACCCCAATACAAAATAAAAAGGTTTTAAAAATAAAAATTAAAAACCAATAAATGATTATCTGCTTTTAATATGATCCACAGTATGAAATATTAATACTTTTTATATTACAAAGATTGATGTCTTTATCTATGGAGCAGAAGATTCAGATTCATAGATCCCTAACTATTTGTCTTTCTACTAGTTGAAATTGATTGCAGTATTTTAGTGCTTTGAATAGTTACTACTAAGGATCTATGTGACACACTCTCTTCTGCTTTTTAAGATGTTGGTCAGGAGATGCTAAATTGATTTAGTATCTGAACTGATGGGTTGTAGGTCACATTTTGAAAAGCACAGCCTTAGCGCATTCAAGATTCAGTCCCTTGATTTAGGAAGGAGCCCAACCTCCCTTGGAGAAAAATGAATAGGATCAGAGTTCTGTTAGCAAAAAAAAAAAAAGTGGGTGGGGGGAGTCTTAAGTAGGCAACCCTCTGTTTACCACTTATCCTTTAAGATTCTACTGAGATATCACATTCTCTCTGAAGTATTCCTTAACAGCAGTGGCAAACTGTTCTACTCTTTCAGGAAAGCAAATTTCTCTTTATAAAATTTCTTGAGTCTCTCTACAGAAGAAGTGTTGTATTCTTTTATCAAAGTTCCAAATTAAGACTTTTGGGAAAGTTGACAACCTGCATACAGGTTTATCCTGGCTAAAGTAAGTAACAAAAAGAAGAAAAATAGAGAAGAAAAATTCATTTACTTGAAACTAGAACAGTTTATCTCAAACTCAAAGAAAATCTGCTATGTATTACATATGAAAGTCTGAAAAGACTACAGAAGTCAATGCACAATTCCTGTTCTATAAAAAAGGAGGGGGGGAATATTGAAGGAGCCAGTAGAAAATATTCTGAAAATACTTCTGTTAAGCACCATTTCCCTACCCAGCCCCGACTCCCACCACAAACACACTCACACACTCAAAGAAAAAGGTTTATAAACAATGATGAATCATATGAATATGGAAAATCTTCCCCTTTGGGATCCCTTTCCTCACTGTAAATCACAGCATTCCAAGTCTGTGTTAGCAATATTTTTAAGATTGCTTTGGATGTTCTCAGTTAGGGAGAAAACCTCCTAACTTGGAGGAACAAGGTCTTAAAAGGAGAATTGGTAACAGAAGAGACCAGATGCAATTTTTTAGGAATCATCTTTGCAAGTGTGAGTAATAGCCACCTAGATACTGTTTAAAAAAAAAAAAAAAAATGCCCCCATCCAACAGTCCAAGAGCCATGCAGTCATTCTTTGATTGAATTCCTCACCAGACTGAGTTGCTTACCCCAAGAGAGAGGTAAAAAACTGGATCTCAGTGGCAACTCACCTGTAAATGGACAGAGAACCCACCACTACTACCAAATTAGAGTCATTGAAGAGGTTTCACAAAACATTCAGTGCACAGGAAAATTTCCTCATGATTTTTCAGGGCTCCACCTCCTTTACCAGTTAACTCAGATAGCTGAATGCCCACACTGATAATGTAAAGTAAAAATATCTGGATTTACCTGTTAATTTTTAAGGAGAGAATTTAATAATATTCAGGTAAACAGAGAGAACATCCCAAGAAAATATACCCCTATTATTTGGGGGATAATATCAAGGCCAGATTAACGTGTCCTGATTCAAAGGTAAGTAGATGAAAAAAATAAAAACAAAACATGGCCCCTATCAACAATTCTACAACAAAGGAAATAATTTAAAATATGGCTAATGGCTACATTTTGACTAAATGTGTAACCCATGAAATAGGAGAAAAGTTAGACAATAATTGCTTCATGTGCTCAAGAAATCAAAGAAAATAAAGATCCTATGAAATAAGATTTGAAAATACAAAAGATAATTGCTGAGGATGAAATGGTGCTATCAGAGTTAACAATATTTTTAAGGAAGTAAGTAGTGATGATGCAGAACTGACAGATATATTAAAAGTAGTGGAGTAGAATAAACATGGAGTAAGCCAAACTGAGGATCTAAAGAGCAAGTTTAGGAAAATCGCATGCAATGCAATATGAAAGGATAAAAATATGATTGGATTAGACAAGATAGTATATTAACAGAAGAGAAAAGATATCCAACATGGAGATAATTGGTGTAAAGAAGAAAACAGAACAGACTGAATGAACTGACTTTAATATACCGTGGCAATTTGTTGTGCTCAGAGAGTTATAGGTGTGCTGAAATCTTTTAGGCACTTAAAGATTGCTCAGGCGGCTGTATGGTAGCCAGGCTATGAGTGTCCTCAAGTGTTTATCCTGGTATACTGAACAAAGAATACTAACTAAAATGTCACTATGTGGGAAAAAGGGAAACATTGCATAGAATACAAACTACTTGAGAGCAAGAGAAAAAGCTGAATTTACTGCTTACAACATGTGTGTCTGGGAACATATTTAAGAAAGTAGAGAAATGCTGGAGTGGCCAGCAGTCATATTTGGAAGAGTTCAATCTTGGACACTTTATTCATGCCAAGTGGCAAGACCTAACTGACCATTTGCATATGCTAAATGACCTCTCTCTGTGCCAAGTATTTAACCATCTGAGGCTTCCTACTGGGCTTTCCCTGGTGGCTCAACTGGTAAAGAATCAGCCTGCAATGAGGGATACCTGGGTTCAATCCCTGCATTGGGAAGATCCCCTGAGGAAAGGAACGGCTACCCACTCCAGTATTCTGGCCTGGAGAATTCCATGGACTGTATAGTCCATGGGGTCGCAAAGAGTTGGACCCGACTGAGCAGCTTTCACTTTCACTGACTAATGATGAGTTTACATATTAGAGAGATTTGCAAATTTGGGAATGCCTTTCTGCAACAAAAATCTCCAAGACCTGTTTTATGTTTGATCTGTCTTAGCCAAACATTAGATTCTTGATCTCAGTCTTTTCCAGTTCTATTTTGTTTATTTGTTTTTACTAAACAGCTGCTACAGATCAAGCATGAAACCAAGTACTTTGTATGTTATTTTTCAATGTAAAATATTTTATACAAAATATTTTGTAAATACCATAATACATATGTACCTCTTATGAAAATCTTTTAAAATTTCAGCTCAAACTGGGAAAAAAAAAAACAAAAAACCTAGGGAATCACTTGAATTGTTTGGTCACTCAGAAGATTATGTTATTGGAGCAAAAATTCACAGCCACTTTAGGTTTAAAACAGCTCTTCTGTTTCTTTCTATGATGGTATCTGAGCGAGGGACTCACTGGACTTTGTGACATTGAGAAAAAGGTATTTGGCCAACGATCTTGGTCAGTGCCTTTGGACTGCTGGCCTCATTTCTAGATGTTCTGTGGCTACTGACACTTGTGGTTCATGAACTTACAGCCTATTCTCTCTGAACTTGGATAGGGTCCACTCTCAGGTATCATTAGAACAGTAGAACTCAGTGAGTTCCTGTTGTGTCTTCATCTGTTCTTAGACTGTCTGTTTATACCTCACCCAAGGGAAGCCTTTGCTGCGGCTTACCCCTGTGATAGTAAGCTTGTTGGCAAGCCTAATCCGGGTGTTCATGTCACTTCTGGACCCATGGAGATCTGGAATGAAAGCTATTCTGCCTGACCACATCATTTCATCCTGATAATAAAGCTAAGGTGACCCTGTGTTGGCAGGAAGCTCCCGGAAAAGAACTATTGTCCCAGAATCTCAACAAGATGTGGCACATATACCTGTCTTCCTTTGCTGGTCTCCTCAACCTACATAATGTACTTCCTCCCCACTCAAAAACCAAACAGACACACGTATTACTGCCTTGCTTCCACCCCTGCTTTTGCTTTTTTCTAACACAAACCAAGCAGCAAATGATGGTCTTATCAGGTTGAAAGTATGGCAGGGGATCTGAGGGAGATATTAGCAGCAGTTATTTTGAGGAATGGATTAGATAGACAAGAAGGGATACGCTGAAACCAGTCCTATAAACATTTATGCTGAACTTCTACTCATTTACAGAATAAAATCTTCTGATTTCAATTATTTTAGTACAAAAGAAAATGAATCCATCAGAAATGATCAACTAAATGAGTATTCAGTAAGACAGAAAAGCCTGCTCCCATTGTGCTTTGAGGATGAACTGATAAAGCCAGATGCCAAGATAATCGACATTGGTCTGGTAAAGACAGTAACTTCTCACACGGTAATAAAAACATCTATTTATACTACTGTTCAGTAAACTTATGTATTATTACTACTTGTAGGCATATCGTATCCTAGTGACCAGAATCTTTGATAAATTCTTCTTACCTTTTGGCTTCATATTCTGAAGTGACAACAACATGGATTCTTAATATTCTTTTTAGAACCTCCATTCCCAACCAGAGGATTCCTTGGCACCAGCTGAAAAATTTGTGTTTTCCTTTTATGAAGGATTTATCAAATTTTCTTGATTATAAAAGAAATATAAAACAAAGATGGTGTTTTTTTTTTAATGAGTTGATTATGTTTCACTTCTCTATCAATCTATTCTATTTCAACCAGAAGAAGCTTTTATTAAAGGTGATTTGGTAGCTCAGAGTCTCTAGGAATGCTGGACAGACAATATGGCTGGAAAGCTATTCAATCAGGACTCACCCTATTACAGCCACAGCTTGCTCTACTGGGGCCCATGCTCTTGTCACAGACAAAAGAAGTTTACAATTCTGATGCTGGGCAGTAGACACTGCTTCTAAGAACTTTGCCCACTGCTGCCTTTCAGCTAGCTGTATCTATCACCAGCCTCACTAGAACAGTTTTCGCAATGCCTGCTTTTCACAGTGCTTGCTTTTTCTGAACTGAAGACTGTCTTAAGTGTATCCAAGTGGCAGAGCCTAGGCCACATGCCTATGCCCTAATCTTAAGGGAAGCTGATAAAGCGAGTTTTTGCCTCTACCTAAGGGTACATTCGGAGAAGGCAATGGCACCCCACTCCAGTACTCTTGCCTGGAAAATCCCATGGATGGAGGAGCCTGGTGGGCTGTAGTCCATGGGGTCGCTAAGAGTCGGACACGACTGAGAGACTTCCCTTTCACTTTTCACTTTCATGCATTGAAGAAGGAAATGGCAACCCACTCCAGTATTCTTGCCTGGAGAATCCCAGGGACGGGGGAGCCTGGTGGGCTTCCGTCTAAGGAGTAGCACAGAGTCGGACACGACTGAAGCGACTTAGCAGCAGCAGCAAGGGTACATTGGGCTTCCCTGGTGGCTCAGTGGTAAAGAATCTGCCTGCAATACAGGAAATGAGAGTTCGATCCCTGGGTCAGGAAGATCCCCTGGAGAAGGAAATGGCAACCCACTCCAATATTCTTCCCCCGGAAATCCCATGGACAGAGGAACCTGGCAGATTGCAGTCCTTGGGGTCACAAAGAGTCAGACAGACTCAGGGACTGAACATGTATGCAAGGGTACATTCCCTAAGGTACTGGACAGACCAAAAATTTGACAAACCTCTACTACTGTGGCTAAATAGGTAACATTGGCATCACTGGTGGATTAAAAAACTAGATCTTTTGTCATTTTTTTCAGTAATCATAAGTATTAATATGCCTTTCACACTTAGGTCATTAATATACAATTAGATGATCATTAATTTCTTACTTTGTTAATTATATTTCTAAAAGAAAAGTAGCAATCATTGACTTAAAGTTTACAAACTAAATACTGGTAATATTTATATTTGATGAGTAATCTGTGGATTTAATTTTTTTATCTTACAATGGAAATGTGTAAGAGAGTTCAGTGAGTAGATCATACATACAGATTTTGCTACTACTGTGTGATAAAAATAGTCTATTTTTAAGTCAATCTACTACTTTGGCTCTTTTATTTCACAGATGTAATATATTGAGCACTTTTTATTGTGTTAAATTGTGCTATATGTTGGGATACAATAACGAATGTAAGTCTTTTAAAGAAAATTTTACACTTTCTGAATTTATTAGAATATTCAGACTTTGTAATTTTGGCTTATAATCAGTTATGTAATCAGTTTCTTTTGATCTTTGACTCAATCTATTGTTTGGTATGCTGCTTATTTCTGGGCATGGAAACCTAAGAAATGCCAGGACAATGTTCCATGCTACCAAATGTCATATTACCCAGTGACAGCACCAAACATTTCTTTACATCTCATGCTATTTCAGAAAGAATTTTAGGAGGCCATAAGTTCAGATTTTACCCCTAACATTGCAACAGAGTACTAAGAGAAGGAAGTGTATAACACACAAGGACATCTTTTTGTTAGGTTTAAATACTATTATTGCTTATAGTAAAAACTTCTATGTAGTTACTTTTAGAATATTTTGCCATTTTATTTTATGTTTTAAACTACTTAGCCTTCTTGCCTCAATAGACAGATAACAAAGACTCTTTTCCTTAATCCACAGGGGAAAAATGATACAAATCCCATAATGTTCCATGAGGCTGGATATGTACAAATGTTACTTTTGACAAAAAATAGGCTTCCTCCCCATTTTATGAAAAATGGAAATGGCAGCCCATATGAAAGATCAAATGTTGTTTTACAAAGAAATTGTGAAATGCTTAAATCTGTAGCTAGAGATCAATCTATTACTCCTTCCAAAACCCAAAGAACTCTGCCTACAACACAGAAGAAAGACATACCAGCAATATCTTTTAAAGTCAGCGATAGGGTTGTAGATGATAAACTAAGGAAGAAAACTAGGAAGCAGACATTCGAAAACATATCTTGGGATAAACTCTATAATTTTTCACAGACATTTTCTAGCTTAACAAAAAAATTTGTGGGTTTCCTTGATAAAACTGTTATTCAAGAAATGAGTGCTAAAACTGGAAAATTTGAAAAAATGTTTTCTACAGTAAAACCAGTGAGCGAATTCAGTGCCTCACCTTTCAAATATTACTCAAAGCCTTCAAGAAATATACTCAAAGTCCATAAAATAAATAATGTAACACCATTGGATGATTTGTTAAACTTGTCAAGTAAAAAATAAGCACCTCATAAAATATTGTTTATTCCGCATTTTGGGGGTAACAAGAAGCAAATAACAAAGTTAGAAGATCACAGAAGAAATTCTTGTCTAAATGGTAATATTCTAGTGGATGGTAGAAGAGAACAAAGCGTAGAAGTTGAAATTACAAACCAACAGTGATATAATATTTTTAGTAAATAAGAGGATAAAATTAGGAAATAATGATCACCAAGAGGAACTAGTTCTGAAATTTCTCTTATCTCAATTAGATTACTCAGTCATCAGCATTCCTACAGTTAAGTATGATTCAAGACCAAGAATGGTATAGACTGACTCTGGATATTTGCTATTGGAAGCCAAATAACATCAAAAACTTTGTTCCATAACTGGATATCAAATAAAACAATATACCATTAACTTGATAGATGTGGAATTAATTGTATAAAAGCATTTTAGATAATTGATGGAAACTATTACAATATTATATTAGCAATTCATGAAATTAAAAGGCTTTTCAAAATTTCAAATATCTTTTTGTTAGTAAATGTTGAAACTTCTTTACTATATATAATGCCTTTATCAAGTGTGACTTTGACTTTTTTCTGAATTGTTAAACAATTTAAAAGCACAACTGATCCTTAGTAACTAAATAATTTTGGTAGTAAATCCTATGAAAGATTGAAAATTTTAAATCAGTTGCTATTCTATTTATTCATTAACTTCTCATTAACTCAAACAGTAAAAAAGCAGAACTCAGAAACAAGTCGCATTTCAGGAGTTCATTGGTAATCTACTTGTTTAAGGACTTTTCTTTTTTAAAGTCCTAACTGTTAGCACTGGAGGAGAAGTGGGTTAATTAGAAGCATTTCAGTTAAAGGAAGGTTTTGGAGGTCTTTCGGAAACTTTCCGGAGAAGGCAACGGCACCCCACTCCAGTACTCTTGCCTGGAGAATCCCAGGGACAGAGGAGCCTGGTGGGCTGCCGTCTATGGGGTCGCATAGAGTCGGACACAACTGAAGCGACTGAGCAGCAGCAGCAGAAGCAGCGGAAACTTTCAAGAATGAGGAAGTGAACTTGTGCGGGTTTCCACTGTACTGCCTCTGTTTCCACTGTATTGTGTGGCATCAATGCTACTCTTGGGCATCTCTTCATGAGTAGAAGCAGATTTTGGTTCTCAAATAGGATGACAAGGAGAGAAAATGAAGATGGAGGAAAGAGAATGTTAACTGGAGACTCTGTAAATGAGAGAAGAACAAGAGAATAAAGATTCAAGATAAGGTGGTGGGTTCAGTTATGTAAGAAGTAATAGAGCTGCTGCTGCTGCTGCTGCTAAGTCGCTTCAGTTGTGTCCGACTCTGTGCGACCCCATAGACCCACAGCCCACCAGCCTCCCCCATCCCTGGGATTCTCCAGGCAAGAACACTGGAGTGGGTAGTAATAGAGTGGGAACACACAAATTTTTTTGGCTAATTACCTTTCTTTTGATTACTGGTGGAGAGGAGAAGCAGCAGCAGCTGCAGCTCAAAGTCATTAAGTCACCTTTCTTTTCAGAAAACAGAGATTGACCTTAATCTCTTTGCTTGCTTTATCCATTCTTCTCCTATCTCCACCCCACCACCATAGTCACTGAAGTAATCCCGACGGCTTACAGCAAAGCAAAATAGTTTCCCTAATTACCCTGCGGTCTCAGAAGAGAAAACACAGACTCTTAGCCACTAACAGTAAAAATGACAAGAAATAGAAAATATACCTAGTAATAGCACAAGTAATGATGGTAGGGTTTCCTGATATTCAGTACGAGAGAAACAGGTGTAGACCCTGAATCTGGGCAGTTATGAGTCAACTTGGACAAATAATGTCAACTATCTGAGTCTCACTTTTCTATATTCCTGCCTTAAGATGAGGACAACAATACCTTGATTTACAGTATGATTATTTTAAAGACTGGGCTTCCCTTGTGGCTCGGCTGGTAAAGAATCCACCTGGGTTTGATCACTGGGTTGGGAAGATCCCCCGGAGAAGAGAAAGGCTATCCACTCTAGCATTCTGGCCTGGAGAATTCGATGAACTGTATGGTCCACGGGATCACAAAGAGTCAGATACCAAAAAATGACTTTCACTTTCACTTTCGTTTTAAAGATTAAATAAACAATGTGGAGTCTCTTGAGTATGGTAAACATTTATTTATAATTCCCCTTTTATTCCCATCCTTTCTCCTATTCTTAATGTAAGTGTGTGTGCTAGTTGCTCAGTTGTGCCCGAATCTTTGTGACCCCGTGGACCATGGCCCACCAGGCTCCTCTATCCTTAGAATTTTCCAGGCAAGAATACTGGAGTGAATTGCCATTCCCTTCTCCAGCGGATCTTCCCAACCCAGGGATCAAACCCTGGTCTCCTGCATTGCAGGCAGATTCTTTACCATCTGAGCCACCAGGGAAGCTCATCCTTTCCCCTGCTCTTAATTTAAGAATAACTTCTTAAAAGATATTCCCAACGGTCTCTTACTACAACCTTTTCTAAATTAGAGGCTAAACCTAACTACAGTCAGTCTTCAGACTTTAGCCCAAAGTAGACTTAAATTAGAACTGAGGATTTTGTATGTTATTTTTGGAAGTTTCTGCCGCAGCATGTGAGTTTTATTTTTTAGAAGGGCACTAACTTAATTTAAAAATTCCATCTCACCGAGCATTGGCCATTGAAATAGCTAGACAGCTGGGAGCAGTGGGTTGTGGGAAGATGGTGATATAAGCTCACCACCTTTCTCTTCTACTCTCAGCTTTAATCTATTATCTCCTTAGCCAAACAGATGCTGGGATCTGCAAGAAGTGGGGTGCAAGTTTAGACAAGGTTTCTGTTCTAATGCTGAGATCTGAATATGGCTCTGGAGACCAGTCTCTGAGTTAGAAGGCAATAATGGAAATTGTGCTGTGTCTAGGGACTGGCTGGCAGTTGAAATCTGTAGATTACCCCAGGGAAAGATTGTCTCTGGTTCTCTGTAAGTGTTCCTGGTCTCGTTGGTCCCCAGGAGACTAAGAAGAAAACACTAAACCTATGAAAAAATCTGGAACTCAGAGAATTTTTCCTTGAGATGCCTCAGCAGAGGACCATATTCTGCTTGCTTTTATAGTACCAGCACATAATAAGAAGGACTTTACCTTCTACCATTTACACAGTTGTGGTCACTAAATGCTGCCATAAACAGACTTAAGCTTCTGAGAGCCATATAAGAAAAATAGCAACCCATCTAAAGGGTCACAGCAAGCAGATAGTGGCCATCCAGGCAGGACATAACACGGAAAAGGGCCTGAGAACTGACAGAGGTTTAACCTAGGGATGGAGAGTATTAAACAAACATAGTAATTTTGTGGGATTAGCAGTGAGAAAAAATTTGAAAAAAAAGAAGTTTTTTTCCTGTTTGCTTATCCTGCCAAGTCTAGCTCATTTAGCAATCAGCTATAAAATAAGTAGAACAGATTAAGATTCTGGAGGAGACAGGGATAACTTGATTTAAAAAAATAATAAAAAGCACTAAAGAAGATTCAAGTATATCACACACACACACAAAATACTGGTTGTGTGTATGACTCTCAATCACAATCTGAATTGATAGAATAGGTAACTATTAATTGAGTAGAAAATATAAGAAAGCTTCCAAAATAAGGGGAAATGCAATTTATAAAATATAAGAAAAATGAAAAAGAACATGATATAAAATCATAAAATATTGGTATCAAATATCTGTCATACTACATTTGAATTGCTTGAATTTTCCCTTTATTTTTTAAAAATTTACTCTTTTATTTTTGGCTACACTAGTTGCAGCGAGCAGGGGCTACTCTTCATTGAGGTGTGAAGGCTTCACTGCGGTTGGCTTCTCTTGTTGTGGAGCCCTAACTCTAGGCACTCAGATTTCTGTAGTTGCTCTGTGTGGGCTCAGTAGTTGTGGCACATGGGCTTAGTTGCTCTGAAGCACGTGGAATCTTCCCAGAACAGGGATCGAACCCATGTCCCCTGCATTGGCAGACAGATTCTTATCCACTGTACCACCAGGGGAATGCCTGAATTTTCCCTTTAAAAAACAGAGACTCTCAGACTGAGTTTAAAAAAATAACACTTAGGGGAAGGCGCCAAGATGGCGGAGGAGTAGGACGGGGAAAACACTTTCTCCCCCACAAATTCATCAAAAGAGCATTTAAACGTCGAGTAAATTCCACAAAACAACTTCTGAATGCCGGCAGAGGACATCAGGCACCCAGAAAAGCAACCCAACTCCTCGAAAGGAGGTAGGAAAAAATATTAAAAACAATAAAAGAGACAAAAGAGGGAGGGACGGAGTTCTGTCCCGGGAAGGGAGTCTTAAAAAGAGAGAAGTTTCCAAACACCAGGAAACCTTCTCACTGCCGAATCTGTGCCGAGCTTTGGAAGCACAGAGGACAACATAACAGGGAGAAAAAATAAATAAACAATTAAAACTCGCAGATTGCGAGCCCTACGGTAACTCCTCCAGCGGAGAAGCAGCGCAGACGCCTGCATCCGCCATTAGCAAGCGGGGGCTGGGCAGGGAGGCGCGGCACGGGCTGCATCGCTGAGAGTAAGAATCTGGCCTGAATACCCTGAGCACTATCTGAGCGAAATAATTTGGGCTAGCAAACCAGACTGTGGGATATCTACCATGCGAAAAGCCAGCCCTAACCTAAGACACCGCCAGCCCGCGCACGGAACAAAGGACTAAACAGAGGTAGCCGGCTGCAAACCTTCCCCCTCCGGTGACAGGCAGCCAGAGCCGGAAGGGGGCAATCGCAGCCCCAGAGAGACATTATCTATAAAACTGGCTTCTTTGCTAACTAAAACATATTGGGGGTCTGGACGGTCAACATCTGCCTGAGAAGGTGCGCCGGTTTTACACCCAGATAACCAAGTGGCGGGGAGGCGATAAGTCGCAGCATTGGCGCTCGCCAAACACCTCATCACCTGAGCTGCTCGGACCTGGGAAGAGCACAAAACGCAGCCCCAACTGAGTCTGCGCCTCTGAGGACTACCTGAGTGCCTGAACCTGAGCGGCTTGGACCTGGGAGGTGCATGCAACCCAGGGCCAGCCTCGGATTGTTCCCGGCGGAACAACCTAGAGCCTGAGCAGTGTGGGCAGGGAGGCTACACGCGCCGTGAGCGGGGGCAGACCCAGTGTGGCTGAGGCACTGCGAGTGCACGCCAGTGTCATTTGTTTGCAGCATCCCTCCCTCCCTCCCCATAGCGCGACTGAACAAAGAGGAGAAATACAGCTCCACCCACCAGAACACCGACACAAGCTTCCCTAACCAGGAAACCTTGACAAGCCACCTCTACATACCCACACACAGCGAGGAAACGCCACAATAAAGAGAACTCCACAAACTGCCAGAATACAGAAAGGACTCCCAAACTCAGCAATTTAAACAAGATGAAGAGACAGAGGAATACCCAGCAGATAAAGGAACAGGATAAATGCCCACCAAACCAAACAAAAGAGGAAGAGATAGGGAATCTACCTGATAAAGAATTCCAAATAATGATAGTGAAATTGATCCAAAATCTTGAAATTAAGATGGAATCACAGATAAATAGCCTGGAGACAAGGATTGAGAAGATGCAAGAAAGGTTTAACAAGGACCTAGAAGAAATAAAAAAGAGTCAATATATAATGAATAATGCAATAAATGAAATTAAAAACACTCTGGAGGCAACAAATAGTAGAATAACAGAGGCAGAAGATAGGATTAGTGAATTAGAAGATAGAATGGTAGAAATAAATGAATCAGAGAGGATAAAAGAAAAACGAATTAAAAGAAATGAGGACAATCTCAGAGACCTCCAGGACAATATTAAACGCTACAACATTCGAATCATAGGGGTTCCAGAAGAAGAAGACAAAAAGAAAGACCGAGAAAATACTTGAGGAGATAATAGTTGAAAACTTCCCTAAAATGGGGAAGGAAATAATCACCCAAGTCCAAGAAACCCAGAGAGTCCCAAACAGGATAAACCCAAGGAGAAATACCCCAAGACACATATTAATCAAATTAACAAAGATCAAACACAAAGAACAAATATTAAAAGCAGCAAGGGAAAAACAACAAATAACACACAAGGGAATTCCCATAAGGATAACAGCTGATCTTTCAATAGAAACTCTTCAAGCCAGGAGGGAATGGCAAGACATACTTAAAATGATGAAAGAAAATAACCTACAGCCCAGATTATTGTACCCAGCAAGGATCTCATTCAAGTATGAAGGAGAAATCAAAAGCTTTTCAGACAAGCAAAAGCTGAGAGAATTCTGCACCACCAAACCAGCTCTCCAACAAATACTAAAGGATATTCTCTAGACAGGAAACACAAAAATGGTGTATAAACTCGAACCCAAAACAATAAAGTAAATGGCAACGGGATCATACTTATTAGTAATTACCTTAAACGTAAATGGGTTGAATGCCCCAACCAAAAGACAAAGACTGGCTGAATGGATACAAAAACAAGACCCCTACATATGTTGTCTACAAGAGACCCACCTCAAAACAGGGGACACATACAGACTGAAAGTGAAGGGCTGGAAAAAGATTTTCCATGCAAATTGGGACCAAAAGAAAGCAGGAGTCACAATACTCGTATCAGATAAATTAGACTTTAAAACAAAGGCTGTGAAAAGAGACAAAGAAGGTCACTACATAATGATCAAAGGATCAATCCAAGAAGAAGATATAACAATTATAAATATATATCCACCCAACATGGGAGCACCGCAGTATGTAAGACAAATCCTAACAAGTATGAAAGGAGAAATTAACAATAACACAATAATAGTGGGAGACTTTAATACCCCACTCACACTTATGGATAGATCAACTAAACAGAAAATTAACAAGGAAAAAAAAAAAAAACAAACATGTATCTATAAAGTTCACTAAAGCAAAGCACAGTAAAATGAGGTATGGCAATAAAAGGCGTTAAATTTATCAAATAAAAAAAATAATAAAGTGCTGAAAAATTAAAGCTGTCAATTCTGTAATAGATATTCATTGAAAGTATCTTTTGAAATGGGGGTGAAAACACCTTCAGAGAAATGAAAGCTAAGGAAGCATGCACGAGCTATAAAAAATGATAAAGTCCTTTATGAATGATGATAATATCAAAACAAAACTTGGAAATACAGGAAGGAGTAAAGAGCACTATGAACAGTCAATACATGGATAAACATTAGAAACTATTCTCTTTTCTTAATTTCTTCATGGTAAACTATCAACATTATATTGTGAAATTTTTCAGAAAAAAAAAAAAAGAATATGGTATGACATAGTTCTGTCTTAGATATTATGCAAGTGGGATGAATACTGAAAAAAAAAAAAAAAAGAAATATTTGTTCTCATGTTCAAGAGACCTCCACATGTCCCTGCAGCCCTTATAGTGACTTCATGCATAAATGGGATAACCTTTAGTTGATTAAAATATTTCATAAAAAAATAAAAAATAAAAAATAAAAAAATAACACTTAATTATACAATCAGCTCTATGTATACATGGGTTCTACATATGTGAATTCAACCAACCACAAGTAGAAAGTCTTATTTTAAAAAAATTCTGAAAAGTTCCAAAAATCAAAACTTGAATTTGCCTAGCATTAGCAGCTATTTACACAGCATTTACATTATACTTACAAATATTTACTTACAAATATTTTCAAAGCATTTACATTGTATTAGGTATTGTAAGTAATCTGCTGCTGCTGCTGCTGCTAAGTCGCTTCAGTCGTGTCCGACTCTGTGCAACCCCATAGATGGTAGCCCACCAGGCTCCCCCGTCCCTGGGATTCTCCAGGCAAGAATACTGGAGTGGGTTGCCATTGCCTTCTCCAAAGTATGAAAGTGAAAAGTGAAAGTGAAGTCGCTCAGTCGTGTCCGACCGTTAGTGACCCCATGCACTGCAGCCCACCAGGCTCCTCTGTCCATGGGATTTTCCAGGCAAGAGTACTGGAGTGGGGTGCCATTGCCTTCTCTTTGTAAGTAATCTAGAGATGATTTAATGTGTATGAGAGGATGTACATAGGTTTTACACAAATACTACCCCATTTTATATAAGGAAGTTGAGCATCCATAGGTTTTGGTATCCATAGGAGGTCCTGAAACTAATCCCCTTGATACAAAGGGATGAATATATTCTGTTTATAAGAAATATAGTTAAAGCAATAAAAAGAAGCTTTAAAATAAAGGAATGGAGACAGAGATACCAGACTAATGAAACAAAGAGAAGCTGCAGTGGAATTATTAATATCACGTTAAAATTTAAGATTAGAAATGATAAATGTGACAAAGAAGGACCTTATACCTTATGTAATAATAGAAACACACTATCTGTAAAAGATATAACAGCATCTTTGGTGCACTATATATGTACTAAACGACAAAACAGCTAGTTATAGAAAACAAAAGCTATTAGAAATCTCAGGAGAATGTAATAAAAATAAAATTATTGTGGAAGACATAAATTCACTTCTTTAAGAGTTAAACAGGTAAAACAAAAAAAGTATGGATACAGAGTAATTATATAATGCAATTAATAAAATTAATGTAATGTATATAGACTCTGGTTTCTTTGTTTTTCTGAAACAGAGAAATTTTTGAGCTTGTCCATAGAAAATGATTATGTGCAGGGCTACACAGAAACACTTTTTTTTTTTTCTTTTTAATGAATGTAGAGAACTTAAAAAAAAAAAACTCAATAAAAAACAATCAAAATGAAACAGAATCCAAATATATTAACTGCTTTAAAAATAAAGGAAAAAGAAGAAAACAAAACTCAAACTATAAAGTAAAAAATAATGAAAAAGAAGCCACTTCCTTTCAAACTTTATGGCAGAATAGCTTAAAACAAAAGTTACATTTCTTGTTTTTCTTTCCTCTCTCATCTCCTCCTTTCTTCTTCTTCCTTTTATTATTTTTCTTCTTTCTTCCTTTTTACATCCTTTTTCTTAATGAAAAGATTTCAATGAAAAGGATCCCAAGGTTCTTATTTTGGAAAATAGAAAACACATTAAAAAAAATATATATATATATATATATATATAAAAGGGTAAATAAGAGCAAAAGTTATTGTTTTGTGTGTTTGTTTTTAAAATACACTAAAATGAGACTTTTCTGGTGACTCAGCGGTAAAGAATCTGCCTGCTAATACAGGAGACATGGGTTCCATCCCTGATCCAGGAGGATTGTGCCTGCCATGGAGAAGCTAAGCCCCTGTACCACAACTACTGAGGCTATGAGGGAGTGGCGACTCCTGAGCCTGAGTGCCCAGAGCCCGTACTTCACAAGAGAAGCCACTGCGATGAAATGCCTCTGCACCACAACTAGAGAGTATCCCCCTTTACCACAACTAGGGAAAGCCCACACAGCAACGAAAAGCCAGCACAGCCGTAAATGAAGGATACATAAATAAATAATTTCTACTGTTTTAAAAAATAAAATACACTAAAACAGATAAGCTATTCTCAAACCTGATTTAAGAGAAAGGAGCAAAAAAAGGAATATAATTATGAATGAGAAAAGAAATAACGATAGAGATTCAGTTCAGTCACTCAGACATGTCCGACTCTTTGTGACCCTATGGAATGCAGCACACCAGGCCTCCCTGTTCATTATGAACTCCTGGAGCTTGCTCAAACTCATGTCCAACAAGTTGGTGATGCCATCCAGCTACCTCATCCTCTGTCGTCCCCTTCTCCTCCTGCCTTCAATCTTTCCCAGCATCAGGGTCTTTTCAAATGAGTCAGTTCTTCACATCAGGTGGTCAAAGTGTTGGAGCTTCAGCTTCATCAGTCCTTCCAGTGAACACCCAGGACTGATCTCCTTTAGGATGGACTGGTTGGATCTCCTTGCAGAGCAAGGGACTCTCAAGAGTCTTCTCCAACACCACAGTTCAAAAGCATCAATTCTTTGGCGCTCAGCTTTCCTTACGGTCCAACTCTCACATCCATACATGACTACTGGAAAAACCACAGCTTTGACTAGACAGACCTTTGTTGGCAAAGTAAAGTCTCTGCTTTTTAATATGCTGTCTAGGTTGGTCATAGCTTTTCTTCCAAGGAGCAAGCATCTTTTACTTTCATGGCTACAGTCACTATCTGCAGTGATTTTGGAGCCCAAGAAAACTAAGTCTGCCACAGTTTTCATGTTTCCCCATCTATTTGCATAAAGTGATGGGACTGGATGCCATGATCTTATGTGAGGAAGCATTTAACAGGAGGCTTCCTGTGTGCTGTTTTGGATCTGTCGTGAATCCTCTGTCCCTTATTAATTCCTGAATATTCAGGAATTAAGTGGAGTAGCAAACTACTCCCAGGAGCGGAAGAATGTATGCATTTCCTTCGTTAGTTTTTGCATACAGTGATAAATAACTATTTACAACCCTCTTGCTTTTTATGAACCATATGGTAAAAGTGATTATTTACAACTCTCTCTTTGATATGGATTGCCTTATGATAATTTGTAAGTCTGGACTTTTGATTTTTATCTCTGCTGAAAATAGCTAACTTGTAAGACAGTATATGGAGAAGGCAATGGCACCCCACTCCAGTACTCTTGCCTGGAAAATCCCATGGACGGAGGAGCCTGGTGGGCTGCAGTCCATGGGGTCGCTAAGAGTCAGACATGACTAAGCGACTTCACTTTCACTTTTCGCTTTCATGCACTGGAGAAGGAAATGGCAACCCACTCCAGTGTTCGTGCCTGGAGAATCCCAGGGACAGGGCAGCCTGGTGGGGTGCTGTCTATGGGGTCGCACAGACTTGGACATGACTGAAGCAACTTAGCAGTAGCAGCAGCAAGACAGTATATATACCCACACTATGTTGAATAAAACACCTTCACTCCACCAGAGCTTGGGTCCCTGTGTCTTTCTTTCTTTCTCTGCTCTTTCAGGCTAACTCTTTGGAGCACAGAGGCCCACTGAGCTCACTTTCTTGCCCAGGCTTCTAAGACCCTCTCGGAAGGCACACTCTGCCTTCACCCACCTCGAGAGGGCACCTAATGCCTACGTGTAGCAGTGCAAGCCCCGTGTCAAAGGGCTTTATTGGTTTTCTGTGTAAACCAAGGAATATCAGCCTCTTTCGCTCTCTCTTTTACTTTCTTATCATCGACTCCAGACCACCAGGTTCTGGTCTATTAAAGGACCTCAACAATCTTAGTTTTTTGAATCTTGAGTTTTAAGCCACCTTTTTCACTCTCCACTTTCACTTTCATCAAGAGGCTCTTCAGTTCCTCTTTGCTTTCTTACATAAGGGTGGTGTCATCTGCATATCTGAGGTTATTTTGATATTTCTCCCTTCAATATAGATTCCGGCTTGTGCCTCATCCAGCCAGGCATTTCACTTGATGTAATCTGTGTATAGGTTAAATAAGTAGGATGAGAATATACATCCTTGACAAACTCCCTTCCCATTTTGGAACCAGTCCATTGTTTGATGTCCAGTTCTAACTGTTGCTTCTTGGCCTGCATACAGATTTCTCAGGAGGCAGGTCAGGAGGTCTGGTATGGGACCTCTTAAAGTGATGGGAATCATCACTTTAAGAATTTTTCACAGTTTGTTGTGATCCACACAGCCAAAGGCTTTGGCATATTTGGTAAAGCAGAATAGATGTTTTTCTGGAACTCTCTTGCTTTTTCTATGATCCAATGGATGTTGGCAATTTGATCTCTGGTTCCTCTGCCTTTTCTAAAACCAGATTGAACATCTGGAAGGTCTTGGTTCACATACCATTGAGGCCTGACTTGGAGAATTTTGAGAATTACTTTGTTAGCTTGTGAGATGAGTGCAATTGTGTGGTAGTTTGAACACTCTTTGGCATTGCCTTTCTTTGGGATTGGAATGAAAACTGACCTTTTCCAGTCCCGTGGCCACTGCTGAGTTTTCCAAATTTGCTGGCATATTGAGTGCAGCACTTTCACAGCACCATCTTTTAGGATTTGAAATAGCTCAGCTGGAATTCCATCACTACCACTAGCATTATTTGTAGTGATGCTTTGTAAGGCCCACTTGACTTTGCATTCCAGTTTTTCTGGCTCTAGGTGAGTGATCACACCATTGTGGTTATCTGGGTCATGAAGATCTTTTTTGTATAGTTCTTTTGTGTATGCTTACCATCTTTTCTCAATATCTTCTGATTCTGAAAGGTCCATACCATTTCTGTCCTTTGCATGAAATATTCCCTTGGTATCTCTAATTTTCTTAAAGAGACTGCTAGTCTTTCCCATTCTATTGTTTTCCTCTACTTTGCATTGATCACTGAGGAAGGCTTCCTTATCTCTCCTTGCTATTCTTTGAAACTCTGCATTCAAATGGATATATCTTTCCTTTTATCCTTTGCCTTTTGCTTTTCTTCTTTTCTCAGCTATTTGTAAGGCCTCCTCAGATAACCATTTTGCCTTTTTGCATTTTTTTTCTTGGGATGGTCTTGATCACTGCCTCCTGTACAATGAATGCCATGAACCTCCATCCATAGCTCTTCAGGCACTCTATCAGATCTAAACCCTTGAGTCTATTTGTCACTTCCACTGTGTAATCATAAGGAATTTGATTTAAGTCATACCTGGATGGTCTAGGGGTTTTCCATACTTTCTTCAATTTAAGTCTGAATTTTGCAATAAGGAGTTCATCTGAGCCGTAGTCAGCTCCCGGTCTTGTTTTTGCTGACTGTTTAGAGCTTCTCCATCTTTGGCTGCAAAGAATATAATCAATCTGATTTCTGTATTGACCATCTGGTTATGTCCATCTGTAGAGTCATCTCTGGTATTGCTGGAAGAGAGTGTTTTCCATGACCAGTGTATTCTCTTGGCAAAACTCTGTTAGCTTTTGCCCTGCTTCATTTTGTACTCCAAGGCCCAAACTTGCCTGTCCAGGTATCTCTTGACTTCCTATTTTTACTTTCCAGTCCCCTATGATGAAAAGAACATCTTTTTTGGGTGTTACTTCTGGAAGGTCTTGTAGGTCTTCATAGAACCGTTCAGTTTCAGCTTCTTTGATATTAGTGGTTGGAGCATAGACTTGGGTTACTGTGATATTGAATGCTTTGCCTTGGAAACAGAGATCATTTTGCCATTTTTGAGACTGCACCCAAGTACTGCATTTAGGACTCTTTTGTTGACTATGAGGGCTAATCCATTTCTTCTAAAGGATTCTTGCCCACAGTAGTAGATATAATGGTCATCTGAATTAAATTTGCCAATTCCATTCCATTTTAATTCACTGATTCCTAAAATGTTGATGTCCGCTCTTACCATCTCCTGTTTGACCACTTCCAGTTTACCTTGATGCGTAGACCTAATATTCCAGGTTCCTATGCAATATTGTTCTTTACAGCATCAGACTCTACTTCCATCACCAGTCACATCAACAACTGGGTGTTGTTTTCATTTTGGCTACATCTCTTCATTCTTTCTCCAGAAATAAGTGGAATTGTTTCTCCAGTCTTCTCCAGTAGCATATTGGGCCTCTACCGACCTGGGGAGTTCATCTTTAAGTGTCCTTTCTTTTTGCCTTTTCATGCTGTTCATGGGGTTCTCAAGGCAAGAATACTGAAGTGGTTTGCCATTCCCTTCACCAGTGGACCTTGTTTTATCAGAACTCTCCACCATGACCCGTCTGTCTTGGGTGGCCGTACAGAGAATGGCTCATAGCTTCATTGAGTTAGACAAGGCTGTGGCCCATGTGATCAGTCTGATTAGTTTATGATCCTATAACCATAAATATAGGAGCAAGCAAAAGAATTATAAGAAATAGTACATGCAGATTTATGCCAACACATTTGAAAATCTAAAAAATAAAAGTGGATTGATTTCCTATCAAAAAAGAAATGCTCAGAATTGACCTCTAGAAATGGATAATTTGAATACACTAATTTCCTAGAAGGCAGTGACATGCCCCAGGACTAGATGAGTTCACAAATAACTTTTCTTACTTCACTATTGAAGCCAGTGTGGTAAGTAGAATTTCAAACATGTCTCCCCAAGATTCCCAACCTATGTTTTTCAAACACTAACTAGATACAACTGTGAAAGGACTTTGAAGGCAGATTTAAGGTTATTAACCATCTGACCTCAAATATGGAGATTATTTAGAATTATTGGTGGGCTTAATATAATCACATGATCCCTTAAAAGCAGAGGAGTGCAGAAGTCAGAGAGATGGGGCAGAAGAGAAGGTAAGAAAGATGGGAGAGAAGTAGAGCTTGGAGATTTTAATTCATAAAGGCAAAAATTTTAAACACTTGTTTACAATATTTCCAATTGGTTCACAGTTATTGATTTCCTCCTAACTTTTCCCATATATCTTCATCAGTTCAGTTCAGTCGCTCAGTCATGTCTGACTCTTTGCGACCCCATGAACCACAGCACACCAGGCCTCCCTGTCCATCACCACCTCCTGGAGCCCACTCAAACCCATGTACATCGAGTCAGTGATGCCATCCAACCATCTCATCCTCTGTCATCCCCTTCTCCTCTTGCCCTCAATCTTTCCCAGCATCACAGTCTTTGCAAATGAGTCACCTCTTCTCATCAAGTGGCCAAAGTATTGGAGCTTCAGCTTCAACATGAGTCCTTCCAAAGAACACCCAGGACTGGTCTCCTTTAGGATGGACTGGTTGGATCTCCTTGCAGTCCAAGGGACTCTCAAGAGTCTTCTCCAACACCACAGTTCAAAAGCATCAATTATTCGGCACTCAGCCTTCTTTATAGTCCAACTCTCACATCCATACATGACCACTGGAAAAACCATAGCCTTGACTAGATGGACTTTTGTTGGCAAAGTAACGTCTCTGCTATTTAATATGCTGTCTAGGTTGGTCATAACTTTCCTTCCAAGGAGTAAGCATCTTTTAATTTCATGGCTGCAATCACCATCTGCAGTGATTTTGGATCCCAGAAAAATAAAGTCAGCCACTGTGTCCACTGTTTCCCCATCTATTTGCCATGAAGTGATGGGACCGGATGCCATTTTCTTAGTTTTCTGAATGTTGAGCTTTAAGCCAACTTTTTCACTCTCCTCTTTCACTTTCATCAAGAGGTTCTTAGTTCTTCTTCACTTTCTGCCATAAGGGTGGTGTCGTCTGCATTATCTGAGGTTATTGATATTTCTCCCAGCAATCCTGATTCCAGCTTGTGCTTCCTCCAGCCCAGCGTTTCTCATGATGTACTCTGCACATAAGTTAAATAAGCAGGGTGACAATACACAACCTTGACGTATTCCTTTTCCTATTTGGAACTAGTCTGTTGTTCCATGTCCAGTTCTAACTGTTGCTTCCTGGCCTGCATACAGGTTTCTCAAGAGGCAGATCAGGTGGTCTGGTATTCCCATCTCTTGAAGAATTTTCCACAGTTTATTGTGATCCACACAGTCAAAGGCTTTGGCATAGTCAATAAAGCAGAAAGAGATGTTTTTCTGGAACTCTCTTGCTTTTTCCATGATCCAGCGGATGTTGGCAATTTGATCTCTGGTTCCTCTGCCTTTTCTAAAACCAGCTTGAACATCTGGAAGTTCACGGTTCACAAATTGCTGAAGCCTGGCTTGGAGAATTTTGAGCATTACTTTACTAGCGTGTGAGATGAGTGCAACTGAGAGATAGTTTGAGCATTCTTTGGCATTGCCTTTCTTTGGGATTGGAATGAAAACTGACCTTTTCCAGTCCTGTGGCCACTGCTGAGTTTTCCAAATTTGTTGGCATATTGAGTGCAGCACTTTCACAGCGTCATCTTTCAGGATTTGAAATAGCTTAACTGGAATTCCATCACCTCCACTAGCTTTGTTCATAGTGATGCTTCCTAAGGCCCACTTGAATTCATTCCATGATGTCTGGCTCTAGGTGAGTGATCACACCATTGTGATTATCTGGGTCATGAAGATCTTTTTTGTACAGTTCTTCTGTGTATTCTTGTCACCTCTTCTTAATATCTTCTGCTTCTGTTAGGTCCCTACCATTTCTGTCCTTTATTGAGCCCATCTTTGCATGAAATGTTCCCTTGGCATCTAATTTTCTTGAATAGATTTCTAGTCTTTCCCATTCTATTGTTTTCCTCTATTTCTTTGCATTGATCGCTGAGGAAGGTTTTCTTATCTCTCCTTGCTGTTCTTTGGAACTCTGCATTCAAATGGGTGTATCTTTCCTTTTCTCCTTTGCTTTTTGCTTCCTGTCTTTTCACAGCTATTTGTAAGGCCTCCCCAGACAGCCATTTTGTTTTTTGCGTCTTTTTCTTGGGGATGGTCTTGATTCCTGTCTCCTATCCAATGTCATGAACTTCCATCCATAGTTCATCAGGCACTCTGTCTATCAGATCTAGTCCCTTAAATCTATTTCTCACTTCTACTGTATAGTCATAAAGGATTTGATTTAGGTCATATCTGAATGGCCTAATAGTTTTATCCACTTTCTTCAATTTCAATCTGAATTTGGCAATAAAGAGTTCATGATCTGAGCCACAGTCACCTCCTGGTCTTGTTTTTGCTAACTGTATAGAGCTTCTCTATCTTTGGCTGCAAAGAATATAATCAGTCTGATTTCGGTGTTGACCATCTGGTGATGTCCATGTGTAGAGTCTTCTCTTTGTTGTTGGAAGAGGGTGTTTGCTATGACCAGTGTGTTCTCTTGGCAGAACTCTCTTAGCCTTTGCCCTGCTTCATTCTGTACTCCAAGGCCAAATTTGCCTGTTACTCCAGGTGTCTCTTGACTTCCTACTTTTGCATTCCAGTCCCCTATAATGAAAAGGACATCTTTTTGGGGTGTTATTTCTAGAAGGTCTTGTAGTTCTTCGTATAACCATTCAAATTCAGCTTCTTCAGCATTACTGATCAGGGCATAACTTGGATTACCGTAGTTGAAGTGTATTTCCCTACTCCACTGATGTGGGCTTGGTCGTGGGACTTACTTTAACCAGTAGAATGTTAGCAGATGTGACTCAGAAAATTCAGCTTTGCTCTTCTTGCTCCTGTCCTCCACCATGAGAACAGCATATCTCAAGTAGTGGTCACGCCTTGAATCTGGGTCCACTATGAGAAGACATCTGGAAACAAGGCAAGTTGAATCCTACAAAGGCCAGAAGAGCCTCAGCCAACCCATAGCCCTCATGTAACATGATCAAGAAATAAGTTTTTGATATTGTTGGTCACCTGATTAAACACAAGGTAAAATTGTTTCTATAACAAGGTCAAGCTATTGCAGTCTCTTTGGGACTTTAATCTTTGAATTTAATTTCTCAGAAGAAATTTTAGAGTGGGGGTGATGTATTCAAAATTGGGGATTTCTGTGTTAGTATTTCCTTAGTAAAGTGTATTACTCTCATAACAGTACCTCTGTTGACTTATACTGGGCAGTGGGCTGGCCATAATTTGAGATGGGAAATAAAATAGAAAATGAAAATTTTAATCTTGACACATCATGGTCTCGGAATTAATTTAAGGAATGTAGTTGTTACTGAGTCCAAGCTTGTATTGCTCACTGCATGACAGGTCAATAAACTGAGAAACAAAGTGTTGGGGCAATGAATAATGACTTTATTCTGAAAGTCAGCAGGCTGAGAAGGTGGCAGACTAATGTCCCAAACTGCTTCTTATCTGAGTTAGAACTCAGGTTTCTTTTATACTAAAAAGGGAGGAGATGTGACTGCTTGTTGCAAACTGAGAAGATGTGATAAACCTTTGCTCTTGCAGCTGTCTGGGCAGGTCTGGTCATGAAGTTCCTATAAACCTCCAACAAGACAACTGCTATTCTCTGTTTTGCAACTTTATATGAATGAAAGGTGTTACACCTTTAAAGGTCAAGGGGGCAGAGCCTTGAGAATGGGTTATCCTGTATACTTCAGGTTATAGGTAACAGGTTATATATAACCTGTTCAAAGGTGCAGAGCCAGCATGACTAAGCACAGGCAACAGAGAGCAAAGGTTGGAGCTAAAGGAAGAGATCCAATATTGAATCAGTTTGTTCTTCTCTGTTATGTAATGATTACTGTATATTTTAGAGCCTTCTGAACACAAAATTAACACTATTAAGAGATATTCCCAGGAGAATCCAAAAAAAAGTATACTGTTGGAGCAATCTCATAAATATAGGAGCAGGACTTCACTGATAGCTGAATCCTCTCTAAAGGGTGCTAGACACACCCCTGATTAAACACAACTTAATGATTAAATTCAAAAGGCAAGGGAAAGTTAGACAGGAACACTTGTTTCCCTGCTCTTCTTGTTCCCTTGGGGACTTCTCTCTGGTAATACCCACGGTTTCCTGCCCTACCCACTACCCCACTTTTCTCTACTGAGGAGGAATGAGAAGCCTCATTAGAGGTATTAGCAATTAGTTCAAGTGTCTTGGCTGCATAGAACCAATCTGTTAAAAGACTGTGAACACTAGGGAACTGAGCAATAAATTGGGTGAATGTGTGCATTCTGCCGACTCAATCATTCCATTGGGTGAGCAACTCTGAAACAGGAGGGAAGGGGGCAGGGCACAATGTTTAAAAGAATGGAATGGCCTGAGGACACAACGTAAACTGATTCAAACCAAATAGGTCCAAGATGGCAGATGAGTCAACTTCCACCAGACCCTGAGCCTCAGTGTATGCTCTTTGTAACACACCAGCAAGCTAAGTGACACACTCACAGGCTCCGTGAGAGTTCCAAGTCCTACCATAAAGGTCAAAAAGTGGCCAGTGGCCCAATTACTGGCAATCCCTACCCCTTCCCCAAAATAGCTGGAATAGTCCTCCCAATCATTAGTATGAAATTACCCACCCCTATAAAAACCGACTGGTTTTGGTATTGACCATCTGTTGATGTTCATGTGTAGAGTTGTCTCTTGTGTTGTTGGAAGAGGGTGTTTGCTATGACTAGTGTATTCTCTTGGCAAAACTCGATTAGCCTTTGCCCTACTTCATTTTGTACTCCAAGGCCAAACTTGCCTGTTACTCCAGGTATCTCTTAACTTTTGCATTCCAATCCCTTATGATGAAAAGGACATATTTTCTTTGTGTTAGCTCTAGAAAGTCTTGTAGGTCTTCATAGAACCGTTCAACTTCAGCTTTGGCATTAGTGATTGGGGCATAAACTTGGACTACTGTGATGTTGAATGGTTTGTTTGGAAATGAACCAAGATCATTCTGTCGGTTTTCGAGATTGCATCCAACTACTGCATTTCGGACTCTTTTGTTGACTATGATGGCTACTCCATTTCTTCTAAGGGATTCTTGCCCACAGTGAAGAGGAAAAGTTAAAATTTTTAAATAACCTCCTGCTCTTTCTGCCTCTGTAACTCAGCTTGCTCCTTGCAAAGTCTAGATCACGTAGGTCTCAGAAAGTGGGGACTCACGATACTCAAAACTGGAGCTTATCTCACTTACCCTTGTCCTACTCTTTGCAATAACCCTAGCCCCTGCAAACCCACATAATGATGCCTGTCCATGTATAAAAGCTCTGTAACCCCTTTGTTCAGGGCTCGGAGGTTGGAGTGTTAATTCCTCTGGGCCCGCTGGCATAATAAACCTGAGTTCTCCAACTCTCTGAGTGTGGTGCTTGGTTTCTTGAGTACTAGTTTCTGCAACAACAGTAGCAGATACAATGGTCATCTGAATTAAATTTGCCCATTCCTGCCCATTTTAGTTCACTGCTTGCTAAAATGTCGATATTCACTCTTGGCCAGATCCTGCTTGGTCATGTCCAATTTACCTTGATTCATGAACCTAATATTCCAGGTTTCTATGCAATATTGTTCTTTACAGCTTCAGACAACTTTCACCACCAGACACATCCACAACTGAGCATCATTTCCACTTTGGCCTCACCTCTATTCTTCCTGGAACTGTTTCTCTGCTCTTCCCCAGTAGCATATTGGGCACCTATCAATCTACGGTCTCACCTTCCAGTATCATATCTTTTTGCTTTTTCATACTTTTCATGGAGTTCTTGAGGCAAGAATACTGGAGTGGTTTGCCATTCCCTTCTCCAGTGGACCACGTTTTGTTAGAACTCTCTACAATGACCTGTCCATCTTGGGTGGACCTGCATGGCATTATTCATAGCTTCACTGAGTTACACAAGGCTGTGATCCATGTGATCACCCAATGGTCAACACTGAAATCAGACTGATTATATTCTTTGCAGGAGAAAATGGAGAAGCTCTATACAGTCAGCAAAACCAAGACTTGGAGCTGACTGTGGCTCAGATCATCAGCTCCTAATCACAAAATTTAGGCTTAAATTGAAGAAAGTAGGGAAAACCACTAGACCATTCAGGTATGACCTAAATCAAATCCCTTATGATTATACAGTGGAGATGATGAATAGATTCAAAGGATTAGATCTGGTAGACAGAATGTCTGAAGAACTGTGGACAGACGTTCGTAACATTGTACACAAGGCAGTGACCAAAACAATTGCAAAGAAAAAGAAACACAAGAAGGCAAAGTGGTTATCTGAGGAAGCCTTACAAATAGCTGAGAAAATAAGAGAAGCAAAAGGCAAAGAAAAAAGGAAATATTGGCCCAACTGAATGCAGAGTTCCAGAGAATAGCAAGGAGATATAAGAAAGCCTTCTTATGTGTCCAATGAAAAGAAATAGAGGGAAATAATAGAATGAGAAAGACTAGAGATCTCCTCAAGAAAATTGGAGATACCAAGGGAATATTTCATGTAAAGATGGGCACAGTAAAGGACAGAAATGGCAAGGACCTAACAGAAGCAGAAGAGATTAAGAAGAGGTGGTAAGAATACACAGAAGAACTATACAAAAAAGGTCTTAATAACCTGGATAACTGCATTGGTGTGGTCACTCACCTAGAGCCAGATGTCCTAGAGTGTGAAGTCAAGTGGGCCTTAGGAAGCATTACTATGCAAAAAGCTAGCAGATCAGATCAGATCAGATCAGTCGCTCAGTCGTGTCTGACTCTTTGCGACCCCATGAATCGCAGCACGCCAGGCCTCCCTGTCCATCACCAACTCCCAGAGTTCACTCAGACTCACGTCCATCGACTCAGTGACGCCATCCAGCCATCTCATCCTCTGGCGTCCCCTTTCTCCTCCTGCCCCCAATCCCTCCCAGCATCAGAGTCTTTTCCAATGAGTCAACTCTTCATATAAGGTGGCCAAAGTACTGGAGTTTCAGCTTTAGCATCATTCCTTCCAAAGAAATCCCAGGGCTGATCTCCTTCAGAATGGACTGGTTGGATCTCCTTGCAGTCCAAAGGACTCTCAAGAGTCTTCTTCAACACCACAGTTCAAAAGCATCAATTCTTCGGCGCTCAGCCTTCTTCACAGTCCAACTCTCACATCCATACGTGACCACAGGAAAAACCACAGCCTTGACTAGACGAATCTTTGTTGACAAAGTAATGTCTCTGCTTTTGAATATGCTATCTAGGTTGGTCATAACTTTCCTTCCAAGGAGTAAGCGTCTTTTAATTTCATGGTGGCAATCACCATCTGCGATTTTGGAGCCCAGAAAAATAAAATCTGCCACTGTTTCCACTGTTTCCCCATCTATTTGCCATGAAGTGATGGGACCAGGTGCCATGATCTTCGTTTTCTGAATGTTGAGCTTTAAGCCAACTTTTTCACTCTCCACTTTCACTTTCATCAAGAGGCTTTTGAGTTCCTCTTCACTTTCTGCCATAAGGGTGGTGTCATCTGCATATCTGAGATTATTGATATTTCTCCCGGCAATCTTGATTCCAGTTTGTGTGATGGAATTCCAGGTGAGCTATTTAAAATCCTAAAAGATGATGCTGTGAAAGTGCTGCACTCAATGTGCTAGCAAATTTGGAAAACTCAACAGTAAACAAAGCACTGAAAAAGGTCAGTGTTCATTCCAATCTCAAAGAAGGGCAATGCCAAAGAACATTCAAACTACTGTGCTCATTTCAAACCCAGGGATTGAATCCACATCTTCTGCATACTTTACTCATCTGCTTACAGGGGTTATAATAAATATCATAACCTCACTCTCCTCTTTCACTCTTGTGACTATAATGCTATTGGCTAAAATCAATGTGAAGTCTGGGTTTAAGACAGGCTGAGCCTTGAGTGAGGGCTTCTTAGGTGGTGCAGTGGTGAAAAATCTGCTTGCAATGCAGAAGATGTGGGTTCGATCCCTGAATAAGGAAGATACCCTGGAGGAGGAAATGGCAGCCCACTCCAGTGTTCTTGCCTGGAAAATCCCATGGACAGAGGAACCTGGCAGGCTACAGTCCATGGGGTCACAAAGAGTCAGACAGGACTGAGCAACTAAGCATAGCACAGAGACTAGAGTGATGCTAGAGAAGTGCCTAGGGCACCACATTCAAGGAAGCACTTTCTGTCAGTCTGAGAATGAGTGTTTTTTTTATATGTGGTGTCCTAGGTGTCTCTCTTGCTTCATTCTAGTCCCAGCCCTGAGTTAGGAGAGCCCATTATGTAACCTACAGAAATCAACTTCCCAGAGTCCAGAGCTGAGTGGTGAGCAGATTTGAGGATCAGTTCGAAGATACTCAGTACACACTGTCAGAAGGTTCTTTAGGTTAACTTCTACTGGCGGTCCAGTGTTTAGGATTCAGAACCTTCACTGCTGGGCCCTTGTTCAATACCTGGTTGGGGAAGTAAGATCCTGTAAGCATGTAGAGTGGTCATAAACAAAAATCTATGGCTTCCTCTGAACCCACTTGATTCACTGGACTTGATCCATCAACATTACTTGACCAAGTTAGAGTTCTCCTAAGTATAACTTTCAAAAAGTTAAAAATTGTGACTCTCATAGAAATATGGAATGAACACAGGTCAAAGATTTTATCAATCCATTAATTAATGAGATGAATCACAAGTTGGAATCAAGATTACCCAGGAAAGATCAACAACTTCAGATATGCAGATAATTGCCACTCTAAAGGCAGAAATTGAAGAGCAACTAAGGGCCTCCTGATGAAGGTGAAAAAGGAGAGTGAAAAAGCTGGCTTAAAAATCAACATTCAAAAAACTAAGATCATGGCATCTAGTCCCATCACTTCATGGCAAAAAAGGGGACTCAACGACAGATTCTTTTCTTTGGCTCCAAAATCACTGCAGATAGTGACTGCAGTGATGAAATTATAAGATGCTTGGTCCTTGGGAGAAAAGCTCTGACATACCTAGACAGCATATTAAAAAGCAGAGACATCACTTTGCCAACAAGGTCCCTCTATTTAAATCTATGGTTTTTTCCAGTAGTCATGTAAGGATGTGCGAGTAGGACCATTAAGAAGGCTTCAGATCAGATCAGATCAGATCAGTCGCTCAGTCGTGTCCAACTCTTTGCGACGGCATGAATCGCAGCACGCCAGGCCTCCCTGTCCATCACCAACTCCCGGAGTTCACTCAGACTCACGTCCATCGAGTCAGCGATGCCATCTAGCCATCTCATCCTCTGTCGTCCCCTTCTCCTCCTGCCCTCAATCCCTCCCAGCATCAGAGTCTTTTCCAATGAGTCAACTCTTCGCATGAGGTGGCCAAAGTACTGGAGTTTCAGCTTTAGCATCATTCCTTCCAAAGAAATCCCAGGGCTGATCTCCTTCAGAATGGACTGGTTGGATCTCCTTGCAGTCCAAGGGACTCTCAAGAGTCTTCTCCAACACTACAGTTCAAAAGCATCAATTCTTCAGCACTCAGCCTTCTTCACAGTCCAACTCTCACATCCATACATGACCACAGGAAAAACCATAGCCTTGACTAGACGAACCTTAGCACTGAAGAATTGATGCTTTTGAATTTCGGTGCTGGAGAGACTCTTGAGAGTCACTTGGACTGCAAGGAAAGGAGATCCAACCAGTCAATCCTAAAGGAAATCTACCTTAAATATTCATTGGAAGGACTGATGCTGAAGCTCCAATACTTTGTCCACTTGATGCAAAGAGCCGACTCATTGGAAAAGACTCTCATGCTGGGAAAGACTGAGGGCAGTAGGAGAAGGAGGGTGACAGAGGATAAGATAGTTGGATGGCATCACTGACTTGATGGACATGAGCTTGAGAAAACTACCGGAGATAGTGAAGGACAGGGAAGCCTGGCATGCTTCAGTCCATGGGGTCACAGAGAGTCAAACACAATTTTAGCAACTGAACAATAACAATTAATGAGTAAAGAATGAGATGTTAAAACTAGTTCAAAAGAAAATATGAAGACAGATTTATGTATCAGTCAAAAGAATGCTAAAGTGAATATGCTCATAATAAATACAAAGCTTGTTAACATCCCATAAGGAAATAAACTTAAACTTGAGGGATTATCCTTTTAAAAAATAATTTTATTTATTAATTTTTAGCTGTGCTGGGTCTTCTTTGCTGCACGGGCTTTTCTCTAGTTGTGAAAACCGGGGACCACTCTCTAGTTGCAGTGGGCAGGCTTCTTATTGCAGTAGCTTCTCTTGTTGCAGAGCTCAGGCTCCAGGCACATGGGCTCAATAGTTGTGGCTTGCGGGCTCTACGTTGCAGGCTCAGTAGTGTAGTACAGGGGCTTAGTTGCTGTGCAGCATGTGGAATCTTCCTGGACCAGGGATCGAACCCGTGTCCCCTGCATTGGCAGGCAGATTCCTATCCAGCGTATCACCAGGTAAGTCCAAACCTCTTCTAAGCAGAAAGCCCATCAAACGTGGATACTACCATAGAATTAATTAATCTTCCAAGGATCCATTCAACAATTCCTAGTGCTCCACTGAAAGAACATCCAGTAATCACTTTCCCTTTTTTCTACACTTGATAATGTTTTTAAACATTTCTCCTTTGCCTGCAGGCTATTCAGGTATTTAAAGACACCAGCTTCATCTCATTTATCTTCAAGCGTCAGGTGCTCAGGATTAGACACAGGTGTGGTAATGAACAAGAAGGTGTTTTATTTCAGTTTGAAAAGGGGGAATCAAAACAATTCATTATTAAAACTGGGGTATATTATTAAATGTAAATCCTATTTGCTGCCTATTTCACTCTAAAGAAAGCTTTCACTGTATATTTTCTCTGCCTCCCAAACAGGTAGGACACTGTATATGTAATTATAGCAGCTGTATGACAACAGGAAAAAAACAAATAACTAGTCAGACAACTATCACATTGTAGATTCCAAAGTGGCATTTAGTTTGTCAACATGTTTAATTAATCATAGTCAATAGTTAATTTGATCCAAACACTACACTTCACTACATGTGAAGCAGAATCAAAATATTGCCTTCTATGTTTCAGATATGAACTACCTATGTTTAGTGTCAATAATTAATTGATGCCTCCAAAGACAATTCTATTTCATTCCATTCCTTTATTTTTCTTTCTCTCAGTACACTTAACATGTTGTTCTTTTCTTTCATTGATTTGCTTAGGATCTCAGAGGTTAAAAAAGGATCTTGAAAACCTTCTAGACCAGAGCTCTCCAGTAGAATGTTCTGCAACGATGGAAAAATTCTATATTTGTGCTGTTCAGTATAGTAACTGCCAGCCACATGTGGCCATTAAACACTTAAAATATTTCTAGGGCAGGATTTCTCTAACTCAGCACTATTAACATTTTGGGTTTAATATGTCTTTATCATTGCAACATTGCTGAGAAATTTATTCAACATGCTAAGTCGTTTCATGCACAGTCATCCTGTTTAATTTCAACCTCATTCCCTCAGCTCTCAGCATGCATGTTCCATAGTGGTTGTTCCAAACTCTCCCACTCTACTCAAATGCATGACTTCACTCTGCCCACCAATTCCAAGAAGAGGAAGAAAACTACACTCTGCAGCTGTAGTATGAGATTACTTCCTTGTGTAATCCTAAAGCTTACTTAAAATTTCCACTTCCTATGTGGATGACAGTATTGATTTTCTCTGAATTTCTCCATGTTATAATAAATTCATAGTGGACTATCCTTGGAGATAATAGGGAGTCCAGTGCAATGAAAAAAATACTGGATGAAGATACAAGAGGCCAGAGTTTTACAACCAGTCCTATTTTAACCTGTCCAGCTTCAGATTTCACACTTGCATACCAGAGAATACTTCTAATGATTTTTTCCTAATATTTTAGATGACTATTCCAAGTGTAGACCTTTAAGATTCTACCTTCTTCCTATTTACTGTTTTTTAATAAAAAATGTCTATGTGCCATCATTGTGCTAGTTGCTGGAAATGAAACAGTAACTGGGACAGATTTGGCTCATGCCCACATGTAATTTGATTGGGAAGTGACCTACCTATTCAGTGGTCTACCCTGAGAAAGCTCAGCCCTAGGGAGAACAATCAATCTAAGCTATAAGGTTGCATTGCTCTGTTCTTAGGCTAATCCATGGGTACCAGGAGGGTGAGACTAAGCCTCCTCCCAGTTCATGATTTCTCCCATGCAGATATGTCAACTGCTTAGTAGAACCAGGGGAATATGCAGAAGATGTATTAATGAGCACAGTACAGACACTGGCCATTCAAACTTATAGCTGAAGCAAAATGCCACTTCTAAACTTGGTTGCCATGAAATTAAAAGATGCTTACTCCTTGGAAGGAAAGTTATGAACAACATTTTAAAAAGCAGAGATATTACTTTATCATCAAAGGTCCGTCTAGTCAAGGCTATGATTTTTCCAGTAGTCATGTATGGATGTGAGAGTTGGACTATAAAGAAGGCTGAGTGCTGAAGAATTGATGCTTTTGAACTGTGGTGTTGGGGAAGACTCTTGAGAGTCCCTTGGACTTCAAGGAGATCCAACCAGTCCATCCTAAAGGAAATCAGTCCTGAGTGTTCATTGGAAGGACTGATGTTGAAGCTGAAACTCCAATACTTTGGCCACCTGATGCAAACAGCTGACTCATTTGCAAAGACTCTGATGCTGGGAGGGATTGGGGGCAGGAGGAGAAGGGGATGACAGAGGATAAGATGGTTGAATGGCATCACTGACTCGATGGACATGAGTCTGAGTGAACTCCGGGAGCTGGTGGTGGACAGGGAGGCCTGGCGTGCTGTGGTTCATGGGGTTGCAAAGAGTTGGACACGACTGAGCGACTGAACTGAACTGAACTGAGACTTGGTTGCTGGTGTATAGGGAGGTCTAAGGAATTTCAGAGGAGGGGCAAAGGTGATCATTAGCAGTAGATCGAGTCTCAGAGGATCTGAGGAAGTTACTGTTTATCAGCATTTATAGACATATTCCTATGTTCTAATTGAAGAGTGGCAATACTGGTGTGTTGCTACTGCTACTGCTACTGAATATCAACCGGAACTAGGAAGAACGAGGCAGCATGAACACACAGCTATGTTATTTACCTGCCCTTTTCAGGGTAATCAGAAGAAGCCTGCAATACACCAACCTTTCTTAGAAATGCCTGCTTGCATCTACATATATATGTAAACCTTCCATCTTCACTTTAGTTTCTTCTTTTGACTCTACCCAAGTTTCCATCTACGACCTCCCTCTCCTGGACCATCTCATAGTTCTTCCTACTTCTGAGCCCAAATAGGCCCATCACCCTCTTATCAGATTTTAAAAATTTGTTAATTCTGATACATTAAATGGATATCCATTTTGATACCTTATTTTTACATTCTTACCTTTGCATTTTTTTTCTTGAGGAGGACTACAAAAGCTTCAGGTTTCATAAAACTTGCATCCACTCCTGCTCTTGGAGCTGATATTTTATTGGGAGGAGACAGACAATAAACTAATACAACATGATCAAGAAGTGGAAAAGCTACAAGGAAAGATAAAGTAGGGTTAGAGAACAGAAAGCCACAGGAGGTATGATATTTTAGGTAGGTTGGTCAAAAAAGACACGTGAAAAAAAGCTCCACTGAACTTAGACTTAACTTGGAATTTCACCAATTTTTCCACAATGTTCCTTTTGAGGGAGGGGATGCTGTGTTGGATCTTAATTGCTGCTGGCAGATTTTCTCCAGTCGCAGAGAATGCAAGCTACTCTACTTTCGGCACCCGAACTTCTCATAGTACTGGCTTCTGTGTTGTGGAGCGTGGGCTCTAGGGCACGTGGGCTCCGGTAGCTTCAGTGTGTGGGCTCAGCAGCCGTGGTGCACGACCCTAGTTGCCCCAAGGCATGTGGAATCTTCCTGCCCTCTGCATTGGCAGAAGGATTCTTAACTACTGGACCCACAGGTCTCCCTCTTATTGGTTTTAATAATTCCAATCTCTTCCCTTTATTACTCTTTCCCTTCCTGAGGTTGCTATCTCCATGACATCTTATGAGTTTTTTTTTTTAATATTTCATTTTATCTAGTTAATATTTCTTTATATTAGATTCTCTTTAATCAAATAACTAGTGTGGTTTGTGTCCTAAGTGGACTCTGATTGTTATAGAAATTGTTACTCGTAATGGTTCCAAAAGATGGGATTTGGGGATTGGTTTGGTTTTGTCCTTGGGTTTCAATGTAGTGGCTGAGCTCCTTGCTCAGAATGGGAAATGGGTGCTGGTAACCCATGCCATCGGAGAAGGCAACGGCACCCCACTCCAGCACTCTTGCCTGGAAAATCCCATGGACAGAGGAGGCTGGTGGGCCGAAGTCCATGGGGTCGCTAAGAGTCAGACAAGACTCAGCAACGTCACTTTCACTTTTCACTTTCATGCATTGGAGAAAGAAATGGCAATCCACTCCAGTGTTCTTGCCTGGAGAATCCCAGGGACGAGGGAGCCTCTTGGGCTGCCGTCTATGGGGTCGCACAGAGTCGGACACGACTGAAGCAACTTAGCAGCAGCAGCAGCAGCAACCCATGCCATGCAGAAGTAGCACGATTGATAAAATAATCACCTGCAGTTAATTGTGAAGATGTGCCTGCTGACACAAGTGCCTTGGAGCATGTGCCTGCTGTACTTGCCTGTTACAGCAGTAATTGTGACCATGAAGACTACAGTGTGGAACAGACTCTTCTGAGTAGACTTAAACACAGAAAGAAATATCAGACTTGGGTCCTTATACTCATTATATTCTCGGTTAAAGTCTCATGAGAGAGCTAGAGAGATTCTATGGCAGCCCTAAAAGAATGTCTCATTTCTCATAGCCACAGGGCTGGTATTGCTAAAAGTGAGTAAATATTTAGTTGTCAAGTTTACAGAATTTACATTATTTGAATTTATGGCTTTGTTGTATCTCTCATGAAGAAGTTAGGAAAAATGATAGGGAAGCAAAGGGACACTAAATCTCGAAGTAAGGATATATCTGGCCAGATTTAAATCAAGTTGAAAATTTTGAATTCCCAGGTCATACTCTTTCTAACAGTAGAAGAAGCTTGTCCTCCTGTGCCTGAGGATATTATTAATAGCGTTTCCTTGCTTCAAAACTATCTAATATATTTATTAATAGGATCAGATATCATTATGCTCTGGGGTACAAGTACAAAGTCTGACCCAAGAGGAAGCAGTTTTTAAACCAAAAATTTGCAAGAATTTCCTAATTTTTATCAGTGTAAACCTGGAGAATACGTAAAGGAATGAGTTTTAAGGGAGATGAGCTATAGTACTGGTTTGAGCTAAATGTATTGACATGAGTGATCTTACCTGAGGTTCTAGATTTAATGTTTTAGCTCATAAAGGTGGGAATAGTCTAAAAATGTGTTAGCTGACAGAGAACTGGGCTCAAAAGTGGCCTGTGTTTAATGAGACTGAGAGGCCAAAACTTCCCCCATTATAATGTAGAGGAAGGAATTCCAAGGTTTAGGGAAATAGGAATATTGGAGTGCCTTTATCATGAATGATCTACATACCCATCTCTCCACTGCATGTTGAGAGGATCCAGAGGACATGCCCATCATCAGCATGTTGAAAAACATATTTGTGTGTAGAGTACAAATGTCCTTGAGAAGTTCTGTTATGGCTGTTCTCCATAAACCAGGCATAATTGTGGGGAATTTCACTATTGAGGTGGGCTCGCTGTTTATGATAGAGATGATAGAAATCCTAGAGTATCAGAGACAAGTAGCAGTTTTTAACCACCAAAGCTGAGAGGGGCATATTTACCATAAAAGGAAAGAAATAACACAGTGGTAACCAGAATGTTTTAATCCCCACAAATCTTTGGTGGTGGTTAATTGATTACAACATCCCTAAGAATGTTAATAGCATGGCAGTCTACTAAAATAGTGCTTAACCTATATAACAGGGGAAAACAGATTGACAACAAAAAAATCCAACTTCAGGACTTCTCTGGTGGTCCAGTGGCTAGGAATCCACCTGCCAATGCAGGGGTACATGGGTTTGATCCTGGATCCAGGAAGATTCTGAATGCCTTGGAGTAATTGGGCCTGAGAGTCATAGCTACTGAAGCCCGCATGCCTTGAACCGCTGCTCCACAACAAGAGAAACCTGCACATCGCAGTTAAGACCCAATGAAACTAAAAATAATAAATAATAATAAAATTTAAAAATCTAACATGTTTCTGAAATGGAGTTTCTCACTCAGTTTTTAGACATAAGCCAATTTATACAGCCAGAACTCTTGCGTTGAAGGGGGAGTCAAGTTTCCTTCCTGTATCATGGGACAGGGACACACTCTATTGTTGTTGTTGTTTAGTCATTAAATTGTGTCTGACTCTTTGCAACCCCGTGGACTGCAGCACGCCAGGTTTCCCTGTCCTCCACTGTCTCCCAGAGTTTGCTCAAGTTCGTGTCCACTGAGTCAGTGATGTTACCTAACCATGTCATCCTCTGCTGCCCTCTTCTCCTTTTGCCTTCAATCTTTCCCAGCACTGAATACACTGTATAACTTCCTCCAAATCTTCCTCAAAGGGCCTGCAGTCATTGATGAGAGTGACTATGTATTGGGGGAAAGGAGATACCCAGACCTTTTGGGGATTATGGAACACTGGTTGCTGCTGCTGCTGCTAAGTCGCTTCAGTCGTGTCCGACTCTGTGCGACCCTGTAGACGGCCTCCTACCAGGCTCCTCTGTCCCTGGGATTCTCCAGGCAAGAACACTGGAGTGGGTTGCCATTTCCTTCTCCAATGCAGGAAAGTGAAAAGTGAAAGGGAAGTTGCTCAGTCGTGTCCGACTCTTAGTGACCTCATGGACTGCAGCCAACCAGGCTCCTCCGTCCATGGGATTTTCCAGGCAAGAGTATTGGAGTGGGGTGCCATTGCCTTCTCCATGGAACACTGGTTACTTGATACTAATTCCTGGGCCCCCATATTACGACAGACTCCAGTGAAACTGGGGGCTGAGTCAGGTAACAGTTGGAGTCTTAGCTCAAATCTGAAACACAGTGGGCCTGGTGAGTCTGTAGATCCAATGTGTGGTTGAAATGAAAGTGAAAGTTGCTCAGTCATGTTCGACTATTTGTGACCCCATGGACTATAAAGTCCATGGAATTCTCCAGGCAGGAACACTGGAATGGATAGCTGTTCCCTTTTCCAGGGGATCTTCCCAACCCAGGGGTTGAACCTAGGTCTCCCACATTGCAGGCGAATTCTTTACCAGCTAAGCCTTATCTGATTCCTGAATGTATAAATAGAAGAAATATATGTTTAGACATAACAGACATACTTGGCAACTAGGAAAATCCTTATATTGGCTCTTTGACCCATGGAATAGACCATAATGGTAGAAAGAGAAAGCCTGTGGAACTTTCCCATACTACCAGGGTAGTAACAAAAGGGAATCACATACCTTTAGGGAAACTGCAGAGAGTAGCGCTGTTATCAAAGACTTGGAAGGATGCATGGGTGGTGATACCTAACACATTTCCATTTAAGTCACCTCTTTGTCCAATACAGAAGGCAAATCTTGACCAATATCTGAGAATGATTATAAACTTAATCAGGAAGTGACTGCAATATTAGTTAATGTTCCACATGTAGCATTTCTACTGAGGCAGGTCAACACTACAGCTTCAGACACCTAGTACACAACTATTGATGTGGCAAATGCTTTTTCTTCTTCATCAGTTATAAGGATCAACTAGAAGCAGTTTACTTTTTAAATGGCAGGGTCAGGAGTACATCATCACAGTTTTGCCTCAGGATCACATCAAATCTACTCTCCACCATAGTATAGTTTACAAAGATATTAATCATCTTAACATTCTCTTACAAAAGCAACTGGTTCATTAGAAGGATTGAATTATGCTTACTGGCTCTGAGCAACGTGAAGTAGCAAATATTTTGGGTGGCTAAGTAAGGGAGCCAGGATCTCAGCTGGTCAGGATTTATTACTTGATACAATAGGGAACAACAGAGTTGTTTGCTGGAGTTCAGGGGATAAGGATGAGTTTAGTTTGAGACATGTTGAAGAGGCTCAGAGAGAGTCATCCAAGTGAAGATGTTCAGGACACAGTTGGATATACAAATCAGGAGTTCAAGAGAACACACATGAGTAGATTTAGGAAGTGTTGACAAAATGTTAAATCATAATTGAAGCCATGGAATGGGGTGTGATTATTGAGTGAAAACATATAGGAATCAAATGAGAAGACTCAAGATAGAGCCTTGGAGGATATGAAACTTTATTTTAAAGATATGGTAGAAGAAAATGAGCCAGCAAAGAATGAAAAGGGGCATTCAGAGAACCAGGAGGAGTAGCAGAGAGTGCAGTGTCCCAGGAGTTAGGGGATGAGAGTGTAGCTAAAGGAAGGGAGAGGGTCCGTAATGCAGATGCTGTGAGGTGGTCACAGATAAGAGAAGACTGAGAGTCAGCTGGGTGTACTTTCTTTCAGGTCATTGGTGGCTTAGGAGTGACTAGCTTCAGGGTTTTGGAGGGGATGAAACTAATTTGGTGTGAGTTTGAAGGTGGTTTGAGGGAGTTATAGATCCAGTGAACAGGTGTGTAGTGAGGCTAATTCACAGAGATAGAAGATTCAAAGCAACTGACTTTGAATAAATTTGTGTAAGCTTCAGCTGTAAATAAATTGAGTTGGAAATGTCTCTGTAGTTTCAATGCATAAATTGATATCTAGTATGACCGAGCGACTTTACATTCACTTTTCACTTTCATGCATTGGAGAAGGAAATGGCAACCCACTCCAGTGTTCTTGCCTGGAGAATCCCAGGGACGGGGGATCCTGGTGGGCTGCCATCTATGGGGTCGCACAGAGTCGGACACGACTGAAGTGACTTAGCAGCAGCAGCAGCATGGTGTTTGTGAATAGGTCATGAGTGACAATGAATTTAATAGATTGGTGTCCCTATATCCTGGTTATTCTTCTTCATAGCATTACTGAACACTAACCTTGGTAATTGAAGGAAGTAACTGCATTGTGAGAACTTTAAAAGCAAGTATGTCCACCTACCCTGTGTAAGACAGGGGTGTCTAGTGGAGGAGCACAAACCAAACATTGAATGGACTGGGGCCAAATCTTTACAGTCACTTAGAGCTGTGGGACTCAGGACTTCCACTAGGTCTTTGTTTTCCTGTTATTATGTTGTCTCACCATACCTACTTCCTAGAGTGGTAAGGATGAAAGGAGATAATGAATTTCAATTACAACACATTGCCAGGTTCACCTTTGGCTATCAATAAGGTCTCCTTCCAACCCAACACAGAAAAGAATGAGGCCCTGCAGAGAAGCTGCATGCTTCTTCCATGCACTGTGGTTCTCTGAACTTTAAAAACATTGTTCAACTAGGAAACACCTAACACCTTTGCTCCCTGGCTATAGTGTAATCAGTGATGCAACACAGTGGTTATTGGGTGTGATCTAGGCTGGCAGTGAAACAACAAATTGGTGAACAAAAGTAAACATCAAAAAAGGCTAAATAAATTCCAGTATAAGAAGAGCAAGTGAGCTAGAGAAAGTGAGAAGTGTAGGGAAAAGAAACAGAAATATGAGTCATGTTAAAAAATAGTATACAGATCAATTTCCCTCATGGAGAAATGTAATGGCTAAAGCAAAAGATATGATTTAAACACAAAGAAGGTTTTTCTGCTAGTAATTATACCTAGCAAGATATAAAATATATCAAACTACAATGTTGACATTTCTAAACAGAGTAAGCATGTATATCAATGAGAACATTTAAATCTAGTTTTCCCAATCTTGTACAGTTTATTTACATATGTTTTAAACTTCATCAAATTTTATCAGCTAATGCATAAATTTCCCATATATAATTCTGTGATTAATATTACTAAGGTTAGGAAACAGATTTGAGTGCCTAAAATGCCTATGAGTCTAAATACCTATAATAAAAATCCTGCTAGAATACTGGAACCTGATCTTATCTTTATGGGCACGTACTGGGAATGTGTGACTCTATTAGATTTAAAAGCATTTTACTGAGTGTCCACAAATCATTACTGGAGTTGAGAAAATCCAACACAGTTTTTGGCCTATGGTTCAGTTCAGTTCAGTTCAGTCGCTCAGTTGTGTCCAACTCTTTGCGACCCTATGAATCACAGCATGCCAGGCCTCCCTGTCTATCACTAACTCCTGGAGTTCACTCAAACTCATGTCCATCAAGTCAGTGATGCCATCCAGCCATCTCATCCTCTGTCATCCCCTTCTCCTCCTGCCTCCAATCCCTCCCAGCATCAGGGTCTTTTCCAATGAGTCAACTCTTCACATGAAGTGGCCAAAGTACTGGAGTTTCAGCCTCAGCATCAGTCCTTCCAATGAACACCCAGGACTGATCTCCTTTAGGATGGACTGGTTGAATCTCCTTGCAGTCCAAGGGACTCTCAAGAGTCTTCTCCAACACCACAGTTTAAAAACATCGATTCTTCGGCACTCAGCTTTCTTCACAGTCCAATTCTCACATCCATACATGACCACTGGAAAAACCATAGCCTTGACTGGACAGACCTTTGTTGGCAAAGTAATATCTCTGCTTTTAAATATAGTATCTAGGTTGTTCATAACTTTCCTTCTAAGGAGAAAGCATTTTTTAATTTCATGGCTGCAATCACCATCTGCAGTGATTCTGGAGCCCAAAAAAATAGTCTGACACTGTTTCCCTGTTTCCCCATGAAGTGATGGGACCAGATGCCATGATCTTCGTTTTCTGAATATTGAGCTTTAAGCCAACTTTTTCACTCTCCTCTTTCACTTTCATCAAGAGGCTTTTTAGTTCCTCTTCACTTTCTGCCATAAGGGTGGTGTCATCTGCATATATGAGGTTATTGATATTTCTTCCAGCAATCTTGGCCTATGGTAGGTCTTAGTAAATACTTGTTAATAAAGTATGTAAACATGCTGAGAAAAACAATAGTAATTGCTCAGATCAGTACTTTTTAAGCAATTTATTTTTATTTCATTTTGCGTTACTGCAGAAATTTGTACCTGGCATTTCATCTTCCACAGAGTAGCACATGAACTATTACACGGCCTTTTTTGGTGGTTTTCATCATCCCCATCTGATTTTAGAAAAGATTTGCTTTTCATACAGTGTTAGTGGTAATATAAAATTGGTACAACCTCTTTGGGGATCAGTTTGTTCATTTCATTAATATTTTTAAAAAGTAGTCTTTAAGCAATTCCATTTCTAGAAACTGATACTTGCAAAAGTGGAATGGACAAGGATAATCAAAGACACATTGTTTATAAACTGAAAAAATGGCAATAATTTAAATGTCTATGGGATGGACTGCGTGAATTATGATGCATCCAGCTGACAGAATTCTTGGCAGCCATTAACAATGAATGAGGTAGAGTCTCTTTACTGCCACAGAAAGGCCTTTAAGGAATACTAAATGAAAAGAGAAAGGTTGCATAATGGTAATAATAGTAATTATTGTTGCTTAGTCGCTAAGTTGTGTCTGACTCTTTGTGACCCCATAGACTGCAGCATGTCAGGCTTCCCTGTCCTTCACCATCTCCCTGAGTTTGCTCAAACTCATGTCCACTGAGTTGGTGATGCCACCCAACCATCTCATCCTCTGTTAGCCGCTTCTCGTCCTGTCTTCAGTCTTGCCAAGAATCAGGTCTTCCCTGATGAGTTGTCTCTTTGCATCAGGTGGCCAAAGTATTGGAGCTTCAGCTTCAGCATCAGTCCTTCCACTGAATATTCAGGGTTGATTTCCTTTAGGATTGACTGGTTTGATCTCCTTGATTATTATTATTAGGAACACTTGTAAAGTGTGTACTATATTCTAAACATTTAACTTAACTCATTTAATTCTCATCACCACCCTAAGAGGGGGGTGCTATTGTTATCCCCATTTTACAGACAAAGGAACTGAAGCATCATATTGTCAAGTAACTTGCCCAAGGTCGCAAAACCAGGATCAGAGACAGTGTCTGGCTTGAGCATCACTGTTTCTCACACGATTCTTTCCATTTATGGTAAAAAATGTATAACAATACACATATGTAAATGTATGTGTACGCATGTAAATGTATATGTATGTGTGCACGTGTGTATGTAGGCACGGAGAGTGACTCAAACTACTCTCAAAGTGTGTTCAAAGTACACAGCCTTTGAACAGTTAGCAGTCACTTTCTCTGAAAAGTGGGTTGGGGTGAGAGGAAGAGAGCATGTGATACAAGCCTCTTTTGCTTGTTTGCTTTTGTTATGAGGGACATTATTATTTTCAAAATAATTTTTTCACAAGGGATGTTTCTCAAAATATAACGTCCTGAATATTTTTCTTCTACTACCTGCAGTTAAGGAAGAAATTTGACCATTTTTTCCCCTCATCATTGAAGTTATATCATTGATTCATTTAGCAAAAACATCTGAACAGTGCTAGGTGCTCACTGTGAAGTGGAACAGACTGTCAGGCAAACTCCTAATTCTAGAGCCCCTATCAAAGGGGATGAACAAAGCTGGGGTGGGAGAAGCACAAGAGATGACATTTCTGTGGAAGGCAAGGAGAGGTAGTGTGAAAGAAGGTACCCAGAGAGGAGAGAATATTTTGCATAAATATTGAAGGAAAAGTAAGAGTTCTTCAGGAGGCAGGGGAGGGAGAGGAAAAAGCTTTCCAGATGGAGGGAATATGGGAGTAAGGACAGAGAAATAGGCAACAGGAACCTACATTATTCTTCAGGGAACTGGGTGTAGTTAGCCAAAACCTAAGGAGGAACAGGTGGGGAGGGCAGGAGCCACATCACTTAAGCCCTTGTGGACCATGTTAAAAATTTCATCCTTGTGCTAGTTTTTACTAAGGAACATTCAAAGAACACAGATGTTCTCAGGATAATTTAAAACATACAGGTCAAAAGATGTTTATACAATGAACATTATCTAGCCTCAAACAGGAAGGTAATTCTGATACATGCTACATGTGGATGAACCTTGAAAATACTGTGCTAAGTGAAATGAAGATACAAAAGGACAAATGCTGTATGATTCCCCTGATATGAGGTACCTAGAATCATAGAATTTATAGAGACAGAAAATAGAATAGTGGTTACCAGAGCATGGAGGGAGGGAGCAACGGGGAGTTATTGTTTTGTAGTTTCATAATCTGTTTGAGATGATGTGAAAGTTCTAGAGAAGGGTAGCAGTAAGAGTTGTGCAACAATATACTTAACAGCACTGAACTGTGTACTCAAAAAAAGTTAAAATACTAAATTTTATATTATGCATATTTCACTATATAAAAACCAGGTAAAGATGGTAAGTTTTGTTATGTAAATTTTACTATAATTTTCAAATGTGGAAAAAATTGAAGTTATAGACAAAATTTTGGGGTAAATAATTCAAAATTACTTTTCTTTCTTGACATTAAAATTAGGTATGTCATTTCTTTGCTTCAGTTTAGTTCAGTCGCTCAGTAGTGTCCGACTCTTTGCGACCCCATGAATCGCAGCACGCCAGGCCTCCCTGTCCATCACCAACTCCCGGAGTTCACTCAGACTCATGTCCATCGAGTCAGTGATGCCATCCAGCCATCTCATCCTCTGTTGTCCCCTTCTCCGCCTGCCCCCAATCCCTCCCAGCATCAGAGTCTTTTCCAATGACTCAACTCTTTGCATGAGGTGGCCAAAGTACTGTAGTTTCAGCTTTAGCATCATTCCTCCCAAAGAAATCCCAGGGCTGATCTCCTTGCAGTCCAAGGGACTCTCAAGAGTCTTCTCCAACACCACAGTTCAATAATGACTTGTTTCTCTTATATACAATGTCTACCATTTACTGAAAACTAGCTTTATATCTGGAGAAGGCAATGGCAACCCACTCCAGTACTCTTGCCTGGAAAATCCCATGGACGGAGGAGCCTGGTAGCCTTCAGTCCACGGGGTCGCGAAGAGTCAGACACGACTGAGCGACTTCCCTTTCACTTTTCACTTTCATGCATTGGAGAAGGAAATGGCAACCCACTCCAGTGTTCTTGCCTGGAGAATCCCAGGGATGGCAGAGCCTGGTGGGCTGCCATCTCTGGGGTCGCACAGAGTCGGACACGACTGAAGTGACTTAGCAGTAGCAGCAGCTTTATATCCAGAGATGAGGCGATGCAGGCTCAGGGAGGTCAACTCACTGACCCAAGAGTACACAGCTAGTGAGGCGGCATTTCTAGGAAACCTAAAATAGGAACTCAGCTCTTAACACCCTGCTCTTGCACCAATCCGCAAGCCAATTGATTATCTTTCTACTTTTTGGATACCGCAATACTTTTCTTTAAACAATCTCCCTTGATCTGCAAATAAGACTGTATTGTATGGTGTTTTCTGGGTTCAGAAACCGTAAGAAATCCGAGGCAAGGCAGAATGCCTCAAATAGCTGTTGAATGTTTACTCTTGGTCCATATCTGATACTTTTTAAGGGCGTGGACCTTCTTTAAGAGAGACCAAAAGAGAATCCAAATAAGTCTAGACACACGCACCTTGTTAACTACTGAGCCGACCACCTGTTACCTATTGGAGGCGGGTCTTTATTTATTTATTTTTTCCTCTTGCCGGAGTTATCTAGAAAATACGGCTTTCAGCCTTTCAGCCGCCAGCCTCCGCATCCCAGGTACGCGGCCGCGGAGAGACCCGGAGCAGGCTCGCGCGCAGGCGCTATTCGGCAGCTTCTTTCCGCGAGTGTGTTGTGCTGCCGGGAGCCCCGGTGTCCTCGAGTGGTTCTCTTAAGGTTCCTCTCCCTCTCCGTCCGGGACTCAGGGTCGCCAGTGCCCCTTCCCAGAGCCCTCTCCAACCCTTGCCCAGGCCGAGCCAGGCGCGGTCCCTACCCTCTGACCCCGCGTTGCACAATGCCCGATCAAAGTCCCCGGGCGTGTGAACCCCAGCGTCCCTGCCCCTGGGCGGAGACAGGCGGCGGCCGCGCGGGGAGCCGAGGCGGCCAGCGCAGCGGGTTCAGAGCACCGGCCCCGGCCCCGCGAGCTCCCCGCGAGCTGCCGCCACAGACCCCCAGGCCGCTCGGGCCCGCTGCCCGCCGCTTCCCTCGCAGGCCCCGCCGCCGCAGCCATGGCGGAAGTTCATAGACGTCAGCATGCCCGGGTTAAAGGAGAAGCCCCCGCGAAATCCTCCACACACAGACATGAGGAGGAGCTGGGGATGGCGTCGGCCGAAACGCTGACCGTATTCCTGAAGCTGCTGGCCGCCGGCTTTTACGGCGTGAGCTCTTTCCTGATCGTGGTGGTCAACAAGAGCGTGCTCACCAACTACAGGTAGGGCCGAGGCGGCGGCGGCCCAGGCCACGGAGAGGAGAGGAAAGGAGCGGGCGGCGGCAGCGGCTGGGCGCCGGCTCCCTGGACTTTGGCTGCAAAGTTGGAGCTGAACAAAGTTGGGCGGGAGCCGGCGAGGGCGGGCAGGCGGCTGACACGCGCGGCCCGGGCGGAGGAGCCGGCTTGCACGGCGGCCCGGAGTCGGGGTCCCGCTCCGAGCGCGGAGCTCGGGACTGCGGGGCGTGCGTTTGGAAAGCTCCTGCCCTGCCCGCAGTGCAGCGCCCTGGAAACGCCGCTCTTCCGAGCGACGAAGCGAAGTTGCTTCGTGACTCTTCGACTCCTGTGCATGCCTGACTGGGAGCCGGAGAGGGATGCCCGCCCTTCTCCACAGCCTGGGCCAGGGTCCGGGGCTTCAAGGTTCCCCGAATTCGCTGAGAGCCTCTGGGGACCTAGGCATCCTCAAGCCCATTTAAAATTGTGATGCTGCCACTGGGACCCCTAGGCAGAAGCACCTTTTTAGAAAGGTGCGAAACCGTTTAAAAGATGTATGTCTTAACTTCCAAGAAAATCTGTTGCAGAAAACTGACTGAAATTGTAGAAACGGACAAGATGAGACAAGTGGCAGCCCGAAGCTACAAAATCAGCGGTGTTGCCTGACAAGCATCAGTGATTTTCCTCACTGATTGTCATTTGGATAAGGGCGGACGTTGGTGTGTTTTGTATCAAAATGCATTGTAAGGTTGCATTTGTAAGGTTGAGTTCGGGTTTTTCTGACGCTGTGGGTTTTTTTCTCTCTACCATTTTTGTAGATTTCCCTCTTCACTGTGTGTTGGACTTGGCCAGGTTAGTTGGAATCTTCAGCATTACGTGGTTTGTGTCGTTGGAACTTCTGAGTGTGTCTTTATGTGTGGAACAGTGAATCTGTGTTCTCTGCTTACAGATGGTGGCCACAGTGGCAGTACTTTGGGTGGGAAAGGCACTCAGAGTAGTCAAGTTTCCTGACTTTGACAGAAATGTACCTCGAAAGGTAAAAAAAAAAAAAAAAAGCAATACTTTATTTTCGAAATGAATTCACTGTGTATATTTTCCATCGGTGCCTTACATATTTAAAAATTGCAGCCTTGAAATTGCCCAGTCCAAAGTGGGTATAAAGAAGGTAAAGAATGAATGTAGTAATAAGTGTTTTTAAAAAGTCCAACAGTCTCTTTAAAGTTAAGGAAAAAAAAGAAGCCCTTAGATCTTGTATTCTGTTTTAATTAATAAACACTTGTTGTAATTACAACCATATTGCATTTTCTGCATTCGTCTATCTAATCTAGCTGGTGTATCCTTCAGTCATTATTCTTTGGGTTTATTTTCTTATTCTTTGGTCTGCCTTTGCTTGACTCAACCTGAAGATGAAATACCTTTCCTTTTTCTGCTAATATTAGACCTGTTGGCTCTACAGTATCGTTCTTTAAAGCAAAGATGTTGTCCCATATGATTTGATCATATTCATATTTCTTTTTTTCCCCTCCATTCTTTCCTCTCTCTTTTTGCACAGAGCTCTTTATCCAGGAGTAATGTTGTTTGGGTGCTTCATAGGAGCCAAAATTGTGTGTGAGAACTAATCTTATGTTTTATGTGGAAAGAATTTGATCATATAAACAAAACTGTTTCTGTTTGAAAAGGACCTTGTTTTAGCTGTCTTTATTATTGAGTTTTGTTATCCCTTTTTAAATTTTCTAGACGTTTCCACTACCTCTACTATATTTTGGGAACCAAATCACGGGACTGTTCAGCACAAAGAAACTGAAGTATGGATAACTTTATTTTACTAGTGAGGTTAATATAATGTATTCTTAAAATTGTACTTGAATGTCAAATGTTTAACACATCGGTACTGATTCTTGAAAAAGAAAGGACCAGAAAGCTTCTGTTACTAAATAAATATTACACCAAAGGTTTTAGTTTAATCTCTTTAAGTTTGAAGAGGAAGAGGAGTTTTTTGTTTGTTTGGGGTTTTTTTCCCTTTCACTTTGATGATAGAAGCTTTAAAATGTTATAAACTACTGTGATGAGAGATTTTCATTATTTTTCCAGACATATAATAGTGAAGGATATATGTTAGGCTTCTGAGATTTCAATTCTTTAGTACAATTTTTAAATATTATATTTTAGGCAAATTTCACAAGTAAGATTAGATGTAGTTTTTCATTAACATGAGGTAGTTAAAATAACATCTGATAGAACCCTGATAAAAATATCATTAACATTTTTCCTGTGGTCATATGACTGTAGAGGCAGCGTTTTCACTTTTAGAAAGAAGCAATAGCAGTCTACTCTATGACAGTACTCTCTTATTACCTTGTAACTTCCCAATTCTTATCTTCTCCACTTACTGAGTATATGTATCAGGAACATGTGATGTTAAAAATATACACATAGGGAAACCATTTAACAGAAACCCAGGGCTTCACCACTGCCACATGAGTTAAACCTCTGGTGTAATGGGTGATTGTAAAACAGAATGGAGAGATCTCTTGAGGGTCAGAGACCAAGGTTTTTTCATTTCCTCAGACCCAAGAAACTTGACAGAATGGCCACAATGATATTTCTGGGGAGGGTTCCATGGAAGTCATGTTTATCATGGGTGGGCATCCTTTTATCCATACATCTCATTACCCATTTGGAAAAAAATACAGACCTGCTGCAGAGTGTTACTTGTGTATAGAGTTTGCTCTTTTTCCTCCATTGTCATTCATCCATCTATTTCCATCCATCTATTCATGCCCCATCTTTGATTGCCAGCCAAGTATAAGGCACTTTGGAGTGAGATGATAGAGTCAGAAATAATTATATTGCAAGAGGCTGTATGTTCGATTAGTGCAAGCAAAATACTCTGGGAATTTAGAGGAAAAAAGTACTGCCACAAAAGGACAATCAAGGAATGTTTTATAGGCTAAAATGATTACCAGTTTTGTTTGAAGGTTAGGGCTTGGAAGGGAGATCAGTCTAGAAAAGAAAGATCTTTCAAAGACCAACATGAATATGTCTAACATAATAAGCAGGGTAAAATTAAAAAGTGGCTGTTACTAGTCTTTGATAATAGATGTATATTTTCTACCATTTTATAATTCAGTTTTTTTTCGCTTCTAGTAGTTTTATAAAAGCAACCCTTTCAGACTTTTAAATACTTTCTATAGAGAAGTAAGGATTTAATTTAGTGACAGGTTAATCAGCATGGAATTTTTATAATGGAAAAGGTTAGCATTATTTTAAAATACTAATTTTGGAGAATCAAATTTTATTCTACCTAAGTTTTTTTGTTTGTTTGTTTGTTTTCAGCTTACCAATGTTTACAGTTCTGAGAAGGTTCTCCATCCTGTTTACAATGTTTGCTGAAGGAGTTTTACTCAAGTGAGCTAAATTTCTAATATATTTAGTCGTTAACAAGTTTTTAGCTCCCTGAAAAGGTCTCTAGCATGTGTAAGATATTCCAATCATTTGTGTTTTACTTTATCTTTTGAGAAGTTTAAGCAGCTTTCTTCCTTTGCTATAGGAATTGATAGTTTATGACTTCCTTATGGAAGCCTGTCTGAACGTGAGATATGCTTTCAAGAATTCCTATACCTACTGAAGCCACTGGGTGAAGCTGAGTCAGAAGGTCAATATAGGTTTTAAATCATGTTCGTGACTATGCTGTTTTTCTACAAATGTGTGTGACTATTTTCTGCTTAAAGAAATCTGATTTGCAAAAATGTAAACTCAATAATAATAACATAAGAATAGGAAATAAGCATACTTATTTATATAAGAAAATAAGTTTTTGCTTCATTAGAAGCAAATTGGATATCTTTTAAATATCCAATTCCTTGGAATCATTTGTTTATAGTTTTTTTTTAGAAGAAAACATTTTTGTTGTAAAATGAGTCTTTGTAAATAACTAAAGCCACATGTATATTTTTTAATTATTTTATAGGAAGACTTTTTCTTGGGGTATTAAGATGACTGTATTTGCAATGATTATTGGAGCCTTTGTAGCTGCAAGGTAAGATGTGGGCCCATATAAAACCTATGAGAGGGCATTAGAATTTGTCAATAATTACTGATAATAAATGGTTAATTACCAATGAAGAGAATTTTTTATAGACTAAATAAGAACCATGTCTTTAAAAAGTATTCAGAGACTTCAAAAAGTTAAATCTTTTTGGTTGTATGAAGATTAAGGCTAGCAAAATCAGATTCTTGGGATTCTTAAAAGTTAAATTCATGTAATTTAGAGTTTATTATGCTGTCTTCTATTTATCGAGCACATACCATATGCCATTCAATATGTTGGTATTTTACACATACTATTTATGTGTTTTTCACAACTACACTGTATGGTATGGGTATTATTTTCCTATTTATGTTAAGGAAATGAAAATCTAAGTTCCATAGCTTGCTCGAGGTCATATAGCTATTAGATGACAGACCTGGAGTTTGAGTCTATGCCTGACTGCAAAGCCTGTGTGCTTTTGTAAACCGTGTGGCATTCTTTTCCTTTGCATGCTGCTAAAGAAAATAGTGTCGCAGAGAAGACAAGTGATCATGGATTATTTGCCTTATGGGATAATAAATAATAGAATTGCTTTATTTGGCTTCACCTAAGGCGTCACAATACCAAAACTTGGATATTCTATTAAATTATTAAAGCTTTTTTCCATTGTTCTTAACTTTTAATTTTAAAATGAAGAAAATGTATATCCAGAGACTCAGAAAATTAGTGCTCGCTTTGGCAGCACATATACAAAGACTCAGAAAATGGAAATGATGAGTAGAAGTCTTTTTACTGAGCCCAGATCATGCATGTATGGGCTTGCTGATGCTGTAGATTCTACCTGACATACATTTTCCATCCGGGAGTTCCAGTGTGCTTCTTGAATTGGCTCATTGACCTTTATCATATCCCTGTAATACAGGTGTGTTTGTGGGTGAATATGTCAATTCTGTTCCACCCTAACTCTCCAAGTAAAATTTCATTCTAAAAAAAAAAAAAATAGAGTAATTAGTTACTAGAATTTTGTTATATAGCTGACTGCTTTTCCCTCTAGGTAATCTTGCCTTCTTGGAGAGAAATTCGGTGTGAATTGCCTACCATTCTTTTTAAAGGTGCCCTGCTCATCTTGGATCCCACTGAAGCTGGTGGGATCCAAAATCGAACCAAACACAGAAGTTTCTCCAAGCTAACTCTAGCCTGCAAAAAGTTTCTGAGGCAGACTGCTATCTGGGCCAGGCTTATCTAATTAGAAACTTTTACTTGGGAAAGAAATTTGGAGGAAGAGTTACAGGGTTGTCAGGCTGCTTGGAAGAGGGAGGGGTCATCAGGTAGTTCTGCCTGACATTGCAGTGGCATAGAGCTCCTCAGAAGTCTGTCCCATGGAGTAGCTGAACTCCAAAGAGATAGCATCTTTGCAGAATCACAGAATGTGAGGCCCCTGTTTTAGTTAGGGTGCTAAAGTATGCAGATGGCACACTCTTCTTAGATTTTCATTTCTTCTCTTCAGTTTACTAAGTTCTGCCTGGTTCTCTGCAAAATACTAAGAAGCTTCAGTTTCCCTAGTCTCACTAGTTGTATGTAATATGCTCACTGGGCAATTATCTTTAGTATTTGCATCTACACTGTATGCTTAGACACTAGTGTGACGTGATCTCAGAACTAACTGCAATCCACAGTTCAGAAATTCCACCGAGTGGCCCAGCCATCTGTGCAAGATAAACCTATCTTTTGTGTGAACCTTTGAAAAATGCCCTGTTAACAACTTCATTCTCCTTTTGGTTTCCTTATCTGTGAAACTGAGCTGTGATGCCTTCTGCTTGCTTCAGATGTACTGTAATGGTGAATTTGGTTGGTTCTGTCTTGCCTGACTTTGAATTCAGAATAGTGTGCTATTAACTGACAAGGTTGATTATTGCTAATGACTGTGTTTAAACATTAGTGCTTCTCATTTCTGCAGACTCCCTTACTGATTATGAAATTGCAAACTGTAACCTGGAACCAGGAAATACTAGTAGCTGATAAAATGTGTAATATTCACTTACGTAGATAAACATATGTTCTTGGAAATATTGTAGTTCAAACCTATTTAAAATTTAATGCATGTTCTTTAAATGTTAGTTGTTATTAAAGTGTTGTTTATATTTTGCAGCTCTGACTTGGCATTTGATCTGGAAGGATATGTTTTTATTCTGATCAATGATGTCCTGACAGCAGCAAATGGTGCCTACGTAAAACAAAAATTAGATTCAAAAGTAGGTAGCAATCTAATGCTTCTTTAAGAGATGTTTACTGATACTGGGAATGGTCATGTCAGTCCTTCAGGGAAAAAGTGGAGAATAAAGGAAGATACTTAGGAAAGATGAGAAAGACTAGGGAATCTCTGAGGGTAAAAATGCCTGGACCTTGGTGCTCATGTAAGAAACTTTATTTTCTAATTAGCAATTAGATTTTACTGTTGGCTTTTTTGGAAGGGACTGGGTGAATATTGACTTTGAGTGGGATAGTGATATAAGAAATGTTCATTAGAGAAAAGTGTCATGAATGTTCATGGCTATCTCCTAGAGGACTTGGTGAGGGACCTGGACAAGAAAGAAGTATCTGGAAGCCCTTGAGCGGATTTCAGAAGTGATTTAGAAGCAGCTGCAGAACAAGAATGGACTTTGCATATTTGTCCTACAGACAGTTGTCCCTCAGTGTCTTTGGGGGACCGGTTCCAGGAACCCCTGAGATTACAAAAATCCTTGGATGCTCAAGTACCTTATATAAAATGGAATAGTATTTACGTGTTGGAGAAGGCAATGGCACCCCACTCCAGTACTCTTGCCTGGAAAATCCCATGGACAGAGGAGCCTGGTAGGCTGCAGTCCATGGGGTTGCTGAGAGTCGGACACGACTGAGCGACTTCACTTTCACTTTTCACTTTCACGCATTGGAGAAGGAAATGGCAGCCCACTCCAGTGTTCTTGCCTGGAGAATCCCAGGGACGGGGGAGCCTGGTGGGTTTCCGTCTATGGGGTCACACAGAGTCGGACACGACTGTAGTGACTTAGCAGTAGCAGTAGCATTTACGTGTAACCTATGCGCATCCTCCCATATACTTTAAATCATTTCTTAATTAACCTAGAAGATCTAGGGACAGTGCAGATCTATTTCCAACACCTTTTCTGTGAATATACCTTTTATGCCTTTTTTCCATTTATTTGCTTTGATGGCTATGTGATGATTGCATTTTAATGGGGGCTACTATTAAAAATTTTTATCTTTGTACTATAGCTAGAGAAAAGGGAGCAGTTTGAGATTTAGTTTTGCTCTGTGTTTTTGCCTCTTTGGAAATAGGTAGGAATAATAACATTTTATTAGTTCACCAGCCTTAGCTGTCTAAAACAGTACTGTCCAGTACTATTCTGTAATGATGGAAATCTGTTATTTCTTCCTATCCGTTAATGGTAGCACCTAGCCACACATAGCTGTTGAGCACTTGATAGGTGATGGCCTAATTGAGGAACTGCAGTCGTAGTTTAATGTAATTATAATTACATTGAAATCGCTGCATTTGGCCAGTGACTACTGTGTTAGCACAATCTAGAGTACATCCTCAGTTCAGTTCAGTTGCTCAGTCGTGTCCTCACTCTTTGCAACCCCATAGACCGCAGCACACCAGGCCTCCCTGTCCATCGCCAACTCCCAGAATTTACTCAGACTCATGTCCATTGAGTCGGTGATGCCATCCAACCATCTCATCTTCTGTTGTCCCCTTCTCCTCCCGCCTTCAATCTTTCCCAGTATCAGGGTCTTTTCAAATGAGTCAGTTCTTTGCATCCAGTGGCCAAAGTATTGGAGTTTCAGCTTCAGCATCAGTCCTTCCAATGAATATTCAGGACTGATTTCCTTTAGGATGGACTGATTGGATCTCCTTGCAGTCCAAGGGACTCGGAAGAGTCTTCTCCAACACCACAGTTCAAAAGCATCAATCCTTCGGTGCTTCAATCCTTCTGTCCAACTCTCATACATGACTACTGGACTACATCCTAGAATGTAGAAGAAAGCGAAGATGGTTTCTGTATTCTGTATTTATTTCCAGGGGTGTCCTTTAGTTCCTCATTCAGAAATGAGTTATGACTTACTTATATTAGAACTTCTAAGCATATTAATCTGCTTTTCATAGTTCATGGATTAGGAGCAACAATCCTATCTCAAGGAATAGGCTTACCAGCAGTATAAAAGTTTGGCTGATAACAGGAGAAACAGGAAAACTGTGACAGTCAAGGGGACTACTCAAACATGGCGACATCATGTAAAAACACAGTATAATCATGTTTATGATGATGGCCTACATTAAATTTTAGTCAATGTCCTCTGTTTAAGAGGACAGGAGAAAAGATATTCAAAACAGCAAGTAAAAAGAAAAAAACAACAGTTTGGCCTTTGTCAGTTGTCTGGATGGGGTGTGCGTGGGCATCCTCTACTTCCTGGATAACACATCTCTTGCTGAGGGGGACCTGATGTTACGGGTTGCTTTGTCCCACTATGGCTTTTTTCTTGCTGTCTTGCTGTCTGAGATGCTTTTTAGTAAATCTGGAGTTTTATTACCTATAATTTCAGAACTACTTGTAATCATGGTCCTTTGAGCATGAATCCCATGGCCTAAGGACTTAGTGCTGTATTTCAGACCTGAATGCAGCTATTGAATTTAAAACATTTTGAACTTTAAAGAACTCTTACAAATAACATGTATTTATAATAGAAGTGGTAGCAAACATAGATAAACAAGAGGAAGAAAATATAAATCTCTTAATTCCACCATTGAGTGAGAAGCACTGTGTCAGTAGATACCCTTTTGTAGGAACGTGTGTGTGTTTATATATGCATGTACACACTTAACTATGAGAAAAACTTAAAAGAGTGATGATACATAATGTTTTCTAATTTGTATTTTTCATTTGGTACTGTTTGATGAGTACCTTCCTCACCAGTCAGTGTTACTAAACATTTTTAGTGGCTGCATAATATTTCATTGTACGGGTATATCATAGTTTAATCAACTAGTTTTCTATTGTTGCATCTTTGTTTCCAGTTTTTCAAAGCTGCTTTTGATAAAGCACAGGGAACTCTGCTCAATATTCTGTAATAACCTAAGTGGGAAAAGAATTTGAAAAAGAATAGATATAACATGTATGTGTATAACTGAATGACTTTGCTGTACACTTGAAACTAACACAACATTGTTAATCAACTATATGCCAATATAAAATAAAAATTTTTTAAAAATCACTGAAGAAAAAAAATCTGCTTTTGAGAAGGTAGTTTGACTTTTCATATCAGTTGGTATCTTTCAATCACAGAAGTTAGGCAGATATTATGGCCCTATCCTCACTACTCCTTTATCCCCTAAAGTCTAGGACTGCTTTTTCAGGTGACAGCTTCCTGCTGAATGTCCCAGAACTGTGTGAATCACAGGTAGACCCAGAGTTCTTATAGGTTCCCTGTGTTTGAAGATGTGTGCAGTCCTTTTTTGCTCCCAAGTAGCTGAGGGCACAACTAGGCATACCATGTTTTGGGAATTGTAGGGTAATGGTCATCTTTTTCTTTGCTTTTTTTTTTTAGAGTAATCTTAGTCTTCATTATACTTCCCATGTACATTTTCAGAAATAACTTCAGAGATACTGGGAAGTTATATCTGTCTGTGTTGTTCTAGGTGTGAGTCTGTGTGTGGATCTGGCCTTCCTTCTCTCTGAAATCTCACTGCTATGTTTCTGGAACAGCCTAGGACTTACCTGGGGACTTTTGATTAAGTTTTGGAAAGGGAAGGGCTCCAAGGACATGTCTCTGTAGAGATGTATGTTTTTTGTTCAAAATAACTTTTCTCCTTGCTGTTTTGAGACAGCCACTTGATATCATTTTTATTTCTCTGATTTTAAGTACTCAAGGAACTTATGTCAAATAAACTAAAAATCTTGTAAGTTTGCTTTTTTTTTTTTTTGAAAGCTTAGGTTATTTCTTAGTGTTTGCAAAACTTCTGACTTAATGTGCTATGTATATTGTGGTGTGTGTGTATAAAGGGGGTGGTGCTCTGTTGAGGGTTGTCTCCATCTATCAGCTGGAACCAAATGAACCACCTAATTTTTTACTCTCCTAGGAGCTGGGAAAATATGGTCTGCTCTATTACAATGCACTGTTCATGATTCTGCCCACCCTGGCCATTGCATATTTTACGGGAGATGCCCAAAAGGTAAGACTTTCTAATTATGGCTTCAATCATGCCTTATGTTTTGGAATTTTATTTTTATTTGTATGACCAAAAGGTAGACAGTTTGGTTGTTAAAAAGTAATGTTCTTACTAAGTGACCAAAAACCAAGAATTTACTTTTTAGCTTGCTAATGTCATGCTAACCTTTTTGGATAGTACTAAAATAGCTTAAAATAGCTCTGGCTGTCAACATAAAAATAGTGCATGCCGTCTATCGTCCTTCTCTTACGTGCCAGAAGGTTAGAGGAGGGGAACTTTTACATTTCTGCTGAACTACAGAGTAGGAGTAGTAGCAGACTATCCTTGGAAAACAAAAAATCCAGAAGTAGTAGAATTCATCAAACCTAAACAAAATGCTTGGCATCTCCAGAAGCTCTCAGTTTTGGTGACAGTTGTTATGCTGGCTTAAATCCCAGACTGTTTTTTTCCCCTCAGGAGATATTTAGCCTAGTGGTGACTTAACCACATAAATAGCAACTAATATGGTAGTTAACTCATTTTCTGCAAATGTCTAGCTAAATCCAGAATAACATAACAAACTAAATCCAGACAAGAATTTTTCTCTGAAACAAATGCATATTCATAGGATACAAATTGGTAACATTTTGTTAGAATTCACAAAATTTTGAGAACTTAATGGAAATCTAGAATTCTGCCAAGGATTTCTGTACCAAAATTCCTTGTAATGATTCCCCTGGCTAGTAGTTTCTTCGGAATAAATGTGTTGATTATTTATTCTAATGACAGTGACAAATTCCACAAAGCAGTCAGAACCAAAGTAAAGCAAAGGTTTTTGGAAATAGTTAGGCTGTTAAAAAAAAATCAGCGGTAGGAGAAGAGTGACTGCTTATGAAGCTTTTTTTTTTTTTTTTTTTTAAATCAAGAGCTCATTCTTGGAAAACTGGAATAGAACATATGTAAATGTTTTAATGAATAGAGTGTTGAATAAGTTTTTTTGTGGCTCTGAAAAAAGTGGGAAGAGAAACTAACATTTATTGAATTCCTGTTATGTGCTACTCACTTTATGTATATATAATGTAATATGGTCCCCAAGGATTCCCTGATCACTCAGTTGGTAAAAAATCCACCTGCAATGCAGGAGACCCCAGTTCGATTCCGAGGTTGGGAAGATCCCCTGGAGAAGGGATAGGCTACCCACTCCAGTATTCTTGGGCTTCCCTTGTGGCTCAGCTGGTAAAGAATCCGCCTGTAATGCGGGAGACCTGGATTTGATCCCTGGTTTGGGAAGATCCCCTGGAGAAGGGAAAGGTTAACCTACTCCAGTATTCTGGCCGGGAGAATTCTAGGCACTATATAGTCCATGGGGTCACAAAGAGTTGGACAAGATTGAGCGACTTTCACTTTATGGACCCCATAACAGCTATAGGAAGTTTGAATTAACCCTACATATATTTTTTTAAATTAAAATTTATTTTTATTTTATTTATTTGGCTGCATTGGGTCTTAGTAGCGGCACGTGGGCTATTCAGTGTTAGTTATGCAGGATCTTTAGTTGCTGCATGTGGGATCTAATTCCCTGACCAGAAATCAAGCCCAGGTCCCTTGCATTGGGAGCTCAGAGTCTTAGCCACTGGACCACTGGGGAAGTCCCTGAATGGACCCTATTTTATTAATGTGGAAATAGAGGTTCAGAGAGACCGAATATCTTGCCCAGCATCATACTGTCAGCGGGGTAGTAGAGTCAGGACTTAAACCCAGGCCTGATTGCAGGAACCATGGTCTCTTCAGTGCTCTGCCTACCTCTAGCTAACCCGAGCAGAAGCACCCTCCACCCTTTAGCTTTGGGGCAAGAATGTAATGTAAAATAACTTGATACCTCATGGCAGCACAGGTGTTCCAAATCTTCAGGCCAATTTGTACATGAGAAAGTTGGAATAATTAATGTGGTTAGGTATTTTACAGACTTGGCAAAAAATGTAATTTTCATTAATTTGAAACTTTGACTAGTAGCTTGTAGCTACTTGAAAAAATTGACTGAAGGAGATATTTCTTCATTCCAGAGTGATGATCATTTAACTAGAAGTTACCTGCCAGGTTGTAGCAAAATCTGTGCATGTTTTGAAGTTCACTAGCCTACTTTCAATTTTAAATGCTTCAATATAAGTGTTTACTTATAGTGGAAAAAATGACTTTGCCACCTATATTGTGATGAGATTTAGCTTTTACTCTTCTTTTTTAAAGCTTCCCTGGTGGCTCAGATGGTAAAGCGTCTGCCTACAATTCAGGAGACCCGGGTTCAATCCCTGGGTCAGGAAGATCCTCTGGAGAAGGAAATGGCAACCCACTCCAGTATTCTTGCTTGGAAAATCCCTTGGACTGAGGAGCCTGGTAGGCTACAGTCCATGGAGTCGCGAAGAGTTGAACAGGATTTTTTTAAGGCAGAGGAGTGGAAAATTTGAGTAATCTTTTTGTTTTTCTTAATAAAAATGACAAGCAAAGGTCACGAAAGGTTTTTTGAAAGAATAATGTTTTTAAAGAATGACAGAATGTATCTAAATGCTTTCAAGTTGGGATGAAAAACTAATTAAGAGACTGAACTCAGTTGCTTTGTGATCAACCCTATCAGTGTTTTTGGGTTTCACGTGTTTGTTTATCCTCATTCTGATTATCAATTAATATGATTCTTATAAAATATTTCAGTTCAGTTCAGTTTAGTTGCTCAGTCATGTCCAGCTCTTTGCGACCCTATGAATTGCAGCACGCCAGGCCTCCCTGTCCATCACCAACTCCTGGAGTTTACTCAAACTCATGTCCATCGAGTCAGTGATGCCATCCAGCCCTCTCATCCTCTGGTGTCCCCTTCTCCTCCTGTCCCCAATCCCTCCCAGCATCAGAGTCTTTTCCAATGAGTCAACTCTTTGCATGAGGTGGCCAAAGTATTGGAGTTTCAGCTTTAGCATCAGTCCTTCCAGGGAACACCCAGGACTGGTCTCCTTTAGCACTGGTTGGATCTCCTTGCAGTCCAAGGGACTCTCAAGAGTCTTCTCCAACACCACAGTTCAAAAGCATCAATTCTTCGGCGCTCAGCTTTCTTCACAGTCCAACTCTCACATCCATACATGACCACTGGAAAAACCATAGCCTTGACTAGACGGACCTTTGTTGGCAAAGTAATGTCTCTGCTTTTGAATATGCTGTCTAGGTTGGTCATAACTTTCCTTCCAAGGAGTAAGCGTCTTTTAATTTCATGGCTGCAGTCACCATCTGCAGTGATTTTGGAGCCCCCCAAAATAAAATCTGACACTGTTTCCACTGTTTCCCCATCTATTTGCCATGAAGTGATGGGACCAGATGCCATGATCTTCGTTTTCTGAATGTTGAGCTTTAAGCCAACTTTTTCACTCTCCTCTTTCACTTTCATCTAGAGGCTCTTCAGTTCTTCACTTTCTGCCATAAGGGTGGTGTCATCTGCATATCTGAGGTTATTGATATTTCTCCCAGCAATCTTTATTGGAGTATATAGATGGATCTACTGGCTGGCAGGCTTAAAATCTCATGTTCTTTTTCTTAACATTCTCTCCCTCTAACGTTCTTGGGTAGTTATTAAGTGCTGTTATGTGTCTCTGGGCTCAGGTGATATGAAAGAAAGATGAACTAGGTGGTATTCTTGCCTCTGGGGATCGTTTAGTTGTCTTGGGGAGCAGACCTGTCAGCAGCAGAGTCATCAGTGTTATAGGTTCTGTGGGAGAACTGTTGGGGGCATTGTGGGTTGGAAAATGTAAGTGGATCAATTCTACCTCCTTGCTGGAGAGGGAATGCCTGTCTTATGGAACTTTGCCTACAAACAGAACGAAAATACAAATGATATGAATAATCAGTACTGTTTGGTAGGTTTTGAATTAAATTCGGCACTTAGGAACTCCAAGAATTCTGAGTTTGATTCTGTTTCTAAGTTCCTTTGTTTCTAAATTTTTGTATGCTTATTACTACAATTTCAAATTCAGTTGGGATTCAGTCAGTTCAGTATTTCTGAGCATATTTCTTGTGCTGAGAAAGGCCTGTGCTAAGTTCTCTTGGGAATATGTGAGAAATACAACACAGTCTTTGCCACTCAAGGAAGACATTTGACATGCTCCAGAGGTGGTGTAAGATCCAGCACCAAAGTGTGTGCCAATCAGTCAGTACTATAAGTGTTGTAGGAGGAAGCAGGTGTGGGTGAAATATCAAGCTTGGCTTATTAGAGAAGGTAGGGTTTGGTTTTCTGATCCACCAGCTGCAACAAGTAACACTAACCTGTTCTTTGAGTGTCATCATTAGAGGTATGACTTACAGAAGTGGTTGAATGGTTTGCTTTTATTGACCAGCACAGAAGCACTGGGGGCGGCGGGGGGCGGCCAAAGATGCCTAACACGTCCTAGAGGCTCATGGTATCCTGCCACAGGTTGCAGTTGATTCCTTCCCCTGAAAGGTTCAGTTTCGTAGTCAGTGGACTGCTTGTCTGAAGTTCTGGCAAAAGGGTTCACGTTACAGAATAGAATAAGTGGCAGGATTTCAAGTAAGTGTTTTTTCTTAAGTCCAGTTCATGTTCTGTGTGTGTCTTTTAGGTTGGGTTTCCCCTTCAAAATATGTGTATGTTAAGTGGGCAAACATTCATGTATGTGCATGTATTTTTTTTTTTAAAGAGTAGACACTTTTGATGTCTAGCTTTAAATAGAACTGCTCCATATTAACAGTTTCAGTCTACTTCTGGTGTTCAAGTAATACTTCACCTGTAGGATATGGTGCTTTGTACCTGATAAGATGCTTCCATGTTAATCATTTTCCCTAATCTTCATTGTGTACCTGTGTGGTAGGTTGTTCATCTGGTTTATAGAGGTTAAAGACATGCTTGAGGTTACCTGATGACAGAGTTTAGTACTAAAACCACTCTGCCTTTTTTTGTTTGTTTGACCATACCATGAAACTTGAGGGATTTTAGTTTCCTGACCAGGGATCAAACCTGGGTCCCCTGAAGTGGAAGCACAGAGTCCTAACAGCTGGACCACCAGGGAATTCCCTAAAACCAGTCTTTCTGACTCCAAGGAGATCTCTTGCTATTTGCCTGACCACATCTATCTCCCAAAGCCATTTGCTGACTCCCTGACTGACTTTTTCCCCTGTTCGGGGACTATGCATACAGAACAAGCTATTAAATGGAAGAAATATCTCAGATTAGTATTAGAAGTGGAGTCTCTGCAGCTTGGCTTTGTTGTTAATTGTTTACAAATAATTATTTCATTCAGCAAATATCTATTGAGTGCTGCTTATATGTCAGGTGCTGTTCTAAGTTAAAAACACATGCCTTTGCTTCAAAGGAGCTTGCATTCCAATGGTATAAGATAGACTAAACATAAATTATATAGTAAGAGCTATAAAGAGAGATAAAAGAAGGAAGAGAGTGATTAGGGAAGTACTATTTTGGATAAGATGATTAGGGAAAGTATCTTTATAAGCTTCGTTTGAGCAGACACTGAATGTATGGACTCAGAGACCAGTTGGTGTGGCTCTTTAGAAGGGGTAGTCTAGGCCAAGTATTCTAAGGGCTGAGGTAGGAGCTTGTTCACAGGGGATGTTCTCTGAAGAGGTAAATATCAGGAGAAGTCAGAGTGGGCCTTGAAAGATGTAGAGGCAGAGAAACAAAAGGTACATTCCAGGTGGAATTGACAACCTGAGCACAGGCACAGCCCCAAGGACCAGAATCTTCAGTGTGGTTAGAAGGTGTAAGTCAAGGACTTGGAGCCTTTAGCAGAGAGCCTTTGGAGAGCATGTGGTTCCAGCCCCTTATCTCACAGATGAGGGAACTGGGGCCCAAAGAGGGCTCTGGACTAGATCCCAGATTTCCTGACTCTACAGCTAGTGTCTCCCTCTTCCTGCCACACCATACCCCACTTCCTTCTAAGTTGGAACCAGTGCTAGGCACAGGAATTTGAAATTTACTATGTCGATAACGACACATCCTAAAAGTTTGTGACATAAGTGGTACAGCTGAGAGAAGTTGGGGCCAGAATGCAAAAGACCAGCAACTTCCAGGTCTGTTTATGAGCACTATCTGGCTCTGGGCAAGTCCTGTCTGCTCTCTTGGCCTGCTCTGTCACGTGGTAACTGAGTAGGTTGGATCTACTAAGTTGATGGGTTCTGTAGGTAGGGCCTTTTCAGGGCTGAGACAGCATGTCTGAGGAGTAGAAGGCACGTCAGTGTGGAGACTAAGCTGCTGTTCCTGACAACTGGTATGAGCCCAGTTGCTCCCTGACTCCTAATAAGCTATGCTAATAAACTGCTCTAATCTATTGGACTTATGGCTTTCCTGGCCTAGAGCTATTTTATTTGGAAGATCTCTATTGAATGAAAAGATTGCCAAGATAAATTATTAAATGAAGAAGCACAGTGTACAATAGTGTATCTGGTATACTAGCTTTAGAATAAAATACAAAGGAAAAAATAAAAATATATGTACACATTCATTTAATTTACTTACTGTTTAAGTAAAGAGACTATGGAAGAATATACATGAAACTAATAAAGTAATCACCAGTTTGCTTGTGAGAGAGAAAACAGGAAAGTGTAGAACAGAAATGCAATGGAGACTTCATTACTTTTTTTTTTTCTGATTGTAGAACTGTATGAATTTATTTAAACTGCATTTTAAAAAAGGAACATAAAAAAAGATAAAGTTTTTTTCTGTAAATAATGGCTATCCAGTGATGAATTCTAAACTTTAAAATCACTGGGGGAAGTGGGGCAAATTAACTTGTTTTCACTGTTTCAGAGTTTCAGACTCCTGACCCAGGATTCAAACTGAAGCAAAATCAGATCCAAATTATTTTTCTGAAAATCCCACTGTTAACCTTAGTAGGGAGAGAAGGGAAGACTTCCCTCTGTTCGAGCAAGAACCCAATAAGAGGGCTCTGAAAGGCCAGCACCCCAGGGAGGCAGGAGTTATACAGAGCAGTTGATGGGGCTGGCACAGCTTTTAAGGAAAAATTGAAAGCCAGTGAGGAAAATAACTAAATTTCTATAAAAGTGAAAGGTAAGATCCGGTTGTACAACTCATCCCAGTGAGCACGTAATACTTGTCCTTGGCAAAGTGTTCTGAGAAACCGTGTGTGTGTGTGTGTGTGTGGTGTAATTTTTCAAAAAGTTTTAAGTTCTCGAAGTCCTGGGCTTACCAGAAACCAAGGAACCAATATATTCAGCATTTAGTTTTTCTAAACACAAATCTTCTAACTTTAAAACATACTCCTTAGAAAAAAACAAAACCAAAAACTGTGGTAAAGTCAGCTTTTACTTTTAACAGAAGATATCTAGTTAACATGGATAAAGGTGGAGCAAGCACCAGTTAACTAATGGCTTTCTGAAGTGTCAGATTGAAAAGACTGTGTTTCAACTTGTTAGTCGCTGCCTCCAAAAGGGAATGTGTGCAGCACAAAGCCAGCGATTCAGAGCGTCGGGAGCTGGAGCCTGGGTTGCTGGCAGCACACCCTGTTAGGTGTTCTCACGTAGGGGTGGGAGAACAGACCCTTTGCTGTAGCTCTCACAAGGCCGGCACTGTAGGCACTTGCACCCTGTATAATGTCTTCATTCTGTCACTGGTTAAATTACATGGCTCAGATGAGTTTTACAGGAAAAGTTCCTGCACAGATTATCTACTGGGAGGTATCTCTTACTAAGCATTGCTACTAAATAATGAAGAATTATTAGGCTGTTGCTTTAGCCTGTCCAGGGTTATAAATCTTTTCTGGGTCACTCTGTGAACCATTATAGACTGATTCTCAAACCCTGAAGTGTTCTTTCCCATATAGAGACAGGGCCCTTCTGCTTTTCTGGGCCTTGGTATTCTCAAACATGATATGAGTGGATTGGATCAGTTATTCTTTATTTACGAATGACTAGATCTTTCTCTGTGATGGGGTTAATGGCGACCTCCTCCAAGGGGGAGTATGCCATACCCAGGTCTAATGCACCCAGAGCCCCTTGCCCCTGTAGCCGTCCACTGCTGACCCATACCTCCCAGGGGATACTCAAGCAGAGTTCTGTTTCAGTCTCTGTGGGGTCTCTGGTCCTGGTGTGTACAAGGTTTGTTTGAGTCCTCTGAGTGTCTCTGGCACTGGTATGGGGTTTGATTCTAAAGACAATTTCGCCCCTCCTGCCATCTTGTTGGGGCTTCTCCTTTGCCCTTGGACATGGGGTATCTCCTCAAAGTCACTCCAGCACTGTGCAGCCACTGCTCCAGTGCCACAAGACTGGGAAAACGGACTCTTTTAGGGCAGGAAAAAACCCATGTGTGCACCAGGACCCAGGAGAAAGGATCAGTGACCCCACAAGAGACTGGCCCAGACTTGCCAGTGAGTGATCAGGAGTCTCCAGTGGAGGCATGGGTTGGCAATGGCCTGCTGCAGGGTTGGGGGCACAGAGTGCATCAGTGCATGCTTGGGACCTTTTGAAGGATGTTGCCATTATCTTCATTCAGTTCAGTTCAGTCACTCAATCATGTTCGACTCTTTTCAACCCCGTGGACTGCAGCATGCCAGGCTTACCTGTCCATCACCAACTCCCAGAGCTTACTCAAACTCATGTCCATTGAGTCAGTGATGCCATCCAACCATCTCATCCTCTGTCATCCCCTTCTACTTCAGCCTTCGATCTTTCCTAGCATCAGGGTCTTTTCAAATGAGTCAGTTCTTCACATCTGGTGGCCAAAGTATTGGAATTTCAGTTTCAGCGTCAGTCCTTCCAATGAATACTCAGGACTCATTTCCTTTAGGATGGACTGGTTGGATCTCCTTGCTGTCCAAGGGACTCTCAAGAGTCTTCTCCAATACCAACGTTCAGAAGTTTTGGCTGGATGGACCTTTGTTGGCAAAATAATGTCTCTGCTTTTTAATATGCTATCTAGGTTGGCCATAACTTTCCTTCCAAGGAGTAAGCATCTTTTAATTTCATGGCTGCAATCACCATCTGCAGTGATTTTGGAGCCCCCAAAAATAGGTGTCTCTAATTTTCTTGAAGAGATTGCTAGTGTTTCCCATTCTATTGTTTTCCTCTATTTCTTTGTATTGATTACTGAGGAAGGCTTTCTTATCTCTCCTTGCTCTTCTTTGGAACTCTGCATTCAAATGGGTATATCTTTCCTTTTCTCCTTTGCCTTTCGCTTCTCTTCTTTTCACAGTTATTTGTAAGCCTTCCTCAGACAACCATTTTGCCTTTTTGCATTTCTTTTTCTTGGGGATGGTCTTCATCATTGCTTTCTTTACAGTGTCACAAACCTCCGTCCGTAGTTCTTTAGGCACTCTGTCAGTCAGACCTAATCCTTTGAATCTATTTCTCACTTCCACTGTATCATCATGAGGGATTTGATTTAGGTCCTACCTGAATGGTCTAGTGGTTTCCCCTACTTTCTTCAATTTAGTCTGAATTTGGCAATAAGGAGTTCATGATCTGAGCCACAGTCAGCTCCTGGTCTTATGTTTGCTGAGTGTAGAGCTTCTCCATCTTTGGCTGCAAAGAATATAATCAGTCTGATTTCGGTATTGACCATCTGGTGATGTCCATGTGTAGTATTCTCTTGTGTTATTGGAAGAGGGTGTTTGCTATGACCAGGGTTCTCTTGGCAAAACTCTATTAGCCTTTGCCCTGCTTCATTCTGTACTCCAAAGCCAAATTTGCCTCTTACTCCAGGTATCTCTTGACTTCTATGTTTGCATTCCAGTCCCCTGTAATGAAAGGGACATCTTTTTTGGGTGTTAGTTCTAGAAGGTCTTTTAGATCTTCATAGAATCATTCAACATCGGCTTCTTCAGCATTACTGGTTGGGGCATAGACTTGGATACTGTGATAGTGAATGGTTTGCCTTGGAAACAAACAGATCATTCTGTCATTTTTGAGACTGCATCCAAGTACTGCATTTCGGACTCTTGTTGACTACGATGGCTCCTCCATTTCTTCTAAGGGATTCTTGCCCACAGTAGTAAATATAATGGTCATCTGAGTTAAACTTATGCCACAGAATTCTTTTCATTCCCGTGGTTTGTTTTATATTATACTACCAGCACCTGTAGAGCCAGAGACTGTTCAAAATAGGACAGAAACCTTAGAAAGCATCTTTGTATGTTCAGTCTGTAATCATACCCCCAGTCAGCCAGGATTGAAGATTGCTGGCCTTGTGGCAGAGAGCGCATCTACTTCTGTATCACAGAGAATGACCAAGCAAGTCATTTTCTTCACAATAGCTCTTCATCAGTGTTTTCTAGAGGCAGACGTTTTAAAGTTTTTTTTTTTTTTTTTCCTGAATAACAAAGTACATTCTCACTGTGCCTTCTTTATTTCCTATCTTCAAGAGAAGAAAAATTTGCTTGCACATCTATCACTGAGAGATGACAGTGGTAGAAGTTAAAGTGAATATTCTCTCTGAATGTAAATTATGTATACATTTAAAGTGTCTGCATTTTATTCTCTCACTGATTCTCACAAGAGATAGATAGATGGAGCAGTTGTCTATATTTGTAGCATAGGCAGCAGAGAAGGCAGTGGCACCCACTCCAGTACTCTTGCCTGGAAAATCCCAGGGACGGAGGACCCTGGTGGGCCACGGTCCATGGGGTCGCTAAGAGCCGGACACGACTGAGCGACTTCACTTTCACTTTTCACTTTTATGCACTGGAGAAGGAAATGGCAGCCCACTCCAGTGTTCTTGCCTGGAGAATCCCAGGGACAGGGAAGCCTGGTGGGCTGCCGTCTGTGGGGTTGCACAGAGTCGGACACGACTGAAGCGACTTAGCAGCAGCAGCAGCAGCATAGCTAGAGGCTTACAAAGGTTAATGACTTCCTAATGGCCTCACAGGACATTAGTGGCAGAGTTGGAATTAGAACTTTGGCTTTTTGACTTAGTAACCGTGTAGAACCATCTGGGAGAAAAAAATTCAGACTATATTGCCTTGTCTTTGGTTTTCCCCAGTAGTGCTGATGGAAAGATGATAAGTTATAGGACTGCATGGGCGTTTACTAGCTGAATAATTTGGAGAAAGTTACTTAATATTTCTTAGCCTCGAGCATAATAGCTTAATAAGTTGTGGATTTTATTTATTTATTTATTTTTAATGCTGTTTTATGGTAGGGAGAGTGGACTCCATTGTACTGTAAAGCTGTTAGGGTTGTATTTATCCTGCAGCTGTACTCTCAGATGGCTGCTGCTTGTTCTGTCTCAGCCAAGACCCATTCCTGTGGCAGAGCAGGGGGGTGCAACTGGCTGCCTGACCCATTGACTGGCTTTCTCCAGAGATAGGCTGAGTATGTAGGGAAAGAAAAAAAACATCTTGGGAGAATTATTTTTCTATTTTTGAATTATATATAAATGGAATTATGTCAATGAGATTTATTTTTAGTATTCTACAGATATAGTTATTATGTTCCCAAAGGGCATTGTGCACTATATATGTGGGGCATTTTTCTGAATAGAGTTTAATGTTCAGTGTAGAGAACATTGGGCTTGAAATGTATTAAGTCCCCCATTGATTAGCTGTGTTACCTAAAGACAGTCACTCTTTGTCTTCTGGGAATAATAAGACTTGGCCTTTCTACCTCACAGGCTTGTTGTAGGAATCAAATGATGGGGTGTATATAGAAGCACTTTGCCAACTATAAAGTGCTCCACAATACACGGCAGTGCATTTTTAACTGTTAAGGCAGTGCATTTTTATTGCCACTGTTTATCCCTTCATTATCAACAAATTCAACTGAACTATCTTCAGCTCAGTGCTCTGAGGCCCACCATGGGGTCTGGAGCATGATTGAGTTTTAGTAGGTGTCAAATTGTACATTGAAAGCGGTAAAGGATTGTTGAGAGAGAAAGGATGAGAAGAGAAAAAAAAATATATATATATATTTAAAAAGGCTTAAGTGGAACTTTTAGGGATGAAAAATATAATCAGAATTTAAAAATAAAGCAGAAAGTATCAAGCAACAGATCAGGCACTACACAGGAAGAAAAGTTCAGTGAGTTAAAGAAACAGCAATAGAAAGTGTTCAAGATGAAGGACAGAAAAAAAGACTAGAAAACAAATGAACAGATTATTAGTGATGTGTGGGATAATACTAAGAGCACTAACATTTGTGTAACTAGAGTCCTGAAAAAGGGCTGAGTGGGAGGCAGAAACAAATTTGAAGAAATAATAGCTGAATTTTTTCCAAATTTGATGAAATCTCTAAACCTGCACACACAGGAAAGTCAATAAACCTTAAATAGAATAAACATAAAGGAAACTGTACCATAGAGAGGGACATGCCATAATGCTAAAGGGTTAGTATAGGTGGGTATAACAATCCTAAATGTGTACATACTTGATGAGAGAGCTTCAAAATAATATGAAGCAAAAACTGACAGCACAGAGAGGATAAATAGACCAACCTGTTGGAGATTTTAATATTCTACTTTAAGTAATTGATAAAAATACCTAAACTGAAGGTCATTAAGGATAAAGAAGACTTGACCAGCACCATCAACCAGCAAAGCCTAACTGGTGTTTGTAGAGCACTTCTGTCAAACAGCAACAGGACGCTCATTCATTTCAAGTGCGCATGGAACAGTGCACCAACATGGACTACGTTCTGGGCCGTAAAACAAGTCTTGGTAGTTTAAAAGAATTGCAGCCATCCAGGTACGTGTACTGATCAGCCCAGAATTAAACTAGAAGTTAAAATATATTAAAAACAAGAAGATTTAAATTCAATGATCTAAAGTGTCTCCCTTAAGAAACTAGAAAATAAGAGCAAATTAAACCCAAAGTAAATAGAAGGACGCAGAAATCAATGAAATAGAAAACGGAAAAGCAAAGTGAAAGCTGGTTCTTTGAAAGGATCAATAAAAGTGCTAAACCCTGGCCAATTAATCAGGACAGAAAGTCAGAATACACAAATTACCAACATCAGAAATGAACAAAGGGCATTATTACGGAGCCTATATATATTAAAGGGATAAGAGAATTATATGAACAATATGCCATAAACTGAAAAACTGAGAAGTGTACAAATTCTTGAAAGACAAAACTGTAAAAGCTCACTCAAGAAGAAATAGGTAACATGAATAGCCTTACTCTATAAAATAATTAACTTGCTTGATTTAGTTAAAATAATTAAAAGTCCTTGTTAATAGGGCTATTTAGCCCCATCTTTATTAGAGAAATTGGATTTGTAGTTGAAAACCTTATGAAAAAGGACACTTTAGGCCCTGATCACTTCACTGGAGTGTTTAAGGAAGAAACAATGCTAATTCCACATAAATTCTTCTAGAATGTAGAAAAGGAGGAAGGAACACTTCCCAAATGATTTTTTTATGAGGCCAGCATACCCTCTACCACTAGCTGACAAAAAAAATTATAAGGAGAGAAAAAAACTGTAGTCTAAAAAAATCCAGCAATATATGAAAAGGACACTATCTCATGACCAAGTTGTGTTTATCTCAGGAATTAGGGTTAGTTTAAAACTGGAAAATTAATCAGTATAATTCATCATATTGGCAAGAATAAAATAGAAGAAGGGCTTCCCTGGTGGCTCTGTGGTAAAGAATCTGCTTGCCAATGTAGGAGATACAGGTTCGATCCCTGGGTTGGGAAGATGCCCTGGAGAAGGAAATATCAACCCACTCCAGTATGCTTGCCTGGGAAATCCCATGGACAGAGGAACCTGGCAGGCTACAGTCCATGAGGTCACAAGAATCAGACACAACTTAGTGAGTAAACAACTGCAAAAATGGAAGAAACATGTCAATAGTTAGAAAATGTAGTTGATGAAAGTGACACCCATTTATGGGTTTAAAATTCTCTGCAAACTTGGAATAGAAGGGAACTTTCTCAATCCAATAAAGGACATGTACCAAAATAATATGTTGCTATTGTACTTAGTGGTGAATGACTCAGTACCTTTTCTCTAGGACTGAGAACAGGGCAGGGATGTCCACTCTTATATAATGTTCTATTCAGCATTATACTAGAAGACCTTATCAGTGCAAGAAAGTAAGAATAAGAGATTATAAAGGAAGAATTTAAAATACCTCTATAAAAACCATGATCATATATGCAGAGAAAAAAGAATCTAGAAAAGAGTGATTCAGTTCAGTTCCGTCGCTCAGTCGTGTCTGACTCTCTGTGACCCCATGAATTGCAGCACTCCAGGCCTCCCTGTCCATCACTTACTCCCGGAGTTCACTCAAACACGTCCATCGAGTCGATGATGCCATCCAGCCATCTCATCCTCTGTCGTCCCCTTCTCTTCCTGCCCCCAATCCCTCCCAGCATCAGAGTCTTTTCCAGTGAGTCATCTCTTCGCATGAGGTGGCCAAAGTACTGGAGTTTCAGCTTTAGCATCATTCCTTCCAAAGAACACCCAGGACTGATCTCCTTTAGAATGGACTGGTTGGATCTCCTTGCAGTCCAAGGGACTCTCAAGGGTCTTCTCCAAACCACAGGTCAAAAGCATCAATTCTTCAGCACTCAGCTTTCTTTACAGTCCAACTCTCACATCCATACATGACCACTGGAAAAACCATAGCCTTGACTAGACGGATCTTTGCTGGCAAAGTAATGTCTCTGGTTTTGAATATGCTATCTAGGTTGGTCATAACTTTCCTTCCAAGGAGTGTCTTTAATTTCATGGCTGCAGTCACCATCTGCTGTGATTTTGGAGCCCCCAAAAATAAAGTCTGACACTGTTTCCACTGTTTCCCCATCTATTTCCCATGAAGTGATGGGACCAGATGCCATGATCTTCGTTTTCTGAATGTTGAGCATTAAGCCAACTTTTTCACTCTCCTCTTTCACTTTCATCAAGAGGCTTTTGAGTTCCTCTTCACAAAAGAGTGATTAGAACTAACTAGTTTACAAAGTTGTAAGATAACAAGGTCAGCATGTGAAAATCGACTGAACTGTCATTTACCAGCAGTGAACTTTTGGAAACTAAATAGTACCATTTACAAAAGCTTCAAAAGTATGAAATACTCAGGGAAAAGTTTAGCAAAATATGTCTATATCTGTGCCCTGAAAACTTGACAGAACAATAATAGATCAACGAAACAGAGCAGAGAATCAAGAAGTAGAAATAGACCATGTGGTCAGTTGTTTTTGTTGAAGTTACCTGAATAAATCAATGAGGAAAGGATGATCTCTTCAACAAATGGTGCTATAGCAATTTGACATCTGTATGCAGAAAAATGAACCTGACCCCTACCTCAGGAAATACACGAAAGTTAATTGAAATGTATTTTGAATTGCATTGTGTTGTTCCTCCCCTAAGTCATGTTGAGGTCCTACCCCCGGTACCTCAGTGCCTTTGAAATAGGGTCATTACAATTCATTAAGATGAAAAGGTAATGGAGTAGGGTATACCCTAATCCAGCATCACTGGTGTGGTTAGAAAAAGAGGAAATTTGGATACAGACAATAACATAGAATGCCATGAAAATATGAAGGCAAACATCAGAGTGATGCCTCAGTAAGCTAAGGAACACCACATTGCCAGCACATCACCAGCGTCTAGGGCAGAGGCATTGTCCCCCACATCACTCAGCAGGCACCTACCCTGCTGATGCCTTGAGCTTGGACTCCTGGCATTTAAAACCGTAAGAAATGATTTTTGTTTTTTAAGTCGCTCAGTTGGTGGTACTTTGCTACAGTAGCCCTAACAGATTAACAGTAACAAGTTTTCTAGGTCCGTTTATTTTGGTTTTTTAAAACCAAATGAAGGTAGAGCACTGGGAACTCTCACACAGTGCTGTTGGGAATACACTTTGACATTTCCATATAAAAAGATACATTTACTGAAGGAACCAAAAGTATTATGTCAAGTTAAAGAAGGCACCTATAAAAGAGTACATACTATACAATGCCATTTATATGAAATTATTGAATGGCAAAACTCCAGTAACAGAAAGGAGATCAGAGGTTCCCAGAGGCTGTAATGGGGGAGGGATTGACTATAAAGGGGCAGGAGGGACCTTTCTAGGCTAGCAAATATTTTTGCTTTACAGAGATATAATGGACATTTAATATTGTGTAAGTTTAAGTTGTACAACGGTTGATTTGATAGTTATGTATTAGGAAGTGATTACCATAGTAACATGAGTTAACCCTACCGTCACCTCACATACCTGCCATTTCTTTTTTTGTGGTGAAAACACTTAGGATCTACTCTCTTAGTAACTTTCAAGTATGTAAACTTCATAGTTTTGTTAACCATAAAACCGTTTTTGCACATTAGAGCCCTAGAACATATACATCTTCTAAGTTACAAAGCCAACATCTCACTGTTTCCCCCTGCCAGTGCCTGGCAGCCACCATTCTGCTCTCATTCTATGCATTTGGCTTTTTTAGATTTTTACACGTAAGATCAAACTCTGTCCGTCTTTCTCTGTCTGATCTATCTCACTTTGCATAATGCCTTCAAGGTCCGTTTATGTTGTTGCAAAATGCAGGATGTCCTTTCTCATGGCTAAATAATGTTCCATTGTGTGTGTGTGTGTGTGTGTGTGTGTGTTTCATCCTGACTGTAAAATGTACGTTCTTGCCAACAATATACAAGGATTCTCTTTTCTCCACACCGTTGTCAGCACTTGTCATCTCTGATGACAGCTATTCTAACAGTTGTGGGGTGCTATCTCATTGTGGTTTTAATTTGCACTTTTTTAGTGATGTTGAGTACCTTTTCATGTACCTGTTATCCATTTATACCTTTTTTTGGGGGGGGGATATCTACTCAATTCCTTTGCCCCCTTTTTAATTGGATTGTTTGGGGTTTTTCTTGATGTTGAGTTATACGAGTTTCTTATGTGCTTTGGCAGTTAACCTCTTATCAGATATGTAGTTTGCAAATATTTTTCCCCATCCCATAGGTTGGCTTCTCATTTTGTGGATTGTTTCTTTTGCTTTGCAGAAGCCTTTTAGTTTGATGTCGTCCCTCTTATCTTTGCTTTGGTTGTTTGTTCTTTTGGTGTCATAGCCAGAAAATTGTTGTCACAATCAGTGCCAAGGTGCTTTCTCCTCTGTTTTCCTCTAGGTTTTATGGTTTTAGGCCGAACTTTCTTTATCATGATTGTAATGGTGGTTTCATGCCTATACATTTGTCAAGACTCATTGAATTACACACTTAAAAATTGGTGAATTTAATTTTTTTTATATGTTATGCCTCAACAAAGAATCATAAACAAGTTGAATGTCTACTGTCTATCAAATGCTGTGATTCAACTAATGTGAAGTGGGTCCTCCCACCAGGGAGCTCCCCGCCTGTAGATGTGGTAGAGGAAGACTTGAGTTCAGAGAGAAGGAAGTACTGAAGAGGAGTAGTGCTGAGGCCAGGGGAAGGAGCTCTCGATCTGGGGATGCCCCACAGAGGAACTGCTTGGCTTCTAGTTTGATGGGTGAGCAGGAGTCAGGTGAATGTCGAGGGGCAGGGCATTCCGGGCAGAGGCATGTGAGTGTGAAATGCATGTTATGTTTTATAAACCACGAGGAGCCGGGTATTGCTGGAGCCCTGGAGCTATGAGATTTGTGTTGAAGTGGCAAGAGTTGAAGTTGGACAGGTTGGCAGAGAGATAAAAAGTGGAATGTTCCTCAGATTTGCTTGAGAAACTCATATTGCAAGAGAATTTATGTACTTGAGAGAGAAACACTCCCTCATGGGTGAGAGACAGATGATCAATGCACACTGTCGTTTCTGTTCATTCCTTTGACTTTTGGCTTAGAAACAAAGGGGAACAACAGAAACTTTGCTTTTATAAAATCAACTGTTTTAAAATAGTAATTCTCCTTGGACAGACCTCAACTGAATTTAGGTAACTAAGACTGTACTTGAGCTTTCACACATGACAAGGAAGAAATATGTTTTAAGATTTGAGAAAGCCATTATTTAATACCAGCCATCTGGGAAGATTGCTGAAATTAGCAAGACATGGCTTGTGCCTTCAAGCAAATAGCAGTTTCTTGGTACCAACATGGAGAAATATAAAATCTCACTCATGTTACATTTTGGAAAGGAGAAAACCTTACAAAACTGCTTGTTGATTCATTTCCATATATATGAGATTCTTGAACATCACTCTTTATCCTTGGAGTGATGCATGGAAGTGTATATATAAGACTGTGTGATGGGAGCAACCACACAGGGTTTTCATTAATGAATGATACCGCCGACTTGGAGGGCCTGCTCTAAAATCTGGTGCTTTCTTGTTTATTACAGGCATTGGATTTTGAAGGCTGGGCTGACACCCTCTTTCTTCTGCAGTTCACCCTCTCTTGTGTGATGGGGTAAGCCTTTGCTGCCTTGTTAGCAGATAGTTTTCCTAAAGAAATTTGGTCTAGTGTCTTTCTGCCTCATTCCTGTCTCTTGAATGTATCAGCTTAGGATAAACCTCCAGACTCAAGTGGTTTCACCATCCTTGGGAATGTACCCCCAGGGCTACCAAACTAATCTCAAAGTCATGCTTTTAGAAGGATGAATGAAAAAAACTAAATATTTATTCAGTAAGCTAGTATGTGATAAGCACCATTATATTTCAACATGCATTATTTAATTTTATTTCTACATTAACCATTTGACAGATATTGTTGCCCCCTACTCCTTACTGCCTGAGAAACAGGCTCAGAATTCAAATAAATTGTCTTAAGTTTGCAGAATTAGTAGGCAGTAGTAGCAGCTTTTGAATTTAGGACTGACTTCTCCCTACCATGTTGAAGAAGGCAAGAGGTATCTGCAAATGTGCCTCTTCTCTTCACCTCCAAATTTCCCTAATGGTATTTTTTCCCTCAACCAGTCATTTCAGTTGATATTCGTGACTGGATCTAGCCCAGGCTTGCTACATAGTGACTGGATGCTTCAAAATAAAGATGACACGGTAGCTTGGTACTGAGTCAGGCTCAGAAGCCTCATTGTAAAATCTGGGAGTGCCGGCTGCTGCCACTGTTGTTAAGTGAACTATATCCCCTCTTAAAGTAGTTCTCACTTGTTTTTCTTCCATCCTAAAGTATCTCTCTTGTCTTCACCCTGGTCCAGAATCATATTGCCCTCATGTTACATATATACCTGAGCCAGGGTCTGTAAGCTCTGAGCTTTGTATCTCAGTTAGGTGAATTAGGACTATGATCTAAAAAGATGACTCATGATTGTGAACGGTGGTTTCAAGATTTTAGTGCAGTAGCTGGGAGAAGCACTTGATCATTAAATGGACATGTGTTTCTCTTTAATGAAATTAAAAAAAAAAATCCAAAGCTTCAATAGAAGCAGCAGTGAGGTGGGAAAGCTCACAGGCAGTGTCTAGTGAAATGTACTATCATTTCCCTAGGCTAGGGGTTATTATAAAACAAGCAGTTGGATTTTACTTATAAGATACCTTTTCTTTATTTTTTCCAGATTTATCTTGATGTATGCTACAGTACTTTGCACTCAGTATAATTCTGCTCTTACAACTACAATAGTTGGCTGTATTAAGGTGAGTTGAAAAGGTACTATATTCTTTTCGGTGCCTGCTTTATTTGAAAAGTGTTTTTCTAAAATAAGTCTGACTGTGGCCTTCACCCTTTCATTCTTATTTCCTCACGTGTTGCCTTGCTGGTTTGACAAACTGTGGTGATGGTTTCTAGAACAATCCTGAAGAACTCAGGGAGAACATGATCTCCACTTTCAGGCAGCTTAGGTCTGAGGAGTGAGAAAAGGAGAATGCGTCATCTCAGAGGGGAGGAAGGAGAGTGATATTCAGCCCTGTTTCTGACAGGAAAGGTGACCAGCTTGGAACTGGTGGGTTTGTCCCTTTAACTCCTGACGAGAATTATTCTCTTCCTCGCTGAGCTCTGGCTGCGTTGTAGAAGGATGCCTGCCAGAAGCTAATCAAGAGTTTTCCTAAGCGTGAGCCAAGCCTTAAATGGCCCACTATTAAAAGCTGTGTCTGACATTACCAGTGATGTCATTTCCTCCCGATCCATTTTATTTGAGGGAGGCTCATTTGTCTTCAGCCAGGAGAGCCACATTGACTTGAATATTGAGCTGCAGTTAGCAGCTTGAAGCCTGAGGCCTCTTTCATCTGAATTTGTGATTCTAGTGCTTTAAGATCCAAGAGGCCGCAGCATCCCTGAATTCCAAAAGCATTAGTGAGGTAGGCTTGCTTTCTTTTTTAATTTTTTTTAATATAAATTTATTTACTTTAATTGGAGGCTAATTACAATATTGTATTGGTTTTGCCATACATCAACATGAATCTGCCACGGGTATACACTTTCTAAAAGAGCACAATAGAGAGAGGTAGGTCCTTGATCATTTGGAGGAAACAGCACAGTTCCCCTTGGGGCTTAACTTCTGGTGCCTCATTTGTCAGTCATGAGGGAAGGGATTGCAGAGTAGAGTTTGTCCTGGTGTGCTGTGTTTCCCTTTGTACCCGCCATGGAGTTGTATTCATAGATACCAGACCTCATTTTAGAACTAGATTTGGGTTAAAGCCTCAGAAGGTCTGCGATTTCAAACATAGAATTGGAGCGTTTGGTGTGAATAGAATTCTAAATTAAGCTGTAATAACTGTGTGACTTCTATGAAAGCTAGAGATAAGCATTTGAAGGCCTGGGCTGGCTGAGACAGTTTCAGCCCCAAATTTAAGATAGTTTCAGCCCCAAATTTGAGATTGTTTCAGCCCCAAATTACCTCTCCAGCCCTGTTTGGGTTTTGTAAAGTTAATGCTTCAGGAGCAAAGTAGATGGCTTGCCTCTTCAGAATAAAAACAGCAGGAACACGAGACACAGGACAGTTGGTGCCTTGTTTTTAACCAAGAAGAAGGATGGTATGGGAAAGCTATTTAGCAAATAACTAAACCTAATTGCTTAGAATTTCTTAGTGTACATTTTTCATTGTCATCAGTGTGAGGTATGAATACAGTAATGCTCTCATCAGCATTAAGTCCAGTGCTTTTCTTTTGATATTTCCTCCTCTCCACAGAATGATATGAACTTACTCAGTCCAAAGGGAATGGTTTTACTTCTAAACTCTAGAGGGAGGAAAAAAACTGGAGTATCTGATTATAGTTGACCCTTGAACAAAGCAGGTTTCAACTGCTAGGGTCCACTTTACTCATTATTGACCAGAGACATATTAATATGTTTTGTTACCCAAAAACTATTGACCAGAGACATTTCTGTATTCACTTACATAACAAATCGTCAGCCATAGGCGTTAGTGTCTGCAAAAATCCCCAGTCAATAATGTATTAACATGCCGAATTTTTTCAGTAGTAAATATTACAGTACTGTACCATCTGTGGTTGCTGAATCCACAGATGCCCAATCTCAGATAAGGAGGGCCATCCGTAAGTTGGGCTTTCCTGGTGCCTCCAGATGGTAAAGAATCTGTCTGCAATGCTGGAGACCCAGGTTGGATCCTTGGGTCAGGAAGATCCCCTAGAGAAGGAAATGGCAACCCACTCCAGTGTTCTTGCCTGGAGAATCACATGGACAGAGGAGCCTGGTGGGCTGCAGTCCATGCAGTTGCAAAGTTGGGCACAACTGAGCAACTGACATGCACACACAGATCTATAAGTTATACTCAGATTTTTCACTACACCCCAACTCCAGCTTTGTACAAGGGTCAACTGTGGTTTATATTGCTCTTGCTTCTCACAGCTGCTAAGGTATTGAAGGATGTGTTATACCTTCAGACAGATGGGAGTACCCTGATAGCCTTGCTGGTTTGGAGTTGGGCCAGAGTGGAGCTTCTTTCCTTAGCCTCCCAGTTACAACCTGGGTAGTTCTGTTCAGTCACTGTTCTCCAGCAGGCTTTAAGTTGCCTTCTGTGCTTGAAGAACCTAACCCACTAAACCCTTGGGTCAACATTCCTTGTTTCTCTTAAGTGTGGTGGTAAAATTACTTAGGAGAACTTGTTAAACGTGGAGGGTCCTAGGCCCACCTCAGATGTTTTGAATCAGAATCTCTAAAGCAGGGCATGGAAGTCATCAGGGTTTCCTGCTGAGTCTCAGGTAAACTAAAGGCTCAGAATTGTGGTCTTCGTTTTGAGCTCCCAGCACAGACCCTCCTGGTGAGTTCTACTTGGGGGGCATGAGTGTGTCTTCTGATAGAAAATCTTGGTTAGGATGCTTTAATATATAGTTTTTCTGACTTCTGACTGATACTGAGCAAAAGATTGGATTCTCTGTTCTTTCCTTTTCTGAAATTCTTGGGCAGTTTATGCTGACTAATCTCTCTTTTCCCTAAATCTCTCTATTCCAAGAGGGGTCCTGTTAATGCATTTTCCCAAGTTGCCTACCAGCCTTGTTTACAGTTACGTGGTATTTTTTTTTTTCCCCTCTCAAATAATAAGAAAATTTGCTCTAAAGTGACTTTTTTTCCTCTATATTTAGACCTGGAAGAGGCCAACATAATTTTTAATGCTCTCTCACAGGGTACTACTCCACTATAAGAATAATTTTGAAGTTTATTTTTGGCCTTTTCAAAACACGATAAACACTTTACTTTCTGCTTTGTAGGCCTAATCTAAGAGAGGCCAGGTACTAAAAATATGTGTGACATTTACCGTTTTGGCAGTTGTAATAGCACAGGAGTCAGTGACTTAAGAATGGAAAAAAGGTTAGGGAAGAATTGAATAAGAGCTTAAACTTCGGAAATTTTTATTTTATCTTTGTGGTCTGAGGATAATTAAAAAGGAGCCAGAGGTTTTCACTGCTGTGGGCCCAGTTTGAGGCCTAGTTGTGAAAGTGAAGTCGCTCAGTCGTGTCCGACTCTTTGCGACCCCATGAACTGTAGCCTACCAGGCTCCTCTGTCCATGGGATTTTCCAGGCAATAGTACTGGAGTGGGTTGCCATTTCCTTCTCCAAGGGGGAATCTTCCTGACTCAGGGATCAAACCCGGGTCTCCTGCATTGCAGACAGACGCTTTACCCTCTGAGCCATCAGGGGAGGCCTAGTTGAGGAACTAAGATCTCACAAGCTGAAAAAGGAGCAAGATAAGCAGGTGTTTACACCTGGGAGATTAAGGGAGTTGGGAGAAGTGATTTTATGTTTGATACTTTGAGATGACTTCCCCTTGTTTTTTTAAGATACCAACAGAGTCCTCTAGAAATAGTCTTTGAGTTGGTAAATTCTCCATCATCCCCTTTTTCCCTTTCAAAAAAAAGGGAAAGATACTTGCCTGTAAGCAGATTTTCCTTCACTCTCCCCTCACAAAGTCAACTGCTATGTCTATGGGAGGAAAAAAACATTGTTTTTGAACTTGTTAAATGTGTAGAAATAGCCCTGGTAATAACAGTGATTCTTTATTTAGATTTGTACTGTCGGCCCATATCACAAGGAAGGGGAAAGTTTGATGATCTTTTTAGTATTCTTTAGTATTGGTGAAAGCATTTAGCTTCTGGAGAGACCAGGAAGAGACTGATGTTATTGTTTGTTAGTTGATGTTCATACTCATGCTACACTCATTTTAGGATCGTTGGGTTTTTGTTAGTTTCTCTTATTTGCTTTTGTAATTTAAGGATATATGTTTGGGTCATTGTGTGGATGACTTTATTTGAATATTGAAAAAGTTCAAACCTGTGTAACAGTATTTTGCCATTTTTCTTTTTAGAATATATTAATAACTTATATTGGAATGGTCTTTGGTGGAGATTATATTTTCACTTGGACAAACTTCATTGGCTTAAATATCAGGTAAGTAAAAATATTTAACTGTAATCAGTTGGACAGACAGATTTAGATTGTCAAATAGTCACAGTTAGCTTGGACTATTTAATGGCAAATTTGTTCACTTGTTATTAAACAGACATTTGTGGAATTCCTACAATATATTATACAATTAATGTCTTTTTGATAATGCTTTTTAAGGAAAAAGGAGAAAGTGGTTTCATATTTCATGCACAATTTTTGGGGAGTCTTTTCTGGAAGTTGAACTCCTTTTGCTTAGCCTTGAAAGAATAATCTTTTATTTATTGTGCTAGATGTCAGTGCAGTGTTCTTAAGAAAATTCCAGGCTAAAGAATAGCAACTCTCTTTATATTGCTTTATATGCATCTTACTTTGGACACATCACTGCATTTCTTTAGACTTCATTCATCTTTAACAATGATGAGGGTAACTTGCCTGAAGGAGCTTTTTTAGTTTGAGAATTTTGAATTTCATGGCTTTAAATACTATTTATATGCTTTAAAACCCTCAAATTTTAAAGACCTCTGTTCTGAACTCAGATTTGTATATCTAATTAGCTCACTTGACATCTCTGGCTGACATGTCCAAAACTGAACTCCTTGTATTTCCTCCAAAGTCTGTTCCACCCACAGCCTGAACATCTCAACTGGTGACACTCTATCCTTCTGGCCTCTCAATTCAACAGGCTTGGAGTTATCCTCAATTCTTCAGCTTGTACCCAACATCCAGTGTGTTAGCAAATTCGATTGGTTCTACCTTCAGAATACATCCAAAAAGATCACTTTTCACCATCTGCATTCCTTCCATCATTATCTCAGCCGCCAACATCTTTTGCCTAGATTACTGCTAGTCTTCTATACTTGCATCTCTGATTTGGCTCATCCCCACATCTCACCCCTAGTCAGTTCTCAAGAGTAGACAGTGTATTCCTTGTCAGAGCTAGGTCAGAACATGTCGCTGTTCTTTGTACTCCCCTCTCCATGTCCCACGGAGAAGGCGATGGCACCCCAGTCCAGTACTCTTGCCTGGAAAAATCCCATGGACGGAGGAGCCAGGTGGGCTGCAGTCCATGGGGTCGAGAAGAGTCGGGCACAACTGAGCGACTTCACTTTCACTTTTCACTTTCATGCATTGGAGAAGGCAATGGCAACCCACTCCAGTGTTCTTGCCTGGAGAATCCCAGGGATGGGGGAGCCTGGTGGGCTGCCATCTGTGGGGTCGCACAGAGTCGGACACGACTGAAGCGACTTAGCAGCAGTAGCAGCAGCTCTATGTCCCAATGTCCTGACAAGGCCCTACAAAGTCTGTCCCTCGCTTGCCCTTCAATTTCAATTTTAGCTCTTGCTTCTCTTCTCCCCCACTCTATTTCATCTACACAGACCTTCTTGCTATTCTTTTCGAATACAGGGCATGCTGTCTCTTTAGGGTGTTTGGACAAAATATTTTCTTTACCTGGAACACTGTACTGCCAGATACTTGCATGGCTGGTTCCCGTATGCCTATATATTTTTGCTCAAATGTTACCTACTCATGGAAGTTTACCCTGACCACCTTATGTAAAATTGCAACCTGCTCTTCCTCTTCTGATGCTCTGAAGCCCTCTTATTCTATTTTTCTGTTTATTTCTATGTATACTATGCATTTTCTATCTCCCCTGCTACAATGTAAGTTCCATGAGGGTATAGATCTCTGCCTGTATTGTTCACTTATCTTTTCAAGCTCCTAGAATGAGTTCTGGTCATTGCTTAATATTTGTTTGATGAATTCTCTATGGATTGGTGATTAAAAAAACACTTTGAAAACTATAAAGGTCTTTAATGGTAGTATGTTTTTAATTTACAATAAATTATATAACTCTCGAGCTTTTATATCTTTAAATGTAAATAAGTGATAATGCCTATTCCACCTTTCTTATGAATCAGTGTGAGATTTAATAATAAGATAATAATTCATTATTTTCCCTTCCATGACATTTATTTGCCATTATTATTGTTTGTCTTTTTAGAGGAAAATTATTTGTTATTTGTGGGGGTTGGATATGTTGTTCAGAGGTTGGATATGTAAATATGCCTGAGGATGGCATATTCTGGAAGGAGGACGAGCAGTTGGGTCTCAGATCTCATTCACAGTTGCAGTTCTGATACTTAACAATTGTGTGATTTTGAAAGCGTTGTTTTTTTCTGATCTTCAGTTTTCTTACATATTTCCATTAGAAACCTGTATCTTTAGAGTTGTTGGAATGAAATAATCCAATGAATGAAGTACCTGATTCATTGCTTGATAATTTATGCTTAGTAGATAATCAGTTTCTTTCATTAATAGTTGTGAGGAATGTAAGGATCAACATGGTGAACTAGTTCTGAGTTTGCATGTAGCCTAAGCTTCCTTCATTTCTAAAAATCTAGATTAAAGAGTCTTTATGATACATTATAGGCCTGATTCAGAAATGCCTTGATTTTTTTTTTTTTTTTTTTTTTGTCTCCTTCATGTAAGAACTTGATGGTTAAAATGAAGTTAAGAGCTGCTATTTGCATTTTCAGATGTCTGCAGTTAAATCTCATAACATAGTATCTTATAAGAAATATTGGGTTTTTTTCCACATTGCAGGCTATTTTAAAAAAAACTTCAGTGCCTGAGTATGTTGTAACGTTTCATGTGTCAGCCCAACATATGTCAAATCTAAAGTCTTGAAAGTTTGTTTTTGTGTTAAGAGGTGATTATAGTTCTGGTTAAACAGTACTGTTTTGCTAGCAAGATTAGTTGATAATGATGTCCTTGGTACTTTTCCCTTATGTAGTATTTTTAATAATTTCGAATTGCCTTCACATTTTATTGTAATAAATTTTACAGGCCATATCTCTTTAATCTCTGTTTCATTACAGAGTTAAGGAGAGTAAGTAGGATACTTATTTGCCAGTCAGCATTCAAATTATTTGCAGAGTTAGGATTAGAGTCCAGATGACCTTGTGTTTCAAATACCATTTCTTTCCCTTACAACTTGCATTTCAGTGTCTGTAAAGGAAAGTATATGTTGCCTTTTTTTTTCTTTCACTTTTCCTCTTTAAAAATTATGGTTTTGGGTTTTTTCCCATCTTACACTAGTTAGTAAGTGGACTCATGGATTACGAACATTACTTTTTGTTTTTTTTAATGTGAAAAACCAAACTTAGATTGGCTACTTAGTAGATTTCACATTGATTGAAAATGGTATGAATCCATCCTTGGCTGATTGCACTTTGAAAGAAATCACTAATAAAACTGTACTTGTGAGTACTCTGATGAATCTAGCTTCCCTTCATCCTGCTTGGGGTTTTTTTTTTTTTTTTTTTGCTGTTTCAGGAAAAGTTAAATAGTCCTTTCTGATAGGATTCAATTCTAGGAAGCAAGAGGTTTGTATTGGTAGGTTCTCAGGCTCCAATTTGATTTTTTTTTTTTTCCTGTCCCCCAGTAGGACTCTGTTAAGAGCCTGGCTATCTCCAACTTCCCTAAGTGCCTTTTTCCAGTGGCCAATTACTGTGTGTTCACTCAAGCTCAAAAAAGCAGAGCGAGTGGGGAATGAATGAATGAGTGGTGAAGGGTGGTGACAAAATGTACTTCTGTGCTTTCACCAGAAGTTGGCCTCTGGCCTGTGTCTTTGGCCCAAGTAATGCAGGCTTTCTAAATAATGACCCCAGCATCTCCATAACTGCCCAGGCTAGAATTCATAGAACTTTTGGAGTTTATTTTTATCTATGATTCTTTTTTTTCCTTCTATTAAAAAAAAAACAAACACCATGATTTAAATACAGTAAAATCCACCCCACCCCCATTTCCTGTACAGTTCTGGGAGTTTCGATAAATGCAATACAGTTATATAACTACCACCGCCGTATTCAAGGTATAAAACAATTCTAATACCTCCCAGATCTCCCTGTGTCCTTTTTCATTGAACCTCTCTCCCCTGCAAAGATCTGTTTTGTATCCATATGGTGTCCCGAATGTTGTATAATGACACAAAATGTTATGCAGCTCTTTGTCTGACCTCAACATATTGCATGAGATTCCGTGTTGTATTTGAGATTCTGTGGTTTGCATGTACCAGTAGTTGGTACCTCTTTCCTGCTGACTGTGGATCCCTTAGGGTGGTATGTGCATGCTTAGTGGCTCAGTCATGTCTGACTCTTTGTGATGCTTTGAACTGCAGCGCGCCAGGCTCCTCTGTCTGTGGGGTTTTCCAGGCAAGAATACTGGAGTGGGTTGCCATTTCCTCTCCAGGGAATCTCCCCAACCCGGGAATAGAACCTGAGTCTCCCGCGTCTCCTGCATTGTAGGCGGATTCTTTACCTGCAGAGCCACTGGGGAATTCCCTTTTACTGCTGAGTAGTAGTCTATGATGGAATTCCCAGATCAGAGATTGAACCTGTGTCTCCTGCATTGGCAGGTGGATTCTTTACCATTGAGTCACTTGGGAAGCCCTGAAGTTCCTTTATTATCGATATTTTATAAATGAGGAGGCTGAGGCTTAGAAAGTTTCAGTCTAATGCATTCTGAAGACATGCATTGGGCCTGTTTCTGTTTGCCTGGCGCTGTGCTCTAGAGAGGTGTGGTACATTCACTCATATGGCTCTGCCAAGGTCACACAGCTCATGTCATTGAAGGATTTCAGCCCTGATGGGTTGAACTCCAGAGTCCAGGTTCTCACCCTTTAATGAATTATCATTCAGTAAATGACTAATTAGTTATAATGTAGCCTAAGTGAACCATATGTAGCCATTGCCACTTTAGATTCTCAGCTGTCTGAGGGCAGAAATCACTTGTCTTATTTATAGTTGTGTCAGTACTTATCAGTGCCTGGTCTGTAACAGGTATCCAACTAGTAATAATAATAACCAAATACCAGACAATATTTTTTTATGCTTAGTCTTATCCTCCGCATTGCCCTAAGTATGCCATACTTAATCTAACAGTTCTCTGAGATAGGTGCTGTGAGAATTTCATTTCATAGACGGGCTGAGAAACTTGCCATGTATTATCCAGCTGGTGAAGCATTCAGTCCATGATTGCCTTCCAAGTTTCCCTAACTGCAGTCCAGTAAAAGTGAATAGAGGAATAAATTAATTTTATTTTCATATCCCATCAGCATATGTCATCGTACTGGTTACATAACTCTTGAGCCAGCCTCCTTTTGTGTAACACACCCCATTTTACTGTACCTTCTGACATCAAACCAGAGTCTATACAGTCTCTGGGGTGGGCCGTGATGCAGCTCAGAGTCTGGCTTCAGAGAGGACTTTGGTCTAGCCACTTCTGCCTGGCTCCTGAATCTACTGTTCCTGCATTTGGGACTCCTTTACCTGTTTCCTTAAAAGGAGGTTTTGCTTCCTGGTTCCAGCCTTCTCCTCCTGCATAATTCCATCCTGGCAGACTCTTCTAGTTCCAGGCTTCTCCTGAAGTGAGGATGTGAGCTCTTCTTAGTGGTTCTCTCATTTGGAGAGAGAAGGATATGTTTTGTATTATCAGTGGGTTGCTGCTGCTGTAACAGTTACCAGGCTTTTCATAGAGATAAATAACTGACTTCTCACTGGAATAACTTGGACTTCTAAAATGTTGTAGGGAGGTTAGCTAGCCCTTCCTTACAGAAGAGCACTGAGATGGAATATAGCAGCAGATTTGTATTCTGTTATGGGCACTGCCACTGGCTATTTATATAGTTCACTTTTCATAACCCAGTTTTCTTTTGCCCAGTTTTTAAGCCAGGGTTGTCTGCTTTAGTTCAGCTACTAAACTTCCCTGATTGATCCTGGTCATGAGGTCTAAAGTTATTTTGCAGGAGACTAATGACATTTGAAGGAACTTCTTCCAGGTGTGGGAAATATATATATTACTTTTTTAAAAGTTCTGACAGGAGTCTTCTACCTACCTTTTAAGGGTTTTTTTTTTGTTTGTTTGTTTGTTTGTTTTTTTTTAAGGCAGAAAAGAAAAAGGAGTGGAAGTAGGGGAGAAAATGATGGAAATGCTTGAGCAGTTTGGATTCAGCCCTGAGTCGGGGAAGAGTATCAAAGATATCAGGAAAGCAAAAACAAAAAACAAAAAACCCTGTTTCCAAATATGTGAGAGAAATGCCCCCTTTCCAAAAACACTGACATTAAATGGGAAGAATAGGTAGAAAGCAAGTTTTTAGGTTCATATTCTTTTGTTTCTTTAACTTTTCTCTAGTTGAGTCCTTTAAAAAACAAAACTGTATTGTACATGAAGGCAATCTTATCAGAATTCTAATCTTAAAAGAGAGCATCTACCTGACTCACATCAGTTAATAAAACAAATAATATCCTTATCAATGCCATTGAGTTCCAAAGAAATCACAACAAAATTTGGGAGCCTTTTAATTTTTTTTGTAAATTTACTCCTGGCCAAATTCCTAAAATGCCTAGGCAGATAGAATGGTTAACAAACATCCTGGTCAGACTTTTGTGACTGAGGTACTTCTATTTTTAAAGTATATGCACACGAGGGAATGACATTTAATGTCCTGTAATGGCACTCCACTCCAGTACTCTTGCCTGGAAAATCCCATGGACGGAGGAGCTTGGTGGGCTGCAGTCCATGGGGTCGCTAAGAGTCCGACACAACTGAGCGACTTCACTTTCCCTTTTCACTTTCATGCATTGGAGAAGGAAATGGCAACCCACTCCAGTATTCTTGCCTGGAGAATCCCAGGGACGGGGGAGCCTGGCGGGCTGCCGTCTCTGGGGTCGCACAGAGTCGGACACGACTGAAGCGACTTAGCAGCAGCAGCAGCAGTAAATCATAACAAAAATAATATGAAAAAGAATGTATGTATGTATATATATATGAAATTGCATAACTTTGCTGTACACCAGAAACTAACATAACTTTGTAAATCAACTCTACTTCAATAAAAACTAAAGAAAGTATGTGCACAGACCGACACTTACCTTGATATAGAAGGGACATAGATATCTGTGAAGGCAACATAGGGAGTTAATATTTGTTGAGTGCCTAGTCTGTGACGGCCACCTTTACAACATTGTTTCATTTAATCATCCCCGAGCTCACATGAAAACTGAGACTCAGAGGGGTGAAATAACTTGCCCAAGGTCACACAGCCACCATAGTAAGAAGCAGAGCTGGGACTCTAACCCTGATCTGACTATAAAAATCTGCTGCATGGTTTAGCCATGTGAGAGCACATCGGACAAGAGAGTAAAATGGTCCCACTTTGTTTAAACATTGTCAGTCTCTCTGCTTACCTCCTGTCTTACCACCGGCTTGTCTTTATTCTCCTGTCTCCTTAAGGAGATGACTGATTAGTATGCAAAGGCCTAGACTAATTTTTACCTTAAGGGAATTTGTAATCTAGTTGGGAAGGTTCATTTATTCCTAAACACACTAATAGGTACTTTTAATACGTTCCCTCAAAAGAGCTTTCACAAGGCTGTGTAGCCCAGGTGGGCTTGAGGTCCCCCAAATAATCACTGTCCCAGAAGAGCGAACCCTCCTGGTGGTAGGTATGGTAGACAAGTGTGAGGGGTGGCAGCAGCCGGCTCAGAGGCCAAGGGCTCAGATGATGTAGGCTCTCCACTGTTCGCTTGATGCTAGTTGGAGAGAAACCAGCTCTGTGAGTCTCCCCAGGATCTGCATGTTTTCTTTCTTGTGTATGTGTGTGGGTGCTCAGTCATGTCTGACTCTTTGCAGCCCCGTGGACTGCAGCCTACCAGGTTCCTCCGTCCATGGAATTTTCCAGGCAAGACTACTGGAGTGGGTTGCCATTTCCAGGATATCTTCCTGACCCCGGGATCACACCTGCTTCTCTTGCATTTCCTGCATTGACAGGAGATACCTTGACAGTCTGCATTGACGAGGTGGATTCCTTCCATTGCGCCACCTGGGAAGCCTGTTTTCTTACTTATTGGGATGTTTTTTATTTTTATTAAAAAGTATTTCTGCCTCGAATGATTATTTTTGAAAATGCAAAAAATACAAGTAGAAATCACCTATAATTTCAGTCTAGATGTAACTATCATTAATATTCTTATTTTGTTTCTTCCAGACTTTATTCCGATGCATTAATGTACATATTCATGTTCATTTAAATAAAATAGGGTTGGAGAATGCCAAACGATTTTTTCATTTTAAAAGTCATGGCCAGCTCTTTATTTTCTGTCATTTAAATAAATGCCTAGCATTCTATTGTATGAATTTATATAAAACTCTATCGTGAGACACTTATCCTTTAGCTAATTTTCTGAAGTTATAGATTTTGTGATAAATGCTTTGTCAGTAAGTCTATGAAGATGTATACAGTTCATCCATGAAATAGATTGGTAGGTCAGAGGATAAGCAGAATTCTGAGGTTTTTATTTCAACAAATTGTCATGAAGAAAGACTGTATAAAATTGGCACTCCTGCTGACAAGTATATGCAAATATTCGTTTTTCCAAAGCATCAACGACAGTGGATAGTACCATGATGAGGGAGTGTCTCTAGTTTGGTAAATGAAAATGCTGTATGTTTCATTTTATGTGGTGGTGTTTTATAAAGGTAGCTCCAACCCTCACTCCAGGTTGCCTTATATTTGTGCCATTCCTTCCTTCCTCCCTGATGGTGGTTTTCTGTTTTGCAGCATTGCTGGGAGCCTGGTATATTCCTACATCACCTTCTCTGAAGAGCAGCTGAGCAAACAATCAGAAGCCAGTAGCAAGCTGGACATTAAGGGGAAAGGAGCAGTATGACAAGGGTTGCATCGACTGCATTGGCCCAAGTTTTCGATCAAATGGGAACACTGGCAATTCTTACACAGATACTGAGGTGTCTTGATCATGAAGAAAATACCATTGCACTTGTACAATCTGAGGATTGATTGCTGCCTTTTAAAATTTTATGAGAGAAACTTATAATTGACTCTTTTAAATATGCCCTTAGAATTAATTTATATCAGACTGGAAAATGTACTGGGCTTTTTTATTTATTTTTCTTCTATGCCGACAGTGAAACATCCATGTTTTGAAAATATTTTATTCCATAGTCTGATATCCAGGTGTCCCTGAGAGCCACATATCTAAAGCGTTCCATCAGAAGCCTCACTGTTCACGTCGTTGCTGAGTCTGGAGACAGTTTGGCCTTCCTTCTGCTGGAAATGCACCTGAGGATCTGAAGTTAGTCTTCTTTGAATTTTCTTTCTTAACGATTGCCTTTTCTTCATGAGGCTACCATTACTGCTTTGGCCAAAGAGGACATCTTTGGCACTAAAGAAATGTGTGTGGCTTCAAAGTGTATTGGTTTCTACATGGGCTTTCCTGAGAGCTCATGGGATGAAGTAGGGTGTGTTCCTTGAAAATGTCCTATTCCCTGTATGTGGTGTAGGCTGAGGAGAATGAAGGGGTGAAGGAAGTAGACCTTTTACTCATTTTATTCATCTGTCAGAGTCGTTCATTCAACTAAAAGGTATCGTGCGTGTAATAGGTGCCAGGCATTGTGCTGAGTGCTGGGGGTGGAGAGATGTTCTTAGAGGTAGTTGCCTGATCTTGCTCCTGCTATAGTGACCAAGGGTAAGACTGAGAACTTAGCTCCGTGGATTTATTCAGAAGATGTTGGGACTGTGAACAAGTCTTAGAGGTTTTCTCAGCTCTCAGAAACTGCAAATCTATATGCAGGGTTAGAAGCACCAGCTCCACAGCGATGTGAAGCCAAATGCTGCAGTGTACATCAAATGCATACGAACCCTGCCATCCTAAACCATGAGCTCAGCTGTTCTTGCCCAAGTGAGAATGGCATGCTGGGAACATGGCCTCCATCTATTTCCCCTTGCTTCCTGCTTCTGGGTTTTGTTGCTACTCTTTTTACTTCTGCTTGAATCAGTATGACTACCCTTACATTTCTGAGTGTATGATTTCGAGGGGAAAGGCTGGTTAGATGTTTCTGTATGGTCCAGGCTTGGACTGTGTTGCTGGCACCGTCCGTGTTAGAGCCATCACCTTCCTTCCTCTTCCTTCAATGGCATGAGCATAACCTCTTTCCTTTGGACACTCCTGCCACATCCCACATTAATGAGCAGGCCTGCCTCTCTCAAGGTCAGTGCTGCATCCTGGGAGAGCAGCCGTGGATGGGCCTTGCCTGAATTGCCTCTTTGGGCAGGTCAGGTGTTAACTCAAACACAGCAGTGTGACTTGGCTTAGAGACATCCATTGACTTTGGAGATAAATGCTCAGGCCAGCTGTGCAGTCATGTGCAGGAAGCTGGCTACCTTTGCGTTGGTGTACATGATGGTTTTCATTTCATCAGGTTTGCAATCTACTGGCCTTTGTTGACCTAAACAGCTAGTATTCTGGTGCCTCAACAGGGAACCTGGAAGGTTTTGATTTCGTCCTATTTTTGAAAAAGAGTTATATTGAGGTCCTTTTCATATTCATATCTTTCCCTTATTTTTGGTTTGTCTTTGTCAAAGCCTAGCCAGTGGTGCTGGGTCCCTGGAATTAGCCTCATAGCCAACTCTCAAGTTAGTAGCTCCATATAGGGAGTCCTGAGACACTGTTTCCTAACATTATGTGAGCTGAGAAAATTTAAGTGGGAGAATAGGATATTATGTTGTGCAAGATATCACCTTATCCCTGTTTTATTGATAAAAAAGAAAGACTCGGAGAAAAATGACTTGCTAATAAGTCAGAATTCCTGTTTTTTTCCCACTGAACTGTGCTGCCATTGATAACCCCACCTTCTCCTCTGAGGAAGTAGTGGTGCCAGCTGAGCTAGCCTGAGCTCTTTGGAGGAGGCGAGTGATTGATGGAATTTAGAGTCCGCAAGGAATAGGCTTTGTGTGTCAGGGAGAGTGATGGGCTCTCTGCGTGCCTGAGCTTCTGTCTTACTCCAGGCTGGCCATGGGTGACACGCACCCTGCCTATGAATTTTGCTGCCCCTGCCCACTTTTGCCTGGGGACAAGGGGAATGCATTTTGGGAGCTAATTTTGGTAGTTCTGTTCCTTCTTCTTTGAGCTATTGGGAGGAGGGAACTTTGACATTAGAAATAGTTTGTGTGCATTCAGAGATGTTGGACTAAGACCCACTCCACCCGCCCCCCGCCCCGCCCCGCCAAGTGTTGAACTGCTTCTTGGAGAGTCGGTTTCCTTGAAGATGTGTCATCTCTCTAGGTCTTATTTGAGAAAATCGTGCTTAGTAATAACGTCACTAAATGCACATGACATTAGGGCCCGTGGCCTAGACTGAGCTTTCTGACTGATGCAGCGGAGCAGCTTCAGGCTCTCTGCCCTGTTCATGTTGATTGTTGGATTCCCCTTCACCTGCCACCAACATCTTAAGAGCAAGAAGCCTGGGGAGGTTGGAGATTGAATAGACTGACCAACCATTTTTGTAGTTTGTTTTCAGTTATGTGCAGGCTTGGCTATGGCACAGGAAGAGATGTGCCTGGTATTCCAGCATCTTACAAAGCAAAAGTTCTTTGATCTGGAAACTACCTCCTGGGAGAAAAAGAGGCAGTATAGAATTAAATCCTGAATTTGCCCTTTGAGACAGATGAGCTGTGGTGAGGATGCTGAAAACACATTTGTGACTAGTGGCTCCTTTTTTTGAGTTAATGACAGCGATGCCCTCTTTGACCAGTCTGCTTTTAAGGCAGTGCCAGATTGATTTGAGTAACCTGATTGGTCAGGTTACACGTTGCCAGCACGTCAGGTGACTTTTAACTCCTTCTCGTGACTGTTGACTGTAGGAGTCAGTCATTTGTAGGATCCAGCTTGCACATAGGTTAAGAAAGAGAAGTATGTTTTGCGTTTGTTCTTTGTAGTTCTTATTGTATCAGCCATGCATGGAAAGTTCACAGCAGTAATGCTGATATAGGATCTTCATGGAGAGAAGAGTAGAGTTTCACTTTTGACTAGTTTGAAGTAGTACCCAGGATTTTGGGCAGGCCTACCTTTATTTTCGTTGTTATGGCATCTTTCAGTGAGCAGAGATTGACTATTTTATGCCAGGCATTATGCGAAGCTCTGCGGCAGCTGAGGTGAAGAGGACGTGGTTCTCATTCTCAAGGAATGTATAATTCTTTAGCCAGACCCCGATTGAGAGAAAGAAGCAGATGAAAGGAATCAGCGATTGATAAGTAGAAGCTGCCTGCACAGTTGTCAGCACTGGTGATTAGGGTGTCCCACCCATAGAGTTGACTGAAGCACTTCTTTAAGAGGACTTATACTAGTCCTCTAGCTCTGAGATGAGAGCCGGGCCATTCAAATTCTGTAACTCCCCGGGTCCCTCTGCTCTCTCCTGCATGTATTCTTGCTTCCCCATAGCTGTGTACTACTGGTCCCTCCCTATGAACAAGGCTGTGATTGATTTTTCTCTCCCTGAGGGAAAAATAATAATCTTCAAAATAAATAAGGCAAGGGATGCAGACTCCTCAGCACAATGCCTCGTGCATATTAGGCACTCAGCAAACGTTACTGTCATGATTTCAGGGTTAGACTGTAGGCAAAGATTAAGAGTCTTAATTTGTGCTCCTTAAATGCTAGAGGCCTGGGCAATGTATTTCTTTTTGAATGTGACCCTATAATTTGGTTGCTTCTAGAATGGTTAAAGAAGAGTTTCTGCTCATGGTCAACTTTTTAAAATATCTAGTGTGTATAGTTGGGCTATTGTATGATGCAGGTGATTCTACCTTTAAACAAGATCTATTCTTTAAAGAAGAAAAGAGAAATGACTCTCATATTTTGGTAAGTTAAAAAAAAATTAGTATCTATCTCAGAGAAATATAATTACACTTCAGAATGGTGATTCTGTTAAAAGTTCCCCAGTTTGTTACCTTAGGGTAGCTCCTGTGTAGGTTGGATGTTCTTCTCATCTCCGAATTAAATGCATTAGCTTCATGCTGCCTCTGTGTCCAGGCTTTTGTCAGTTGTTGGTCTTTGTGAACCTCTGGCACCATCGCTGTTTTCTAAGCCTACCTTCTAGTTCTTACTGTTAGGATGCCACTTCATCATGGTATGAGGAGATATTCTATGATGGGCTTTTTTTAAGCTTTCTTTTTTGAAAATACTTTTTAAAAAGAAATCTACTGGTTAGATTTTTTTTGTCTCACAAGATGTTTTTGGAGATTATTTTGTTCATAAACATTTCTTTCTCATGCTGATAATCAACTGATTTTTGTCTACAAATGTTGGTCTGTCACAGTATTTTTTCAATATAGATTCTATTTACCAAATGACCATTTTAGTGTTTTTAAAAGGTACTGATGATTGAGATATGTAAATCAGGTGACATAAATATGAAAATTATGTGCCTAAATATTTTTGTAAAGGTGTCAAATAAATACTTTTTCTTCAACCCATGTATTAAAATTTCTTTCTAAGTGCCTGCAGAGACAGTCAAGAGCTGTAAGTCTGCCTCAGTTTAAGAGGATGACATCCCAATTAGTTGACTGAGACACAATAGAGAAAATACTGTTTGCCAATGTGATATTATGATTTATAATAAGAAATATGTATTTAGTCTTTGTCCTTATTCCTGGCACACTGCTCCTAAAACCCATGTAATTTCCTATATAAGAGCTACAGGAAAATCTTTTATTAGAGTATGTAGTTTTGTTTCCAGTTCATGAAATAGCTCCAGAGCCATAAAGGTGAAAAGGGTGCCTTTTGTTAGCATCTTTCAACCATTCCTAAGGTTATGTTAATGAGATGGCTTTTGGAAACTCCCTAAGGCTGGGAGCTGGTTGCCAGGGGAACCAACTGAGAGATTTATATTGGAACTTTCAGCCTCCATACATCTGCTCTTTCCAAGTGAAGAGAAGAGAGGCTAGGGGAGAGGAGCTGGAGGTTAAATCTGTGGCCATTGATTGAGTCAGTCATGTCAACATAATGAAGCCTACGTAAACATCCATGAACTATGAGATCTGGACAGCTCCCAAGTTACTGAACGTGCTTAGGTGATGGTCTCCTGGAACAGTGTGCAGGTTCTGCATGCGCCCCACACTCCTTGCCCTCTGCAGCTCTTCATCTGCTATTCCCGAGTTACATATTTTTGTAATAAACCAATAGTTTAGTAAGTAAACTGTTTTCCTGAGTTCTGTGAGCCACTCCCACAAATTAATCGAACCTGAGAAGAGTGTGATTTATAGCTGTTTGGTCAGAAGCACAGGTGGCAATCTGGATTTGTGATTTGTGTTGGAAATGGGTTGAAGGAACAGTCTTGTGGGACTCAGCCTTTTGCTGCGGGATCTGATACTAACTCCAAGTTCAGTATCAGAACTGAATTGTAGCTCATGTAGCCCATGTAGCAGATTCGCTTGGTATGGGGCAAAAACACACGTTTGGTAACCAGAAATGTGAGTACAGTGCAGAGAAGATGACCTGGGAGCAGTTTTTCCTTTACAGCCATTCAATCCTTTGCACGAATAGCACATATGATTCAATATTCAGTGTCTGGTGTACTTGTGGTAAACTGAAAGGAAAGAAATGCATATAAAATTGCCTTTAAAACATTTCATCTCCTTAATCAGGTGCTTAAGACTCTGAATAACTTTATTAGGAAATAACCCCCAAATATAAAACATGCTATTCAAGAAGCTATTGGTACTGGCAAAAACAGGTAGAAGTACATTAAGGCATTAAAAAAGAACTGTGGTAAGATACATAATGTAAAACTTACTGTCTTAATGCTTTTGAAGTGTCCAGTTCAGGACCAATACTGTATATTCACACTGTTCTGCAGCCAGGCTCCAGAACCTTTTCCATCTTGTAAAACTGCAGTCCGTAACCATTACAGAGCTCAGTCCCCGCTGCCCCCAGACCCCAGCAACTACCATTCTACTTTGTGCCTCCCTGGATAACTCCTGTAAGTAAAATCGTACAGTATCTGTCATTCTGTGACTGTCTCATCTCACTTAACATGTCCTTGAGGGTCATCTGTGTCATAGCACGTGTCAGCATTTCTTTCCAAGGCTGAATAATTTTCCATTGTATGTATATGCTAGCTTTTGTATATCCGTCCATCCGCTGCTGGACACTGGTTTCTTCCAGCATGTGGCTATTGTGAATAAGAATTGCTAAACATGCCAAGCTGTCACTTTGAGTTGCTCTAACAAATGGCCATAGATGGCAAATAACAAACATTGATTTCTCACAGCTCTGAGGCTGGAATGTCCAAGATCAAAATGCCAGCAGATGTGGCAGCTGCTAAGAGTCCGCTTCCTGGTTTGCAGATGTCCATCTTCTCAAAGCCTCACGTGGGAGAGCAGAGAGGAAGCAAGCTGTCTTGATTCTTCTTAAAAGGACTCTTAATCTTGAGGGCTCCACCTTCATGATTTAGCTACCTACCAAAGACCACATCTGCAAATACTATCTTGTCAGGGATTGGGGTTTTAACAGATGAATTGGGAGCAGGGGATGGGACACAAAATCTATAGGAGTGGCTGTACAAATAGGCTTTTGATTCTTCTTTGGAATTGCTAGGTCATATAATAATTCTATTTTAAATTTTTTGAGGAATGGCTGTACTGTTTTCCATTGTGACTGTACCATTTAACGTTCCCACCAGTAGTGCACAAAGATTCCAATTTCACATCCTTGTCAACACTTGTTATTTTCTTTTATTGGTAGCCATCCTGCTTAGTGTGAGATGATATCATCTTATTGTGATTTGTATTTTTCTAACAACTAGTGAGCATTTTTTCATATGCTTGTTGCTCACGTAATATACTTTCTTTGGAGAAATGTCTATTCAAGTCCATTTTTTTTTTAATTGGATTTTTTGGTGCTTGAACTGTAGAGATTTTTTGGTGCTTTTAATTGGATTTTTTGGTGCTTGAACTTTATAACTGCAGTTATAAAGTATTATGAATTTTAACCCCTTATCAAATTATCTGCAACTATTTTCTCCCATTCTGTAGGTTGCCTTTTGCTTCTTGTTGACTGGTGTCCTTTGATGTACAGTTTTAAATTTTGATGTAGTGTGATTTGTCTATTTTTACTTAGGTTGACTGTTCTTTTGGTGTCATATCCAAGAGATAATTGACAAGTCCATTGTCATGAAGACTTTTCTCTGTATTTTCTTCTAAGAGTTGTATAATTTTACATCTTAGGTCTATTGTTAGTTAGCTTTTGTATATGGTTCTACTTCCAATTCCATTTTTTTTTTTTTTTTTTCAGCTTGAATATCCAGCTTTGAGAGACTGTCCCTAAGGCATTTGTTGTAACCAACTTTTAATGTCTTATCAGTTTTTTCTTTCTAATTTTTGAGATATGTGCTCTTTCACGCAGCCGTTCCTCTACTGGTTTATCATCTTGCTCAGCTTCCACTCAGAGGGCTGTCAGTTATTGGGGCAGAGCACAGAATTGGGGCCTTTGTGTATCCACAGCAGGTAAGCGGAAACCAGGGCCCTTCAGGACTTCTTCCCTATAGAAGAAAAGGGACAGGCATCTTCTTCTGTCTATCCATCCATCTGTGCAGTAAGACTGAGCTCACTGGGACCAGCACCCAGCCTCTAGCAGAGGCCTGGCACAACCTTTTTACACATGAAGCTCAGGGAGGTAACAGCTGTGCACTGGAGTTGTGGAACCCACATTCCAATCCTGGTCAGTCTTTGCTCTTCACCACCACATGAGTTTCTTTTTGTTTTTCGTTAATTAATTCAAGAAGCATCAGTTAGAACTGGACATAGAACAACAGACTGGTTTCAAATCCGGAAAGGAGTACATCAAGACTGTATATTGTCACCCTGCTTATTTAACTTATATGCAGAGTACATCATGAGAAATGCTGAACTGGATGAAGCACAAGCTGGAATCAAGGTTGCCAGGAGAAATATCAATAACCTCAGATATGCAGATGACACCACCCTTATGGCAGAAAGCAAAGAACTAAAGAGCCTCTTGAGGAAAGTGAAAGAGGAGAGTGAAAATGTTGGCTTAAAACTCAGCATTCAGAAAACTAAGATCATGGCATCCAGTCCCATCACTTCATGGGAAATAGATGGGCAAACAATGGAAACAGTGACAAACTTTATTTTGGGGGGCTCCAAAATCACTACAGATGGTGACTGCAGCCATGAAATTAAAAGACGCTTATTCCTTGGAAGAAAAGTTATGACCAACCTAGATAGCATATTGAAAAGCAGAGACATTACTTTGCCAACAAAGGTCCATCTAGTCAAGGCTGTGGTTTTTCCAGTGTTCATATATGGATGTGAGAGTTGGACTATAAAGAAAGCTGAGCACAGAATTGATGCTTTTGAACTGTGGTGTTGGAGAAGACTCTTGAGAGTCCCTTGGAATCCAAGGAGATCCAACCAGTCCATCCTGAAGGAAATCAGTCCTGATTATTCATTGGAAGGACTGATGCTGAAGCTCCAATACTTTGACCACCTGATACGAACACCTGACTCATTTGAAAAGACCCTGATGCTGGGAAAGATTGAAAGTGGTAGGGGAAGGGGATGACAGAGGATGAGGTGATTGGATGGCATAACTGACTCAATGGACATGAGTTTGAGTAAGCTCTGGGAGTTGGTGATGGCCAGGGAAGCCTGGTGTGCTGCAGTCCATGGGGTCACAAAGAGACACGACTAAGTGACTAAATTGAACTGAACTGATTTATTTGTGTTGGGTCTTAGTTGCATCATGTGGGATCTTTCCTTGTTGTGTACGGCTCCCTAGTTGTGGGTCCGAGGCTCTGGAGTATGCAGTTTCAGTACTTGGGGCTTAGCTGCCATGACCCCCACTGCACCCCCCAGTGTTAGTTCCCGAACCAGGGGTCAAACCTGCATCCCCTCTGTTGCAAGGCAGATTCTTAACCACTGGACAACCAGGGAAGTTCTCAAACTAGATTCTTGTTTTTCCTAGTCTGCCTGTAATAAACTTGGTGGGACCTATCTTATCACCACCATATGCCTGTCTGTTGGTGGCATTCTTCATTCAGAGTTCATACACAGTGGATTTAAAGCTGATGAAGCTGGTAGCTGGTTCAATCTGAGAAGGAAAAGCAACCAGCCATGCTTTTCAGCTGTGCTGATGGTGCCCTCTTGTGGTAACAGTTGCCACTGGGGGCTATGTGATAGTGAAGAAAGGGAAACTGTTAGTCGCTCAGCTGTGTCTGACTTTGTGACCCTATGGACTGTAGTTCGCCAGTCTCCTCTGTCCGTGGAATTCTCCAGGCAAGAATACTGGAGTGGGCATTCCCTTCTTCAGAGGCTCTTCCCCACACAGGAATTAAACCCAGGTCTGCAGTGCGGGCAGATTCTTGCCATCTGAGCCACTGTTTGTTTTACAAGAAGGAAAAGCAGTATTACTTATTTATGTTATGCCTACTATATGCTTTCATGGAGTTAAAACTTCATATCATGTGTTTCCATGTTACAGTGTTGCTGTAAAAATGGTACCTTAAGCAAGGCTGAGGGATTTGTCCCTCAGATAAACTGAAATCTGAGCTTTGACTCCAAAGCCTATTTAAAGAATTACAGATAACATCCCTGTGTTAGGAGACTGCAGCGGGAAAGTTCACCGGAGTGCCTCATCGTGTCTGCTTATCCTTCGGGTAACTTATTTTTTTTCAATGAGTATTTTTGAGGACAATATCTACAAATGATGACAGAATCATGAAACTACCTGAGCTGTATGTAAGAAGCTGTGGGAGGGAGGAAGAATGCCATCCTAACTGGGAATGGTAAGAAAATCTCTTGGGAGAGCATTTGAGCTGATACTTAGAGGGACAACTAGGATTCCACTGGGAAAGCACTGGAGGTACAGGCCTCCAACATTCCAGGGCCATCCTATCGGTTTCTGCCTGGAATGCATTCCACCCTCCCCCATGTCTTTATAGCGCATGCCATCTCTCTGGGCCTTCTTTGGTGGTACCCCACCACACTCCCTGGTCTCTCCCTGCTTCACCTCCACAGCACTTGTCTCCTCTAATGAAATGTAAGCTCAATGAAGGCAGAGATGTTGGTCTGTTTTGTTTGTTCTGATGTCCCTGGCACCTAGAACAGTGCTGGATATGTTTGTAGGGACACAGTATTTCTTGAACACATCCAGTCAGTAGCTACATTTACTGAGCACAGCAAGGCAGAAACATGGCCTTTTCTTCCTTTTAGGAAGATCATGGCAGCTGCAGTATTTGGACTGTATACTGTAGACTGATGAATTCACATCTTACAGGGGTCAGGCAGGTAAAAATTATGAATCTGAATAAATGCAATCCACACTATAATAGTGGTAGGGCTTGTGGTATCTACCTGCTTAAAGGCATTTAAATGAAAACAAAACGGATCTGCCAGCCAGTTTTGGCCCACTGGCTGCCAGTGTGCCTAAAGCAAGGAACTACTTTTGGTCAGATGAGGATGCTGCCAGGGAAAGTTCAAAGAAGCGGGGGATTGTACAGGTAAGTACCTCAGCTGAGAAGGATGCACGGTCCTGGTGAGAAACTATGGAGTCCTAATGTGGCTGTGAAAGCATGGAAGAGAAACAGGATTTGCATTATTTTAGGAGGTAAGATTAGTAGGTGATGATGAAATTTGTTTCTATTTTTTGTTTATAAGTAAAACTGTGGTGAGTTGTTTATTTTTTTAAACCTAAATCTGGCTTCAGGAGACCAAACATAAACATTTTTAAGGTATTTAGCTTAGGTTTCCAAGTGTTTTCCAAAAAGGTAAATTTGGTGTGTAGCAATGAAATGGAGTGCTTGCACTATCCACAGTAAAAATAAATTTACTGAGCATTTGCTTCGTGCTGTGAGCACCTTACATATTGATACATTTTAACTCTCTAAAGTATCATATTAACTTATTTTAGAGATGAAAAAACAGGCACAGGAAGTTCCCATTGTTGAACAGTGGTGATTTTGAGAAATTCTTTGCTTTATAGAATATACACTTGCCTTCCTGTAAGGCCTACCTTTTGCTCTGAGTTCCCAGAGCTGCAGTACAGTGTAATGTTTGAGTGTGGAGCGAGGGTCAAGCTATTCCTTTAAATCAAATTAGATGAGTCCCCATCTTGCCACTTACCAGGAAATTCAATCTTAGCCCTTCTCTAAGGTTAGACAAGATTTGAGGGAGTTGTATGATGCCTGGAATATAGACGGGGCACCTTGTCACTTACCTTCAGCCCCTCACGGTCACCCCTTAGTGACCGACTCTACGGTGTCCTTTGAAGGCAGGTGGCAGCACAGATCCCAAACTCTGACGTAGAGGTGGTTTCTCTTCCTGTTCCGATGCCTCGTGTGCAGCCTGTCCTGTCCCCGTGCGGCCATTCCTCTGATGTCTCGCTAGACGATGAGACTTGCATTCCAGTTTTTCCCAGAGCCTAAGGACCATTTAGCCCACCCCCGTCTCCTCCCCCCTCCACCAATTTGGGGACTTTCTTCTTTCAGAACTGACTTGTGAGAAATAGTCTAGGAGAAAATGTTAGTGAACAACATGTGCTTTTTACCTCACAACACACTTCTTTCCTGAAAGCAATGCAAAGATCTGACTTGGAAAAAGAGAAAGTGGACAAAATCCAAATGATTGGAAAGGTCTTTCATCTTCTCAAGGTGGCTTAGTTTCCCATTTTGTAGGTTGGGGAAAACAATGTCGTGACTTTGATTTATGAATATCTATCCCAGTGCATGGAATGGCAACCACTCAATATGGTACACGGTATTTTTTGTCATCGTGTTGTTTCAGCCGCCTACTGACCCTTCTGTGACCAGCACGTGCTCCTTTTGAACAAATGGCTCTTCCAACCATCCTAGCCAAATGAATCCAAAAGGGTCTGCCACCTTATGAGTTGCCTGCAAGGTGGCTGATAGTACTTCACTCCTCTGGCCAGAGGGACTGATAAGCTAAGGGTTGAGCCCATGGTCCTAGCCAAGAATGCTGCTGCTGCTGCTAAGTCACTTCAGTCGTGTCCGACTCTGTGCGACCCCAGAGACGACAGCCCACCAGGCTCCCCCGTCCCTGGGATTCTCCAGGCAAGAACACTGGAGTGGGTTGCCATTTGAATACATGAACTATTAAGTGTTGTGAAGGAAGAGAAGAGAGGGATCTGATCTTATCTAAGCTCAGTCTAAGGCTGTTGAACTTTGGACCTGTCATTTCCCCATTTTAGGCCTTAGGTGTTCCCTTCCATAAAATGAGGATTGAGTGGGAGGTTCCAGTTGCTACATCATTGCTGACTCTTTGGGCTCCGGCAGGTTCCCTCACACAGCTGCTGCTTCATTTATAGGCTTCTTGTTGGCTCTGCAGAAGGCCCAGTGCACAGCGTTCTGTTGGAGCTGTCGTACCTAGCAAAGCACACCGAGCTAGTTTACTTTTGGCTTCCTATTTTATTTGGCTGTGCTGGGTCTTTGTTGCTGCGTGGGCTTTCTCTAGTTGCAGCAGACTGCTACTCTAGTTGCGGTGCAGACTTATCATTGCGGTGGCTTCTCTAGTTGCAGAGCACAGGCTTCAGGACATGCAGGCTTCAGTAGCTGTGGCATGTGGGCTCAGTAGTTGCAGTTCCTGGACTCTAGAGCACAGGCTCAATAGTTGTGGCACACAGGCTTTGTTGCTCCGTGGCATGTGAGATCTTCCCAGATGAGGGATTGAACTCATGTTTTATTGGCAGGCAGATTCTTTACCACTGAGCCACCAGGGAAGCCATGAACACATTTTATTGTGGACATTAATGGTTCTATACTCTATTAATATGGTTCTATACTCTGCTATTGATCTTTTATAAAATATACATATTACCTCCTTAAAATCTGAAAAATTAGGGCTACAGGGATTTTGGATGAGGGATTATAAACCTGTGCAACTACTGAGTATCTAGTAGTTTCTGGGGATAAACATTCCCCATGTGTGATTTTATAATCTCTGTGATATCACTGTGGGTATTGTGCTTTACAGATGGGCAGTTTTAGTGTTTTCTTTAGCATAAGATTACAAATGAGTGAAGTCACTCAGTCGTGTCTGACTCTTTGTGATCTCATGGACTATAGCCTGCCAGGCTCCTCTGTCCATGGTATTCTCCAAGCAAGAATACTGGAGTGGATTGCCATTTCCTCCTCCAGGGAATCTTCCTGACCCAGGGATTGAACCTGGGTCTCTCTCATTGCAGGTTTTAGTGTCTGAGCCACTAGGGAAGCTTTAAGATTACAAAGTAATGGCAAAATCAAGAGGAGAAATCTTGAAATATGGCTGAATTTGGATGAGTAGAATGCAAAGAGGTGGCATGGTGTAAAAAATGCTGTTTGAACAGGAAGATTCTAAGCACAGTTGACCTTTGAATAATGGAGCTATTAGAGATGCTTACCCCAACCCTGAACAGTTGAAAACCTGAGTGCTGCTATGTCTGCCTCAAAATAAAGGACTTAGTAAATGATTCACCCAAAGGCAGGAAGCTGAGCCAGTTTGGATACAATCAGTACTCAAACCCTAGTTCTTTTGATTCCATGTATTGTGATCTCTAAACAAACACAAAATTTTCTCCACACTTAAGGATCTGCAAAATGAAAATACAAATACTCTATTTATTGGGAAAAGATATCCTCATATGAGGACCCACACAGTTCAAATCTGTGTTAATGGTCAACTGTGCATATTTTAGACTTATCTCTTGGTGGAAATGAGGTATATAAACAGAAATAAGGAAATAACAAGGCCAGGTACAGTGGGGCTTTCAGCTATTTGTTCTGAAAAGGAATATTTAGAAGCACTGATTAAAAATATTAATGGGGCTCCAAGCCATCAGGTTAAGTTCATTGCTTTCACTGTTGGCCTATGGGATATACCTTGTAAATGCTTTGTTCAGTTGCTAAATCTTTTCTGATTCTGTGACCCCATGGACTGCAGCACACCAGCTTCCTGTCTTCCGCTATCTCCGAGTTTGTTCAAACTCATGTCCATTGAGTCAGTGACGGATATAAACTGACCCTGCTTCAGAAACATTGTTTTTAACTATAATAAGTTGACTTTTCAACAGGATAATCTAAAATTCAACTAAAAGCATAAAAAGAGCTGTGATATTGCTAGTAGTCAAGTCACAAATATTGACTTGGGTACTCTGTGGAGCCCAACGGTGATGCAGGCTAGCCATGTAACCACTGACATTCATGTTGAGTGTTTCTTCTACTCACCCATGTAGCCCCCCCTATCCTTTTTCCCACCCCCACACCTCATCAACAGACTTTAGGGAGAGGGAGAACATTGAGGTATGTGTGCTAAGTTGCTTCAGTCATGTCCAACTCTTTGCAACACTATGGACTGTAGTGTGCCAGGCTCCTCTGTCGACGGGATTCTTCAGGCAAGAAGACTGGAGTGGGTTGCCATGACCTCCTCTAGGGGATCTTCCTGACCCAGGGATCAAACCCACATCTCGTGTCTCTTACATTGGCAAGAGGCCTCCTTACCACTAGCACCACCTGGAAAGCCCTTATGGTGAAGTATAGAGTTAACAAAAGCAATGGGAGATGCTGTTTTCTTAATTTTAACTAGAAACTTTTTGAGGAAATAAAAGTTTCAAAATTCTTGCTGCTGCTGCTAAGTCGCTTCAGTCGTGTCCGACTCTGTGCGACCCCAGAGACGGCAACCCACCAGGCTCCCCTGTCCCTGGGATTCTCCAGACAAGGACACTGAAGTGGGTTGCCATTTCCTTCTCCAATGCATGAAAGTGAAAAGTGAAAGAGAAGTCGCTCAGTCGTGTCCGACTCCCAGAGACCCCATGGACTGCAGCCTACCAGGCTCCTCCGTCCATGGGATTTTCCAGACAAGAGTACTGGAGTGGGGTGCCACTGCCTTCTCTGCAGTCAGAGCTAAAACAAAGCCCCAAGGAAAGTGGTAGTGTCTTTACCAGCAATGGCATTAACTGATGGGAGTGTCTGAATGAAATGCACTTTCACAAAATGAAAGGCAGGTGGAGGGGTGGGGGTTAATATGAAGTACAATTTAGGATTTATCCCCAAAGGTACAGGGAAATCGAGTGGGAAATCTCCCACGAGTCTGGTCAGTTGAGCCTGGCCCTTTTAAAAACACATGGGAAAAGCAATTATAAGCAATTGGAAAAGCAGTGTAATGTGCCCAGGGAGCAAATCTGTAAGGCAAGGGGCACTGTGGTTGGATTTGGGTATATGGTGAAGAAAACAGACATGGCCCTCTTTCATGAGACTTGTGATCAGGAGGGGATAACCCTACAAAATCAAAATGGCACCCATGACAAGCGCTACATTGAAGACTTGTTTTTAAGACCACCATAATCCCAACACTTAGAAGTAACTATTATTTTTGGCATATGACCTTCATTGATTTTCCTAACCAAATATCTACATGAAACATATCCCTTTAACAAAACCGGGAATATCCTCTTTTCACTTAAAGGTGTGACACAGGATTGTGGCAGGTAAGAGCTAAGTAAGCCATTTCACCCTTTTAGGCTCAGTATTTATTATTAACAAAATTAGCCACTTATGAAATTTGTGGACACAGCCCAATTGTCTTTATAGAGAGTGTTTTTTACAATGCAGATACCTGCCCACTAAACAGTGGAGGCAGATGCAAATAATGAGGCCACAAGGCAAAGCAGTTAATGAAGCAGGTAATTCAGGGTGTTTTAAAGCTCACAACCACTAGCCAACCAAATAAACTTCCACTGTCTACAACTGTGTGTTCAGAGGGGATTGATGGGAGTCTTCATTCTCAGGATGACTGGCACCTCTTTAGCTTGTAGCTGGAACTGGTTTCTCACATTCACTCAGCTAGAGCATCCTAGGGACAGGAGTAGACTAAGGGCAAGTTCTCTCCCTAAACCTAGATTTCCTGGTCAGGAGTTTGAAGCGGTTCTGATGCCATTCTCCACTTGATCTCTTTCGGTTCTGAAAGAAACTACCCCAATTCAGGGTCCAGATTTCTTTTTCTCTTTAAGACACTTAAGCTTTTTATACACTTAATTCAATTGTCTTTCAGAGAAAAGGAGGAAGACCATTTAAAACTTACTGAACTCACTCTATAAACACTTTCTAGTTGGTGTGCAGAAAGACATGTTCAGCCAACTCTACAGTCAACCATAAGTGTTAGTGATAATAGCAAAAAGTGGAATTTTAATCAGGCCAAATGTGCATTAGCCTTCAACTCTCTCAAACTTCAGGAGATCAAGAGTCTCCTCATCTTATACTGCTTCCCGGAAACTGAATGACAACAGGGGGTGAGTCCTGAATAAGCCACAGCTGTTATAATCAGCCCTGTAGGATATGGTAAAAACGAAAGCCTTCTCATGGGACTCACACATTAATGTTGCTTGTTGTTGTTCAGTAGCTAAGTCATGTTCAGCTCTTTGTGACCCCATGGACTGCAGTGTATCAGGCTCCCCATGCCTTCAATGTCTCCCAGAATTTGCTCAAATTCATGTTCACTGAGTCAGTGATGCTATCCAACCATCTCATCCACTACTGCCCTTCTCCTTACCTTCAATCTTTGCAGCATCCGGGTCCTTTCCAATGAGTTGGCTCTTCACATCAAGTGGCCGAAGTATTGACACTTCAGTTTCAGCATCAGTCCTTCCAATGAATAGTCAGGGTTTCCCATTTAGGATGGACTGGTTTGATCTCCTTGCAGTTCATGAGAGTCTCAAGAGTCTTCTCCAGCACCACAATTTGAAGGCATCAATTCTTTGGCGCTCAGCCTTCTTTATGAACCAACCTTCACATCCATACATGATTACTGGAAAAATCATAGCTCTGACGATATGGACCTTTGTCAGTGAAGTGACATCTCTGCTTTTTAATACACTGTCTAGGTTTGTCTAGCTTTTCTTCCAAGGAGCAAGTATTTTTTAATTTCATGGCTGCAGTCACCATCTGCAGTGATTCTGTAGCCCAAGAAAAGAAAATCTATCACTGTTCCCACCTTTCCCCTTATTTGCTATGAAGTGATGGGACCAGATGCCATGCTCTTAGTTTTCTGAATGCTGAGTTTTAAGCCAGCTTTCTCACTCTCTTCATTCACCCTCATCAAGAGGCTGTTTAGTTCCTCTTATAGTTGCCTAATTTCTAACAAATACAATAAGTTCAAGGGAAATCTTACGTAGCTAGAATTACGGGCAAACAGCCACTGGCTCTTTACTCCCCTGAGCTCATGCCTCCTCTTCCTTTTCTTGTGCCCTCCTTGGACTCAGCATACACTTCCACTGTTGCACTCACCTAATGCCTTGAGGACAACACGCTACGTCTCTGCAGGCCTAAGTTAAGCACAGTAGCTGGCACAAGTACAGGCCCAAATGTTTGTTGAATATTGCATATGGAAACATGATGAGAACTTGTCACCACTGACTTTTAAATGTGAAGAAGGTTTTACCATCAATTTGGACAAAGGAGAATTAGAAGTTCAACCCCAGTTTATATGGCAAGTCCTCAATGTTCTTCACAGAATAAGTAAACTTTAAATGCACATTCAAGTTCACTTCTTAGAACAAGCAAAATGACACTTGAAGTACAGTTGACCTTTGTACAACACACAGGCTGGGGTGCTGACCCTCCACCCAGTTGCAACTCTGTGTAATTTACGGTCTGCCCTCTGTATAGTGTTCCTCTTGTCATCCAATGTCTCACACCCACAGAGTCAACCAAACATGGATCATGTGGTATTTACTACTGAAAAAAATCTGCATGTAAATGGACCCATGCAGTTCAAACCTGTGTAGTTCAAGGGTCAACTGTATATTATATATTCTGAAAAAGTCACAGGACCTAGTATAAAAACAAGATAAAAAATAATCCTGTTTGGTAAAGGAAAAACACAGAAGTCAGATGTCAAAGATGCCAGCACAATACTAAAGGTAAAATAGAAATAAGGTTATGGATAATTGGTATTAGAAGACAGAGATTAGTACAGATATTTAAAAAAATAAAATCAGTCCATAACATGGGGCAGATAAGATTTTGCAAAGGATAAACCTGATTATTAAACAGCAGAGTTGATTTTATGATAAAAAGTTTAAATAATCAGTAAAGTTATATGATATAGGAAGGTCATTTTTAGGGAGAGATTTATATGGTTTTCCTCACTGGCACTTTGCATAAACATGGATTATAGTTAGAAAAACCATTATTTCTGCTTTGGTATTTAGCAGTGATACCTAGTTACATACCCCTAGGGTCATCAGCACACATCTTGCTTGGAAAAGTCTTCAGCCCCCACTCTTCAAAATGCCCACTCTTAATTTTCTGTTGAGGGTAAAGTGAAATTTTTTTGCAAAACTGTATGTGATATAAATTGCACTGTAAAAGAAGGAAACTATGTTTTTAATTAAGTAGTTCAGAGAAAAAGAAACAGGTGAATAGAGGTCCACAGACCTAAGGATCTCTCTGGAGGACAAAAAAACCAAAATACATCATCTGTCCATCTACCCATGAGGTAAAAGGTATCAGGAGCCACTAAAACACTATTTCACACCCTTGTCTAGGAGCTAAAAGAACAGAAATTGTATACATTCACACTGTAAACTGTGCATCATTCAAACTTAAAATCTATAATTAACACCTACTCAATCTACTAAAAATCATTCACAAAGCATTATGTAGGCAAATGTGTTTAAAAAAATATTTTAATAAGCATATTCAGAATGGCAGACAGGGAACCGGGGAAGGGAATTATTTTACAGTGCAAAATTATTATGCATAAATTTAAAAACATTAATCCATAATTTTAAATGACTATTTAAATATTATTTCAAATACGTTTTAAAGCTCAACAGATATGTTTTGTTGAACTGAGTTGCAAATTTTGAACTCTATTTGAAAACACATCATAAAACAGAATACCATTCCAAATAAAGATAGTGCTTTGCTAGGGGGTAGGTATGGGGTGAGGGAGACTAAGTAACTATTAACGAAGGTTTCTTTTCCCAATGCAGTTTGTCAAGAGTTATGAAATGTACTAAATCTTAAGCAAATTAAATTCATGATATTACTAAAATTTTTTAAAGTAGTGCAATGACTTATCAAGTTATAGTGGCTGCATTATAAAGAACATACTGTGTGAAATACCTGTATAAACATAAAATACAATTAAATATTTCTCTATGAAAAGCTGAGCATTATGTATTATAATAGTGGAATGTTTTTCATTAGGCAGACTTTAAAAATATTAAGAAAAGTAAAATTTCCTAACATGTATACAACATGTGCCGTATTTGCAAACATGCCTGAGAATTTATTTAAAATGTTCCTGTAATATCAGTTTGCAAGAACTTCACAAACCTGTTAACAAAATGCATCTTTTAAGAAAAGGTGAAAATGGCATCTCTAATATTGCAACAACTTAAAAAAAGTACATCATCACTATTTCTATAGACCATCTTTGAAAAAGAGCTAGGATACTTTGGATTCATATAATAAAATCTGATTTAGAAAATGGATTGTGACCATCTGCTAAAGCTGCCATTCTGGATAAATTAATGTTCTAGGTAAAACAAAACAACAAAGAGCTCACGCTTCTCACCACATTCACCCAAAACTTTGATTTACTTGGATCTATATGTAATAACAGTGAATCTACATCATGTAAAGTCAAGTGTTGTAAAGTGGCTTTTAACACTGTTTGGGGGAAAAAAGTTGTTCACATTGGTGGAGGGAAGCAGTCTGAACATAGGTTAATAGTAATACTTCATGGAGAATAAGGCCTAAACCATAATTTCTCAGTGCAAACCTCTACTCAATTGCATTAGACAGTTGAGCCATTAAAAACAAGACCACAGAAGACATATTCTAAAAAGACACTGGCTCTTTGATGGCTGAAAATGAACTGCTAGAAGTATTTGGGGGTATGTCTGTGTGATAAGAGTAGTTAATAATCTTTTATAAAAGTTTGGATATAGGTTGGTCTATCAGCTGTATAAAACTACATTTTTTTAAATAAGAATTTTGCACTAAAAATAAAATGGCACTCTTGCAAGGTGATGCAAATCAGTGCAGTTGCTCAAGTCATCTCTGACTCTTTGTGAATGGATGATCCTATTTGTAATCACACAGAGCAATGGTTACTCAACAGCTTATTTTCACTTTGGAAATGTACTATCAAATATGAAAAGCTGGACTGTAATTGGAAACCTAATTATCTGGTGATCTATTATCACCAGGTAAGTTTATCACTTTTTCCTCATAAAATCAATATTGTTGCCTGCCAACTCCTTGTGTGTGCCAATATCTAAGTATCACTTAACCTTTTCCCCTGTTTATTTAATGCAAAAATGGGAAATTTTATAAAGCATATAAAAATAACTGAATGGGATTCTGGTCAGCATGATACATTTAAGCACTTGAAGTCAACATTAAACTTCTGTTTTGCTTCAAAAATAATTTTGAAAATTATAGCAAATGCAAAACAAACTATGTGATCTAAGTATCATGCTTAATTTCAGTTCTCAAACTATTTGTCCTTAAGTAAAAACTTGAAAAAACAAATGTTCACAATCCTTTATGAATGCTTTTACCACCTGGATAAGAAACATGACTCAGTTACTACACAAACACTTAAAAATTCATTAGAAAAACCTTAGCAAAATAAAATGAAAGCTGACAGACTCAGAATATCAACTCCTCTCATAAAAGTTTACCAACTGTACAAGTTAAGAAAATTATACAAGCTTTTGTGTTAAGAAAGGACAGCTCAGTCAAGACATATGTACTGTAAAAATCTTTCAAAGGCTACAAAGAATCTGGAAAAATACAGAATGTATTTCTTAAGCCCAGATAAGAATATGGAAAGACATCATTGATGTCAACAATTTTACATACACAAACCTGACTTGGTTTATTTTTAAACTTCTATATATAAAAAAATCATGCTAGCATAACTTTCAGGATTCATAAGGGTTTCCTTAATAATGATACTCAATTTGTATGGAGAGAAAAATGTCTGTTATAAAAGACATTTCAAGAAACTCAGAAAAATTGATGTTAATCAGAAATTTGAACTTATTTTTTCCTTCTCTGCCATCAAACTAAGCAAATACCTTGTAGTGAAATTTTAGGATTAATACATCAAATAAGAAGGTACAGATGTATCTGTAGTTCATTTAAATTTACTAAACTATTTGTTATTTCCTTAAAAGGGCCTTTACAATTTTAAAGTAAAAAATCTGCAAAGCAGAATTATGAAATCTTATTTACTAAAGTTAGGACTCAATTCAAATTTTAACCAACTGCTTCAAGGAAATTAACTTTTTAAGGTAACCCATCAACCCTGAAAATTTTAGTCACACCAGAATTTACTCCAAAGAAAGTTAAGTTTAGTCATCTGTGTTCTCAAGTTCTTCAAATTTTCCATGTGAGATTGTGTCTTGGAAAAACTCAGAACCACCTGGACTTTCTTTTCCATTGCTGTTTACCCTTCGCCTTTTGGCAGGTCTCTCACTTTTTTCATCAAAATCATTTTCATTTCTTGCAGTCATATGGGTGATTTTTGGGTCAGTGGTTTGGTTATCTGTTTCATAACCATTGGTATCCATATCTGTGTGAAGTGGTTTCTTACTTCCACCTGTTGGTCCATTAACATGTAATCCTTCAACTTTCACTTCTTCTTTGTTTAATGTTTCACCTGGTCCATTAGATGACACCCCTAGGTTGGAAGAGACATGAAAGCAACTGCTAATATTATAGAGCTAAATTCATAAATTATTATAAAGGTGCTATGAACAGCTATAAAATAACTTTTTATCAAGGAAGTGAGGTATCAAGTGTGTGTGTGTGTGTGTGTGTGTGTGTGTGTGTATCAAGTGTGTGTGTGTGTGTGTGTGTGTGTGTGTGTGTGTGTGTGTGTGTGTGTGTGTGTGTGTGTGTGTGTGTAGCCTGAATTCTGGCTCTATTTACTTTAGTAGCTATGTGACCTCAAATTATTTACACTCTCTTGTACCTCAGTCTGATCACACACATACAATGAGGATAATAAATTTATAGGGTTGCTGTGAAGATTAAGCTAATAAATGTAAAAAATTAAGAATAGGATTTGGTATGTATTAATAGCATGCTGGTATTACATGGCAACAAATAAGCAATGGATCCACCAGCAGTCTAAATAAGCTGAATTAAAGCAAAGATATTCATAAATTATTCAGGTTTAGCAGTTTGTAACTTTCTAAAACAATGAAAAAATTATATTCTTTCTATAGCAGCTTGAGTTTTCTTACTGCCATATAAAAGCAAGATGACATGACTTTTTCATTCTTAACATTAATCTGTCATAATGTTAAATTAATGCCTGCACTATACAAGCATACACTTGAAAACGCTAAAGGCAAACACAAATTCCTTCCTAATAGATTGAGAAAAGAAATAGCATAATTGATAACATAACAAAAGGTCATGTTACAGCTGACTGCAAAATGGAAGACAAATTTTGTGAATGCTTAATGTAAAATACAGAATGTGCTACTGGAGAAAATGAAAATTTAATTATCTGAAAAAATAAGAATGACCCTCAAATATACATTTTGGTCAAAGAAAGTATTCTATTTTCTCAACTCAAAAATGCACTCAAACCATGACTGCTTATGAGATTATGTACCATATGATATAAAAGGAGTGATTTTGCCATAGTAAGCACAAGAAGCTAGGTTAAACGATCATTAGGTCAAAAATCACTATTAGATTTCAAGACACTAATTAAAGCCCCTTATGAAAAAAGAGAATTGGGTTGGAAAGGTCTTCCTTTCCTTGAAAAGCCTAGAAATCTTAATTGTATCCCATGTGAATGGCCTCTGGGAGGAGTAATGTGTAAGTAACTTATGAACACTGTTCCTAGGCTAACTGCATGGTATCATCAAATGGTTAAAAGGATTCAACCAACTGCCTATCAAAACACTTAAAAAAAACTCCAGAAAGTTCCAAAAGGCAAAAACGTGAATTTACTTTGTGCTGGCAATTACTTAAATAGTGTTTACATTTTATTATTATAAATACTCTAGAGATGATTCCTTAAGTATTTTGAATCTGCAGATGTGGAACCTGCAGATACAGAGGGCTGACTGTACTACCTACCGTCTGCCTCCCTGAGTTTCCACCCTAGTCCCAATCTCAGCTGCTTATTCTACTTTAGGATGGTTGTAACTGGCATTAGAAATCATGTCAGTGAACCTGAATGTTTTTGAATCAGGAAATGGCTGCTGGGCCCTAATATTTGTTTGGCTTGTTCTTAGAGGGGAAGTAATGAGGGAATGGAAAGGGATCATTAAGTGAAAAAATATATTCACCACAGTATATTAAATGCCAGTGTGAGAGCAAAGAGCAGAAAAAAGGTCAAATTGTTCAATGTTCCTCTTCTAGTTTCTGTTGGGGAGAAGGGATTAGCTCTCCACTGGCCCTCCCCTAAAGCTGTTACATCAGAATGCAGGTGGGCAGAGCTTATCTCTAATTTACCAGTTTCCTATTAAAGAGGATCAGAGATTTATTACTTTCTGCTTAGAGATGGTCTTACTTAAGACTATTTTAATTAAAGTAGAAATCAAGAAAATTCTCTGACCAGGCCTTACTGATCCTCGGTCCACTCTACATTTTAAGCAAGAACCTATCTGAATCTCAAATATGTGTTTCTCTGCTTCTTTTTCATGGGCATAAAAATGAATGTTTTTGTACAATATGAATGCACAGGCGGACACATCTGTTTTATCTTTTCTTATCTTTCTAGGTTATTATGCTATCACAGAGAAAAAATATTTAAAAGATGCCCTTGTTACCTTTTTTCCATTTATATGCTTAAAGAGGTTTCCTGCTAAACTGTTATAAGCACTCAAAGTATTTCATTAAGTATCTGTGTACTTCTGATGTGAAACGGCTGGAGTTCTGGTCTAAGACTTAACAAATAAGAATACTTACATCTAGACATTCCAACCTGGTAAGAAAATAGATACTATTTTCTTACAAGAAATGGTCATTGTTGATGGTATACTTTATTAAATGTACTTTTTAGTGGTATCAATGGGAATTCTTTCCAATTAACTTGTACATATTCTCTGTGTTAGTATATATGCACCCTGATATTCTGTTTCATCTGGTATTACTTTAGGTCTGCTTTGGGGGTTGAATAGACACGGAAACAGAATTTCCCAGGCTACTGAAGGAAAAGTGCCCATCATTATCAAGAAATACAAGTGTTTCTCTGCTTGCTTACCATTCTGATTACTATTGCTTATAGTGCCATCTTCTTTCTCAGACTGGCTGTTGCTACTGTTTGAGGCAGTTGGGGGAGGAGATGGTGCTCGACTGGAAGCAGCACTTTCACTTTCATCTAGAAGACGATCCATGTAATCCCTTAAAATTGAGGCAAACGATAATTATTTTCTTATATTAAAAACAGCTGAAAATTAAAACTGAGGTTAAATTTACAAGGCTTTATCAGCAAGTATATCCTCATTTTTCTTTATATTCATTCCAGTGCGAGCACTGAAATGGAAAGTTCCTTTTGGTTAAATGTCTGTAGGAAAACAATGTGTGAGGGCTTTACCCTAGCAAATGTTACAGACCTACAGGCAGTTTTAAAACTTTAGAAATTGTAGGCAAATGATCAGAGTGGCCCAACTAAAATCAGAAAGGCTGTAAATGAAGAGGGATGATGTCAATCACAAGGAGTACGAGAAAATTTCTGAACACAGATTGGAATTGTAAAGCTTACAAAGATTATTTTATGACTATGGCAGTATCTGAAAGACAAACTAGGACCTAATAATGAAATACTTTCCTGAAACTTCCTGTTACTTTCTGTATCACCCTTCTGTTAGAGCTGAGGTATACTAAGCTGGCAAAGTTCCTGGGCTTATCTGTTAGCTTCATCTGCCCGTGTATCATCAGGGGTGGGTTTACGTCTTCCCTAAGTAATTTTTGAGCTCAACGGCATGGGATGACATTTGTGGTAAGTGACACTGGGTTGAGGTTAGAGCTGAACTAAATACCTCTCTCTCTCAGGTTTAGTGTCTTTAGTTATAAAATGCATGTAATCATACATGACCTATGTACTGGGCTGTTGTATAGGATATGTGTAGCAAAGTGTTTTATGAACTATGCAGTGCTACAGAGTCACTAGAATAAAGGTCAGCAAAGGCAGGCCTGTGGGCTGCCGATCTATTTCTATGGATAATATGTTACTGAACACAGTCATATACATTCATTTACATAGTGTCTATGACCACTTTTACACACCAACAACAGACCTAAGTAGTTTCAACAGAACTTAACATCTGCAAAGCCCTCTTTACAGGAAAAGTCTGATGTCACCTGTACTGAATAATCCCGTGAAGGCAGTTAAGTTCAGTCTGCTTTCTTTACCTCTGCACCATTGATGCCTAAGTTTGCACAGTGCAGAGAAGTACAATAAAAACCTAAATACATCATTTATTTTTAAATTTCCTCAGAACAGGAGTAACAGAAATATTAAGACAAATCTTTCAGAATTTTGTGAGCAGGGTAAGTAAGAATGTGGACAAGAAAGAAACCATGGAAGGGCTTGGAACTTTACTGAAAGTCTGTGTAACAGTCTGCACTCATTAACATTTTAGGCTTTATTTTCCTCATTTATAAACAGAGGGAATTAAATTTGTTGGTCTTTTAAGATCTCTTTGGCTTTATGTCATTCATCATTATAGAACACTTAGGTAATAAATCTGAGGCACAAAGAAACAGAATGAATATGATGAATGCAATGCCAAAGGGACTTCAGAAATTAAAACTAACAAACAGATAATGCACTAGGAAGAATTGCTGGAAATAAATCTGGTGTAGTGGGAATGGGTAATGGAAGATGTTAAAAGCCACTCAAAGGAAACTAGAACTGATGAGATACCAAAATTATTTTAAATCTCTGAATATAACAATGATATTGTTAAAGACTTATTACTACTGTTTCTTAAAGGTTAATGCCATCCAGAATGCTTAAGGAAAAGAGGAGGTAAGTAGACCACCCAAGGGGTTGGAGCAGCATTCAAATAGTTGGAATAATGCCGAGTTATTTTTTACTTAAAAAAAAAAAAAAAATTATTTGCAAGGCTGTTACAGCAAAATCTTCAATTGCATATGGCTACCAATTCTTTTAGGTAGTGAATGGAGAGACTCTGCAGTAGTATTTATCAAAGGCCATGTACAGGCAGCAAAGCGGCAAATGTGCTTCATTCTGGTGAACAAATGAAAGGTAACTATGTAACAGAAAAATAAGCAAATAACTTTCAGGATAATCTGCTCTTAACTATACATTTTGACTAAAGAGGAAGATTGAAAAATTCAGTCAAATTTTTGTCTAAAGGCATTAATTAACTTAATGTTTTTGTCTAAAGGCATTTAAATTTTGTGTGGTCACTTAAAGTGCAACTGTTAATGCAAAGAGAAGGTCCTGGAGGCAAACTACAAAAATATGTCTATGCTAGAGAAAACCACAATTTCTCCCCATCTGCAATATACAGTCTACATGGCTTCTTATAGGAGATTTAACACAGCTAAAAGGGATGAGGAGGAGTAAAAAAAAAAAAAAAAAAAAAAAAGTTTTCAGTTAAAAAAAAACACAAAACTTTATAAAAGACCCAAAGGGAATACAGTTGAAGACTACAAAACAGTGTTCTTGTCTAGCAGGAAAACATTTCTTTGCTTCATACCGTAACACCAGGGGACACATTGTTAACTCTTAAAGCCTGAGAAAAGAGAAGATATGGGATTACTTTTAACTATGACTACTCCATCTACAGAATATTTAAACCTTAAGAAGAATCAAGGTGACAGATATAAGTAGCTTCAAAAAGTTTTTCAGAAGCTATGGAGAGATTATTAGAAAAACTAAAATGTTTAGCAGCACATCCCTACCTAACCTGTTGAGCCTGACGTCACAGAGGACCAATTAAGCCAGCCCACAACACTTCCCTTGGTGATGCTTTCTGAAAGAGAAAACTGGATGAGCCATGGGTCTGACCCAGCATGGCAATTCTGATATTCTTACTGCTGCTGATGACAGACTGCCTGTAGTTCATGTGTGAACTTTATTTCTGAAATGGGTCAAAAGATGAAAGATGTTACTATTGCTTTTCCCTATAGCTTGAAAACTATTTTAAGATATACTCTGAAGACTGGATAGCTATATGTAGTTCTACATTATTATGTCTCAATGCTACCAATAAAAAAAAAAATTAACTATAAATTGATAACAATAAGCAATTATATAAAAACTGGAATACTGTTATATATAAAATTCTACTCATTATGGCCTTTGAACAAAAAGGAATGAGGCAGAGTCCAATGTTTCATGATTCCCAAGGACAATTATACCCATTTATTCCCTTTCAGATAAGTTTGCTTTCGATTTTAGAGTGTTTGAATACTCCAAACAGGGAAGTGACCAGAAGAAACACCTGTAATGAACATGACCAAGAAACAGTCCAGTCAAGTAGTTTGAGAAGCACAAGAGTATGCATATAAGCACATCTTTCAAAGGCAATTATTTGGCTAGGCTTAAGAATTTTACTGGTGCAGGCTGACCAAATGAAGTCACAACTCTGCTTTATTTTTATTCCATAAACATAATACAGGGAATAATAAAGGCAAGTATGGTAAAGTGAATTTCACTGTAAAGTTCATCAGTATTTTAGAGCAATACATGAAATAAAGGGTTTGATACTCTATTACTAAGTACTTAACAGTAACACATTACTAGTCAGATTGGGGATAATGTATCATTCCGCAGCTAGACTAAAAGAAGCTAAGAGAATTTGGTGCATGGGGAGTGGATTAGACATATTGAGGCATTTTGCTTAAAAAATGGATATAATAACAAACTATATTCCCTCTATCACTAGGAGTTAGCTAAAGTTGTATTATTTATTAAATATTATTTCTGTTAGAGGAAAAGGCTTCAGAATATTTAGGAAAAGGGAACTTATCATGTACATGTTCATTTCTCTATAAAATATTTTGTAACAAAAAAGAAAATGCAATTTGATCTGATTTATTATATTCCCATGTCTTTTCCCTTTGATATCATCTATATCCAGATCTTATTTTTGGTTCCCAAGATCTAAAATAGATTGGGCAAGGAAAAATATTAATTTCTCTTCCTCTTTAAAGGATTTCTATTAGGCATATGGCCCTGTAAGATTTAGAAAAGACAGCCTCTCCTATTCTTACTGCTCTTTTGGTGTTATTAAATCAAAACTGTATGTGCTTATATAACTATGTGGAACAGAATTTAACAAAAACATGCTTTCACAGCTCTTCTGATCCATCTCCTCTCAGGAATACTACTGAAAACATGTACTCTTAACATCTACTTTGATAAATTTGCTGTCTCAAATAATATGAACTGTAGTTTACAATGTTTTATAAGACACTGAAAGTCTAAATACCCCATGAAGATGTCAATAAATGGATAAACTGAAATTGGTGTCAACTTTTATGCTTTTAAAGAAAGAAGAGTCTAAAAATCACAATTCTCTCAAGAAAAATTTAGAAAGCTTAGCAAAAATGACTCAAAAAGAAAAAATGAACTCACGTTACACCAGGATGAAGATTGTATTTCTTTTTTCCAAATCGTGTTTGCTGAGCAAAGAAATCATAACGTTCAGATTTTTTCCACATATAATAGAATGCTACACATTCACCAACTGATCTTGTTCGAACCTATAAGAAACAAATACTTAAGAATTATTTCCTCCTTAAAGGAGTAAATTTCATGAAAAAATCTTAAGTTTGAATAAATTTAGCTGACTTTTAAGTAATAAATAATAGCAGTTATAAAATACAATACAGCAGCAGTTGTGTTAAAAATTACTCTAAGCTCCCATTCAGAGAAATCATATATTGGCAACAGGTCTTCAGATACTAAACATTATGCTTTTAAATAGAGTATCATATTCATTTACTATAAAAATGAATACTCCTTTATCGAAAATGTCTGGCAGTGGCATTTGAATTAAAATTGTTACAAGAAATCTGCAAATACTTTTACTCACAGAACACCTAGGGAGACTGAATTTAAATGCCCTTTTAAAAAGGATTCTCTTACTAATCCCAACACTGATCCAGACTCAGCTACTTACATTGTAGAAAGGCTAAAAATATTTCAGTGAGTTAAAAGCTATTATAAAAATGTTAATATTTGTTTCAAATGGATATATCTTTCCTTTTCTCCTTTGCCTTTAGCTTCTCTTATTTTCTCGGCTATTTGTAAGGCTTTATTTTTGGAGCTCCAAAATCACTGCAGATGGAGACCGCAGCCATGAAATTAAAAGATGCTTGCTCCTTGGAAGAAAAGCTAGGACAAACCTAGAGAGCATATTAAAAAGCAGAGACATTACTTTGCCAACAAAGGTCTATCTAGTCAAAGCTATGGTTTTTCCAGTAGTCATGTATGGATGTTTAGTCCAACTATAAAGAAAGCTAAGTGCTGAAGAACTGATGCTTTTGAACTGTGGTGTTGAAGAAGACTATTGAGAGTCCCTTAGGCTGCAAAGAGATCAAACCAGACAATCCTAAAGGAAATCAATCCTGAATACTCACTGGAAGAACTGATGCTCGAAGCTGAAACTCCAAAACTTTGGCCACCTGATATGAAGAACTGACTCATTTGAAAAGACCCTGATGCTGGGAAAGATTAAAGGCAGGAGAAGAAGGGGACAACTGAAGATGAGACGGTTGGATGGCATCACCAACTCGATGGACATGAGTTTAAGGAAGCTCTGGGGGTTGGTGATGGACAGGGAAGCCTGGCATGCCACAGTCCACGGGGTTGCAAAGAGTCGGACATGACTGAGTGACTGAACTGAATATTTGTTTACAAAATCACTCCAGTGGTTTACTGTGTTATACCTATTTGGGAACTGAATGGCTCCCCTTACACACATTAAATATATGGGACAGGCAGATGATGTTGACAAAATTTCCTTTTTGCTACCTTGCTTGTAGAGCTGGTAGGGTTGCTGCATAGAAAATACTGGGAGTTTAAAAGGAAAAGTGTATCTGAATGAGTGTTTGAGATGGAAGATGATATGATTTAACTCCTAAGTTTCTGGTCCTGAAGTTGGGTATCTGCTGTGGGACTGACTAGACCTAAGGTCAACTTTATGACATCCCTATTTGTTAGGTGGCACCTATTTTTCTTTCTGCCACTCTGATTCCACTTCATGACTTGGCCCATGTTGCTTTAAGACAAAGCTATCAGTGTTTTAAAAACAAAAACCCCAATCACCTTCTCAAGCTGTTTTTTGCTTCCTTTTTAGAATCTTATTCTAGAAGACAACTGTCAAGTCAACTGTACTTTACTGAAAGCAAAAATTGAAAAGACATTATGTGGAATGCCAAAGTTAACAGTATTATGAAAAACTGTCAATTAAATAAGTCTGCATAATACAACCTATGATTAAGATCCAAATTTCAATTCCAGGTATAAAAACAAAGAATACTTTCAATGGACTATTCCCCTCCCTCTTAAGAACTGTCCTCCCTATGGTTCACTGGAGCAAACTTGTGAGTTAGGTATAGGTCAGATGACTTTTTTAACACTGAAATACCACCATCCCAAATATTCTTCATAAATAAGAAATCAAGGTCTTATTTCAATATCATGTTAAGACTTTTTTTGGCTAAAAGCTTTAAGTCACCTACTAAGTTCTTACTCCTTAAAAAGGATTTTGGCGGGGGGTGGGGGGGGTGGGTGTTGCTCCTGTGAGTTACATCAGCTTATCATCCCCAGGGGTTCCCCTCCATAGCATGCTTGGGTCAGTATTGTTTGAATTTAAGCAGGAATGCTAGAAAACTTTTTCAAAATGTTGGCCCTTTCAACCATGAGATCATTTGCTTTTCTTTAAATCAGAAACATATATAGGTAGTCATTAGCCTAATACAATCCTTTCACAGAGAAATCACTATATTGGAGAATATCAAATGATTTGGTTACAACATGAACATGGTTTGGCTACATCTTTTATATCAATGCTAAGATGCAAAATTTCTCTCTTATTAGTTATGTCTGATGTCAAATAACACAATTAACAAAATTATCAACAATAAACTAAAGAACACCAAAATTGAGAAAAATCGAGAATTTGTAAGCAACTATTTTATTTATGGAACATACAATAGATACTGTACATCTAGAGATATGAAAGAGGATGAGGACAGACTATTTATAGAGCTTCAGACTCAAGCCCATAAAGCCCAGATACTTTCAACATCACCCTAGGTAAGCCATCACACATCTGATATACCATCTTCAAGGACACATGTAAAGCCAATTTCCTTGTCGTTTATATTCACTAAAAATGTGACATTCGTAAGCCTAGACATTACTTAATTTGCCATATTTAAATTTGAGATTTTAATTTTGCCTGTCCTAATTTCCCTTAGGAACACAATTTTTTATTCTTTACAATTGTGCAGTTCTATTAAAAATATTACCTGATTTCAGTTTAAAAGAATTAAGCCTAAATAAATTTGTAAGTAATTACGAAATTTGGGGCGATATAAATTAACACTGTATAGTTGATATTCATATGGCATGATATGTACTCACACATCCCATCCAGGAGCTGATGAACATAGTTTAAAACATCCAGTTCTTAAAAGTTCCCAATAAATACCACACTGGGAACAGTTACTTGGCAAATATATGCCAGGGAGTCTAGGCATGCTTATAATAATTTCCTAAATACTAGCATATTATATATTCACTACAGAACTTTTAACATTAGAAAATATAGTAGATTTCATATGACCTAGGTTAACTAAACTTATTTTTATAAAAAGAGACAACATATATCATTACTTACTTTATTAGCCTGAATCAAATGAAAGTCCTTTCCATAGGCCTTCAACCCTTGTTCAAAATTTCTGCACTCTTCCTCTGTCCAAACAGATAATTCCTCTGAAAAAATTTGGGGCAGGGTAGGGGGAAAGTGGGGGAAGGACACTGTTAAGCAATATTCTCCCAAATCCTGCACATAACAAAACTGTAAATAAAAATATAACTTTTGGTAACAACAGAAATATTTTACTCCTGAGTTCTATTATTGATGGCTTAAAAAGATAAAAGTAATAAAACATCCTTATTTAATAAAATTTTGGATGATTTAGTCCCTAACTCTTCAACCTCAATTTAGGCCATTTCCTCTTTATTCTTTATGATCCAACTAAACCAGCCACCTTTCAATTCCTTAAACTCATTATTTTCTTTCTTTCTTTAGACTTTGTGCATGCTCTTCCCTTTGTCTAGAGGTTATTGCATGCCTCTTATCTCATACCCTCTTTCACCTAGCTAATTCGTTTATAGCCCAGTAAAAATATATTGTTCTAGAGGCTTTCTTTTACCGCCTCACTCTTTTCACCAACTAGGTAAAGTCCTACTGTAGTAAGTTTGAACTGCACCCTTGAATTCTCCTTGGAAGAACTCAGAACTATTTTTCAGCTTTCCTACCTAGGCTCCAAGCACCGAGAGGTCAGGGGCCTTGTTTATAGTTAAATCCTCACAATTTAATAGGCCCTTCAATTTTTGTTGAATGAATGCTCTTTCCTTGGTTACACAATGATATATAAACAGTACTCTTAGTGAAGTGGGGGTGGGAGCCAGTTTAGAGTAACAAAAGAATTTTAGCTATGGCTTCATTATTTATGAATCATGCTTGCCTCAGCAAAAAGACCTCAGTTCAGTTCAGTTCAGTCACTCAGTCGTGTCCGAGTCTTTGCGACCCCATGAATCGCCAGGCCTCCCTGTCCATCACCAACTCCCAGAGTTCACTAAAACTCACGTCCATTGAGTCAGTGATGCCATCCAGCCATCTCATCCTCTGTCGTCCCCTTTTCCTCCTGCCCCCAATCCCTCCCAGCATCAAAGTCTTTTCCAATGAGTCAACTCTTCGCATGCATGAGGTGGCCAAAGTACTGGACCTCAGTTCTCATCAATTTTAAAGTGAAGGTAACATCTGTCACTTTACTCAGTTCACAGGACCATTACCAAGATCAAGTAAGAAAATATTTGTAAATGCCTTGAAACTGAAAGGCATTATGTATTTTTATTTAAATGGTCTTATTTTCTCATGAAGGAAAGGACAATATTCACCCCATTCCCCATAATGCCTTGTATAATACTTGTTACATACAAGTTGTTTAACAAGTTATAACTATTATCCAACAAATACTTACTAAATTCAGAAAGATTAGTATTATTAAATTTAGGATATACCTAGTTAAAATTTTTTAAACTTTTAAAATTTCAAAAAATTTAATAGCTTAAAGTTTAAACTTCTGCTACATCGTGAAAACAAAAAGTTAATATTTATGCTTACCTCTAGCTGCTTTTACATTAAATCTTAATCTTCTCAATGCTTCTTCTGTATCAAAATTGCATTTAACTAATTCATATAATGCCTAGAAAAATAAAAGGCTTCAATATGTAACCTGGACTATGAACAATTCAAGGTGACAATTTCTTAACTGAGTAAAGGCTTTTCTAGAATCCAGTGTCTCCATCCTTTCTGGAGGACAAATAATTCCAGTGACTGCAACATAAAAACCACTAAAGGAAAACAAACGTAATTCATTCCTGACAATTAACTGCCTCTAAATATGTAGAAAATACTGGATAAGCAAACCTCTGGCAGCGGCATGGTTTTCTAGGAGTTTAGAAATAAAAGGAAATCATAATAATCACAAGTCCTTTTTTTATTTTTAATGTTCCTATTCAAAGATAATTTTAAACAATCAGAAAAGAAAAGCACTGGTGAAAAAGGTAAAGTATATAATGCTGTTATTAGGTCCATGGTAGGCACTGTTCTACTAGGTAAAGAATTACATTATCCCAGATGAGTATTCCTAGCTTAATGATATCCACAGATTCTCTGGGATATGCAACGGAAGTTCAAAATGCCTAATAAAAAAATACATACAAAATATCAAAATTTCTACTGAGGCTAAAATACCAAAATTAAGTGCTGTCAATACTACATATATTATGCAGATTACAACCTCAGACTCCTTGCTGATGATATTACAGAGCTTCCTCTACTTACAAGGGGTCCCAAAAAACCCATCCTAAGTTGAAAATATGGTAAGCTGAAAATGCACTTTATACACCTCACCTACTGAACATCATCATTTCGCCTAGCCTACCTTAAATGTGCTCAGAATACTTACTTAGCTTACAACTGGGCAAAATCATCCAACACAAAGCCTGTGTTATAGTAAGTGTTGACTATCTCACGTAATTTACTGAATATTGTACTGAAAATGAAAAGAATGGTTGTATGAATTCAGAATGGTTGTATCAGTTGTTCACCCTTGTGACTGCATGACTGACTGCGAGGTATGGCTTTCTGCCACTGCCCAGCATCACAAGAGATATTCAACCCTAGCCCAGGCAAACATCAAAATTCAAAGCATGAGTTCTACTGAATGCATATTGCTTTCATACAATTATAGAGTCAAAAAATTTTAGGCTGATCCTTTGTTAAGTCAGACACCATCTGTATAGAACATTGGTGGATAGAAAAATACTGTGACAGCACTTATACATATATGGGGTTAATGTATTTTGGGAAAAATTTAAGTTATTTCTTATTCACGTACCTGTTCATTGTCCTTTATATGAGATCCTTCAGGAATTGCTTCTACACCTTTCTCATCACCTGTTCTTCTAGATGCATCTTTAAGAAACACAATCACTTTGTCTTCTGGTAAGTATTCAGGGTCCCACAGGAGCTGATCATCATTTTCATATACTAAATTAGTAAAATATAATGTTAAAAATGCCAAATTGAGACAAGTTTTTGTTAATACATATGGAACAAATAACTTAGAGCCAAAATGTTGACAACTAAGAGGTAAAGCGTAGTCCAACTACCTGCTTGACTTCATTCTGAGGCAATATTTATAAGTAATTTAAGCAACCTAAACAGACAGGTACCACTTGATGCCCCTTTTAGATCTGGTCTGACTTACCAAATTCCAAGCTCTCTTAGCTTGAACAGCACTGTGCTGTGCTGTGCTTAGTCATTTAGTTGTGTCCAACTCTGCGACCCCATGGACTGTAGCCCACCAGGCTCCTCTGTCCATGGGGATTCTCCAGGCAAGAATACTGAAGTGGGTTGCCATGCCCTACTACAGATCTTCCCAACCCAGGGATTGAACCCAGGTCTCCCGCATTGCAGGAGGATTCTTTACCGAATAAGCCACAAGGCAAGCACTTGAATACCACTGCTGCTGCTGCTGCTGCTAAGTCGCTTCAGTCGTGTCCAACTCTGTGCGACCCCATAGACGGCAGTCCACTAGGCTCCTCTGTCCCTGGGATTCTCCAGGCAAGAATACTGGAGTGGGTTGCCATTTCCTTCTCCAATGCACGAAAGTGAAAAGTGAAAGTGAAGTCGCTCAGTCATGTGCCCGACTCTTAGCGACCCCATGGACTGCAGCCTACCAGGCTCCTCTGTCCATGGGATTTTCCAGGCAAGTGTACTGGAGTGGGCTGCCATTGCCTTCTCCTGAATAGCACTACCAACACTTAACTAATAATATCTGTATGACCCTGGCAAGTTACTTCCCTTCTTTCTGCCTCATCTGTGAAATGGGGAAAACAACCCTATTAAACAAGGTTTTAGGGATTTAAAGCAATTTAAAGTAATTCTGACACATTAAATAATGTTAAACTATAATTATGATTTCTGAATAGGGATGTCTAAAACAATGCTCGCCAGATATCAACACTGCTTATTTCCTGGTGGTGGGATTTGGGACAATTTTTTCTTACATCTTCGTACTTTTCCATGATGCTTGAAAACGTATTGTTGTAAGTGTAAATCATTTTCATAATAACAAAAGTCATTAAAAAAAAAAAAAGCATTTAGGTTTCATCAGAATTTCCATTATAAAAAGACTTAAGGCCAAATTTCATCAAAATCTTTAAAGAGGAGTGGAGAAGAAACTAAGACAAAAGCCTTGTGGAATTCTACATGACAGGAAGACGAAAACATAAACAAAATTAAGAAGGAACAGTCACAAGACAGACAAAATATCAAAAGTATGGCAACACAGCAGCAAAGGGAAAAAATGCTTCAGAAAATAATAGACTTTTAAAATTCTGTTAAAAAAGCAGGATGAAGAATTTTTTAAATTAATTTAATTTTTATTGAAAGGTAACTGCTTTACACTTGCTCCTTGGAAGGAAAGTTATGACCAACCTAGACAGCAGAGACATTACTTTGCCAACAAAGATCCGTCTAGTCAAGGCTATGGTTTTTCCAGTAGTCACGTACGGATATGAGAGTTGGACTATAAAGAAAGCTGAGCGCAGAAGAATTGATGCTTTTGAACTGTGGTGTTGAAGAAGACTCTTGAGAGTCCCTTGAACTGCAAGGAGATCAACCAATCCATCCTAAAGATCAGTCCTGGGTGTTCATTGGAGGCATTGATGTTGAAGTTGAAACTCCAATACTTTGCCCACCTGATGTGGAGAGCTGACTCATTTGAGAAGATCCTGATGCTGGGAAAGATTGAGTGCAGGAGGAGAAGGGGACGACAGAGGATGAGATGGTTGGATGGCATCACCAACACAATGGACATGGGTTTGGGTGGACTCTGGGAGTTGGTGATGGACAGGGAGGCCTGGTGTGCTGTGGTTCATGGGGTCACAAAGAGTTGGACACAACTGAGCGACTGAACTGAACTGCTTTACAGAATTTGTTTTCTCTCAAACCTCAACATGAATAAGCCACAGGTACACATATATCCCCTCCCTTTTGAAACTCCTTCCCATCTCTCTCCCCATCCCACCCCTCTAGGTTGATACAGAGCCCCTGGTTGAATTTCCTGAGCCATATAGCAAATTCCCATTGGCTATCTATTTTATATATGGTAATGTAAGTTTCCATGTTACTCTTTCCATACATCTCACCCTCTCCACCCCTCTCCCCACGTCCATAAGTCTATTCTCTATGTCTGTTTCTCCACTGCTGCCCTGTAAATAAATTCTTTAGTACCATTTTTCTACATTCTGTGTATTTGCATTGCTGCTGCTGCTGCTAAGTCGCTTCAGTCGTGTCCGACTCCGTGTGACCCCATGGACAGAAGCCCACCAGGCCCCCCCATCCCTGGGATTCTCCAGGCAAGAACACTGGAGTGGCTTGCTATTTCCTTCTCCAATGCATGAAAGTGAAAAGTGAAGTCGCTCAGTCGCTCAGTTGTGTCCGACTCTCAGTAACCCCATGGACTGCAGCCTTGCAGGCATTAGAATACCATATTTATCTTTCTAACTCACTTCACTCTGTATAATAGGTTCTAGGTTCATCCACCTTCAAAACTGACTCAAATGCATTTCTTTTTAGGGCTGAGTAATATTCCACTGTGTTTATGTACCACTACTTCTTTATTCATTCATCGCTCGATGGACACGTTGGTTGCTTCCATTTTCTAGCTATTGTAAACAGTGCTACAATGAACAGTGGGATACACGTGTCTTTTTCAATTTTGGTTTGTTCGGGGTATATGCCGAGGAGTGGGATTGCTGAGCCATATGGTAGTTTTATTCCTAGTTGTCAAAGGAATCTCCATACTGTCTTCCATAGTTGCTGTATCAATTTACATTCCCACCAACAGTGCAAGAGCATTCCCTTTTCTCCACACCCTCTTCAGCATTTGTTTGCAGACTTTTCAAAGATGGCCATTCTGACCGGTATGAGGCAGTATATCTCATTTTAGTTTTGATGTGCATTTCTCTAATAATGAGTGATACTGAGCATCTTTTCATGTGTTTGTTAGCCACTTGAATGATTCTTTGGAGAAATGTCTGTTTAGATCTTTTCCCCATTTTTTGATTGGGTTGTCTGTTTTTCTGGCATTGAGTTGTATGAGCTGCTTATATTTTGGAAATTAATCCTTTGTCAGTTTTTTCATTTGCTATTATTTTCCCCCATTCTGAGGATTGTCTTTTCACCTTGCTTAGTTTCTTTTGCTGTGCGAAAGCTTTTAAGTTTAATCAGGTCCAACTTGTTTACTTTTGTTTTTATTTCTGTTACTCTAGGAGGTGGGTCAGACAGGATCTTGCTTTATGTCATCGAGTGTTCTGCCTATGTTTTACTCTTAAGAGTTTTACAGTTTCTGGTCTTACATGTAGGTCTTTAATCTATTTTGAGTTTATCTATGTGTATGGAATACCAGACCACCTGACCTGCCTCTTGAGAAACCTATATGCAGGTCAGGAAGCAACAGTTAGAACTGGACATGGAACAACAGACTGGTTCCAAACAGGAAAAGGAGTACGTCAAGGCTGTATATTGTCACCCTGCTTATTTAACTTCTATGCAGAGTATATCATGAGAAATGCTGGGCTGAAGAAGCACAAGCTGGAATCGAGATTGCCGGGACAAATATCAATACCTCAGATATGAAGTTGACACCACTCTTATGGCAGAAAGTAAAGAGGAACTAAGGAGCCTCTTGATGAAAGAGGAGAGTGAAAAAGTTGCCTTAAAGCTCAACATTCAGAAAACTAAGATCATGGCATCCGGACCCATCACTTCATGGGATATAGATGGGGAAACAGTGTCAGACTTTTATTTTGGGGGGCTCCAAAATCACTGCAGATGGTGACTGCAGCCATGAAATTAAAAGACGCTTACTCCTTGGAAGGAAAGTTATGACCAACCTAGATAGCATATTCAAAAGCAGAGACATTACTTTGCCAACAAAGGTCCGTCTAGTCAAGGCTATGGTTTTTCCAGTGGTCATGTATGGATGTGAGAGTTGGACTGTGAAGAAAGCTGAGTGCCAAAGAATTGATGCTTTTGAACTGTGGTGTTGGAGAAGACTCTTTAGAGTCCCTTGGACTGCAAGGAGATCCAACCAGTCCATTCTGAAGGAGATCAGTCTTGGGTGTTCTTTGGAAGGACTGATGCTAAAGCTGAAACTCCAAATACTTTGGCCACCTCATGCAAAGAGGTGACTCATTGGAAGAGACTCTGATGCTGGGAGGGATCGGCAGCAAGAGAAAAAGGGGACGGCAGAGGATGAGATGGCTGGATGGCATCACCAACTCGATGGACTTGAGTTTGAGAAAACTCCGGGAGTTGGTGATGGATAGGGAGGCCTGGCATGTTGTGATTCATGGGGCAGCAAAGAGTCGGATACGACTAAGTGACTGAACTGAACTGATGTGTATGGTGTTAGGAAGTGTTATAATTTCATTCTTTTACACGAAGCTGTCCAGTTTTCCAAGTACCATTTATTGAAGAGGTTGTCTTTGCTCCATTGTGTATTTTTGCCTCCTCTGTCAAAAATAAGGTTCCTACAGGTGCATGGGTTTATTTCTGGGCTTTTATCTTATTCCATTGTTCTATTACTTTTGTTTTTGTGCCAGTACCATACTGTCTTGATAACTGTAGCTTTGTAGCATAATCTGAAATCAGGACGGTTGATTCCTCCAGCTCCATTCTTTTTTCTCAACACTGCTTTGGCTATTCAGGGCCTTTTGTGTTTCCATATGAAATGTGAACATTTTTGTTCTAGTTCAGTGAAAAATGCCATTGGTAATTTGATAGGGATCACACTGAATCTATAGACTGCATTTGGTAGTACAGTCATTTTCACAATATTGATTCCTCCTACCCAGGAACATGGAATATCTCTCCATCAGTTTATGTCATCTTTGATTTCTCTCATTAGTGTCCTATAATTTTCTGTGTACATTTCTTTTGTCTCCTTAGGTTATTCCTAGATATTTAATTTTTTGTTGCAGTGGTGAATGGGATTCCTTAATTTCTCTGATTTTTCATTGTTAGTATATAGAAATGCAAGTGATATCTGTGTATTGATTTTATATCCTGCAACTTTGCTAAATTCACTGATTAGCTCTAGTAATTTTCTGATACTATCTTTAGGGTTTTCTATATACAGTATTATGTCACAGTGAGAGCTTTACTTCTTTTCCAATCTGGATTCCTTTTATTTCTTTTTCTTCTCTGATTGCTATAGCTAGGACTTCCAGAATTATGTTGAATAACAGTGGTGAAAGTGGACACCCTTGTCTTGTTCCTGATCATAGGCTGAATACTTTAAAGTTTTTCACCATTGAGAATAATGTTTGCTGTAGGCTTATTATATATGGCCTTTACTATGTTGAGGTAGGTTCCTTCTATGCCCATTTTTTTTTGAAGAGTTTTAATCAAAAATGGGTGCTGAATTTTGTCAAAGGCCTTTTCTGCATCTGTTGAGATGATCATATGGTTTTTATCTTTCAACTTGTTAATATGGTGTATCACACTGATTCATATATTGAAGAATCCTTGCATTCCTGGAATAACCCAACTTGATCATGGTTATGAGCTTTTTGATGTTTTGCTGAATTCTGTTTGGTAAAATTTTGTTGAGGATTTTTGCATCTATGTTCATCAGTGATACTGAAGTTTTCTTTTTTTGTGTTGTCTTTGTCTGGTGTTGGTATCAGGGTGATAGGGACCTCATAGAATGAGTTTTGAAGCGTTCCTTACTCTGCAATTCTTTGAAAGAGTATTAGAAGGAGAGGGATTAGCTCTTCTCTAAATGTTTGATACAATTCTCCTGTGAAGCCACCTGGTTCTGGGCTTTTGATTTTTGGGGAGATTTTTGATCACAGATTCAATTTCAGTGCTTGTAACTGGGTTGTTCATTAATTTCTATTTCTTCCTGGTTTAGTCTTGGGAGATTGAACTTTTCTAAGAATCTGTCCGTTTCTTCTTGGTTATCTATTTTATTGCCATATAGTTATTCATAATAGTCACTTATAATCCTTTGTATTTCTGTGTTGTCTGCTGTAACCTCTCCTTTTTCATTTCTAATTTTGTTGATTTGATTCTCCTCTTTTTCTTTTCTTGATGAGTCTGGCTAAAGACTTGTCAATTTTATCTTCTCAAAGAACCAGTTTTTAGTTTTATTAATCTTTACTAATTCTTTCATTTCTTTTTCGTTTATTTCTGCACAGATCTTTATTCTTTCTTTCCTTCTACTAATTTTGTTTTTTTGTTGTTGTTGTTGTTGTTCTTTTTCCAGTTGTTTCAGGTGTAAAGTTAGGTTGTCTATTCGTTGCTATAAACTTCCATCCCAGAGGTTTTGAGTTGTCATTGTTTTGTCATTTGTTTCTAGAAATAATTTGATTTCACTTTTGATTTCTTTAGTAACCTTTTGGTTATTTAGAAATGTGTTGCTTAACCTCCATGTGTTTGTGTTTCTTACAGATTTTTTCTTGTAATTGCTATCTAGTCTCATAGTGCTGTGGTTGGAGAAGATGCTTGATACGATTTCAACTTTCTTAAATTTACTGAGGTTTGATTTGTGACCCGAGATGTGGACTATCCTGGGGAATGTTCCATGTGCACTTGAGAAGAAGGTGTATTCTTCTGTGTTTGGATGGAATGTCCTGAAGATATCAATGAGATCCATCTCCTCTAATGTATCATTTTTAAGACTTGTGTTTCCTTATTAATTTTCTGTTTTGATGATCTGTCCATTGGTGTGAGTGGGCTGTTAAAAGTCTCCTATTATTATTGTGTTAACTGTCAACTTCTCCTTTTGTCTGTGTTTGTCTTATATATTGAGGTGCTCCTGTGCTGTGTGCATAGGTATTTACAATTGTTATGTCTTCCTCTTGGATTGATCCCTTGATCATTATATAGTGACCTTCCTTCTCTCTTGTAATCTTCTTTAAGGTCTATTTTGTCTGATAGGAGGATTCCTACTTCAGCTTTCTTTTGCTTCTCATTTGCATGGAATATATTTTTCCATCCTCTCACTTTCACTCTATGTGTCTTGAGGTCTGAAGTGGGTTTCTTGTAGACAGCATACATATGGATCTTGTTTTGTATCCATTCAGCCAGTCTGTCTTTGGGTTGGAGCATTTAATCCATTTAAATTAATTTTTGATATATATGTTGCTATTGCCGTTTTCTTAACTGCTTGGGGTTGATTTTGTAGATCTTTTTTCTTCTCTTGTATTTCTTGACTATGTAAGTCGCTTTAACATTTGTTGTTAAAGCTTGCCTGGTGGTACTGAATTCTCTTAACTTTTGGTGGTCTGAAAAACTTTTTTATTTCTCCATTAATTTTGAATGAGATCCTTGCCGGGTACAGTAATCTTGGTTGTAGATTTTTCCCTTTTGTTGCCATTCCCTTCTGGCCTGCAGAGTTTCTGCTGAAACGCCAGCTGTTAAGAGTATGGGGTTTTCCTTGTATGTTACTTGTTGCTTCTCCCTTGCTGCTTTTAAAATTCTTTCTTTTAGTTTTTGTTAGTTTGATTAGTATGTGTCTTGGCGTGTTTCTCCTTCCGTTTATCCTGTATAGGACTCTTTGTGCCTCTTGGACTTGATAGACTATTTCGTTTTCCACGTTGGGGAAATTTTTAACTATGATCTCTTCAAAAATTTTCTCACACCCTTTTCCTCTTCTTCTGGAACCCCTATAATTGGAATGTTGGTGTGTTTGATATTGTCCCAAAGGTCTCTGAGACGATCCTTAGTTCTTTTCATTCTTTTACTTTATTTTCACCATTTTTCTTCCAGCTCATTGATTTGTTCTTCTGCTTCAGATATTCTGCTATTGATTCCTCCTAGAAAATAACTGAGATTTATTAATTTCAGTAATTTTGTTGTTTGTCTCTGTATGTTTATCCTTTACTTCTTCTAGGTCTTTGTTAATTGATTCTTGCATTTGCTCCATTTTGTTTTCAAGGTTTTTGATTATCTTTACTATGATTATTCTGAGTTCTCAGGTAGTTTGCCTATTTCCTCTTCATTTATTTTCACTTCTGTGTTTCTAGTTTGTTCCTTCATTTGTGCAGTATTTCTCTGCATTTTCTTTCTTTTCTTCAAACTTATTGTTTGAGGTCTCCTTTTCCAAGGTGACTTCAAGGTGAATTAATTCTTTCTTTTGGTTTCTGCCCTCCTAAGGTTGGTCCAGTGATTTGTATAAGCTTAATAGGGTGAGATTTGTACTGAGGTTTTGTTTGTTTTTCTTCTGATGGGCAAGGCTGAGTGAGGTGGTAATCCAGTCTTCTGATGACTAGGTTTATATTTTTGTTTTGTTTGTTGTTTAGATGAGGTGTCCTGCACAGGTTGCTACTGGTGGTTGGGTGATGCCAGGTTTTGTATTCAAGTGCTCTCCTTCACTATGTGATATCCCTAGGGTTAGTTCTCCAGTAGTCTAGGGTCTTATAGTCAGTGCCCCCACTCCCAAGGCTCAGAAATTGATCTCTGATCAGGAACGAAGATTTCACAAGTGATTTGTCATGGCATTAACTGAGATTAAAACAAATATCCAAGAATGAGAGGCCAAAGATGAACCCCAGACAAATGGCAGTTACAAAATCAGGCAAATAATAATTAAAATAATGGAACATACATATACATATCCATCCATGAGCAAAGTCAAAACAGTCCAACAAAAATAAAGAACAGCAGACTGACCCAGTGAACAAAGAAAATCAAAAATTATATTTACCAGTTAAGAACAAAACTAACTAAAGCACAAACCGGAAAACAAAACTAAAGCAGGTGCTAAGTGGGGAATAAAGCAATGAAAATAAAACTAACAAATACGTTGAGTGGAAAAGAGAGAAAGAAAAGAAAGAAAGAATAAATATGCAAGTTTACAAAGAGGTAGATAAAGAAGATTTATATACATTAAAGATTAACTGCAAGGGGAAAAGAACAGTAGGAAAAGCAAACAAAGGAATAAATATAGAAAAAACAGTACGTTTAAAAAATTAAAACTAAAAAAGAGAAAACAAAAAAAAGGGGGGGGGATTCCACAGAACTGCAGAAGCCCAATGTAGAGGCAAAGGTTTATAACAACAATAAAAAATGTTTTTTTTTTAATGTGACTGAGGGAAAAATGTAACTGAAGGCAAAAAAACCCACAAAACTCAAAAGCTTAATTAGATTTCATAGTGCCAATAAAATCAACAACTATAACAGAGGAGGGGTGAGGAAGACAAAAAAATCCAAAAGAATCTACAGAACAAGTCAAAACATAAGAATAACACATGTTTTTCTTGAGTCACTGCTGTCAGAGTCCTTTCCCTCACTGGGAGTCACTGTCCACTCACCTCCCTAGGATGCCCTCTGACACTGTGCTGATCTCTGACCTGCTGTGAGGGCAGCTCAGACTCTTATCTGGTCCTACTCCTGTGTGTTCTTGCCTCCAATGTCCACAGCTAACAGGACTAGTGTGTTTTCTTTTGTGACAGCTCTCAATGACCTTTTATATGTTCCACAGACACAGAGTCTGGCCAGTTGACTGTGTGGATTTAATCTGCAGCTTGTACAGCCGGTGGGAAGGTTTTGGGTCTTCTTCCTTAGTCACACTACCCCTGGGTTTCAACTGTGGTTTTATTTCCACCTCTGGATGTGGGTCGTCCACTGGGGTTTGCTCCTGGGGCTTCCCTGGAGGACTTGGGTTTGCCCCCGTGAGGGCCAGGTGTGGAGGTGGTGCAGCTGCTTGGGTGACAAGGGTTCTGGCAGCACCAGATACTGAGGGAAGATGGCAGCTAGAACAGCAGGAAATATAGTGCTCTAGAAGGGTATGGCAACCAGCACTGGCCAATATGCTTCAGTATTCTTGCCTGGAGAACCTCCGCTCCCTGACAGAGAAGCCTGGAAGGCCACAGTCTACAGGGTCACAAAGAGTCAGACACTACCGAAGTGACCCTGCATGTATAGATGCAAGACTTTTTTGCCTGTGGCAGCTCTGCCCCAGTGAGAGTTGAGCGTGAAGGTGACACAGCTGCTTGGCCTGCGGGAACCCTGGTGGCGCCAAGTTGTACAGGGACACTGATTGCTTCCACCACAAGCATTATGGCTTTATCAGAGTCTTTTTTTGAGCCTCTTGCAGCTGGCAATCAGAAGGCCTCTTTAGCCAGTCTTTCTCCGTAGCTCTGTCCATTCAGGCACTTAGAAGGCTCTCTTGCCTGGGGTCCTTCTCTACTGTTCAGAGCGTCAGGCATATAGAGGGAGCCCTGGCTGGGATCCTGCTCTATAGTTCAGTGCGTCAGGCGTTTGATGGGTCAGCCTCTCTACTGTTCAGCTGTCAATGGTGGTAGTGTGGGGAGAGAGACACTATGGTGATGGCTCCATCCCCTACATGTGACTCAGCAGTACTGCCTTGCTTCCATGGCTGCCCAGCTTTCCTCCACAGGCATTTCCCACCACAATCTCCTCCTTCACATCCCCTAGATCTGCCTCTCCACAGTCAACAGCAGAACTTTCCCTGGGATTGCTCCACAATCCCTAAACTCCAGCTCCCAGCTGCTGCATCTTCCAGGAGAACTGCGTCCCTGTCTGGGATATGTATGGCTCCAGCAAGGACTGTCTGACTCTCATTCCATTTAGGCTGCCACAGATCAGCTGTTTCACTCTCAGCCTTAAATGTTTCTCCCCTGACTCAGACAATTGCCCCAGTGTGGGGATCAGACCTCTGCTTCAGTTCCTCCACCCGCTGAGGGCGGGTCCAGTCCTACTAACACTCCCATTTCTCCCCCTAGTTGCTTCATCCTACCAAGTTTTTGGTGGTTCTATATATTCTTTTCTTCTGGTCAGGTACTCCTGTCCTGAGTTCTGCATGCACTTCTATGTCTGAAGGTGTATATCTGAATGTATCCATGGAGAGAGACGTACTCCACATCCACCTACTCCTCCGCCAACTTGTTCTCCCCAGGATGAAGATTTTAAAAGTGCGCTGGATTTACTAATGAAGAGGTGAATCTTTAAAAAATGTTTTCTATGCAGAAATGGCCAAAGCCATACTGGAGAGGACTGAGGAGGAAACAGAAGGTGAAGAAGCAGAAACCTCTTTTGAAAAAAAGTCCCACTATGAGGGACGAAGACAGAGTAAGTAGCTAGAGAAGAAGCATAGCTGAAGAACTTTTTGGTTTTGTTTGTTGGTGTTTAAAGTTAGGAGATGTGAGTGCATGCTAAGTCACTTCAATTGTGTCTGACTCTTTGTGATTCTATGGACTGTAGCCTGCCAGGCTCCTCTGTCCATGGATTCTCCCAGCAAGAATACTGGAGTGGGCTGCCATGCCCTCCTCCAGGGGATCTTCCCAACCCAGGGATGGAGACCCTGTCTTTCTGTGGCTCCTGCATTGCAGGCGGATTCTTAACCCCTGAATCACCGGGGAAGCCCCAAATAGGAGACATAACCACTTAGATGACACTAGAAAGGAGCCAGCTAGAGAAAAGACTTTGAATTTAAGAGTCAAGGCATAGCTGACAGTGTCAAACTTCCTTGTTTGAGACATACCAGGTACTGTGTTAAGTGTTTTCTTATAAATTACCATATCCCTACCCACTCCCCTGTCACTACACACAAACACTTCAAAATATTATACCCTTGTTTCCCAAAAGAGTATAGATCAAAAGACAAGCTCTAGAAATTTTTCCTTAGTAAACTGCATTCCTTTTCTAACCCACTGGTATAATCCTACTGAAACTCTCTAAACTGTAAATACAATAAACTCCCATGATAAAGGGAATCTGGATATACTGCTATTGACTTCTGGGCTCTACTCAGCCTGTTTCCATACTACAGTCCATGTATTCTTGGTTTGAGAGTGGGAGATGGACAGTGCCTTACAATGAAACCCTGGTTCAGGAAGAAGACAATGGAGGGTGGGTCCCTGAGTCCCCAGTGTTCTTCCAGATACTCCCATGTTGGGCCTATGAAACAAGCACACACTCAGAGATACTTCTGGAGTCAATCTGGAAGTCCCAAGTCACAGGTTGCAAACACATCCTTATTTAAACTGAGTACACAAGACGTGGCTCAGACGGTAAAAAAAACTGCCTGAAATACAGAAGACCTACGTTCGATCCCTGGGTCAGGAAGATTCCCTGAAGAAAGTAATGGCTACCCATTTCAGTATTTTTGCCTGGAGAATTCCATGGACAAGAAGCCTGGCAGGCTATAGTCCATGGGATCACAAAGAGTCGGACATGACTGCAACTGAACCAGTGCATGCACCTCAGTCAGACAGGATAACCCTGAGAATATGACACTTAATGCTACACAATTACTATATATTAAAAACAACAATGATTCCTGGTCCAGGAAGATTCCATGTGCCACAGAGCAACTAAGTCTGTATGCCACAACTACTGAGCCTGTGTTCTAGAGCCCAGGAACCACAACTACTGAAGCCCATGTGCCCTGGAGTCCGTGCTCCACAACAAGAGAAGCCACCACAATGAGAAGGCCATGCGCCCCAATGAAGAGTAGCCCCCACCTGCCGCAAGTACAGAAAAGCCCATGCAGCTACAAAGACCCAGCACAGCCAAAAACAAAAATATAAAATTGTTAAAAGAAAGGTTTTTTTAAATGACACAGTTGAGAACAGCTAGAATTCTCAGAGAATAAACCACACTGCCTTAATTGGTTCCAGAAGTAGATGGATTATTTGGCAGTTAAGTTTATATTCTAAATAAAATATGACTTTTGACTATGCTCTAAATAAAACAGGAAACACAACTAATATTTATTAAATGTCTATTGAAGAATGACTAAATGCCAAGAGAAACGCAACTTCTATGATAAAACATAAGAAAACATGGAGGAATGATCTCTATAAATATGACATTAACCTCTACAAATATAACAGCAATACAAAGAAAAAATACTCCATTATAAATAATTAGTATAACTTCATGAACACGCTGGATTTTGAAAGATTCCAATCACTGAAATGTAACATCTTCTGAAACTTCTTCATTCTAATGAATTATCAAATTTAAATTAGAACTTTTAAAAAGCAATCATAAGTAGCCAGCATATTGTATATTGAGTGCATATTGCATATTGAGTGCAGCACTTTCCACAGCATCATCTTTCAGGATCTGGAATAGCTCAACTGGAATTCTATCACTGCCAGGAGCCAGCGTGAGGAGCTCCACCCATGACAAAGGTCATGAGGAAGGAGGCTCGCATACGCAAAGGCGGGATCGAGCCTCAGGAGTTGCCCTGGAAATTCTCGAGCATCTACCCCCAAAACCAGAGTCTGCCTACTTTCTGCTTTGTGCTTTCACCTACACCTCTGACTTTACGGGGGGCTGTCCCCCACTACCTCTCTCTGAAAAAAGAGTTAGCTTACAGCTCCAGTTAATAATTCCTGGGTGTGACAGTGTTTAACCTACAAACTCCTTTGGAAATCCTCTAGCCTGCCTGAATAGGTTTTTCCGGCCACATGTGATTGTTCAGAGCCTCCCAACTGTGAGAGGCAGGAGATGTTCTAAACTGTCTAAACACAGATTCCTTTGAGTAGTTAAAAGATTGATTAAAAATTGTATTGGTGAAAGGTTTTTTCACTTATTGGGCCAATGTTTGCTGCTAAGTCTCCATACTCCTTATCTACTATGTCCTTGGCAGTGTATTGATTGATATAATGGGTGTATAGAAATGTAAGTAGTAGCCTCAATGTTTGTAACCTTGGACCCTTGAGTTAATTCTTTTCTTGACTGAGCCCACCTCACCTTTGCACTATAGGAATGCAGCTTTGTCCAGTGCTTTTTTGGAGGCTGGTGCCTGACTTTGGAATAATCACCTTTAGAGAAAGATAAGTTTCTTAAAATGTTAACAGGCCTCCTGGCCAGAAGATGATGTAATTCACCTGAACTTTTGCATATGATAAGTTTGAAAGCCTGGCTTCGATTAGGACCAGGAACTGCTGTTCTTGCATGACTCCACCCCTTCCCCCATTATCCTCTATGCACAACTTAAGGTATAAAAACTACTTTGGAAAATAAAGTGCGGGCCTTGTTCACCGAAACTTGGTCTCCCCATGTCGCTCTCTCTCCCAAATTCTGGCTGAGTCTCCATCTGGAGCACAGAACCCGCCATGCTTGCTAATTATGCCTGGGCTTCTAAGATCCGACCGGGAAGGCCTCAGTGTCTCCTCTCCTTCGGGAGAACAGAAAGACGCCTGTGGCCTACGTAAGTGGTGCAAACTTCTTGTCTTGAAGTTTTATTGGTCTCCCGCGTAAACCAAGCTACTCAGCCTCTTTTCTCCACTGAATTTTCCTAGTGAGCTATCCTCATCCTATTACTCTATATCTTTGATAAAATATTTAAATAAATAGGTCGCCGATGCCGTCCCCGCTTCGAATACCCTGGATTAGCCGGGGCTGGACCCCGGCAGAAAAATAACTTACAAGTAGTTATAAATAAGTGAAGGAGTTCAGAAGGCAAGAGCTCATATAATGTATTAACACAGGTTAATTGGGGAAGTGCTTTTTATGGCATTTTTAAGTGTGTCATAGGCAAAATGAATTCAAAATAATTTAACAAAGTTCATTATGTGTGTGTTGGGGGTGAGAAGGGGAAAGACTAATGCAGAAAACTGCGAAACTACTTATCACAAAATCATAAACTTTGACAATCTTGGAAATTCCTAGTGACTACAAATAAATGTGAATAAATAAATGAATTTATTAACCTCTGGTTTCTGTGTCATCACATTTTAATGCTCAAGTAAAAATTCTACCTGATCAATATATTATGAGGATGAAATGCTAAAACATAATTAGCAAGATGTAATAATGTGGTTTACCATAGAAATTTCCACATCTTAAAAGGTCACACTGTGATTAATGACATGAATTTTAAGTTGTCTAGCTGAGCTTTACCTACGTGTAGATTAATTTAACTTTCTGTCTCAACAGTATTATTATTATCAACTAAGGGTAATATATGTGTTCATTTTTCAGTAAGTGACTTAAGAATCAGTAATTTGTCTAATGTTCATTAGAAACAACAAGTCACACAGTCCTCTGCTAGTGCTAACCAAGTTCACTCTAAAACTTACATCATGCAAGCATGAAAATTTGGGGATACCTTATTTCTTTGACTTTTTTCCCTAAGTAGCCCATCTAATTCTCAACTAATCTAGTAAAGAGTTCTCAGTTTTAGTATTACTGACACCTTTGGCCAGATAACTCTGAGTTTGGGGAAAGGGGTCCTGTGCATTTTAAGATGTTTACCAAGCATCTGAACTATTTAGAATTATCTCAAAGATACGGCATTTACTCAGTTTTTAGTACATGGGAGAAACAATCATGGTTTTCATATGCCCAGCGAACTTTTTTGCGAATTAAACCCTTTTCATACAGTCTGAGCAGGGTTGACACTGCACCCTGGAGCCCAAAGAAGAGATAAATGAGCCAGAGTACTCACTCAGCTCTTGGGTCACAGTAATTACTTCTGGCTGGGTAAGATTCCAGCTGAGTCAATAGAAGCTCTCTCCAGGACTTTCGCTGGAGCAAAGTGGGATGGGAAAGTTCTCATTTTTCCTGGTTCCTGACTAGGATCGTGAAAAGTTTAAGTCATGAGCTCCCAGGAGCCATCCTACCTTGTCTGACAATAAAGGAAAGAGGCAAAGGAGAGATCTAATATTATAAAAAGCCCTAAATCCAGATTTATTTGAAGACAGATTAGCCAGAACTTCCTAGTAAAGCAATCAAGTAAATTCTTTTTTGCTAAAGCTAACTGAACTCAGTTTAAACTTTGTCACCTGCAAGCAAAAGAGCATAAATGGATACTTTCTGAAAATCTGAATAATAAAACCTAAACCTAAACATAAGAATAAGATTAATTATTTAATGGACATTAATGTTATTTATCGAGCATTTTTTATGTGCCAAACACTGTGCCCCTAAGTGCCACACATAACAACATCACGTGTAACTCCTGAGAAAAAGCTCTATAAATACTTGCTATTTTAAAGATTTGCTATTTTATAGATGAGGAGAAAAAGAAGCAGTTATCCGTGCAAGGCCAAATGCCTAGATAGCCTCAAGTTCACTGACTCCATATAAGTTCTGTTAACACTATTCTGCAACCATCGAGTAACTCAAATGTTTACTAAGTGTCTATGTTTTAGATCACTCAAGGTATACTAAGGATACAAAGCTGAATAAACAAATGATTATAATATACTCTGTTAACTAAAAACGATCATTTACATAAATTTAAGAGACAAGCTTTATCAATATCTCTTCAGGATACTCAGTAACAGGGTTTACTTAAGCAATGAAAAATTCTAATCAATCTGCCAAAGAACTTCTTACTGTGCAGGTACCAAGATATCAAAATCAAAATCACCCAAACTAAATGCTCACCCTTTTGAATGTGCTCACCAAATCGATGAAAAATACAAAACTTTTTCTGTAAGGAAAAAAGGCTCTGTTAATCAGCACTATCCCTTTGACAGTTTTATTTCATAGTGTGGTTTACTGAACAGTTTAACAAGTTTGGTTCATGTGCACAGGTTAACCTAAATGCAGATGAGTTCTTGATATCATGACAAAGGTATGAATTTCTATTATAGAACTAAAAAACAGAGGAAAGGACCTGAACCACAGTGACTCCTCTAAGGCAGTAACTGTGTTAAATCTCATCTGATCCTCATACAATGTAACATGCTTAAATTCTCAGAGTAAGAAAGGGTCCTGAAAAAAAAAAAAAAACAAAAAGAAAGCAATTGCTTTCTAAAATTAGCTAAAATGGAAAAACATTAAACCAAAATTGGAAATTGTGATCACTATTCACTGTGATATCTAATAAGGCAAAAATGTTAAAAGACAAACATATTAAGAAATAATTAAAACTGCCTTTAACTGTAACGTTAATTTGCCACATACAAAAAAATCGAAAACCCAATGGATCATTCATTTTTGCACACAATTAAAATGATTTACAAAAATTGTGCACAGAATTTCAGTATACAATAAGGTCATTCCATACTGATACCTTTAATGTTCCTATATGTTTCAGAAATTAACTTGAAAGCTATTACTAGTGTGCTAAAACATTTCCGTTGTCACTACAATTTACTAGAGCCTGTGATATTCCTATAATGACTTCTGATCTGGGGCTCTGCCCTGAAAACAGACGCTTAGAATATAAAATAGGTTTTCAGTTAAAAAGAAAACAAACAAGACTTTTATAATTCCCAGAGGCTCTGCATATGTAAGCTGAAATGTGGAAAAGAAAACTGAAATAAAAGAAATGAAGAAAGATTTCTAACACTGAGTGATGTCACACTGCACACACTCTCTCTCTCCCTCTCTGGAACTTTCCCAAAGTGGATAATTTGAAATAGACTTAAAAAAAAAAATCCTCAAGTATTCTGTTTTCAGAAGTTCAAGTACTTAATCTTTATGACTTACCTTAGCACTATTACACAAAAAAATGAACAAAAGATCATGCAAAATTTAAGTACACAAGTTTGTCTTTCCAAATTAAATAACACAAACAGCAAAACACTCAATATTAATAATATTAAAAATTTCAGGAGCAAATAAGCTTTTTATATCAGTTGTTTACACTTAAGTTTTTTAAAAACTCTGTCAATGGCTTCCACTGAAACAAAATAACCTACAAAATAACCTTTTAAAATATAAATTATAAAGTTTATAAAAGGGTATATTCAGAGTATTTAAAATATAAAAAAAGATTAAAAGGATGTCTTAAGTCATCTAATAATACAATACCAAAGAAGCATTCACTTTTCTTTCTTTTTTGGCTAGACTTCTATGAACAAAAGTGAAGAAAACAGAAAATATTCCTTACAGATATGGTGTAGGGGTCTTCTTTCATAAATCACGGGGTAACAAATGAACTGTCATGTTCTTATCCCATTATAAAAACAGTTCACCAATTCCTGCTTTTTAAAAGCATGTATTCAGCTATGTAAATATATGAATGACCCACCTTTTTCATTTTCTTTGTATCTACAAATGCCAACTGGAATCTCTGCTTGAAACATGGAGCCCACCATAATCTCCTATTTTAAAAAATATAAAATGTTAACAAGATGGAGTAACAGATTTTATGTCCACTTTCTAGATTTACCATCTTCCTGGGTTAACTGTTCCTGGTTTCTGTCATAAAATAGTTACAACCAATTAACTACCTCAGAGGAGTATTGTGAGGATGAATGAGTTAATAATAGATAAGAGCTTGGATATGATTGGATGAAAGTATCAGTAATAATGATGAGGTGAAATGCAATATAGACAATGGATATGAACTTTAAAATATGGAGAAAAAGAAATAAAAATGAATTCTCATAATTCAACTGATAAGATAACTCTAAAAAGCAGGAAGTCAAATTAAGGTATTTTCAGAGTACCCACTCTAAGCTATGGTCTCTCAATCAGCTTCCCTGGGAAACTGAGAAATGCAAATACTCAGGTCTTACGCCAGACCTACCGAACCAGAAACTATGAGGATGGGACTCAGCAATTAAGTATTTTAACAAGCTATCCATATAATTCTGACACACAATGAAGTCTGAGAACCAGAGCTTTAAGGTAAAGGAAATAACAAAAACAGTTTGAATAAAGCCCAGTAGAGGCCAAATAAATAAAACTTCAAACCAAATGGACAGGTAATCAGTGCCTAACTTTCATTAAAACAATGTAAGATGAAATCATAACTTCTCCCAAACATAATTCAATCTTATTTTAGGAAATCTGATAATCAATCTATATAGTCAAAACACAAGTTAGGGGAAACTGGCTGTTCAGAATGACAATTAGAGGTCACCACTGATGAGATTTTATTAACATAAGACATAGGGACCAAGATTAATTACATGGGCCCTCTTTTGTCTGTGGCTAAATGTTAACAGTTACTGTATTTTCAGAATAAAGACTTACGTAGGAAAGGTATGAAATCATGGTCTAGTAAGTTTAAATAACTCCTGGGATTTGAAGAGTTCCTCTCTCCTATTACTGTTTCCCACTGATGCTAGAGCTTCATTTTATCTAGTGTAACTTCAAAGACATGTCTATGTAATAAATTTATTGCTGCACCTGTACAGGAAAACCAGTTAGTTTTTCTAAAAATACCACACACACATGTTTTCCACTCATACATAGGAATTTTCCTTATATCTTTCACTATAAAAAAGGATACCCTATTGTCACTTCTTGTGTCCCTTTTAAGTTAACTCATCTCCACCTATAGGGAATAGTCAAGTTATCAACCCTGGCTAGGGTGCTTCTAAAAATATTCAATGTTGGATCTATCCTAGACCAAATAAACTAGAATCTCTGGATGAAGGCCATGGTAACCAGCATTAAGATTTCTTTAAGTGATTTTAACATGAAGCCAGGGTTGATAATTTCTAGCTTAGTATAAAGAAAAGATGCCTCTCCTTTTTCCTATTGCGTTCAGAAACTTTTCACCTTAAATTTGTTCTGTAGGGAAATGAAGGAAAACAGTATTTAGGAGCATTATGTACCAAGTATCTATGCAAAATTTTTATTTAATCCTCACCAACTTCGACAAGGCTGAATCTGCTGTCCCTATAACTGTATGTAAGGAGATGAAACTCAAGAAAATGAGTTTCCTTAGGATCACATTATTAGTAAATTCTGGGCTATAACTTGAACTCAGGTTTGGTTTCAAAGCTGTTTCCTCTACCTCAGGTTTCAATAAAAATTTAATTTTGTCTTACAAGCCTTAGAAGATTAATCTCTGAATCCTGACAGCTTTTTACAAATTGGACTAAAATAAGACAATCTGGATTTACTTTATTACATAAATCTGGATTTGCTTTATTACATAATTTTCCTGAGGACGGGACTAATACTTCCTAGTAATGAGGGCTTTATCTCCCCCATGTTCTCCCTCCTTTGAGTTTGTACTGCTTCATTTAAAAAAAGAAAAAATTCAAGGCTCAATCAAATACTCTATGGGGACACTCCAGATACAAAATCAATTTATACTGGAGAAAAAACAAACTTGGATATGTGGTAGAAAATAACAGTTTAAGTTGATTACCAAAGTTTCCAGCTTTTCTAATTTTAATTTCTGCATGTAGTTAACACTTGCTCAAACAAGTCACACAAATAGTAACTTCTGTGATCCTTTTTTTCTGTCTTCAGTCCCATCATTCATTCATTAACCATTCAAGTTATTCAAGTTATTAATAATTAATACATGCACTATGATAATCTTTCCTTACCACTTTAACCCACACTGATGTCTCTCTTTTCTAAACATCTCTTTGTGGTAGTTTAACCGCTAAGTTGTGTGCAACTCTTGCGACCCCCATGGGCAGTAGTCTGCCAGGCTCCTCTGTTCAGGGGATTCTTCAGGCAAAAATACTGGAGTGGGTTGTCATTTCCTTCTCCAGGAGATTTTCCCTAACCCAGGAATCAAACCCAGGTCTCCTGTATTGCAGACAGATTCTTTACTGATTGAGCTACAAGGGAAGCCAACATCTCTTTGGAAACCCATAAATACATCAATTCTGGCTGAAGCCCATAATCCTTGGGTAGTACAGTCCAAGGTCATTTTAATACTTCATTCTTCCCAGCTACAACTACAAAATATACAGATTTTTCCTTATTTTAATCCACAAAGGGGGTTATCTCTTAAGTGTGCCCCTGGCATCCAGACCAGACAACTTTAAAGAAACTAACAAACAAAACACAGGGAAGGATCAAAAGTACTGACTAAACAATCATGACTTAAAAAGGGCAGAAAGGCCACTCGATCTGGTATTTTGGGCAATTCTGCTTCCACATAAATGACTGTTTATGCACTAAATTCAGAATCAGACCTAGGGAAAAGAACACCAAGGGGGAAAAAAAAAGCAAAACCCTCAACAGAGATTCTAAGAGATAAATCAGGTATCTATCGCAACAAGTATGACATCACCTCATATAGATGATTTGTCCTAATCAATTCTACATAATAATGTGATACATCTTCCTAATAAGTCAACTGTTTGGCAGCAGCTTAAAATTCTTCAGTTTAACCATGAGATTAATTATACACTATTATACAATTTTATTTTTAAAGACCATGTCATTATCTTTAAACTCATTTTAGAAATTAATTATGGATAGTTATACCAAAGTCCAAATCTATCTCTTCACACAATATACTCTGAGCTGCGAGTATCAACATTAATAAGGGATAGAAAAACCTGTAATCTAACTCATTAAAGAAAATTTACTTAACAAATACCAGAGCCTCCACAATTGTTTTCTCAAGTAGATACATATATAAAAAAGAAAAAAATCACATGTGATACTTTTTACAGTGTAGCTAACAAAAGTCTAGTTCTTAACTAGTTTAGAAATTTGGATTTGTAATTTTGCTTTGAGTACCAACTTGTTCAACAAAGTCTGATTTTTCTATATCGTTATTTTATTTATAAGAAAATTTATGTTCTTTCTCACCTGGATGTATTAAGGGAAAGTCTGAACATATGTCACAAGAAGACTTACTTCAACTTTATCAAACTTTTGGTAAAAGAAGATACTTGGCTCTTTAAGTATTAATTTATCTAAGTTTTGGGAAAATATGGCTCTAACTACCTTTTTCCAGTCTTCTGATGGTATATAATCTTCATCTTCTTCAGATTCTTCTTCTATTTCACTATCTAGAATAAGTAAGACAATAGTACTATAAAATGATTGCTTAGCCTGTCCATTCTTACATCTACCATTAAATACTTAAATATGCCAAAAGGTATTTGCAGAGGTAGGTCAAGATATTTTTAGTCAAATATTACCCTGTCAGTTAAAACAACAACAAAACTCATAGACCTTCCAGGACAATCTTCTTAGATAACTATATTTTCATGAAATAATACTCTACAAAAAACTTTAGGGAAAAAATTGATTCAGAGTCAAGACAATCTGTTTCTAAACCTAATCCTGCTTCCAACAGCCTGGTGACAGAATAAACTATATGATCTCAGTTTCTTCCCTTATTAAATGAGAGCTGGGACAAAATAATAGTTTCTGAACAGTGGTCCTTAAAACACTTGAGAATGCTATAACATCACTTTGGGGGAATGCAGGAAGAGAGCACATGTATGTCTCCCCAACTTCTGTTTTATTCAGAGCAGGCAAATTGCTATTTGCTTACATACTGGACTAAGAATGCCTTTACATAAAGGAGCGGGAAATCTGAAAACCATTAGATTGTCAGCATCTTCTCAACTCTACAATGGCACTCAAAATTCAAAATGGTAACATCACATACAGAAATTAATTCTTTCTATAGAAAAGCTAAGATGGGCACTGTATGTATAGTTCCCATGCATACTGAAATAACATCTGAACTATGATATATTATTTCAAGATACAGTCACTTAGTATCCCACTTTTAAGCAAATTTTGGCAATGGACCTGCTCCTGGTTTAACTAGGGGAAAAATACATTTCCTCCAAATAATTAAATGTAATTAATCTCTCTGTGCAGTGATAATACTTTTAAGTTGGACTGTATCCCTAAAAAGAAAAATTCACAATAAAATTATCACCAGCAGCCCTACACTGACCTCTAAACAAAAATGTGTAACAGAAGTCATTCACACAAAGCAGTAACCACGTTTAATCAATTTTTACTTTACCACATTTCAGGAGAGGTTATTGTATTGTATTCAAGTATTTTTCTTTTTTAAATACAGAAATTTAAACTATATATTTAAACTAATAACACTAATGGTTAATTTTTTCTTATCTTATTTCTAGGGTAAGGATTCCTGCTTAGAATGAAAACATTATGGAGTAGTTACACATGCAAATATTCAAGATACATACGTTAAATGTTGTATCGACTACTGGTCAATGACTTTGAGGAGGTAGAAACATCAGCAGAGTTCTTTCTCTGTATAATATATTCCTATCTCAAGGGCCAACAATTTCTTTAGACTTGGGAACCATTGGTTAGAGAAAGAAATGCTTATGAATATATCTAGACTGAGAGGCAAAGAAAGCAGAAAATGGAAAACTGAGGAAAAGACTAGGAAAAATAAAAAAGATGACCATGAAACAACAAATTTAAAGAACAGTCAAAAGTGGAAAAAAAGGAACACATTCAAAATCAGGTATCATAGTGACACATAATAATTACGGTAGGATATTCATGGGCAACATAGCACCAGTACAGCTAAACTAATAATCTAGAACAAAATCCCATTTACTGATGAGCGAGATTTCCAAATCAATGAATTCAGAGTATTGGAAAAAAAAAACACTAAAATATTAAACAGCAAAAATCATATAAAAAACAGTAACTAATAATACTTACTTGTATCAAAATATTTACATCGACGTGGACGGATTATTTCCTGGGCATCTTGAGAAGCAACAGATTGAGATGGATCATCATTGGAAGACTGAGTTTCATCCTCTTGACCTGAGGAATCTTTTATATTCTCTTCCTGTGGAATAATACATTAAATCTCTTTAAGAAAAAGTGTTGCAGATGAAAGGTCATAGTATTCCAGATAAAACTAGAAGACTACATGAATATACCATGGTTACACAAGATGCTAACATTAGAGGAAGTCGAGTAGAGTTCAGAGAGATGCACTGAATTATCTTTGAACCTCTTATGCAAACCTAAAGTTATTTCAAAACAAAATAAAAATGAGTACAATTAGCCATTATTACTTTAAAAAACAGCATTTTAAAAGTTTGTACAAATTTATTTAGAACAGGCGTTAGAAAAAACAGGAATGACAGAGCAAACTATTGCCTCTCTGGCGTAGATTATAGGGAACTTTCAATTTGCATTACACATGTCTATATCTTAAGTTTTAATATTTAAATATATTGCCTTTAAAGTTAAGAGTGAAAAGAAATGACAAAAACAAGCAATCAAAATCAATGTATCAATAAAATTTTAACTTCAGGAAGATAAAAATATATGTATAACCTTACTTTATTTTCCCCACTACATCCACTGTTATCATCATTATCAGCATCTTCATCATCTTCCTCCTCTTCCTCCTCCTCCTCCTCATCTTCTTCAGGTAGCCGAATAGTACTATCATAACCATAAAGGCTGAGAAGTTCATGAATCGGCATGTCGCCTTCCTAAATAGACCAAACAAAAGTTAAATTTTTAACAGATGACATTTCATATTCCTATCATTCACAAATCTTAATACAGAAGAATATTCTTAGAACTGTTATCAAGAATTTGTAAATCATAAAAAGTAAAACAATATAATTCTGAAACCAGAAAAACCCTAATCTTAATTATTCTTTTCTGCTTCAATTCAGCGACTGTACACCAACAGTCAGTTCACATTTACTAAGAGCCACACAGAATTTGGGAGTGGGGAAACAGAATAATTAGAAAATAGACTGTAAACAAAGTTAACAAACCAAGAAAGCGGAATGAAATTTAGAGCCCAGCCCAAACACATCAAAAACAGCAATAATATACATGAATGATACTGGGTTACATCAGCCATATATTCTTTTCTAGGGTTATGTAAAATCACTTCATGTAATCTTTACTGTACATCTTACAAAACTGTTGTGTTATCTCCATTTCAGAGATGAGGAAACTGAGGCTAGCAGATTAAGCAATTTCTCCAAAAACCACACAAGTTACAAGTAGTGAAAACAGATTTTGAGTCTGATTACAAAAGCCCATACTCTTAACAGTATACCAGGCTGTTTCAGCCAGGGACCTGAACCTCCCCCAAGCACAAAAAGCACACTCTCCTGAGGGTGAAATGAACAAATATCCACATGTTATGAAATGAAATGAGATTTTTGCAGAAGGTACTCACTCTAATCAGTAGTTAAGTGTTACAGAGTATCAGGGAAACATGACAAAATTATAAAAATAAAATTTAACCCAAATAGTGTGAACCTATAACATACACATACACATTCTGAAGAAAAACTTAACTGAGTCAGTTTAGAACCTAGAAAAAGGATAATCGTGAAATAAGACTTTGTATTTCTCCAGTAGTATCACAGTCTTACTCATGGACAGAAACAAGTCTAGCCTGTGTGTGAAATACCTTATTATAGTGAAGATGAATACATCAAACTGGAGGATATAACCTGATACTAAGTAATTAGATCATACAGTTAACTCCCATCAATCAGAATTTGTGTGTAAAAAGCAAATAACGATAATGTGGAAAAAAATTTCCTTATAGAAAGAAAATGCTGTTTAACACTTCTATTAATATTTCATATTGTAAATGGATACTCTAGTTATAAATCAGTTTGTGAATCTGTTTCTGAAAGAAATCAATGACCAGCTGGTATACTTAATTGACTTAATTATTATGACTTTCAAAGTACAATAAGAGATAATGCTTGAAGTGTTCAAGGATCTAGTCCTTCCAGATACCTGGTCCAGTATAAGCATTTGGTACAAAGAAACAGAAATTTAGGAATTAGGAGTCAGGATTTAAGAAAAAAGAACTTCAAAATCAGGAAAGAAATAAGAATATGATGTAGAAAAGATGGGTTAAATAAACAATCATGACAATATAGCTGCCATCACGTCTTCTATATGCCAGGCATTTGTGATAAATGCTTTGATTCACTACCTTATTCTCGTTTCTTAACAAAAACAAAGTGAGAATATTATACTATCTTATTTGATCTTTAAAAGTACCGGATGAGAGTGGTACCTTTATATGTAAATAAGAAAACCAAGCAGAGAGAAACATGATGTACGGACAGAGACTTTATTGTAATATCTAGAACTCTTAATCTCAGCTCATATTTTCCATAAACTCATTCTGCATCGCAAATTAGAAGCAGGTTTAGCAACTGAAGTCACTTCTATGAGCAAGACGCCACTGAGGTCACTATTATGAATAAGGGCCAAACCAAGAAAAACACTTTAGTGTAGGCTGGCAATTAACATTCACATGGACCTTGAGAATTTACCAACAGCTTGTTTCATAATATTTATTTCGTCTTTAATATTATCTTAATATGCTACTGTTACCTCTAATTTTTACAACTATGTTTAACTGATACTTTGAGAGATCACCAAAAGAGGTACGGTTACCAATAAAACATGAGTTTAAGCAAACTTAGGGAGATAGTGAAGGACAGGGAAGTCTGGCCTGCTGCAGTTCAAGGGGTTGCAAAGAGTTGGACCTTTGATCTGTCTTATTCAAGGGCAACAGAATCACCTTGAGGGATTATTTAAACTTAGAACTGAACTCCACCTCAAAGATTAGCAGGGCTGAGGTGGGGCGTGAGTTTCTGCATTTTTTAAAGTACCAGGTGATATTGATGTTAGTATCAGACCATCTGGAGAACCACTCTGATCAGTTCTAGGATAAGATAACTGCAAACCAGCCTTTTCAGTGGAACGTAATAAATTGTGATCATTATCCTTAATAAAGCTTGTCACTAACTGCTGACATCTAGCTCAGTTATATGTCAAAAAGATAAGTAATGTACCAACTGCATGGAAAGAATTTTTCTTTTTTTTTTTTTAACCACTATTTGGAAAGTGGAATATCTGACTTCCATGGTTAAGTCCAAGATTTTTCTCTCTTGGATACACATATGAGAAGTGTGACTTGCTTTATAAAAATTCATTTCTCAAAAAAAAGTTGGCAACACCCCCAATATTGACTAAGCAGAGAACAGGGTAGAGTCAGAAGTGACTGATCAGTGTATTTGAAAGAGAAGTGCTTGAATTAGATAAAGAGTAACAGAACTGGCAGAGAAAAGTCAAGACAAGTCAAAGAAACAACTGAACAACTACAGAAACAAAAAATGAACACGCAGGTTATCCTGATTTGCAGTTAACTAAAAAAAAAAAAAAGGGCTGGCTAGTTTTTTTAACCTATTTTCTCTAGTTTTACTTAGTTTCTCAAGGCATCTATTAGAGTCTACTTTTCATTCATTTAAGAGTAGCTACTGAACAGTGACTGACTCTATAAAAGGGCTTTGGGAAAACTACGCACACAACATATTATTCAAGATGAACCTAGGCAGGGAGAAATTTAGTTTGCTAAGTTGGAATCCACTGCTATCATTTATGTGAGTATAATCAGAATCTGAATTAAATTAGTGATTGTGGTAAAGAAAAAACAAGGGATCCCAAAGAAGAAATCAACAGATTTAACCATGGGTTAAGAGTGATCAAGAGGTCCTTGTGACCCTGAATCTCTAGTTCCAGATATTCCTTAGACCTAGATATAGATTCATATGACATCTAAAAAATATTAAAAGCAATAAACGTCTAAAAAAGTTTTGACAAACTTCTAAAAAGTTTACTTTCGGTCAAAGTTGGTTTTATCACATGTCAACAAAATACCCCTGCCTAGTCCATCAAGTGGAGAAGGCAATGGCACCCTACTCCAGTACTCTTGCCTGGAAAATCCCATGGACGGAGGAGCCTGGTAGGCGGCAGTCCATGGGGTCGCTAAGAGTCGGACACGACTGAGTGACTTCACTTTCCCTTTTCACTTTCATGCATTAGAGAAGGAAATGGCAACCCACTCCAGTGTTCTTGCCTGGAGAATCCCAGGGACGAGGGAGCCTGGTGGGCTGCCATCTATGGGGTCGCACAGAGTTGGACATGACTGAAGCGATTTAGCAGCAGCAGTCCATCAAGAAAATTCTTGCTTAATACTGAAAACAAAAGAATATGTAGTGGTATTATGCTTTTCTTAGGAATTAACTTTTAATTTCTGTTGCCCAATATCAAGTTATTACGAGTAAGCAGCAAGTTAGAAACAACAAATTAGGAAGCAACAACCATGATCCACATAGTATTAAAAAGTATCTTACCTGATATCTAAGGTATAAAGGGAAGTCCTAACAGTAAACACAAATACAATAAAACCCCAAATCAATTTTGCTGAGAAAACTCCAGTTTCAAATTCAAGTACCATTTCTTGTTGTCTGTCATCCAGTCCTTTCTTTCTACATTCATTTTTCCAGAAATGTTCTTTCCTCCATTCCAAGCATGTATTTTGACTGAAAGCTTACCTCCTGGACTCACAGCATCTAACTCAATTGGAATCACTGCATTCCCTGACCATTCATTTGAAAAGGGCACATGACCCAAGCTTGAACATAATTTGTTTCCAGAATTTTACCAATAGCAGCTAAAGAATATATGCTGTATCCCAAGCAATAAATCTTGGAGCCTGAAAACTTACAACATATGACGAAAATTGGACTCAAAAAGGACACCACCATATAAAAAAGTGTTCTGGTGGCACAGGAGTCTCTGAAGTCTAGACCTCCCCCTGCCCTTAATGAAATTACATGAGCCTTACAACTAAATCTTCATTTTGCCTAAGCTTGCTCAAAACGGATTTCTCTTATTTGCCCCCAAATATTTGAAATAAAAAGTAATGCTACCCTGATGACCATTATATCTACTACTGCAGGCAGGAATCCCTCAGAAGAAATGGAGTGGCCATCATGGTCAACAAAAGAGTCCAAAATGCAGTACTTGGATGCAATCTCAAAAACGACAGAATGATCTCTGTTCATTTCCAAGGCAAACCATTGAATATTACAGTAATCCAAGTCTATGCCCCAACCAGTAATGCTGAAGAAGCTGAAGTTGAACGGTTCTATGAAGACCTACAAGACCTTTTAGAACTAACACCCAAAAAAGATGTCCTTTTCATTATAGGGGACTGGGATGCAAAAGTAGGAAGTCAAGAAACACCTGGAGTAACAGGCAAATTTGGCCTTGGAATACAGAATGAAGCAAGGCAAAGACTAATAGAGTTTTGCCAAGAAAATGCACTGGTCCTAACAAACATCCTCTTCCAACAACACAAGAGAAGACTCTATACATGGACATCACGAGATAGTCAACACCAAAATCAGATTGATTATATTCTTTGCAGCCAAAGATGGAGAAGCTCTATACAGTCAGCAAAAACAAGACCAGGAGCTGACTGTGGCTCAGACCATGAACTCCTTATTGCCAAATTCAGACTCAAATTGAAGAAAGTAGGGAAAACCACTAGACCATTCAGGTATGACCTAAATCAAATCCCTTATGACTATACAGTGGAAGTGAGAATTAGATTTAAGGGCCTAGATCTGATAGATAGAGTGCCTAATGAACTATGGAATGAGGTTCGTGACACTGTACAGGAGACAGGGATCAAGACCATTCCCATAGAGAAGAGATGCAAAAAAGCAAAATGGCTGTCTAGGGAGGCCTTACAAATAGCTGTGAAAAGAAGAGAAGTGAAAAGCAAAGGAGAAAAGGAAAGATATAAACATCTGAATGCAGCGTTCCAAAGAATAGCAAGAAGAGATAAGAAAGCCTTCTTCAGCGATCAGTGCAAAGAAATAGAGGAAAACAACAGAATGGAAAGACTAGGGATCTCTTCAAGAAAATCAGAGATACCAAAGGAACATTTCATGCAAAGATGAGCTCAATAAAGGACAGAAATGGTATGGACCTAACAGAAGCAGAAGATATTAAGAAGAGATGGCAAGAATACACAGAAGAACTGTACAAAAATATCTTCACAACCGAGATAATCACAATGGTGTGATCAATGATCTAGAGCCAGACATCCTGGAATGTGAAGTCAAGTGGGCCTTAGAAAGCATCACTACGAACAAAGCTAGTGGAGGTGATGGAATTCCAGTTGAGCTATTCCAAATCCTGAAAGATAATGCTGTGAAAGTGCTGCACTCAATATGCCAGCAAATTTGGAAAACTCAGCAGTGGCCACAAGACTGGAAAAGGTCAGTTTTCATTCCAATCCCAAAGAAAGGCAATGCCAAAGAATGCTCAAACTACCACACAATTGCACTCATCTCACACGCTAGTAAAGTAATGCTTAAAATTCTCCAAGCCAGGCTTCAGCAATATGTGAACCGTGAACTTCCTGATGTTCAAGCTGGTTTTAGAAAAGGCAGAGGAACCAGAGATCAAATTGCCAACATCCGCTGGATCATGGAAAAAGCAAGAGTTCCAGAAAAACATCTCTTTCTGCTTTATTGACTATGCCAAAGCCTTTGACTGTGTGGATCACAATAAACTGTGGGAAATTCTGAAAGAGATGGGAATACCAGACCACCTGATCTGCCTCTTGAGAAATCTGTATGCAGGTCAGGAAGCAACAGTTAGAACTGGACATGGAACAACAGACTGGTTCCAAATAGGAAAAGGAGTTCATCAAGGCTGTATATTGTCACCCTGTTTATTTAACTTATACGCAGAATACATCATGAGAAATGCTGGACTGGAAGAAACACAAGCTGGAATCAAGATTGCTGGGAGAAATATCAATAACCTCAGATATGCAGATGACACCACCCTTATGGCAGAAAGTGAAGAGGAACTCAAAAGCCTCTTGATGAAAGTGAAAGTGGAGAGTGAAAAAGTTGGCTTAAAGCTCAACATTCAGAAAACGAAGATCATGGCATCCGGTCCCACCACTTCATGGGAAATAGATGGGGAAACAGTGGAAACAGTGTCAGACTTTATTTTTCTGGGCTCCAAAATCACTACAGATGGTGACTGCAGCCATGAAATTAAAAGACACTTACTCCTTGGAAGGAAAATTATGACCAACCTAGACAGCATATTCAAAAGCAGAGACATTACTTTGCCAACAAAGGTTCGTCTAGTCAAGGCTATGGTTTTTCCAGTGATCATGTATGGATGTGAGAGTTGGACTGTGAAGAAGGCTGACCGCCGAAGAATTGATGCTTTTGAAGTGTGGTGTTGGAGAAGACTCTTGAGAGTCCCTTGGACTGCAAGGAGATCCAACCAGTCCATTCTGAAGGAGATCAGCCCTAGGATTTCTTTGGAAGGAATGATGCTAAAGCTGAAACTCCAGTACTTTGGCCACCTCATGCGAAGAGTTGACTCATTGGAAAAGACTCTGATGCTGGGAGGGATTGGGGGCAGGAGGAGAAGGGGACGCCAGAGGATGAGATGGCTGGATGGCATCACTGAGTCGATGGACGTGAGTCTCAGTGGACTCCGGGAGTTGGTGATGGACAGGGAGGCCTGGCGTGCTGCGATTCATGGGGTCGCAAAGAGTCGGACACGACTGAGCAACTTATCTGATCTGATCTGAAAGCAAAAGTTGTTATTCCCCTCGGGAAAAAAAAAAGAGAGGATTAAATTGGCTGACAGTACACTATCCTACGACCCATCAGCTACCTGTTCCATAGACTTTCTCATTAGCTTATACTGCCAAAGTCTGTGTTCTATCACATATTAAAGGGCTTTCCTCAAATTAATTGAAACATCACAATAAAATGTTCCCATTCATACAAGTGTTAAGAAATGGGAGGAGCAGAGTGAAAAAAGCTTATGAATCAAGTACAGGGGTTCTCCACAGTTTTGGCTACAGTTTTGTTACAGATTTGAGAATCTTATGAATAACTCTTAAGATTTGAGTATCATGTGTCAGACATTTGCCGAATGCTTTATACATATCATCTGTGTAATGACACTGAAATTTAATCATGTTAAATACCCGGTCCGAAGTCACACACTGATTAAACAGTGCAGCTGAGTTTTTAAAGAGGCTGTCTGACTCACTGCTTTACAGAGCCCTTACATACATATGCATATACGTACTCCTTTCCTCAAAACACAACCCTAGGTTAAGTGTTCATCATTCTTAGGGAGAGTGAAATAAGACGTGCTGGATTGATACACTATAAAAATAAGGAAACCGGATACAGTACAAAATGAATAAAAATACAGGCATGTGGACTATACTTGCATATTGTGCTTTTAAAAATTAAGTTGTCTAAGTATTATAACAAAAAGAGGGACAATCATGTCTGTATAAGCTGAAGGGAGACTAGTTGGAGGTGAAAGCAGCACAGACTTTTTCAAAGACAAACATGGTATCTGAAATCAAATTTGACCTTTAAGTAACAGGGTACAGTTATCAAGCACCACCAGCAGTATTTTAAGGATGGAGTGGTATCTGTCTTCTAGCTGCAGAGAAAGTGGCTCCCTCTCCCTCACATCAGGGGATTAGTCATTTACTGCCCATGGTAGCCGGAGAAGGCAAAGGCACCCCACCCCAGTACTCTTGCATGGAAAATCCCATGGGTGGAGGAGCCTGGTAGGCTGCAGTCCGTGGGGTCGCTAAGAGTCGGACAAGACTGAGTGACTTCACTTTCACTTTTCACTTTCATGCACTGAAGACGGAAATGGCAACACACTCCAGTGTTCTTGCCTGGAGAATACCAGGGACAGTGGAGCCTGATGGGCTGCCGTCTACGGGGTCGCACAGAGTCGGACACAACTGAAGTGACTTAGCAGCAGCAGCAGCAGAACTTGGTAGCAGATGATGGCCGTTCAAGGGTCATTTGGTGGATAGACATAGTTCTCTTTTTATACCTGTTGTGACTTACCAGGAAATGAAGTTGGGAAGAAGGAAAGGGACTGATTTTTAGGCAAGAAGGCCTAAGAGACAAGAGTCACAGTTCCTAACGTAACCAACCTCTTAGGCTGGGCTTTGACTATAAAACAAACTAGGAAGAGATGAAGACAGTGAACTCTTCTTTATAGTACCCACGTTGGAGCTTTTTTCTTACCTGTATAATTCATGTGTTGTGAATACTTATTAAAAAAAAACCAAAAAACTCTCACATTTTAATCTTTATTCTCTAGCTCTGGAGATTCACCAAGTAAAATGTGCTTAACACTTTGAAGTATTAATTGTTTTAATGTGATTTTTCAAAAATACAAATAAAGATACAGCTGATCCTGATCTCCTTTCTCCGAAACAGATTGCTACTGTTCAAAGTGAGATGGTGGGTTTTAAGTGCACATTTGAAAAACAGCGTTAAACCTGCATATCGCCATTCCTACAAACCAAAGTTTACTATGGGAATGATTCTGACACCTCTTCTAATATTATCAATAAATTCTAACCTGTACAACTAATTCTCTTAAAACATTTAAATGATAAACTTAACTAAAATGTCTTTTATATTGGTAAGATTCACACATACAAATGTTAACAATACATATCAAAGCTAGTTTTCACTTAAATTTTAGAATTCACATTAAACGAACTTAAAGCTACAGGCTATGCAGTCACTGTTAACTCCTGAATGAATCAACTGTCAAAATTTTGCCACATTACATCAAAGGTCCTTTTCATGCAACCGAAGTACCAGGTATAAACTACCCTACCAATTCCTGACATAACTATAATGTTTTACTTCTATAAGAGCAAATCAGTCATCAATAACAAAATCTTGCCCATTTTGTTTTAAATAAAAACAAAGCTAGTTTGGTTTGGACCTAAAGAGTTTACAACTACAGGAAATCCAATATACTTGCCCTCTAGCTTAGCTGTAAGCTACAGATGAAAGCATTGGTGATTATATGCTACTTACACCTAAGCCTTAATTACTCCAGGAAAGATTAGAAGTAGTCTGAGAGAAGGTTTAAGACTGTCTGGTTGAAAAGAATGATAAAGATTGGTTCCCTTGTCTTTCTTTCCCTTTGTATATATTCTACAAATAATTCTAATTATTTTTTCCAAAAAAGGGAGCATTTGAAAGCAAATTTGGGGGTTGTAACAGACCGAGGAAGGAGGTTGAATAAAGGGAAAAAGAAAAGACCACAACATGAAAAAAAATTTTAGCAAAGTCCCTTAGTAATTTTGTACTAGTTAAATGTAGCAGCCCATTTTCTGAAGTAAAATAATAATGATTCCACCTCATAACCTATTTTGACCATACTTGATTACCTCTTCTTGAGTACTTACTTACTCAAATTACTTGAATATAGAATGTGAAAAAATGGAAAATATAAGATTTTCTTCCTTTACCTTTTATCCCATGGATGGGTTATTTAGAAACAAGAAAATAATCCAAAGTGGTAAATTTCTTTGAAACAGAGGCAAATATTTGGAAATAATCGCCTTTCCACTTCATGAATACATGAAGCAACCATGACTGACATTTAAATCAACTGTTTCCTTTGATGTTTGCCTAGGTTCTGAATCATCCAAGCAAATTATACTAGTCTTTTGAATGCTTTCTAGCCTCTCCTAAAGAATAGTTCTGAGTCCAGATTCCTCATGTGCTTTTTAACTCATCCTTGAAAAGCTTTTTAACAGCTCTACACCATTACCACTATGATCAGTTCTGTTGTCTGGCTTAAAATAACAAAATATTGAATTGCTTAGGTTTATGGATTAAGCCAGCTTTAATTACTACATGATCCAAAATGGAACTCACAGAATTTGACTTAGTCAGACTTTGTTTTCAGCTCTTTAAAGTTCCGAACTAAAATTCTGAAGCATAGATTAATCTTTATTACTATAAGGGTATAAGAATTCATTTTCTGTGATATTATATACTCCAAATGCTTAAAGACTGGCTTATGTCTTACTTCTTTTTTTTGTTCTGAAGTACAGCAGACTGTACACGTAACACCTTTTAACGATAACATACCAAACTGATTTATCCATTCATTCAAAAATGTTCAGTGACCACTCTTGCTATGTGCTATGAAATATACTGGTAAACAGACTATCCCTCCTCTCATGGAACTAAGGAGAATATAGACAAAAACTTAACAAACATACAACTACAAATTGTGTTACACAGAAAGCAAGCAATGGATGTGGTTCAGCAGCTAAAAATAGCTGACTGGGGCCAGGAAAAGCCATTTTGAGGAGGGACCGTTAAGCCCAGACTTAACAGAAAAAGGAGTCAGTCTCAGAATGCACATACCAGAGAGTGTGAATGAGGTAAAAAGCCTTGAAATAGGAAAAAGCCAGCACATCTAAGAACAGAAGCGGCTAACAGCTATGGACACCGTGACAGGGGCAGTGTAATACATGAACAAAGGACCATATGTAGGTGGCCCTGCTGGCCAGGGCAAGGAGTCTGAATTTTCTTCTGGTGTAACAGGAAGCCAACGAAGAGTTTTAAATAGGAGGCTGACATGAACTGATTTATATTTTGAAAAGTTCATCATGGTTACTGTGGTAATACATTGGAGAAAAGTGGTAAAAGAGGACATGAAGAAACCAGTTAGGAAGCTACTGTACATTCTAAGCTAAAAATGATGGCGACCTGGGCTTGAGGGTAGCAGTAGAGATGGAACAAGAGTCAGATATTTCTGGATAGAAATGATAAGCTTATTTAGGAACAGATATTGAGAATGAAGGAAGATGACTCCCTGGCTTCTGACTTATTCAACAAGGTATAGAGTGTTGCCATTTTTTACTGAGATGGAAAAAACAGGGAAGAACAGGCAAATGAAGAGAGTATCAATCAACAGTTCTATTTTAGACCTTTAAAATTCAAAGATGTCTACTGAGATATCCTAAAAGAAATGTCAAGCAGGTGGGTAGTGGAGACAGCAAACAGGATAATGCTAGAAAAATAACTAAGAAATACTAAGCATACAGACACAACAAGATTAGATCAATCACTAGTAATGAGCATTTTTAAACATGGTGTGCATACTTAATGATGATGCAGATTTGAGTCCACCACCCCACCCCAATTTTGATTTAGTATGCCTGGGGGAAAGACACAGGAGTGCATATTTCTTAGGAAGTTCATGGGTGATTCTGATGGGGCTGACTCTCACACTACACTGAGTACTGACGGATGAAAACAAAGCCCAGAACTGAGAACTGGGAAATTCCAAAATTAAACCTTGAGGAAAGGAAGACAAGTCTGCAAAAGCCACTCAACAGGAACAAGAAGATAGGGAAAGCGACAGTGCAGGAAGGGAATGGTAAACTGTGCTGAGTATCTCTTGAGAGTAGAGAAAAAAGTGGCCAATGGTTGTAACAATGAAATCACTGGTTATCTTTACAGGAAAGGCAGAGACAATTAAGGGAACATTACAGAGTAGGCAAGACATGAGGAACAGGATGACAACTCTTAAGAAAAAGAGTGGCATGCTTCTGAAGGGGAGTAAATAAAAGGTGCAGTAACTGGGGGAGGACAGAAGATATGTACGATGAAATTCAGTACCCATTTTTTAAATATTTTTGATCCAGTACCTGTGATGTCTTATCAAAGTTAACTACTGAATTCTAATTCATATAATAAAGTTTCTTTTAAAAAATGCCTTTCATTCCAAACATTAAATATCCCACCTATGGCCACACAGAATTTCTCAGTATTGATTTTATATATATATATAAAAAATACCGCTTTCCCCAAAATAACATAGAAAACTAAAATTTAAAGTGTTTCCTCTCTCCATAAAAAAGTTATAACCACTTCATCCTCTAGCTCTTATTGTTATTTACCCTTGCAAGATCCTCTATTTCAGAACTGAAGTTTGTTTCTCCTTCCATCATTTCTTCCTCTTCTAATGTGCGTTCATCATCAAAATCATGAACCAGCATGTCAGCTGATGGATCAAATTCATGGTCATCTGATGTTGCTGAACCTCCTGGTAAAGAATATTTTGAACAGTTTGGTAAACCAAATTATGTGTACCTTATTAATATTAATGTATATGTTATTTGAAACTGGATATAAGTAAAAGTACAAGGGAAAAGCTATGCACAGCAAATTTTATTTCTTGTTTTCTAAAATTCCTGCCTTTACTTATCACCCCCCACAAAACATCTTTAAGGATTTTTTTTTAACCCTGTTTTACTGCTATATATTTACAGTTGCAACTATAAAATGAGGGCAGGGTGTCTGAAGAGTACTGTAATCTTCCAAAGCTTCAGTTGTAAATAGTGGCTATATCAAATAAAAATGATCTTTTGTGTGAAAAAAAAATCACAATTCTTAATTACTTGACTAATATTTAATAGACCCAATAAGTATGAATATAGAGTATGAAATATACCATCATCTGAATATATAGGCTAGGGAAAAGTACAGCTGAACTCAAATATTATTCTACTAGCACATCCATAAAAATATACTTTAATATGAAAATAGCTGTCCTTAACTTAGTTGAAGTAACCCAAAGAGTATAAACAGCAAAGTTTATTAAAATTGCATACAAAAGTCTTATGAAAGGTATTAAAAATAATCCAGTAGGTAACTGTTGTATAACTAAATCTATTTTTAGCCTTGTGGCTGGGGAATATTGCTGAACTCAATAGGGTCAAAACTTGAAACAGTAGATTGCAAATGCTGGGCATATATTGAATATAATCTATAAACTATCCCGACTATGACAAACCTGGACAAAAGACTGTTTGCAAAAGACTGTTAACTAATAAATGAGTTATTTAAAAAAAACAAAAAAATCAATTAGCAATTTACTTTTATCAGTTTAAAGTGTTAAATGTTATATCAATAGATATACCTACTCTCCTACTTCACTGTTGAAGAAAACCAATAAGTAAAACAAAGAAATACAGATGCTGATTTCTTGGAAAATCAGACAATTAAGAATAAGGGGGCACCCAAGACTCCAGGGTTGTTGTTACCTACCAATATTTTTAGCATTAAGAACCATTTTTTGAGTGTTTACTATGCGTCAAATACTATGCTCAAACCCTTCACATACATTATCTCACTTAATATTCCAACAATCCTAAGAAGTAAAAATAAAAACTTGAAGTTCAAAGAGTTTAAGTAGCATATTTAAACTCACAGAACCAGTAGGTGCCAAGAATGGAACTTTAATTCTGGATCTGCTGATTCCAATGCCTGTGCTTTTACTGCTCTTTAAGGCTCCTGTTTAGTCAAGAGTTTCAGAAGCAGTAGATATTCTGCCTCGAAGAATACTTGACGAGAACCTATGGGTTACTAAGATGAGTAAACGGCAAGCTAGGTCAGAGGGCAGAGCACTCAGAAGTCACTGTGCTCTTGGAGGGACAGAACAAAATATTGCTATTAAATACAAAATAACGAAATATATAACTGTTAAATCAGCTAGTCTATCTTGTACAGTACAAATTAGTTACCAAAGTCTTAGACCAACTTATAAAGTTAAAACAACATTTAGAAAAGTATTATCTTAATTTCTTCTAGAAATGAAGAATAACGTGGTACACTTTTAGAAAGGAATCTTACAACTGGGTGAAAGACTAGACACAGGGTTCCCTAAGAGCAGTTTAAGAATTACTAATTTAGTTATAGCTTTTTTGTCCCAATCATTATCCCTTCTTTCTCAGTTTTCAATAGAAAACAGTCCCAAAACTTTTCATTTCACACAGCAATCTTCTAGGATGCTTAGTCAGTAATTAAGTATTCCTACAGATGTTGCTCGGAGAAGGCAATGGCACCCCACTCCAGTACTCTTGCCTGGAAAATCCCATGGACGGAGGAGCCTGGTAGGCTGCAGTCCATGGGGTTGCTGAGGGTCGGACACGACTGAGCGACTTCACTTTCACTTCTCACTTTCACGCATTGAAGAAGGAAATGGCAACCCACTCCAGTGTTCTTGCCTGGAGAATCCCAGGGACGGGGGAGCCTGGTGGGCTGCCGTCTATGGGGTCGCACAGAGTCGGACACGACTGAAGCGACTTAGCAGGAGCAGCAGCACAGATGTTGCTATACTTTTCTCCACTGCTGGCAGAAAGATCCTAAAAAATCTCATGCTACCATTTTGCATATTATTATCCTAATCATAATATAATTCCTACTGAATGCAAATATTGTTAAAAATAATTATGCCTAATTTCTAACTACTTACAATCTTTTACCAACTTAAAAATCAAGCTCACATGAGAAAACAGTACCAAATCACAAGTATTATACACACACACACACACACACACACACACTTGAAGTCCCCCATTTTTGTTCATTATTTGCAAAGCCAATTATACTTAAAGCCTTGTTATTTTAACCCTCCCATTATATGAAATTACAAAGTGTGAGTGAAGTGAACGTTTTCTCTCAACACTCTTAATTCCTTTCCCCACACATACACTGCACCATTCTCTATAAACTTTCAATTTCAGGTTTTTTTCTTGCCTTAATCTTGACTTCTTTGTTTCAGTTGACTTCTTTTTACCTTGTTCTTCAAGACCAACTAACCATCCTATTCCTTTCTGTTAATTACTAAGGCCCATTGTTAGGTTATCTCCTAGGGAGAAGAATCCCAAAAGTAAATTATTAGGGCTAAGGAGTCTGGTGCTTTGTGTAAATATTTTGCTTCAGAATTAATGCAAATATCCCTGCTTTATCACAGAATTCCATCCTACTGCAAAATTACTAAAAAAGTACCTTACCTCTTTGCAATGACTAAGAAAATAAATTCAGTTTGTAATATATGGTGTGGACTTGTTTAATCATTCTATTACCTTCCTACCCTAAAACCCCACCTCTAATGGCTACTGGATGTAATTAGTTTACACTAGTGGAATCAACAGACAAACTACTTAGCCTGGGTCACATGGCTATTATTAGCATCAATTCCCTCATAGCTCAGTTGGTAAACAATCTGCCTGTAGTACAGGAGACCTCGGTTCTATTCCTGGGTTGGGAAGATCCCCTGGAGAAGGGAAAGGCTACCCACTCCAGTATTCTGGCCTGGAGAATCCCATGGACTGCATAGTCCATGGGGTCGGAAAGAGTCGGACACGACTGAGTGATTTTCACTTCAATTCCAAAGTGAAGATGTTACAAAGGACACAGTATTTCACCAATGGACCAAATTTTTTTACATTAAGTTTCTATTTCAAATTTCTCCACCAATTTTTTAAATTGCCTACAATTAGCACTACTTGTAAGAACAGTAAACATTTCTGTGGACAGAAGACTGATGCGACAAATGCTGCCTACCTCAAAAGATGTTCCTTACTCTGAAAACAAAAAACTTCATTCTATTTGTATTAATACAAGCGTTCAGCAAGTAATAAAAGCTATCAAAGACATTTGTTTTCTTCCAGCTCCACTATTCTTCCAGTTCACCCTAAGCTGTTTTAAATGCAATGGAAACTGAAAAGCCACTTATTCATATCACTTTTAGAGTAATTATTTTTATGTACCTATGTATTACCTAACAAAAGTCTTGAAAGTTCACAGAAAAATGTTTAAAATTTGATCTATTTGCAAACTCACAACACTACAAAAACTAGAACTTATCTTTTCAATGAAAATGATTTCTGTATTTGAAAGAAAAAAAATATAAAGGCACAATAATACCACGTCCTGAAAAGGATATGGTAATTTGATTTATCTGAGGTCAGATTATTTCCAACGTCTTCCAACCTACTTCCATCTAGAACATATTTATAAACAAGAAAAAAAAAATCCTTGAGTTTCAGAAATCTCACAAAGCCTAATAATGTACTTCACTTCCAAGAATATCAGAAAGATATTTTCAGCTAAAATAAATATGATAAAATCAACTGTCAATTTGTAGTACAGGGAATTGGTGATGGGCAGGGAAGCCTGGCATGCTGCAGTCCATAGAGTTGCAAAGAGTCAGATGTGACTGACTGACTGAACTGAACTGAATCATTAACAAGGGATCTAGAGTTATTTTAATTCAACTCCTACTTGACACAGAGAACAATGATTTGTCTTCAAGAAAAGGACCCCGAACAACTAAAAAAGCCTTATATTATTTTCAGTATTTTCCAAAACTTCCTAAAATTTAAAACACAAAAAAGTGACTGCTTCAATGATCTGAAAAGGTCAGTAATACAGGTCAGTAATACAGCATTATTAAATATGCAATGTGAGATGTTTTCAAATTAAACAATACCATGCCTCAGGAGAGTTCCCTTTCTCACTCTTCCTAAGCTACTTTAGGCTCTTCCTTCACCTGCCTACCCCACTGCAGAAGTCAGTCTCCTCTCTCAGTAAAATCCCTGGACATCGAGGCAGGAAGATCAACACATACCAAACTCTTTCCTGACTGCTGTTTAGCTTCTATCAATTGCTGACACACAGGAACGCTGGACCCAGTGGTATCAGAACCTTCAACTGAGCATAAGAAACCTAAATCCAGATTTTAAATACAATATTCTAATTTTTTAAGCTCACTACACTAGCTGAACAAAAAACATTAATGGCCCAGATTTGGCCCAAAGATCATACATTTGCAACCTCAAAGTTAAAGAAAAAAATGAAATCTATATTGTGTTTGGAAGAGACTACAAGGTCAGATACATGGTCAGAGGAGAAAACTTGATTCTAATAAAATTTTAAAATAACTTTTTAATTTACAATACTCATTTGTTGAACCTTTTATTTTACCTTTCCCTCTCTCATTAAACGCATTAACAATATTTTTCACAAATAAAATACTTTGAATTTTCTATATAAGCAAATATCTCTAAGCAGTTAAAGACTCCTTTTTAAAAATACACTTCAAATCAAACAGCAAATACAAAATACACAAAATACATGTGGCAATTCATTTAAAAAAAGAGAGAGAGAAGAAACCCACAAAAAGTCATGAGGTTGAACTCACAGCAGCCTCACCTGTACTTTCATGGGCAGTCAAATATTTCATCCATTTCTTTTTCCCCAGAGAAAAGAAGCATTCAGAAGAAAAGTCAGTCAGATGATAGTCTAACTCCTCTAACCTTTATGTAACTAATAGGTCAAATGTTAGTTAAATAAAGATGATAAAAAATATAGAAAATACTTACCTGGACTTGAAGACTCAACAGATGGCTGAGGGGGAGAAAAAAGAAGAAAAATTAGCATCTCCGTGTAGTAAATCTTCATGAACATTACAGAATTATTCAACAACTGATATGACACCAAAAACTAGTTACATTTTAACGTCTGAACTAAGACAAACTAAAACTTCCTGCATAATCCCTCCTCTGACATTATGTTTATTTAAACATAGATAAAAATCTAAAACATTCCTGAATCTAGAAACAAAGACAATAATGTGTAACTGATTCAGATTTCAAAGGCAAATATGTATCTTATAATATATGTCATTCAAGAGATATGATTTTGGGCTTCCCAGCTGGCACTAGTGGTAAAGAACCTGCCTACTAATGCAGGAGACATTAAGAAACACGGGTTCCATCCCTGGGTCAGGTAGATTCCCTGGAGGAGGGCATGGCAACCCACTCCAGAGAATACCATGGACAGAGGAGCCTGGAGGGCTACAGTCCACAGGGTTGAAAAGGGTCAGACACACTGAAGTGAGTTAGCACGTGCACAAACATATGATTTCAGATCTCTGAATTCTCTAAAATATTCTCTCTCATCAATACAGGGAAAATTAAACCCAAGGTCTGCTATCAAGCTGTTCTCTGGCTTAAAATGAGTGTGAGAAGGGAGGCAGAAATAATTTAAGATGTTATTTAGAATAAAAACTATATTGTAAGAAAGCAGAAGGAAAAATTTAAATGTGACTTTAAGTACAAACATTACATTACCTTTACTAACACACAACATACTTTTAAATTACCACAAAGTTAGCAATCTTACAAGGTCAATCCAGGAAGGTTATCTAATAGAAGATCACAAAGACTTTCCTATTATAGTACTCCTACTGTACCATTCTACCTCTTATAAATTTAACCACAACCATCTGGAAAATTTAAAGATAAATTAGCAAATTATTTTAGGGTTACCACCACTAGACAGTTTGTGGCTGTGTTTTATTGTAATTCAGCTAATTCAACAGTTATAAACAACAAGTCATCTAGAAACATCAACTCCTATACAATAAATTCAAGAACACAAATTCAAATGATGCCTCAAATGACAAAATCTTTTTAACTAAAACCTTGCCTATTCATTCCAAGCTGTCTATTCAGGCTCATCAGAAGTCAGAGATGCTGCAAGTTCAGAAGTACCAGCAAAAAGATACGGATATTCTAGTATTTTCTTTCTACTAAGATATGGAGCAGAAAGGCAGGAACAAAACTGAAAAGACAAAAAGTGTCCAATTTTTCAAAAGCTAGGCCTCTAAGATAAATTCTTATGAGATATTAAAAATTCCATTTTGAAAACAGTCTACATCACACTATTGCAGTAAGTGTGACATTCTAGTTTCTACATGGTGACTTAACATTGTTCTAAGGCATACTTTTCCAAGGTTCCTATTTGTTCCTTTTAATTCTTATAAGAGAATGGCTCTTGTCTATAGCATTGACTCATTTTAACAAAAGACCATTATTCAGTATTACACATTTTCAAGAGTCACATCGCCATCTTGAACTGCCACAGAGAGTCAAAACAGTGCTACTTTTAAATTTGGTTCCTCTAATGGGAAGCTGTGGAGTAGGGTAACAGAGAATAATGTAACCATAGAAAAGAGTTTTTAGCTTGCTTAATATCTTTTGATGTTGAAGAGGAGAATGTTAGAGGATGAGATGGCTAGATGGTATCACCAATACAATGGACATGAACTTGGCCAAAGTCTGGGAGATGGTGAGGGACAGGGAGGACTGGTGTGCTTTTCGGGGTCACAAACAGTCGGACATGACTGGGAAACTGAACAACATCTTTTGAACAGTTCTAGCTCACTTCTAGCTCAAAATGGATTAAACCACCACACATATTACACAGCAAATCAACATTTAAAAATATTAATCCACTTTCACTTCAAACTTTATTTCCCAAGTTTAAGCACAACCTCTGTCCAAGGCTACAGCAAAGTTAATGATTATCTTCATCTGGTCTCAGGTTCACTATACACAGAGTAGCCTTACAATGGCCGTTATTCCTTTTTAGTAAAATTCTGAAATAGGTTTGAAAGGATTAAAACAAGAGAAACCAGCACATCTTTCAAACTAGCTTAAAAGAAATAGCTCTTTGAGCATTTGGTTCTTTTTGAACACTCCAATAATTATTCCATTTAACAGTCTTCTGATAAAAAAATAAGTTATTTTACTTAAGAATAAAAGGTACACTTTCACTGATGTTATCAGATATTGGCAATAATAGACTAAATTGCAACTGGGGTCTGTATAGTTTGTAAAACTCCTCAAACTGTGCTAAATGTGAATAAACACCATACTGAGTTTTGTTTTACTGGTAAACAGTTACCACTGTAATGCTCTGAAAAAGTCTAAAATATGTCCTATTCATTAAGATGCCAAATGTTAAATGACTGATAGCAATTATACGTATAGCTGGCATAAAACAGAACACCCAGTGCTCAAAGATAGCACTAATCATGGTATGTAAGGCATACTAGGACGTTTTAAGAAACATGATTTGATGGATGGTATACCTGGATTAGCACTGGGGGAGGGGAAGCAGGAATGGTTTGCCTATATATCTACAGGCTAGAGACTGGTGAGGGAGAGAGAGTGGGAGAGAGGGGGAGGGAGGGAGGAAGGGGTGTGTGTGTGTGTGTGCGCCTGCACACACATGCATGCACACACGCTCAGTTACTAAGTCGTGTCTGAGTCTTTTGCAACCCCCTGGACTATAGCCGCCAGGTTTCTCTATCCAAGGGATTTCCCAGCCAAGAATACTGGAGTGGGTTGCCATTTCCTCCTCCAGAGGATTTTCCCAACCCAGGGATCAAACTCGCATCTCCTTTCCTTGGCAGGCAGGTTCTTTACCACTGAGCCACCAGGGAAGTCAATTATATCCAATTAAATCAAATATCAGCTTCTGGAAAACAGGCATTTGAAAACAGTTTATACTGTAAGCATTACTTTTGCCCACCAACAAACAAACTGATCATCTTTCATTATGAGTGTAGTATATAAATACATATAAACGTGAGTTTAGTATAATACCGGAAATTTTAGTATGAAATGAAGGCATTTTTAATTTAGATATTTAAAAGAATAGGAGGACCATTTTATGTTCATATAGTACTACATATTTCCAAATGCATAAATTTACTTGATCATGAACATGGCAATAAAACCTACCCCATCTACCTCATTTTATAGATTAGCAAACCCAGGGAGAAAAACTGACTTGATAATGGTTCCACAACAGGTGGTGAAGGTAAAGCCTAGGACCTAATTCCTTCTATATTTCGGAAGGAAACAACTATTAAATATGTAAAACAAAACAACAACAAAAACTCTCTCCTCCTTCCCCTCTATTTTTTTAAAAAATGGTTTTCATCTAGTCAAAGCATGTTTAAAATGTGACTGCAAGTTGTCATCTGTCATGTCAGACTATTATCTATGTCTCATTAGGAACTGGTATCTAACAATACCCTCCAGAAAACCTGCAACATCTACCATTAATGATTACAGTAAATTAGAAAGGACGGGGAAAAACTACAACTAAAGCTAAACAGGTACTCATTTGTAACAATACTTATTTTCAGAAAAATCTAAAATTATAATATGCAATCAGTAAAGAAGATTTATTACACTGGGGATTAAAATGTACTTAAAACACGCTCATATATTACTGATAGAAATAGGAGTTAAAGCGTTCTGCAGATCATCTCGCTAACATGAACTTACCCTACTGATATAACTAAAAAAAGCACATAAAGATACGTGTATCTCAGTTATTACTACAGAGTTGTCTATAGAAAAAGGGGAAAAAATTTAAGTCCATTATTTAACTAGTTAGAAATGAAACATAGTTTTTCCAAGCAAAGGAAATTACTAATTCACTAAAAAGAATGAGACAGTTCTGCTTCTGAGGGAAAAAATGCTAAATACATGTGCATGTGTATGTGTCTATAAACAGATAGCTATATTAGGAGTAAAAGAAAAGTGTAGAGGAAGGGGAAAATTGGGCTGGTACATAAAAAATTTTTCCCCTAAAGGACACACAAAAATCTGTTAACAAGTTACCTCTAGAACATGGGATGGGGAAAGAAGGTTTTTCATTTTATGCCTTTCAGTACTGCTGGAATTTTTTAACCGCTTGCAAGCATTATTCTTTGTTTTTTAAACAGAAAGTCCGTGGAGATTATACAGTGGAACTATGAGCCATTTTCATTTTCTTCTCTTTTATATTTTCAAGAAAACTTAGTATTTGCCATAATTTTTTAAAAACAAGTTTATATAATTTTGAAAAATAACCTAGTTTTCTTTTAGGTACATACATAATTGTTTTATCTGAGATGGAAAACAGCAGACAGGGTATGAATCGGCTAAATCAAAGAATCAGAAGGAACTGTTAACTTTTATGGCAACTTTTATATCTACACTCATATACTTGATTTAGTTGATCAAGCTGCTAATAGTTGTAACAACTATTCAGTGCCTCAAATTTGTTTAAATGTTTCTCTTCTGTATATTTTTAGACCATGATAAGAAATATCCCATATACCAAAGAAACAAAAGATAAACTAGAATATCACTATTACTAAAACATAAATAAGGTAGTAAAAACACGAAGTAATTAGATTCTTTTATCCTAGACAATCAAAAACACATTTTCAGTGAGTATAACTGTCTTATTTTTTCTCACAAACCAATTCCACCACTATTTAAGTATTAATATCATTTACTTAGTAATGCAGATACTAGATTCTCACAATGATAGGGATGAAGACAGGAGTTTAGGGGCCCTATTACAGGGTGGAGAGAGGGCAGGGAGACTGTGCCAAGGGCCCACCATCCCTCTTCCTTCACACAAAATTAAATCACTTAACTGTTGGTTAAGAAAGTTTTGGAGTTAAAATTAGAAAATTTACAACAACAGTAATAATTTATAGAGGATGAACTGCTATTACTAAGCACTAGCAATTCAGAAGTCTTCTGTGTTCCAGTCTTGACTGTACTACACAAACAGCACAACCCAGGACAAACTACATAAACTCTCAGTTTCATTTTCCTTTAGAATGAAAAGACTTAGATCTCTTCAGGTTTACTTCAATTTCCTTTGAGATCTAAGTTCCTTACTTTTTTATGAACTGCTCAAAAAACGTAACACTACTAAGGAGTACTTAGCTTCATGTATGGGATATGTTTAAGACTATTCTAAATGTATTATTTTTAAAATCTAGGGCTACTGGGGGAAAAAATCTAATTTGCAAAAAGCTTTTGGAGGTTGCTACTTTATGAATTTCATACAACATAAACATAACATCCTAAGCCACAGCCTAAGTCAAACAGAGTGGTCCCCAGTAACAACTGGTATGTGAACTTAATCACTCCAATGAATTTTGAAACCGTTTGGAAATCTTTAGAAATATACAGTGACTCCATCTGAAATTCATGCAAGAAATTTCTGTATAGCTGGTTACTTTTCATAATGACATGCTGAAGTTTCAATGGCAATACTGCATTTTTTAATTATTTGGGAAAATTATTAGTCTCCAGAATTCTCTAAAAGAAATTCACTTTTATTATTTCCCAACTAATCTTTCCTACCTTATCAAGCACTTTGACTATTATTTCTTCTGAATTAAGCTTTTTAAACTTTCATCATGGGTGTTAAGCACTCTGGATAAATCCTTAATAGCTCTGTAAGTATAAACACTAAAAAAAAATGTTTTTTTCATTACTGGCATAATTATTTTAGGTCTGAATTCATTGCAGTGAAACAAGTTTTGTTTAGAGTAGAAATTAACACTATCAAGAATAGCATTCAAGATGATCCTATTTCCTTAAGAAACAAAATCCAAATAACCCTTGAAAAATGTTACACAAGGAGTCTGTTTTTAATAGAAAGGGATAGATGTGACAGTGACTGAATACTATGTATTATTTTTGGCAATACTAAAGTACTTAAAACTAACACAAAATAGCAAATCCATTAAATTTTCTTCTTTTTATGAGACAACAATATGGCCTAGGTGAAAAGACAGGTCTTAAACTATATGCTATGATCTTTTTTCCCTTGAAAGAGAAGTAGCTTATGTGTTTACAAACTCTGAAATAAAAGACAAATTGTTCATTCCCAAAAGTCTGTATACCACATTCCTTATAAAACCCAAAGGACTGACTATTTTTTCCTCTTATTCTTTCTTTCTCACTGCCTTTGTACAACTGCCACTACTCTGTAATTTCCTTTAAGTGTGACTAGGAGAGCCTCCTTTTCGAAGGTTGATTAATAATTTTAGGGGATAATAAGCAAGAAGAAATATTACCAGAAAGTATTAAGAAATGGAGCATATGTCATTACTTCCATATACGTTATATATGTTTTAAATGTTACTACGATTTTAATAAGCATGACATACTTATTATGGAATAAGATAATCAGATCATGTATGAAAATTTAGTATTCTGTACACATCTAAAGCAAACAGTATTTAAGAATCAAATATTTTTTTGGAAAAACAAGATCAGGGTCACTCTATGCGGGAAACAACAAAAAAGCCCAGAAGCATAATACCTACATTTTTCTCTAGAGACATGTTTCTTCAGTGACCTATTTTCCCTTTAGATTTATCAAATGAACACATATTGTCACTTTGCACGTACTGTTATTTCACCAGTTAGCATCAGTCTTCAGGTCTACTTAACCCATAGTGCAAAGAGCACGGCATTTGAATTATTTTATCACATGCTTTATATTGGCAGCATTAAAAAAAAAATCTCTTCGGAGTTCAAATAAAAGTAGAAGCACTCTATAAATCAAGCATTTCTCCTTCGTCTAATTTTTAAAATGACTAGTCTCTAAAATCATTCTAATTACTAAAATATTGAGATAGGAAAACTACAAATTCATTTTACTTTTCACTACTCCACTGGTTCTAGATTTTCTGTAGGACAGAGATGAAGTTTCCTCCACTCTTCCGCAAAATTCTATTATAAATAAAACCATCTACAAGTAATTGAAGAACACGAAAGATTAATTTTTAAAAGATAACTAGGTCACTAAAATGCACTGGAAACAAATTTCAGGGTTTTTTAAATTTTCTTGAAATTGAACTATCCGTGTGTTCCTACAAAACATGAAAGTTCCATTCTCCAAGTGATAGGATTTTTAAGGAAACTAAAATGTCCACTTGAAATTATTAAGAAACGATCAGTGACTCAATCACTAATGAATACAATCATCTTTAATTCTAAAAGAAATAAAATGTTAAAATGATTTACATATTGTTTTCAGTGTGGTAGTAGTAAAAATTTCTAAGGTTTAAAAAAAAAAAAAAAAGCACATTTTTCACTGTATTTTTATACACTAAGGTATTTTCCTTCAGTAATATCCTGCTTTAAAAATGTGACTACAAAACTTAAAATTCAAACCATCCTGAGCAGCACCACGAGGCAAGAAACCCCATCACCTATTACAGCACAGCGCTGCTTACCTAATGGGCATTCACTGAAGACTATTTGACAAAATATATGTAAAGCCAGGTACCCAGAATCCCTTCCCCTTTTACACACGAAGGAAACAAGCCCTTAAGAACCTCATCAGGACTAAATATCTTTCAGTCCAGTGGAATAAATCCAGTCACATTAAGTGAAATACAAAGTACTATGTTTTCTCCAATTTATATTCCTTGGAATACAATTCTTTAATCACAAAGAGCAAAATAAACGGAAGTAAATCTTAAGATTTAAATTTATTTTTGTCAGAATATTAAAATTTTAAAAATACTGGCAGCAATCAACCCTGCTATTCCTTTTAAATAGCAAATACTCCAGAACATAAAGTCAGTTTCCATACACCAAGGGGAAGGAGCACCCTAAGAGCCACTCCAGAAAACTCTTAAGCTTTGGGTCCCTCCACTCAACAGGTACTTGAACAGGTCTCCAAATTAACATTCTTCTCCGAAACGTATTTTTCTGAATTCCAAAATTTTAAAAGGAAGTATTATGGTATTGATGAACGTGTACTCACCATTGGCTTCATTTAGCAAATAATGAAGACAAAAATAGGGGGTGGACGGTAAATATAATTACCTACTTCCTAAATCTGTTTTTAGGTACCCCTGAGACAATGAAAATGATAATTCTCAAAAGAAAAAAATGTCTTTGCCAACATTTAAAGTGGCTCTACTCAAGAAAGACACAGAAGTCCAAATATACCTCTTCAACTCCAGCGAGTGAAGGATATCGAAATTCTTCTGATGGTAAGGGAGAAAAAATGTATTTTTAAAAAGTCAAATGTTTATAGGTTTACATCAGAGGCAAAAATTTTAATCTCCAGTAGTATATACTAAATTCAGATTAATCAACAGAGGTTGTCTGCCCCAACATGATGATTTAAGGGCCCTTTGGATTTAAGGCCCCAAAATTTAAACAATCGCCAGTGAAGAAAGGGGGCTTTGGGAACTCGTTTACTAGAAAAAGAGCAAACTGGGGCGGGGGTTTGGGGGGGGGGGTAGGGGGGAGGAGGGGAGGAGGGGGGAGGAGGGGAAGGGGGGGTAGAGGGGAGGAGGGGGAGGGGAGGAAATCTTCCCTAAGCGGGGAAAAAACTGAAAGAGAAAGACAGGAATAGAAAGCCTCGATTCGCAAAGGCGTAAAACGCCCGGAAAGTGATTAAGAAAGGGAGAAAGCAACTCTTCTGAAATATAGAGAAAAAGAGGTTCTACGGGGAGGCGAAGGGGGAATGTTTGAAGAAATGGTGAGGCTGCCCTAACCTAGAGTGATGGATTGCGAAAAGACCAAGTTCATTTCTCCACGCTCATCTGGTCACCATCAAGAAAATTACTGAGTTAATCAGAGGCCGTTTTCCTTACGTTTTCCCCAACACAGGCGGAATGTCAGTAGCAAACCGATGGGGGTGACGCGGTAGGGCGCAACAGCATCTCGGTTAGAGAGGGAAGAAACTTCTCAAGAGGAAGCAGCAGCTCCTCTCTCGGCCCCTAGCACCGGCCGGCGAAGTTGCGCCACAGGCGCCCCTACTCCGCGGGCGCCCCCCACCCCACCTCGCCCCTTTCCGTACGCACGGGTACGCCGCCCTCGACCCTTTAAAGTGCCCCCGAAGTCGAACTACGCCTCCGCTTTCTCCTACCCACAGACCCATCCCAACTAAGTTCCACGAAAAGCTCCCGCCCAGAGCGCGGCCTGTTCTGGACAACAGGTGGGCAGTGGCGCCAGCAGGGCTCGGCCTCCCTAGCCAGGCCCACTCCACTCCTCCCCGGCCCGGACCTGGGGGCGCCCGGCTCCGGGACGGGGAGGGGGAGCTCACTCCCTTACCTCCGCCATATTTGCCGTACTGACGGGTCACATCTCCGCGGCGGCCGCAGCTGGGTCACGGCCAGAACCCGGATGTGAGACTCGGCAACGGGACTCCAGCCTCCGCCGCCTCTGCCGCTCCCGCCGCCGCTGCCTCGGCGGGAACGCGCAGGAGCCGCCCGAGCGCGCCCACCACACCCCACTCCGCCCCCTCGCGGCGTCGGGGCTCAGCGGGACTGGAGGGAAAAGGCCAGAACGCGCGCGCGCGCGCGGCCCCGAGGCAGCCCTCCCCCAGAGGAGCGCGGAGGAGGCGGAGCCAAGGTGGGTGTAGAGCGGGAGGTGGGCATCTCAGCCCAGCGGATCAGCGACCCCAGCCCGGGAGCGGGCTCTAGGGACTAGAGGTGAAGGAAACTAGCCAAAGGAGACACGTCCAGCATTCATATCGTTGGGGAAAAGATACGATATATTTAACGTGTAGGCCTTTTTTGAAGTCCCATTTGTTGGAAAAACGGATGTTGCTCTGATTGCAACAACGTCAAGCAGTGCGCTTTGAAAGCGGTTATCCCTTGACGGGTACTTCTTTTGGATCTTTCCCGACAGAAATGGTAAAATCCCATATAACAGAATTTTACAGGTCACAGCAGGGATTAAGAAAAGGGACTGTACTGGGTAGACTGCCATCCTCATGTATCATTTGTTTTTCCTCACACACTTTATGCAATGCCAGTAGTAACGTAATTATGCAATGGTTCTGCACTAGAGAATTTTTCTAAATGTGAAATACTGAAAAGCTGCTCTTTAATAGATATAATCTCCAACTCGACTGTATAGGTGGAGAATTTGCTTATGTGCAGTGCCTGAAATGCCTGCAATTTAAAAGTTTATTGTATTGGCCGAGAACTGCCAACTGGCTTTGGTGCCAATTCTGATGATTGCCAGAGCCAATGATTGCAAAATAACAAACGTGTTTCACTTCCATTACTATGGCAGATACTGGGTAATGCAAACATGATATTAAAACGTGTACTAACACATTTTACCAAACCAGAAGTTAGATAGTCTTATTTCATAAAGACCGTTTTCCCCCAAATGTTCAAGGGTTCTTCTTAATGCAACTTCAAAAATGACTTCCAAAATCAACTAATTAAATATAAAACTTATTTGTTCCCTCCAAATAATGCTTTGTCAGCACTATATATTACATAAATGTGCACGTATACAATTTTTCTTTAAACCAATACTTAACTTACAATGAAATATGGGGAAGACTGTTTTAGATTATTTGTATTCCCTTAAAATTCTAGATTCTATTAAGTAGTTTCCAAAGATTCAACATTTAACTTGAAATTATGTCCAGTAATAATTTGTGCATGAATATTTTGTGCATTTATAGGTATATGAAGTAGCTGCTAAGTGAAAGGACATTACCTGGTAATACGACAGGAAAAGAGTCCACAGACAGTCTGTAAACCAATTAAACATAAACATCTGATGCACATTTTCTACTGAAAGAAAAGCAAAGGAAAGAAGAGAAAGGAAAACTTTAAGGTTCCCAAATCTACAAACAATTTTTACCATTAACTGTACTGTACAGAATTTTCACTTTATTTTTTAGAATACTTATATAAAAGTGTTTTTCAGGATTCCTTGGGGGAATAAATATTTTAGCATAGGTATATAGTTTCTAAGAGTTACCCTGTTGAATTACCTTAGTCCTTCTGATTTGAAACAGAAATGACTTTTTAAGTCAGTTTCTAGTCCAACACTTTTCACTTTGAGATGCTTGATGGAAACGGCTGTGAAGGCAAAGAACAATAGATGTGCATAGAACTGAGGTGGGTAAAGATAAGAATAAGGGGCCTAGAGGTAGAAACTCAGGCTTTATAAAACAACTGGATTAAAGGAGAATTATCCATTTAAATGGGAAAGCTAATGTATGAAATTTAGCTGGTTATCAAAAGGAAGATTAAACAGTATTGTCAAAATGCAAGGCATAGGAATAATTTGCTTGAAGAATCTCTGATTCTTCAGTTATCAACAAGAATCCTGATTGTGATAAAGAGCTGGGGTTCACAGTCCTTTAAGCTACTGAAATTGTCAGGAATATCAGGGTCTAGGACATACTTGAATGGGTATCCATTTTACTGATAAAAAACTTCAAGTTTATTAATACTGTCCATCAATTTTACTATTTTTAAGTGGCATTATTGTTTAAGGAAAAAAAATTCACTCTACATTGTTTTTTTGTAAATGTGGGTTAAGTGATTTTTTTTTTTTTGATTCAGACATTCTAAAGGAAAAGAGAAACAGCTCCAATGTTGTAAGTCAGTGTTCACATATTGAATTCAGTATAGTTTTACCCACCTTCCATCTTATTCTAGTGATATATTTATCTTTAAAATTTTTAGGAGGGACTTCCCTAGCTAGCGGTCCAGTGGTTAAGACTCCATGCTCCCAATGCTGAGGGCATGGGTTCAATCCCTGGTTGGGTAACTAAGGACGTGCATGCAGTACCACGTGGCCAAAAAATAAAATAAAATGCTTATTTAAAAAAAAAAAATTAGGAGCCATCTTGTCATGTCATCATGTCACGTGTTAGTCGTTCAGTCGTGCCCAACTCTTTGTGACCCCTGGACTGTAGCCTGCCAGGCTCCTCTGTCCATGGGATTCTCCAGGCAAGAATACTGGAGTGGGTTGCCATTTCCTTCTCCAGGGGATCTTCCCAACCCAGGGATCGAACCTGGGTCTTAAAGAAGGCAAAGTCTTTCTCAAAACTCTTGTATACCTCTTCAGTATCAAATATGTATAAATTAACTATTCATTAGTCACAGAATCTTAATGCTGGATGTGACCTTAGAGGTCTTTAGTCAATTTCTAAACTGTCTAGGTAGGAATCCTTCATTCTGTTTCCCCACTACCAGGCTTTCCTGCCTATGCTTAAACAGCTCCAATGTACTCACCGTCTCATAAAAAGGCTGTTCTTTTCCAAAAAAAACCTCTAATGTTTGGAACATTCTTCTTTTTATCAAACCAGAGTCCACCTCCTTGTTATTGTCACCCCTTACCCTGAGTTCTTCAGCACTTTGGATTAATTCAACAGATGTCTTCTTTGTATCCAAATATAAACACTCAATATTTATACTTGGGTTAACAAAAAATAAATCTTTAAAGACTACTGATACTAGAGGAGCTGAAAAGGGGACATTACAAAGTTGAAGCCATGAGAAAATTCACCATTACATAGGAGCTGTTTAAAATTATTACAATTTATAGTCCTTATTATTGTGATATCCAAAATGGTAGTTGTTAGAATTGTGTAGTAAAATGTTCACAGTTAAGTAAAAATGTGTGGTTAATTCTAATTATATGTAAGATTTGTGGCTAATGTCCCAAAACAAAAAAAAATCACTACAAAGCCTGAATAAATGCCTCTTTAGCTCCCATTCCCCACCACCTAAAGGCTTCCTTGTGTTCAGGCAAACTTACATTAACTTCTACCACATTAAGTTATTCAAAACTGCAATTATATTGGGAAACTATTTTTAAGCAATTTACTGCATATTCCACTAAAAAAATTATTTAACAATTTTATAGAGGTTGCAATACACACACACACACACACACAAACCCTTCAAAGTTATTTTGCTTTCAACTAAGGCATTTTAAAGTCTCAATTTTTCTTCAACCAGTACCCCAAACTAACCAATAAATAAACCTGGCAATTTACATGTACCTAAGAAATATATCCTTTTATTCAGGACCAATACCTGATTCAGATATAAGGAATATTATATACATATGTTATGCAATTCAAAAAAGTACCTCTCAAAATGCATCAAGAAAATAATTTGCAACAATTTAGACTCTGGGGCTGTTTGAATGAAATAGATTAACACAGTACATTCAAAACCCTAAAACCAAATTCTGTATCTAACAATTTTCAGAGTCCCTTTAAGACCATTTTCTTAAATTTTTATTTAAAAGTGACAGCCTTCACATGATGTGCAGGTGAAAATTTATGGGTAACTACTAATTCGATTGAGAATACCTAAAAGTCAAAAAACTTCACCTATTTTTAAAAATGACATTTTAGATAGTTTTACCTTTACTGTAGCAGGCAGCATGTAAATTACAAAGCAGTAATGCATCACATTGGAAGTCCCACATCTATGCGACAATTAGCATCATCTTTTTCTTGGTTTGATTTTTATTAACACCACCCCAAAACACATATATAGCCTTTTGGTTCTGCAAAGAACAGTTCTGGTTTTCCTTTTCGTAATTTTTACATACAGTTTTATCCAGTTGCTCCATTTTATCAAATTATCACAAATTGGTATTTTGATAATATTGTTGACATGATTTTTAAATCTCATCCAAACTCTGGAAATTATTGGCCCATCAACCGTTCTCAAACACTGGAAAAGTAATATAACATTTATATACTTGAGGGAGTTTGGACTTTCCCTCCCTTAATCTCCAAGTGCGCCCCTGCCTACCAGCATCACATCCGTCTTGTCTGCATTGAACCTCAACCAGTTGGTTCTTAACCACGTCCGAAACTCAGCCAGGCACTGGGAGAATCGAGCCACCACACCATCTGGATCAAAGGAAAGAGAGCCTCAGTAGTAACGAGACTGGAGACAATGATCTTACAAGCTCAGTATTCAACCCATCTCTAATTTTTAAAGACAGCCAGGAATTAGGACAGGAATCCCATGATAATTTCAGAAAAACATTAATGAGCCTTGAGTCATGCAATTTGCAACTGATGATAAAGGAATAAAAGTGACTCAATAAATAGGTCGCCTCATTCCACCCATGACTGAAGAAAGGTTCACTCAAGTCCGGGTCACCTCGGCTAAGCGGCCTCAGTAGATCGGCCAGTCTTGTAACTGCATAAGCTTTTCTGCAAAATTAAAGAGTTTTAGCGTTGGAGGAAGTTTTAGGGATAACTGGGGCCCAGAGAGAAGTAGTGACTCGCCCAAGGTCACACAGCAATCGAGGACTAGAGATGGTCTCCATGCCAGACATCTTTCCACCAAAAGCTGAAAAAACAAGGCCATTCAAAGGTGGGGGCGGGGGGGGGGGCATCTGTCCCCAGGGATCCTCCCACGGGCTGCTAGGACCTCTTTCCCTCACAACAATGCCCTCTTCGGGCCTCTCCTCCCTCCCTTACTCCTTCCGAAAAGGGCTGCTTTGCCCAGGACCCGTTTGCCGAGGACCCTGCTCACCACCAGGGATGCAGTGGGAGCAGGAGTCTCCCTGGGCTGAGACAGGACCCGGAGATACAGCGCGAAAGAGGCGGGGCCACAGTGGGGCGGTCAGCTTGGCCCCACCCCGACCGGGTTCCTGGGCCGACTGGAGGAAGGGGCGGAAGCGGACAGGGCGAGGCGAACTCACTCCGCAGCGGATTCCCAGCGCGCCGCCGCCAACGCCAAAGCAAAAGACCCAGTTGGGCGGGGGTGGGCGGTGGAGAGGAGCTGCGCATGCGCCTTGGGTGGCCGGCGCCACTCCAGGAGGGGCAGCCCGGTGGGCGCGCTCTCTTAGCTCCTCCCCGGAAGTGAAGGGTCTTCCGGGCGGTACTCTGCGGTGGGGGAGGGGAAGGAGAGAAAGGGGACCGAGGACACCTCGGTAGCCCCTTATCCCGAACAGGACTAGGAGAGGAGAGATGGTTTATGGAGGCTGCACTTACAGCCGCTGCTGCTGCCGCCGCCGCCACCTCCGCTGCTGCCGCCACCGCCTGAAGAAGCCCCATCCATCCGCCTGCAGCCCGGGAGACTCAGAGCCTGGGAGGGGCCTGAGGCCCGGGCCGCCCGCCTCCTTCTTCTAGTCGTCGTCCGGAGCTTCCTCTTGCTCCACCAACCCTCTGCCCTCCCCTCCGCCTCCTCCCTCCTCCTCGGCCTCCAGCCGCCAGCCAACCGCGCGGCCTCTTGTTGAGCCAGGGCTCCACCGTCTCCATGACGCCCGGCAAACATTCCCGTGCCTTAGCCAGAGCCGCTAACGCCGGCTTTCGGGTACAGGGGCTTCAGAAGCAGCGAGGAAAAAGGGCGGTTGACCATTCCGCAGCCAGTCGCCACCATGCCCATCTCTCCAGTAAACGGCCGCAGGCAGCCGAACGTCGGGGTGTAAGTTCGGACGCTAAAACTTTAGTCCATCCCCTTGGGTCCCGGAGGGAGCCCTTTTAGAACTTATCGCTTCATCTGTGTGGAGTCAGCAACCTTGTAACCTCCGAGGTGGCAGTGTCTCCTTCCTTGGCACAGTACAGCCTTTTCCAAACCTCTTTTGAGAAAAGACCTCGTTTGTTTAGAACCGCCGTTCCTCCTGGCACTCCTGGTGTGGTGGTTTATTTCTCTCCAACTTGTTACCTTCGAGCTGTACCCAGATGTTCAATCTCTCAGCTTCTGTGAGCTATCAGACTGAACATTACTATGCTCTGTAGTCGAGGTTTTTTTACGCCTTCTCCTCATACCGTCCTCCCTTAAAACTCATTCCAGCTTACAACCTTCTGTTCTGCAGCAGTTGGATTAAGGGCTGGACAGAAGCCCACAGCTTTACAGTTGTCTCACTTAAAACTTCAAATGGTCGCTTAGTCTATCTATTCCACTAAAATTTCCTAATTGATTCATTCTCCCACACTTCCAGATCACTTTTGTTCTCTCTCCTCAAACCCTCAGCATCTCCCCTCTGCTATCTCTTCCAGCTCAGCTAATCTTTCTTGAGCAGAACTTCTTTCAAAGGTGTTGGGAGAGAATCTTCTTTTTTGTCTCGGATATGGTACTCAGGTTTTTGTCCATTCTGAAACGTGAAAGTGTTAGTTATTCAGTCGTGTCCGACTCTTCACCATCCTATGGATTGTAGCCACCAGGCTCCTCTGTACAGTGGAATTTTACAGCCAAGAATACTGGAGTGGGTAGCCATTCCCTTCTTTAGGGGATCTTCCCAACCCAGGGATCAAACCCAGGTCTGCATTGCAGGCAGATTCTTTACCATCTCAACCACCAGGGTTTGTCCATCCTTCCACTCCACTAAAAACAGCTTGTGTGGTCAGCAATAACTGTCCAGCCAAGTGTAATGGCCATTTCTGTTTCTTAACTCACCCATCAGCAGCTTTGATCTAATTTACCACTTCCTGAGTTTTGAATCACTTCGTTTGGTTTCTGGGACACTACTCTCTCCTAATTCTCCTCTTGCTTTATACCTATTCCTTTTCAAAATATTTTGCTGTTAGGTCTTCAGTCTCTCCCATATCTAAATATTGGAGTGTTGAGGGGTCGGTCAGTCTTACAACCTTTTCTCTTCACTCTTGTTTTTTGTCTTTAAAAATTACCCATTTGCTCACAGTTTACAAGTTTATCTCTCCAGCCAATACCTCTCCCAAGAAAACAGGCTTAAAATCAGATAGCTGCACTTAGAAGTTAATTGGCATCTCAAAATTCATATTTAAAACTGAACTTATTTTCCCCTCTAATCAAATTTGCAGTTTCCCATTTCAGTAAATGACAATTTCCATTCTTCCAGTTACTCAGTAAAAAAACTTTAGTTTACCTTTGACATCTCAATACCCCCGTCTACCAGTAGATTCTACCATCTCTGCATGCAAAATAAGTCCAGACCACCACTCCAGGGTCAGTAACTGTCACATTGCAGTAAACTAAATGGTCTCTTTACCATCACCTTCATTCAATGTAGTAATCACTGTGGCTCTTCTCAAAAGTCTCTGATTCTTCCCATTTCACTCAGAGTAATAGCTCATCCTCTGTAGGCCACATAGGATCTCACCTTGGATGCTTCCCCTTGGCTAGTTATACTCTGTATTGTTCCACAACAATATCAAGCACCTTTTCCCACTTCAAGGCCTTTCAACAGCATTTACTGTTCTTTGGAATATTGTACCCTTAGTCATTTCATAATTCATTTGTTTTCTTCAGCTGTCAGCTATCAAAGAGTCCTTCCCTAACTACCCAACATAAAATAATAAACTCTTCCCAATACTTCCAGTTCCTCAACTTACTTTATTATTCTTCAAAAAGTTTATTCTGTTTGGTACATTATATACTTTTTTGTTAATCTGTTTTCATCCAAGCTATGATGTACTCCATGAAGGCAGAGGTTTTTGTTTTGTTCACTGCTGTTGCCTAGACGGAAGATGATAAATATTTGCTGACAGCAAACAAATGAGTGTAATATATACTTTAGTAACATTGGTTACTGCTCCTCTTGTCTGGTTTTTTTACTTGTTGGTATGGAAATCTCAAAGTAAAATTAAGTTGACTTCATGTAAATTCTTAAAAAGTCATAAAACTCTCATAGTACCTGAGAGAGTGTTAGAAAAATTCCCTTGGGGATTTCTGAAACAATGACACATTCATGGGAGATTACCTATTAAGGAAAGAGTAGGGTGGGAGATGGACACTGACTTGACTCGATGAACATGAGTTTGAGCAAGCTCTGGAAATTGATGATGGACAGGGAAGCCTGGTGTGCTGCAATCCATGGGGTCACAAAGAGTCAGACATAACCGAGTGACTAAAATGAACTAGGGTGGGAGATAGGAAGTAGTATAACCTTCACTTTTTGAGGTAGCCATATTATCTAATTAAAAACAAAATTTCATACATAATAAAGTTTACAACCATTGGTTTGACCTCATATATTATTTCTCATCTTTCTCAGTTTAGGATTTAATACTGATCTCAGAAAGGATCTCATGAAACATGTATTTATCAATTTTTCACTTTCCCACTCCAGTTTTTCCTATATTGGGTCTTTTCCTATTGGCTTAACAATACAGATTTTCCTCAGTTTACCATGAGGTTATGTCCCAGTAAACCCATCATAAGTTGAAAATATCATTAAGTAGAAAATGGACTTAATACACTGAGCCTACCAAACATCATGGGCACATGTGCTAAGTTGCTTCAGTCGCGTCTGACTATTTGTGACCCTATAGGCTGTAGCCCCCCAGGCTCCTCTGTCCATGGAATTCTCCAGGCAAGAATACTGGAGTGAGTAGCCATTCCCTTCTCCAGGGGATCTTCCTGACCCAGGGATCAAACCCCAGTCTCCTACATTGCAGGCAGATTGTTTACCATCAGAGCCAACAGAGAAGCATACTTAGCATAGCCTACCTTAAACATGCTCTGAACACTTACATTAGCCCATAGTTAGACTAAACCATCTAACACAAAGTTATTTTATAATAAAGTGTTGAATATCTCATATAGTTTATTGACCACTGTACTGAAAATTAAATGATTGTGTGGGTACAGAATGGTTGTATTTGTTGCCTCCCCTTGTGATTGCACGATTGGGAGCTGTGGGAGTATGATTTTATATTGTTGGCCCAGGAAAAGAAATTCAAAGTAGGATTTCTAATGAACTGTATTACATTCAAAACATTGTGAAGTCGAAAAATCATAGTTTGGGGATTGGCTGTATAGGGCAGTCTTCCACTGTGGTGAAAAAAACAAAGCACTAGTGCTTTCTTCAATGCTTTTATCTCACTTCTTTGCCCAGTTTATTCGTTTCCTTTTGATTTGGGTGGGAGAGGGGGAGAGTAGTTTTTATCTGTTCTTGTTTGTTATTCACTTTTTGCATTAGGATCTTTAGCATATTAATCATAATTATTTTAAATTCCCAGTCTTAATTCCAAAATCTCTGCCATTATCTGTTGTGGCTCTAATGCTTGTTTCTTCAGACTGCTTTATGCCATGTATTTTGTTGAAAGCTAAATATGTTGCATCAGGTAATATAAACTGAGATAAGTAAGCACTTAGTGTGAAGTTTTGTGTTTATTTGCTTAGGAATCAGGCTGTTTACTGTAGCTGTAGGTTTCCGAGACTTCATTTTCCTCTAGTGTCCTGGTTTTTTGTCTCCTCTGGTTTTTAGGTTTCCCTAGAGACTCCTGCTTAGAATCTGAGCCTTGCAGTTCTTCCCATTGTAATCCCCTGTTATTATACAGAAGCTCTGTTGATGTGGTAAGATGTGCTGGGTGAGAATGGGAAGGCAGAGAGAAGTGTACCTTAATCCTATGATTAGGTCTTAATCTTTTAGTGGGCCTTTTTCCCTGGGCCATGACCTTCATAAGTAATTCTCAGAATTTTTTTTTTTTTTAGGTGGAACAAGAAGGTTAGGTGGACTTCAAGTAAGGTATTTCCCTTTCCCCATGTTGCTTAGGCTCTGGTAAAATGGTTTTCCTTGAGGGCAGGCCTCTGTTAAGGATAACTAAACATTCTGTTTATATTTCAGAATGGTTACTTCCTGTCCCCCTGCTGAAACTCAGGGAGTTTTACTCTGACCTTCATTCTGGGAGCTTGCTGGAGCTCCTAAAGGTAAAACTTGATAAGTGTGGGGGCCTCTCTAAGGCTGGGCCCCCAGCAATTTTTTTCTCTTTTGAATTAGTCTACACTCATTTTTCAGCAATTAGGCTATTGCCTGTTAGGTTTTCCTTCCACTTGTTAGCTCTAGTGGCAGTTTCAGTAAGTTGTGATTCTGTTTTTCCTACATCTCTTTCAGTACAGGGGTTTGCATGTAACCTCAATTCTCTGATGGGTCTAAGAAGACCCACTGATTTTCAGTTTGCTAAACCTTTTTCTTGTGAGTACTGGATCGATGTCTTTTGCAGCCTTTACATGTCAGACCATAAACCACAAGTATCTGTGTTTACTCTTTAACCTTTGCATTCTATTGTCTCCATTGCTGTATGAAAATTACTGAGAGGTCAATAATGAGTAACCTAAAGGTTTCAAAAGTCACCAAATTCAGTGGGCTTTCTTTTTACCTCACAGCATTTAACAATATCAATCTTCCCCTCTTTAACCCTGAACCAACCCTGAACTGGTTCACTTATTACTGGGCTAGGTGCCTTTTTTCTAGTTTTACTTTCTACTTCCAGTTTCTCTCCTTGGCCCATTACCCTCTCTTTGTGGCTCTAGGTTTTTATTTTGGAACTCAGTTCATTTATTATCATCTCCATGAAAGTTTCTCAAATCTGTATCTCACTTCTGTTCCTTGAAATTCACTTTCCTCTTGATTTTCAACTGCTGCCAAACAACTCCACCAGATTAGCACTCATAATATCTAAAATTGAACATGTCTACAATTTAACTTTTTATTGTGCTTTAGAAATAAAGGCTAATTTAATCATGACCTTAACTTTATGAGGCCAGTACTATTATTAACTTTAATTTGTGTACGAAGAAGGAAACAGATTAAGAGACTTGCTGAGGAACACATAGTCTGTGAGTTATTGGATGAGTTTGGGGATTTAAATTGACCTAAGTTTGTTCACATGTAAAACATGGCAATTAAATATCTAATAAGTTATTATAAGATTTGAATTAGGGTGGTTATCATTTGTAATGTATAGAAATGCTGAATCGCAATATTGTGCTCCTATTTTTAAAGGGTGAAATAAGTAAAAAAAATTGAATTACAAAAACAAGTGGAAGTACTTTGAAGTTTAAATGTTAATCAGGATGGTTATTATCAGTTACAAAGTCCTATTCTGTAGGGCTTCCCAGGTGGCGCTAGCAGTAGAGAACCTGCCTGCCAGTGCAGGAGACATGAGAGACACAAGTTCAATCCTTGTGTCAGGAAGATTCCCTGGAGGAGTACATGGCAACACACTCTAGTATTCTTGGCTGGAGAATCCCATGGACACAGGAGCCTGGTGGCCTACAGTCCATAGGGTTGCAAAGAGTTGGACATGGCAAGCGACTTAGCATGCATGCAAGCATTAGTTCTGTGTCTGTTGTGTTTTAAGGGTATTTGGGCTGTTTTAATCGAGTATGGTTAAGAAACAGACACAGAAAGAACTAACATAAAGGATGAAGTTAGTTTGTTTTTAAATACTCATAGATCCCTAAAACCAGGAGGCATGGCATGCTGAACCACATAGAGGTGTACATGAAGAGGCACCAGGGCCAGGCAGGATGTAGAACCAGCAAGAGGAAAACCTGGGCAAGAAGCTTTATTGTGGTTTCCATGGCAAGGAATGGACAAACCAGAATAAGCAGATGTAAGAATAGCTTGTTTGAATAATTTTAAAGGTTCTGGGTATTGGGCCTATCCCTAGGTTTCTGGTTCCTGTCTTTGCACTGATTACTGCAAGTGGATAGTGACCCAGAGAGTGAGGTCTCTGAGAGCCTGCTAAAGGAGGAGGTTGAGGGTATGGACTCTGGATTGATTGGTTTGCATATAAATGATGTGTGCATGGTAAGTCGCTTCAGTCACGTCCATCTGTGCAACCCTATGGACTTTAGCCTGCCAGGCTCCTCTGTCCATGGGATTCTCCAGGCAAGAATATTGGAGTACATTGCCATGCCCTCCTCCAGGGGATCTTTTGGACTCAGGAATGGAACCTGAGTCTCTTATGTCTCCTGCATTGGCAGCCAGGTTCTTCACCTGGGAAGCCAATATAAATGGTGTACTTGTAGGCAAGTCCCTTACTATGCATAAAAATTGATTAGCTCTGGGAGGGGCAGTCCCTTCAGGTGCAGCAAATTCCTAGATGTCAAAACATTAAATTACAGAAAATAAAAAGATATGCTTAAAACATGCTTTATCTAGGATTTGTTTTATTTCTACATTTCCCCACCTTAGGTTAAGCTTTGATTACTTCTCACCTTGCCTGTTTCCATAGCATTGTAACTAACGGTCTTCTTGCTTCTAGTGTGTTCTGTATATAGCTGAATTTCTCTGAAATATAGTTTTGAGTAGCTTACTCTTCTCTCTCAAAGGCACTCTCTTGCTTGCTTAGTAAATTTCAAAGACTTAGCGTGGTCATTTTATTTCTTCAAAGCTTATTTTCCTTCATGCATCTAACCAAATCATATAAGATTCTCTGTATATACCACCTGCTTTTCTACTTTTATTGTTCACAGTGAGCTTTGCTCAGGGTGTATTTCCTGTCCTGCTCCAATACCCTCATCCCTCCTCACCTGCAGCTGCATTAGACACAAACACACATACATACACACCACACACACTTCTTTTGAATTTGACCTGCATTCAGGCCTGACTCAAATGCCACTTTCATGATTTCTCTGCTTACTCCTCTCACCCAAAGTAATCTTTACCACAACTTTCGTTATATCTTAAGTGTAAGTCATTTGAGGCAAATACAATTTTGTACTTGCATTGTAATCATATATATGTTTTTTCTCTTATTAAGACTGTCAACTCCTTAGGGCCCATATCTGATTCATATTGTATCCCTGCCAGCATGTAGCCTTATGCACAGTAATTTTATAAATAACAGTTGGATAAATGAAAGAAATTGATTTGGTTTAGATTGAAATTTCTACCTTCATCTCATTAAAATAAAAAGAGACTAATAAAGACACTTTTTCTTAAGCCACTCCTCCTTTCCTGCTGCAGTTATTTCATTGTGAGATTTATGTATGTGTTGCGTGCTTTAATGTCATTAGTCTCTTTTTTCATAGAAGTGATCATCAGGTGTTCATTATATAGATACCAATTATATAGAATGCGTTATATTTTCCGGTTACTGCTGTAGACACTGAAGACATAGGGGTGAACAAAATAGATTAGGTCTCTGCTTCAGAAACTCAGGAACCTACAGCTACATACCTCTTGTATCATGACTATTTTTGAGACAAAACTTTCAAAGTGAATATCTCCTGAATGTCATCCTGTTCATTGCCCACTAATTTGCCTGTATTAAAAGTATCTGTTTTCTAACACAGCTAGGATAGATATGTACCATACATTTCTAACATAGTTGACTACAAGTATTTATTTCAATTTTTTAAATTTACTGGTATTTTCTGTGTCAAATTTCCCACTGTATCAGGCAGAGTACTAAGAGTTGGGGCTTTCGTGGTAGACATAAAATATGGCTCCTTCCCATAAAACTTACAGTCTGAAAATTTGGAAGAGTTTACTGAGGATTCTCATTAGATCACAGTAACTACCTAATTGGTATAAGCAACATCATTGCTAATTTGTTTCTATTTGGTCCCTGTAGGGAATAAAAGAGGAAGGGCTGGTTTATGAGTAAATGTGATATGATTTCATTATGTATTTATTTAGCTTGAGATGTCTAGAAGACATTTAGCTGGAGCTATCCAATTAGACTGGTAAGCATTTGAATATGAAGATTGAGAGAATGTTTTGAATTGGATATAATGATTTTGGAATTCATTCAGCAATTTTTTTATTATACAGCTACTGTGTATTGGGTACTATCGTAGGCACTAATCCCAGGGACGGGGGAGCCTGGTATGCTTCTGTCTATGCGGTCTTACAGAGTCGGACACAACTGAAGTGACTTTGCAGCAGCAGCAGCAGCAGCAGGGATACAGCAGGCAACAAAAGAGCACAAAGTCCCTAAACTTGTGGAACTTAGATTCTCAGGGCTGGAGGGTTAGGTGGGGAACATCTAATTCATAAATTAGATAAGTAAAAATACGTTAGAAGTACTAAGGAGAAAAATTAAGCAAGGGGATATGACGTATTTGAGGGGTATTTGACATTTTAGATAGGGGAGCTGAAGAAGTCCACATTAAGAATGTGGCTTTAAGACCTGGAGACAGAAAGGATGCTAAACATGTACATGTGTGGGAAGAACATTTCAGGCAGAGGAAATAGCAACTGCAAAGGCCTGGCATGTGTGAAAAATATCAAGGATGACACTGACTGAAGCAGAGTAAACAAGGAAGAAAGTATTGATCATGAGGTCAGAGCTCAATCTAGATGCATGTAGGACTTTTTAGGTTATAGTAAGATTTTAGGTTTTTACTCTGAATGAGATGGGAAACAGTAGTGATATGATCTAACTTGTGTTTTTAAAGGTCACTCTGGTTACCATGTGAAGAATAGACTTAAGGGAATTTAGATTAAGTGAGAAGATCAATTAGAAGGCTTCTGTAGTAATTCAAGAGAGAGGATAGTGTTTGGATCATGATAGTGGCAACAAAGAGTGATGACCAATGATTAGATTCAGGATACATTTTGAAGTTTTTTTCACCTGAACAACTGGAAGGAAAACATTACCTTTGACAAAAACGGGGAGGACTGCAAGAGAATTAGGTTTGAAGTCGCTCAGTTGTGCCCAACTCTTTGCAACCTCATGGACAGTAGCCTGCACCAAGCTCCTCCGTCCATGGGATTTTCAAGGCAAGAGTACTGGAGTGGGTTGCCATTTCCTTCTCCAGGGAATCTTCCCAACCCAGGGATCGAACCCAGGTCTCTCGCATTGTAGACAGACGCTTTACCTTCTGAGTCACCAGGGAAGTCATCCAGTAGAGAGAAGCTTATGATGCATGAGAGAATGACTAGAGCAATGTCCGTAAATAGGCAAAAAGGAATGGAATCTAGAACACATGTAGAGGAATTGACCTAAGCAAGAATCATGGATAACTCATTCAGAGTAATGGGAGAAATAGGGAATATAGACACACAGAGAGAGGCAAGTGCACAGATGTAACAGTGGGAGTATTTGAAAGTTACCTGATTGCTTCAGCTTTCTCATTTAGTTAGCAGAAGGTAAACACAGGAGAGGAAATGTTGATATTCAAGAAGTGTGAAATGATGACTTTAGAAGGGGTAGTAAAAATTAACCAAGGTAATGCAGTGTGGTTGCTGTCACATTAAGGACCCACTTTAACAATCTGTAATTTAAAATGAGACCTGGCATCATGGTTAGATGTTTTTTCTCTAGCTTCACTTACCCACACAGGCTGAGTTAAATGCAGTGTATTAATAGAAAATTTCAGTAAGGACAACAGATCAGGATATCATTGCCATTAAAAAAATGGTTTATCACTTATCGATACCAAGAGGAGGGGACCACATGGAAAAGCACTGGGATTTGCCACTGGCAGAGGAATTGATGTGCGACTGAGCAAGCCGCACACATCAAGTTAAGGGCTTCCCAGGTGGTACTAGTGGTGAGAACCTGTCTGCCAATGCAGAAGACATAGGAGATGAGGGTTTAATCCCTGGGTCAGGAAGATTCCCTGGAGGAGGAAATGGCAACCCACTCTAGTATTCTTGCCTGGAAAAATCCCATGGACAGAGGAGCCTGACAGGCTACAGTTCATGGGGATGCAAAAGAATCGAACAAGACTTAGCAACTAAACAACAGTGCCCACAATATACTAGGCACTGTCTTGTGTACTAGTGATACAGCAATGAACAAGACGAAGTTCTTGCTCCAAAGACGCTTGCATTCTAGGAGAGGAGTATACGACAACATACAAAGTGTCAGTAGGAATAAATGCTATGAGGAAAAATAAAATGTGAAAAGCAGATTGTGGTCATTTTCAAGTATTGTATTCTTGTCTGATCTTGTTATGATTTGGAAAGTAAAAGTATTGTTTGAAATGTTTTCTTTGGAAACACACTGCCTTTTTATCATTTAAGGGGCAATCGTTCTTATTTTAAAGAAGTCTGCAGCACAATTAGAGTACTAGAATGAAAGAATGACTAGATTTTTGTCTTAAGGAATTTCGAGAATTGATCCAAAAGTGAAATCATACTTCTCCTGGATGCAAATATTTTTATTATATTTTCTCTTCTTATTAAAATCTATTATGTAATTGTTCAGGCAGGAACATGATATTCTTTCCCAGGTTTTATTACTCATGCTTCAGTCTGCCTACATAACTGCAGTCTACACCTATTTATGATTACTATGTGTCAGGCATTTCCTAACCATAATATAGAAATGAATACATTTAATCCTCATAATACCTATGTGTGTGTGTTCAGTTGCTCACTCATGTCTGACTCTTTGCAACCCCTTGGACTGTAGCCCACCAGGTTCCTCTGTCCATGGGATTGTCCTGGCAAGACTACTGGAGTGGGTTGCCATTTCCTCCTCCAGGGGATCTTTCTGACCCAGGGATTGAACCCATGTCTCCTGCATTGGCAGGTGAATTCTTTATCACTGAGCCACCTGGGAAGCCAGTAATGTATAAGATACTATTACTACCCCCATCTTACAGATAAGGAAGCAGACCCAGAGAAATAAGTGTAGACTTTTGACCTGACTGGTTTTCAAATTTCAACTCTAGTAGGAATGCTTCCCTCTAAGCCTTTATGGTTTAAATAAAATAATGTTATAGCAACCTCTTAGAATTATTGTGAGGAAAAAATGACACAGTGCTTGTAAACATTCTAGAACTATGCTTACATATAATGAGGTCTCAAGTGGCTACTATTTTTTTTCTTGTTTATATGATCAGATTGTTTCCATGTTTCTAAGTGAAAGTTGCTTTTTTTTTTTTTTTATCTGTTGGCTAATATTTCTTCAATCCTGGATCTTCTGTGTTATATTTTCTTTTCCTGACATAGAAACGTTGGCTTAGGGCCAAGGAAGTCTATTAGCTTTGTTGGTCCAGGAAAAGGAGCGCTAATGAAAGGAGGATATGCTGGTGCAAACCAAAGCAGAATGGCTATGTCAAAAAACATGATGATTCTACCTGAAGCAAAACAAATGGAGAAAATGACTATTTCCTCCGCAAAGACAGTCACACAGGTAATATTCTTTAGAATTCCAAGTTTGTTTGAAAATGATGCTGGTAATAAATTGATTCAAATGTAAGAGGTAGAAAGTATGCTGTTTTTTTTTTTTTTCCAAAATTCTTTTTAGATTTTACACTTAGGTCTGTGATCCATTTTGACTTAATCTTTGTATATGGTACAAGGTATGGTCAGCTGTTGTTGCTGTTTTTGCATAGAGGTATTCAAGTTTTCTAGCACCATTTGCTCTGCACCACAGGGCATGTGGGATCTTAGCTTCCCAACCAGGGACTGAGCCCGTGCTCCCTGCATTGAAAGGCAGCGTCTTAACCACTGGATCACCAGGGAAGTATGCTGCTTTGAAATAATAACTTCTAATACAGTACAGGCATACCTCAGAGATATTATGGGTTCAGTTGGAATAATACAAATGTCACAATAAAGTGGGTCTTGTATAGCTTTTGGCTTCCCAGTGCATATAAAAATTATGTTTGTGTTATACTGTAGTCTAAATAGAGTGTGCAATAGAATTATGTCTAAAAATTCCAATATAGATAATTTAAAAAATCTTTAATGCTTGTTGGAGAAGACTCTTGAGAGTCCCTTGGACTGCAAGGAGATCCAATCAGTCCATCCTAAAGGAGATCAGTCCTGGGTGTTCATTGGAAGGACTGATGTTGAAGCTGAAACTCCAATACTTTGGCCACATGATGCGAAGAGCTGACTCATTTGAAAAGACCCTGATGCTGGGAAAGACTGAGAGCAGGAGAAGAAGGGGACGACAGAGTATGAGAAGGTTGGATGGCATCACCGGCTCAATGGACATGGGTTTGGGTGGACTCCGGGAGTTGGTGATGGACAAGGAGGCCTGGTGTGCTGCGGTTCATGGGGTTGAAAAGAGTTGGACACAACTAAGCAACTGAACTGAACTGATGCCAACCATCCTCTCAGCCTTCAATGAATCATAATAACGTCAAAGAGCACTGGCCACAGATTACCATAACAAATACAATAATAATGAAAATATTTAAAATATTGTGAGAATTACCAAAATGTGACACAGAGACTCAAAATGAGCAGATGCTTTTGAAAAATGGTATCAGTAGTCTTGCTGGATGCAAGGTTGTCACAAGCCTTCAATTTACTTTACAAAAGCCGCAATATTGAAGTGCAATAAAGTGAAGTGCAATAAAATGAGGTATGCTGTGTTGTGCTAAATCGCTTCAGTCGTGTCCAACTCTGTGACTCCATGGACTGTAGCCTGCCAGGCTCCTCTTCCATGGGATTCTTAAGGCAAGAATATTGGAGTGGGTTGCTCTGCCCTCTCCCAGGGGATCTTCCCAACCCAGGGGTCGAACTCCTATGGCTCCAATATTGTAGGTGAAGTCTTTACCACTGAAATGAGGTATACCTATATTGATATATTGATTTTGTTAGAGTCTTTACCATATAACTAACAAACCTTACAGTATAATATTGGCAGTTGGCTCCTATCATTGTTATTAGAGTGGAATAAAGAGAGTCTACTCATGACCTTAAGAATTAGTCAGCTCATGCTGCTATAGTAAAATACTGTAGTGCCGGGGTCCAGCCCCGGCTGATCCAGGGTATTCGAAGGGGAGACGGCTTAGGCAACTATTTAAATATTCATCAAAGATATAAAGAGTAATAGAATGAGGATAGCTCAGTAGGAAAATTCAGTGGAGAAAAGAGGCTGAGTAGCTTGGTTTACGCGGGAGACCAATAAAACTTCAAGACAAGAAGCTTGCACCACTTACGTAGGCCGCAGGCGTCCTTCTGTTCTCCCGAATGAGAGGAGACACTGAGGCCTCCCCGGTCGGATCTTAGAAGCCCAGGCATAATAAGTAAGCATGGCGGGTTCCGCGCTCCAGATGGAGACTCAGCCAGAGTGAGAGAGAGAGAGACATGGGGAGACCAGTCTTTTGAGGAACTGATCCCAATTCTTTATTTTCCAGAGTCTGTTTTTATACACTGAGATGTTATACAAAAGTCACGTGGGGACAGCAGTCCTGACTTTTATTAAAGTCAGGTGCTTCATACAAATGTATACAGAGGTCTTAGGGGTGTTACATCATCTTCTGGCCAGGGGGCCTGCTAACAAATTATGACCCTCTCCTTGTGACAGCGGTCAGTCAACCAGGACACTTATTTCTCCAGGGGTGATTATTCTTAAAACAGACGCCACCCAAATAAAGTTACATTCCTATAGGGTGAGGGTGTAGTGGGTTTTAGTTAAGGAAAGAATTTACTTAGCCTAAGGTCTAACGTGATTAATATCAAAGGTTAATACTTATTTCTTCTATATATTCATTAATGTGTGTAAGGGCAGGGGATGTGGAGACTTAGCAACAAACATTGGCTCAACAAATGAAAAACCCTTCACCAATACAATTTCTAATCAGCCCATTATACTTATACTAATAGTTTTCTAACTTTTCTAAGGAACCTGTTTTTAGAAGGTTTAAAGCATCTCGTGCCTCTCACGGTTGGGAGGCTGTGAGCGATCACATGTGGCCAGACAAGCCTGTCAGGCAGGCTAGAGAACCTTCAGAGGAGTTTGTAGGTTAAAACACTCTTGTCACGCCCAGAAGTTTTTATTAACTGGAGCTCTAAGTTAACTCCTTCTCTGAAAGAGGTGGTGGGGGACAGCCCCCCGTAAAGTCAGAGGTGTAGGTGAGAGCACAAAGTAGTAAAGTAGGCAGGCTCTGGTTATGGGGGTAGATGCTCGAGGAGTTCCAGGGGGACTCGTGAGGCTCGGTCCCGCCTTTGCGTATGTCGAGCCTCCTTCCTCATGACCTTTGCCATGGGCGGAGTACCTCACTCTGGCCCCCAACACTGTAGATTGGGTGGCTTATAAACTTATTTCTTATTGTTCTGGAGACTGGAAGTCTAAGATTATGGTGGCAAATGGTCGGGTACTGGTGATAACTTTCTTCCAGGTTGCAGACTACCAACTTTCTTTGTATCCTAACATGGTGGAAAGAGATTTAGCTAGCTCTCTAGTTTTTTTTTGTAAAGGCACTAATCTCATCTGTGAGGGTGCTACCTTCATGACCTAATTACCTTCGAAAGGTTCCACCTCCCAATACCATCACACTGGGATCAGAGTTCCAGCATATGAATCTGGTGGATACAAAAACATTCAGTCCATAATAATTATATACATATTACATATACATTATATATTACATACATGTTATATAGTATCAACATCACTATGTAAAAGGTATAATGCATCATGACCAAGCGGAGATAATACATGCAAGGTTGTTCTAATATTCAAAAGTCAGTACTATTTGTCTTATCAGTAGACTGAAAAAAATGTGATTATCACAACAGATAAAAAGAATTTGAAAAATTCAATATCCATTAATGATAAAAAATTAATAAAAAACCATTTCAACTAACTTGAAAAAGAAAGAATTTCCTTAGAAGCATTCTGAAAAACCTACAGTTACTAGTAATCTAGTAACACATAAAAAGAATTTTATGCCTTGAGTGCATTAGTTTCATAAGACTGCCGTTAGATAATATCACAAACTGGATGGCTTAAACAATGTTCTAATCTGCCCTTCCTTAGAAACACTAGTCAGATTGGATTACCTCATTTTAATTATCTCTTTAATGGCCCTATCACTAAATTCAGTCACATTGAGAGGTCTGGGAGTTAGGACTTCAACATATGAATTTTTTGGTAGGGAGAGACAATTCAGCCCATAACAGTTACCAAGGGTTTATCCCAGGGATGCAAAGTACTTTAATATCTTAATATCAGTGTAATTTACTGTATCTCATATCAGTAGAATAAAAAGTGATGATCATCTCAATAGATTTAGAAAAAGCACTTTGCAAAATCCAACATATTTTCATGATAAAAATGCTTAAAATAATAATAGAGGGGATTCAACTTGATAAGGGACATTTATGAAAAACCCACTAGCATCAACTTAGCAGGCAACTGGATGCTTTCCCTTTGATGTCAGGAACAAGACAAAATTTTCTTGCTGCTTCTATTCAGTTTTGTACTGGAGGGTCTAAAAATAGCAATTAGGCAGAAAAAAAAGGCAACCAGTTTGGAAAGGAAAAGGTAAATCTCTGTTTGCAGATGACATAATGTTATGTACATAAACTCCTAAGAAACCCACCAAAAAGTATTAAAACTAGGGAACTCCCTGGCAGTCTAATGGTTCAAACTTGGTCCTCTCACTGTGGTGGCCCAGGTTCAATCCCTGGTTAAGGAACTAGAATTCTATAAGCTGCAGCATGGCCAAACAAACAATTAAAATTAACCAATGAGTTCTGCTAGATGCAGGATACATGATCAATATACAAATAAATTATAGTTTTTACATTTGGAATAATTTTAATATTAAGGAAACAATTTCACAGTCACATCCAAAACAGTAAAGTACTTACAAGTAAATTTAATAATAGCAGTGACATCTTCAGCTCCAAAAACTGTAAAACATTACTGAATGAAATTAACAATGATCTGAATAAATGGGAGTGTGTCCAAAATTTATGAGTGGAAAAACTTACCATCGGTAAAATGGCGGTACTCCCCAATTTGATCTGTAGATTCAATACAATCCTTATTAGAAATCCCAGCAGACTTCTTTGTACAAATTGACAACTGATTCTATAATTCATATGGAATTTCAAGAAACCCAGAATAGATAAAATACTCCTGAAGAATAAGAATAAAGTAAGCAGATTCTCACTTCCCATTTTCAAAATTTACTACAAATCAACAGAAATCAAGATAGTGTGGTATTGATTGGCACAAGGATAGACATACAGATCAATGAATAGAATTGAGTCTAGAAATAAACCTGTTACATCAATGGTCAACTGATTTTTGATAAGGGTTTGATGACTGTTTTAAGAGGGTCTTCAATAAATAGTGTAGGGATGACTGGATAGCCACATTCAAAAGAATGAAGTTGGACCCTTACCTCATACCATATCAAAATTAATTCAATATGAATCAAAGACATATATATAAAGCTAAAACTAAAAAACTTAGAAGTGGTAAATCTTCATGGCCTTGGACTTTGAAAAGGATTCTCAGATATGACACCAAAAATGTGAACCACAAAAGAAAAAAAAAAAAAGCAGATGATTGGACTTTACCAAAATTAAAAATACTTGTGTTTTGAAGAACATAATCAAGAAAGTAAAAAGTCAACCCACAGAACGGGAGAAAATATTTGCAAATGATCTATCTGTTAAGGGATTTGTATATGAAATATATAAAGAATTACAACTAAAAATAATAGACAAATAACCCAATTAAAAATTGGTCAAGGAATTTGAATACTCATTTCTCCAAAGAAATGAGTCAAATATATAAATGGTCAAAAAGCACATGGGAAGATGCATGACATTATTAGTCATCAGAGAAATGCAGATCAAAACCAGTGAGATCTTTATACTCATTAGGATGGCTAGAATCAAAAAGTCTGATGACAACTGTTGGCAAGGATATCAAGAAACCAGAACCCTACTGATAGGAATATAAAATAGTCCTGACACTTTGGAAAATGGTTTGGTAGTAACTCAGAAGTTTAATGGCACCCCACTCCAGTACTCTTGCCTGGAAAATACCATGGACGGAGGAGCCTGGTAGGCTGCAGTCCATGGGGTTGCTGAGGGTCGGACACGACTGAGCAACTTCACTTTGACTTTTCATTTTCATGCATTGGAGAAGGAAATGGCAACCCACTCCAGTGTTCTTGCCTGGAGAATCCCAGGGACGGGGGAGCCTGGCGGGCTGCCGTCTATGGGGTCGCACAGAATTGGACACGACTGAAATGACTCAGCAGCAGAAGTTTAAACATACTCTTACCAAATGACCTGGCACTTCTACCTCTAGATATATATACACCCAAGAGAAATTAAGATATATTTCAAACCCTGAAACTTCAAACCCTGACTATTCATAATAGTCAGCAAGTGGAAACAACCCAAATATCCAACAGTGGGCAAATAACTAAGCAGAATGTGATATATTCATACAGTAGAACATTTTTCAACCACAAAAGGGAACGAACTACTGATGCATGCAGCATTGTGGGTGAATCTTGAAACCATTATACTAAATGAAACAAGCCAGTTACAAAATACCACACTCTTTGTGATTCCACTCGCATAAAAGTCCAGAATGGAGAAATCTGTAAAGACATGAAATACATTACTTGTTGCCTAAGACTGGGAGATTGGACTGAAAGACTGAAGGCAAAAGAATGGGGCAGCAGAGGATGAGATGATTAGATAGCATCACTGACTCAATGGACATGAATTTGAGTAAATTCTGGAAGATAGAAGAGGACAAAAGAGCCTGGCATGCTACAGTCCACAGTCTGAAGAGTCAGATATGACTTGTCCACTGAATAACAATAACAAGGACTGGGAGAGACAAGTGTTAGGGAGTCAGAATCAAAGGATACAGAGTTTCTTCTTGAGGTAGTTCTAAAGTTAACTGTGGTGATGGTTGCTCATATCTGTGAATACGCTAAAAACCACTGACATGTACACTTTCAAAGCTATTTAAAAAGATAATCCTTGCAGATTGTATGTAACTTTATGCCAATTTTAAATTTTGAAAGATTTGAAAATTGATATAAAATGGAAAAATTAACATTTTAAAAAGAGAAAAATAAAAATGAAAATTGGAAGCTTTTATTAAAGAAATGAGTAATTTAAAAATCTTTTGTCAAAGATAATTCCAGGCCCATATGGTTTCACTAGTGATACATGCCAAACACATAAGGACAAAAACAGAACAAGAAAAGTGGGTATACCGTAAAACATTTTATGAGGCTAGACTTATCCCGATATCAAAATCTGACTACAACAGTATGAGAAATAAACTTTACAAGTCAATCTCACTTGGAAACATAGATGGAGAAATCCTCAATAAAATATTAAAATTCAATAACAATAGAGACAAAACATTGTAAGAAAGTTGAGTTTATATCAAGGAATTAATATTGGTTTAACATTTAAAAATCCATCAGTGTAATTCACCACATTCATAGCTTAAAGGAAAAAAAGCGTACGATCATCTCAATACAGTATTTGATAAGATAAAAATTTTATTCTAGATTTAAAAGATTCTTCTGAAATGAAATCACAAGACATTTCCTTACTGTTATTTATAAAATCCTATAGCAATGATCATATTTAATGGTAAAGCATTTCTAAGAAGGAACCGTTTCTATCCAACATTCTTGGAAGTCTTAGGCATTTCAGTATGATAAGAAAAAGAAATGTAAAGTATAAGATATGGAAAAGGAAGAAACAGAACTTTGAATATTTGTAGATGACACAATTATCTACATATAAAATTTTAAATCACCTAGTAATTATCAAATTAGTAAGAGCTTAGCAAGATTATTGGATAACAAAAATAATCAAAAGCAAAAAATATATATTTGTATATACCAGCTGCACATATTTCAAAAATTACATATTTTTTAATGATGCCATTTATAATAGTACTAAAATGCATTAAATACTTGTGGATAAATTTAACAAAGATACATATAACCTATAAATTTTGCTGTGAGATATTAAGACCCAAACAATTGGAGAGAGAGCTGTTTATGCATAATAAGAGCCCATATTCTAAGTATATAAGTTTTACCCAAATTTTGATTTATAGGTTCTTTGCAATTTCAGTCAAAATCTCAAAAGTTGTTTTTTTTTATTTTATTTTTTCCAGGAACTTATCAAGGTAATACTAAAGTTTATATAAAACTGCTAAAGCATAGGCATAACCAAGATACTCTTTTTTTCACATACATAGATTTTAATGGTTTTAAAAAAAACAAATTTATTACTTTAGAAAAATTAATGCAGTGCATTTTCAGCAATGTGATCACCACAGACTGATTGCTCAGTCCACACATAAGTAGTAGCCGCCTTCTATGGTGATACGGCTTCTCTGCACTAATTCCCATCAGGCCGAAAAACATTAGGGTGGGTTAAGTAAAGACCGAATTGTTGCACAAAGGAACATTTACTCCTCAGATCCCACTGATCTCTTCTGTGCCCGTTTCCTGGGCAACCTTCTTGGTGAAGCTTTATTGATCTGGTTCAGTTTCCTGAGGAATTCAGCTCATGTCAACGTCGTTTTGACTTGAGGTTCCCATCTCTATCTTCTGAATGGGCCTCTTGCGCTTTCTAGATTCCAGGAGCTGATGAAGGCCGACGACAACCAGCTGCCCGAGACCAGCCGGGAACATGTACATAAATATGGTTTCTCCATCTAACCCATCTTCTCTCTCGATAATTGTAACTGTTTGATTGAAGACAGCATCTTGGAAAACATTGCCGTTCAAATCCTTGTAGTTCAGGTTGATGACCAGACCGAAGGGCCGGCCGCCCATGGGCTCTGCGGGGATGAAGGAGTACTCAAAGGTTGCCTATCTCTGGGGCGGCACGACCGTGTTCAGAGGAAGAGCAGTGAAATTCTGAATATAAAACTAGTAATTCTGAGGGTAACGGAATGAGGCGTCGAGAGACTCGACGATAAAATCTTCTGTACCCTTGTTTGTAAAGCCTGCCAGGAACTTCACAATGTTATTTGCTGGAAAATCTCCTTTCACAAACAGGATGGTTGTATCTGCACTTGGTGAAGCTTCAGGTTCACCTGATACATCATCTTCCTCTTTATCTTCAGCCAAATCTGTCGGTTCATCTTCTTCCACCTCTGCTTCATCGTCTTCATCTTCAATTATAGAATCTTCCACTGTTTCTTCATCTTCTGTAAGATCCTGAGCCACTGCCAATGAGCCTCCTGGGCCGCCTCGGAGCAGGAGGGTGGTGGGGAGCACCAGCAGAAGCAGCAGCAGGCGGTGGAGGGACCTCATGGTGCGGCCACTCTGGCATCCAGGGCCCGATCGCGAGAGCTCTCGGCCGCTCCGGTGCAAATCCAAGATACCCTTTTTAAAAGATTTCATTTATTTATTTTTATTTTTGGCTGCACTCTGTCTTCGTTGCTGTGCATGGGTTTTCTCTAGAGGCGGAGAGTGGGGACTACTCTCTAGTTGCGGTGTATGGGCTTATGGTGGCTTCTCTTGCGGCAGAGCACAGGCTCTAGGTGCATGAGCATTGGTAACTGCAGCATGTGGGCTCATTAGTTGCAGTTTGCTGGCTCTAGGGCACGCAAGCTTTAGTAGTTGTGGCACAAGGTCTCCTTAGTTGTGGCTTGATGGCTCTAGAGCGTGCAGGCTTCAGTACTTGTGGTATGCAGGCTCAGTAGTTGTGGCTCGTGGGCCCTAGAACACAGGCTCAGTTGCTCCTTGGCATGTGGAATCTTCCCGGACCAGGGATCCAACCTGTGTCCCCTGCATTGTCGGGTGGATTCTTATCCACTGTTCCACCAGGGAAGTCCCCAAGATACTCTTGAATAAGAACCATGTGAAAGGACTTACTCTCCTAGGTAACAAATTTTATAAAAAGTGTAACATTAACAAAGGTATAGACAAAAAGTCTACAAGTGACTCAAGCACATATAAACACTTGTTTTATAATAAATGTACACTAGAGAGTAATGGGAAAATATTAGGGTTTTAAAAAATTCTTATTGAAACAATTGGGTATTCATACGGAATAAAAACATACTGGCTTCCTTTCTCATAGTATACACAAAACTCAATTCCAGGTGTATAATAGTTCTAAACATGAAAAGCAAAAATATTTTCATAATTTAAGGATTGGGAATGTTTTCCTGGATGAAAAATCTAAGATGTAAACCAAAAAGGAAAATGTGATAAATTCAACTGCACTAAGAAAAAGAACTTCTTTTTATTAAAAGATACTACAAAGAAAATGTAGCATATTAAAAAGCAGAGACATTACTTTGCCAACAAAGGTTTGTATAGTCAAAGCTATGGTTTTTCCAATAGTCATGTATGGATGTGAGAGTTGGACCATAAAGGAGGCTGAGCATCAAAGAATTGATGCTTTTGAACTGTGGTGTTGGAGAAGACTCTTAAGAGTCCCTCAGACTGCAAGGAGATCAAGCCAGCCCACCTTAGAGGAAATCAATCCTGAATATTCATTGAAAGGACTGATGCTGAAGCTGAAGCTCCAATCCTTTGGCCACCTGATGTGAAAAGGTGACTCATTAGAAAAGACCCTGATGTTGGGAAAGACTGAAGGCAGGAGGAGAAGGGGACAACAGAGGACGAGATGGTTTGATGGCATCACCGACTCAGTGGACATGAGTTTGAGCAAACTTTGGGAAATGGTGAAGGACGGGGAAGTCTGGCGTGCTGCTGTCCATGCGGTCGCAAAAAGCTGGACATGACTGAGTGACTGAACAACAGCAACAAGGAAAATGAAGCCATAAAGTAAAAGATGACATTTTCAACGCATAAAACAGAAAAAATTCATAGGACGTTTTGTTGTAGTTCAGTCACTAAGTCATGTCTGAATCTTTGTGACTCTGTGGACTGCAGCACACCAGGCTCCCTTGTCCTTCACTGTCTCTCAGAGTTTGTTCATATTCATGTCCATTGAATGGGTGATGCTATCTAACCATCTTCCTCTGCCATCCCCTTCTCCTTTTGCCTTCAATCTTTCCCAGCATCAGGGTCTTTTCTAATGAGTCAGCTCTTCTCATCAGGTGGCCAAAGTATTGGAGCTTCAGCTTCAGTGTCAGTCCTTCCAATGAATATTCAGGGTTGGTTTCTTTTCAGATTGACTGGTTTGATCTCCTTCCTGTCCAAGAGACTCTAAAGAGTTTTCTCCAACAGCAAAGTTCAAAGCATCAATTCTTCACTGCTCAGCTTTCTTTATGATACAACTCTCACATCCATACATGACTACTGGAAAAACCATAGCTTTGACTAGACGAATCTTTGTCGGCAGAGTAACGTCTCTGCTTTTAATATGCTGTCTAGGTTGATCATGGCTTTTCTTCCAAGGAGTAAGCGTCTTTCAATTTCATGGCTGCAGTCACCATCTGCAGTGATTTTGGAGCCCAAGAAAATAAAATTTGTCACCATTTGCATTGTTTCCCCATCTATTTGCCATGAAGTGATGGGACCAGATGCCATGATCTTAGTTTTTTGAATGTTGATCTTAGTGTTTTACACTAATGAGTGTTTTACACTGGAGTGGGGGCAATGGCACCCCACTCCAGTACTCTTGCCTGGAAAATCCCATGGATGGAGGAGCCTAGAAGGCTTCAGTCCATGGGGTCGCGAAGAGTCGGAAATGACTGAGCGACTTCACTTTCACTTTTCACTTTCATGCATTGGAAAAGGAAATGTCATCCCACTCCAGTGTTCTTGCCTGGAGAATCCCAGGGACAGGAAAGCCTGGTGGGCTGCCGTCTATGGGGTTGCACAGAATCGGACACAACTGAAGCAACTTAGCAGCAGCAGCAGCAGGTTTATCATAGCTTTCCTTCCAAGAAGCAACCGTCATTTGACTTCATGACTGCAGGACGTTTAATGAACTCTAATGTAAATTTTAAAGAGACAGAACTCAATAGAAAAGTGTGCAAAGGACATGTATGGGACATTTTCCTCCGAAAAAGGGAGTCAGAATGGGAATAGGCATATGACAAGAAGTTCAACTTTATGAAAAGTTCAAAATGAGATACCTGTATACCTATACCCATACTAGTTTAAATTTCTAAATCTGACAATGCTAGTTGTTGATGAGAATATAGAATAACAGCAACTGTCACAATGCTGGTAATCATGAACAGCTTACAGTCAACTTGGAAAAGAGTTTGGTGTTATCTAATCATGCTGCTAAGTCACTTCAGTCGTGTCCGACTCTGTGCAACCCCATAAACGGCAGCCCACCAGGCTCCGCCGTCCTTGGGATTCTCCAGGCAAGAACACTGGAGTGGGTTGCCATTTCCTTCTCCAATGTAGGAAAGTGAAAAGTGAAAGTGAAGTTGCTCAGTCGTGTCCGACTCTTCGAGACCCCATGGACTGCAGCCCACCAGGCTCCTCCGTCCATGGGATTTTCAATTCCACATCTATCTGTCCCTTACAGAAATGCATTCTGTGTATAACAATATGCTTTTACATAAATATTTATTGAAACAGTTTTCATGATGGCCAAAAACTGGAAACAATTCCGTGTCAATTAAAAGTAAAATGGATAAATAAAATATGATATGCTAATCCAACAGACACAACCAATCACCAATAAATTATTGGTGATTATAAACAATTATACATGCAACAATATGGAGAGAGAAATAAAAATGAGCTGCTGAACAGAAGACGTCAGATAATTCAGTCATAATATATGACTATTATAAATTTTAAAAACTAAATTGCCTTGCCAAACTAGGTAAATACTAAGTGCTAACCAAAATCTGTAGCAACCAGAATTCTCTCATACTTTGTTGGTGGGAACCACTTGGGAGGAAAACCTTTTAGCAGTATCTACTATATGTGAACATAAAATAATTCCCTACCCAGGGATCTCCCTCAGGCATACACCCAACATAAATTCATACAGTATAGTCAGCAAAACATGCACATCCATCTTAATAGTGGCATCATTTGTACTAGCCAAAAATTGGGGAACTACTGAAAATCTGTGAACAATAAATAAATTGTGATATATTGACACAATGGAATATTGCACAACAGTGAAAATTAACCATCTGCAACTCTACTTAACCATATGAATGGCTCTCACAAATGTGGATATAATTTTGAACAAAAGAAACCAGATACCAAGGGTACACGCTTCCTGATTTCATCAAAATAAAGTTTACAAACAGGCCAAACTAATCCATGGAGTCAAAATAATCATTACCTTTGGTGTAGGAGATGGCGACTAAGGGAAGGAACTTCTAACATGCTGGTAATTTTCTAAGTCTGAATGGTAGGTACCTGGGTGTCTTCTGTTTATGAAAATATATTAAGCTATCATTTATGTGTATAAGTCTATGTATATATTACTTCAATATAAGTTTTTAAAAGTAAATGCTGTTATTTAGGAATGCATACTTAAAAAAACTATTAAAAAAAGAAAGAAAATAACTGCCAAAATCAAGTTAATTATATTCACTTGGGAGGGAAGGAGAGGCAGTAACACAGAAGGAGCAAAAACCAGCGGAGCTGTTTTTGTCTAGAAGGAGCAAAGTCTCCTAGAGGTTCTTTTAAGTGTTCTAATTTTTTACTTTAGTTGCAATTATAACAATGTTTGCTTTGTATTATTTAACTATATTGTTATGTTTTAATTACATTTCTGTATGTGTTAAATTTCATAATTGAAAATTAGCCCAAAACATATAAGCCAAAAATGTGTAGTAACTTGGGTAATGTATATTAATAAAATGTTAAATGAAAAATTGTGGGTTTTTTAAAGATTATATATAAATATACCAAAATATTAACAATCAGAATTATCTTTCTACATTTTTTAATTTTCTCAAAATTAATATGTATTACTTGTATATAGATAAAACATGAATGAGATTTTTTTAACTTTTATTACCTTAGTTTAGAAGTTTTTTAAACATAAAATCTTTTATCATTCAATTTTTCATGTTTGTCCTATCCTACACACTTTATCTTTTTCTCTACCATTTTTATCCCTAGTTTTAGAATTTGTTATACAGAAACCGCATCTTTTTTACTTATTTTATTTTAAATCACTATTTTCTACAGGTGACTGATATACACGGAGTTGATGTTACTCCCAAACCTCTTTACCGTCCAGATCCATATTCCGGTACAGGAAAGCCAAATAAACTATTGACTTCACAAGACGGATCACATACGTCAGACTTCATAGCTTCCTATAGCCTTTATCAAAATACAATAAATCCTAGTATGTTAGGGCAGTTTACAAGGTAGAGTATACTATTTTATGCTTCTTTGTGTTTATATCTTACTACATATTTCCATTTAAGTTGCACTTGTGGAAGTTAGATGTCAGTTGTCCTGTCTGCCAGCTCTGCTCTCTCATCCTAGTGTGCCACCGCTCGTGTTCGTCGTGTGTTTTAACGAGATGCGGGGCTTACGTCTATACCCCTACCAACTCCTACCAATATATATATTCTATATATATTTGTGAAAACATATATAGATTTTACTCAAGATTTCCTGAGGAACCAAAAAGATGGGACCTAGCATTACAGACATATTTCTTTAGTTTTCTTCAGTTTCTTTTATGCTGCAATTAGGGGCTTCCCTTTTTTTCCTCCCTATTCTTCCATATAAATCCTTATTCTCCTACGCTTTGATTTCTGTCTTGTTTTAGAACTTTTTTTTGGTAAATCATCTGTTTTGCTTTTACATATGCAGATACTTACATAATTGAAAATTTTTAGAGCTTCCAATAGAGAAGTTCAATCTTTGTGATAATAAAACAGTATTCCTAAAACAATCTAAAAGATCATGGGGAAGTACTTTAGTGTGTAACTTTCAATCTGACAAATTAAAAGTTCTAGATGTTAACTAAGCACGAAATTTTAGGAGAAAATATGCTGTCTAGAATCTACCTCCAAATTGCCATACAGATACCATGGGAGTTCTGTGCAAAATAAAGCATGTTCCAATAAACTGAGCCCAACCTTTGGAGTCCAGTTGAAACTATAAATAGAAAGGAAAAAGTATGTAGTATCATGGAGTAATGTTAAGTTCCTATGTTTAAAGGAAATTATTTTTGGACTCTTCAATGTATTGATTTCCCACCAAATATATAAACTTTATTTTAAATTAAATCTTGAGAAGACATCAAATTGAATAAAAGTGCATTTACGATGGGATTTGAATAATGAGCAGAAACCTGGTGAAGATTAAAGGCAGAGTATTCCAGGCTGAGGCCCTGAGGTAAGAGAGCTCCATAAGGTTGAGGAACTTTAAAAAAAAGAAGAATTGTGATATGATGATGAGATGGAGAATCTCGGTAGATAGGCTGTATTTTAGATTTTTATCCTAAACATACTGTTGGGAATACATTGAAAGACTTTAGACAAAAGGACTAAGACTTTTACTTAAAGAACACTAATCATCAACTTAATTTTTAAAGAATTATTTTTATCACTTTTGCTTATATGATTACAGTGTATTTGATTTCTGTGTATCTGATAGTTTTCATTTATACATTTAATTGCCTATAAGGACATATGAATAAATAAATAATGTTGTTTTTCATTGCTAAAGGTCAGTTTTAGGAAGCAGCACAGTTTCTAAGTCAAGTGTATCCACTAGTGAATCAATGGCAGAAGACCTAGAAGAACCGTCCTTTAAACGGGAAAGATTGTCTAGTTTTACAGGTAATGAGAATCCAGTCTTTTATTTAAGTAACACTTCATTATTTCTTTGTAAATGTGCTCATTATTTTTTGGGTGTTTGAGACAGAAGAACTATGGTAATCACTCCGAAATGCTGGCTTGTGCCACAGCTACATGAGAATTATCAGGGTAATGTTTATATAGTTTGTAAAATTCTCAAGTGACTCCCTTGCACCAACAGCCTCAGTAATCACAAACCCTGTTTAAAAAGGCTCAGCTTCTAACTCAGGAGACAAATAATTCTGATATACTGTGATCGATTCCATAGTGAGACATAATGTGATGGAAACACTTAGAAAAGATTACTATGAGGTGGAAAGTAAAAAGCAGGAGAACATTCATAAAGAACATTATTGACTTTTGAATTGGGTTTTTAAAGATAATTAGTAATTTGTCAGGAGAACAAATTGGAGAGACTCAGTCCAGGTAGAAGATAAAAACATGAGATAATACGAAGGATTATGTGAGTGAAGATCAAAGAGGAAATAGTGGTTGACTAAAGCACTGGAAGAAGTGGCTATTTCCTTGAGGAACATTTGCACTGGAGTGTGGTATGGATGTCTTTTCCTCTGAGATGACAATGAAGGATTAGTTAAACTATTTATAGGAAAAGTGCTTAATGAACTCTTTGTTTTGGTGTTAGACTATGTAACAGAATGCTTCTGACAAGTAACAGAATACCCAACTACTATTAGCTTAAATGAAGACAGTTTTTCCACATTAAAGGAAGTTAAAGGTAGATATACATGGAGTTGCTATTCCTTCCAGACCTTCAACAGTATGTGAACTGAGAACTTTCAGATGTTTAAGTTGGATTTAGAAAAGGCAGAGGAGCCAAAAATCAAATTGCCAATATCCATTGGATTATCAAACGAGCAAAAGAGTTCCCGAAAAACATCTACTTCTGCTTTATTGACTCCGCCAAAGACTTTGACTGTGTGGGTCACTACAAACTGTGAAAAATTCTTCAAGAGATGGGAATACCAGACCACATGACCTGCCTGTTGAGAAATCTGTACCCAGGTCAAGAAGCAACAGTTAGAACCAGACATGGAACAATGGACGGTTTCAAATTGGGAAAGGAGTATGTCAAGGCTGTATATTATCACCCTGCTTATTTAACTTATATACAGAGTACATCGTGTGAAATGCTGGGTGGGATGAAGCACAAGGTGGAATCAAGATGACCGGGAGAAATATCAATAACCTCAGATATGCATATGACACCATCCTTATGGCAGAAAGGGAAGAGGAACTGAAGAGCCTCTTGATGAAAGTGAAAGAGGAAATTGAGAAAGCTGGCTTAAAACTCAACATTCAAAAAATGAAGATCATGGCATCTGGTCCCATCACTTCATGACAAACAGATGGGAAACAATGGAAACAGTGACAGGCTTTATTTTGGGGAGCTCAAAAATCACTGCAGATGGTAATTGCAGCCATGAAATTAAAAGACGCTTACTCCTTGGAAGAAAAACTATGGCCAACCTAGATAGCATATTAAAAAGCAGAGACATTACTTTGTCAACAAAGGTCCATATAGTCAAAGCTATGGTTTTTCCAGTAGTCATGTATGGGTATGAGAATTGGACCATAAAGAAAGCTGAGCACCAAAGAATTGATGCTTTTGAACTATGGTGTTGGAAAAGACTCTTGAGAGTCCCTAGGACTGACTGAAGGAGATCAAACCAGTAAATCCTAAAGGAAATCAGTCCTGAATATTCATTAGAAGGACTGATGCTGAAACTGAAGCTCTGATACTTTGGCCACCTATGAGAAGAACTGACTCATTAGAAAAGACCGTGATGCTGGGAAAGATTGAAGGCAGGAGGAGAAGGGGATGACAGAGGATGAGATGGTTGGATAGCATCACTGACTCAATGGACATGAGTTTGAGCAAGCTTTGGGAGTTGGTGATGGCCAGGGAAGCCTGGTGTGCTGCAGTCCATGGGGTCTCGAAGAGTCGGATATGACTGAGCAACTGAACTGAACTGAACTAAAAGGTAGATAGCTTTTGGCTTTGTGTTTGTGGCATAGTTATATCAGAATCAGAACTGGCAGCTCTGCTATCCTTTTTCCATCGTTTCTCGTTTCTTGCCACAGGACCTCATAATACCTGTCCCAACTCTGGGCACCAGTACCATCTCCCTCATTTATCAGGAGAGTAAACGTTTCCCAGAAGCTTTCCTTTTTCCTGTGTATTTCTGCTTTTATCTCACTGGCCAGAACTGTGTCACACTGCAACCACCAGCTTCAAGAGAGGCTGGAAAAACCAAATACTTGATTTTTCAGGCAGTATTAATGGAAAGAGGCCTCAGAAGAGAGAAAGGCTTAGCAGTGAAAATTAAGACATTAGGAATGTCTGTTGTAGGAAGAAGCCCATCCTCTCAGGATGGAAGAAAGAGAATTAAATTATTGTCATAACCTCCCCAGCAGTCTCTACATATATTCTTGCCACCTTCCAATTTTTTCCAAACTACATGCAGAGTTGAAACCACACTCCTTGGTTGCGACTCAAACTAAGCCACACCTTATATTGGGGCTTGAACCTACAATTCCCTAACTTGAGAGGGAACTCAAATCCACTGTCTTTTATTTGATACTGCTCACCTTGTGCCAGGACTTAATGAAGCTCAGACTCTTTTGTCTCCTTGCAGAAAGAATTCAATGTGAGGCAAAGATAGACAAGAGTGGATTTATATAAGCACAGGATTCCTGTGAGAACTACAAGCAGGCCAACAAGGGAACACAGCCCTGAGAACAAAAAGGGCTTTTGTTTTTTTAGAGTTAAAGAATAAGTGGGCAGGAGAGAAGATCATCTTCTTCCTCATTTTTGGGTAGACAGCATGGCTTGCATCATTAGTTCTTCCTTTGACCCTATATGTTCTAATGGGGACTGTCATGACACTATTTAAATCAGATCTATATTATTAGAAGGATGATGACATATGGTGGCTCAGTCAGTAAAGAATCCACCTGCAGTGCAGGAGACCTGGGTTCAATTCCTGGGTTAGGAAGTTCCCCTAGAGAAGGAAATGGCAACCCACTGTAGTATTCTTCCCTGGGAAATCCCATGGACAGAGGAGCCTGGTGGGCTTCAGTCCATGGTGTCACAAGAGTTAGACACAACTTAGTGACTACACCACCACCACATAGTAATTCATCTCGGGTTTTGGTATAATGTCCCCTTTCACCTACTTTCTTTCCCTTTTCACCTGTGTTTCTGTCTTGACTACATGCAGAAATGCTACTTTTCAAGAACCATTAACTCCCTGACTTCATGTATTAATAACAAGATTCAGACCCTATATATATTTTGTCTTGCGTTTTAACAATCAGAGTTTGTGGCTTGAGTGTGCCTGGTGCTTAGATGCACCTGGTCTTTCTTCAAGGTAGTGTGGATTTTTGCTAGATTAGTAGATTCTTTTCTTGAGTGGTCAGTAGTTTATAACAGTCTCCCCAAACTCCCTTAAAATTCCCTTTCTGTCTTTAATCCTTTAGAGGGATTTCTAAACCATTTAGTTATCCTACTCTATCCCTATTACAATGATATTTTTAGCAATCTAACTTCATTCTCACTGCTTAAAACCCTTCAATGAATTTTCATTGCTCTTAAGAAAAAGACAATAATCTTTATGTAACAATTTGCCTTGAGGCCTACCTCTAAGAACTTCCCAGATGGTGCTAGTGGTAAAGAACCCACCTGCCGAGGTAAGAGACTTAAGAGATACAGGTTCGATCCCTGGATTGGGAAAATCCCCTGGAGGAGGGCATGTCAGTCCACTCCAGTATTCTTGCCTGGAGAATCCCAGCACAGCTACTACCTCTACTTGTTTCTAACAAAAACAATCAAAAGTATCAAAACTTCACCTCCAGAAGTGTTGAAGAATAGTATCGATGCTTATATCATCTTGGTTTGCTGGCTAATTCTAACTACAAAATCAAGCCTCTGTAAGTGAGGCAAAACCAAACTGGTTTTTCCAGTAGTCATGTATGGGTGTGAGAGTTGGACTATAAAGAAAGCTGAGTGCCGAAGAATTTATACTTTTGAACTATGGTGTTGGAAAAGACTCTTGAGAGTCCCTTGGACTGCAAGGCAATCCAACCAGTCCCTCCTAAAGGAGATCAGGCATGGGTGTTCCTTGGAAGAACTGATGTTGAAGCTGAAACTCCAGTACTTTGGCCACCTGATACGATGAGCTGACTTATTTGCAAAGACCCTGATGTTGGGAAAGATTGAAGGCAGGAGGAGAAGGGGACGACAGAGGATGAGATGGTTGGATGGTATCACCCACTCAATGGACATGGGTTTGGGTGAACTCTGGGAGTTGGTGATTGACAGGGAGGCCTAGCGTGCTGTAGTCCATGGGGCCGCAAAGAGTCAGACACGACTGAGCGACTGAACTGAACTGAACTGATGACCTGGCAACTCATTTAGATTCACATTTCTAAATCTTGAATGCACAGTAACATAATCTATATACCTTTAAAAATTTCCCACACTCATGTCTTACTCTAGGCCAACAATATAGGAATATCTGGCAGAGGGGGTTAGGCATAAGAAGTGGTGTGCTGATAAGTATAAAACTAACCTACTCTGAAGTAGAGAAAGTCCTGATTTGTAGTATTTGCCAATTTCTGTGGTATAAATATTTTCACACCCAACAAATTCAAGCTATCAACATGAAATTTCTGAGTGGGAAGCTTACAAGACATGCTTAGTGAAACATTGTTATTCAGTATTTTTACAATACAGATGCAATAAATATAAATAACTTCAAGAGTCTAGAGAATAATAAAATTTAATAACATAGGAAGTGGTCATTTTTGAGTGGTTATTATCTTTGTTTTTAATATGTATTTAGTTGTAAGTTTATATAATTTAATTTTGAATAATGACTATTTAATGATTAGCTTACAAAATTCCTGATAATTTAATAATTGCCCCTTGCAAGCTGGTTCAGTCCTGCTATAACACACTTTTGGGTATATTTAAAAATTTCCCACATGCTTCTAATATATAACACTTTTATAAATTAGTATTAAAAATACTGATGACCTAGATCACATGTCCAGAATTCTGATTTAATTATCATAGAATGAATCCTGAACATCAAAGAAATAGTCCATGTGAAAAGAAATGTGCAGTGGATTTTTTAGGATGGTGAAACTATTCTGTGTGATTCCATAGTAGTGGACACATGACATTATACTTTTATCAAAATCCATAGACTCTTACAGCACAAAGAGTCAACCTTAATATACTACATTGAAAAAAAACAAATTCAAGAGATCAGAGCACCCAGAATGAAATACAAACTGTGACATAAGAATCTAACTGCTTTAGAAATATATGACTACTTCACTGAGAGACAGGGATGTCAGAGGAGGTATAGCTCTAAGTAACATTGAAATTGAATGGAGATTAGAAGATTAAAAGCATGGAGGTACACATAGCCTCCATACTCTTATTGGATAGAGTCATTTTCCACTGGAGTGTGAGTTAACAATCTGAAGCATTGTACATATATAAGGAAATGGCAACCAACTCCAGTGTTCTTGCCTGGAGAATCCTAGGAACAGGGGAGCCTAGTGAGCTGCCGTCTCTGGGGTCTCACAGAGTCAGACATGACTGAAGTGACTTAGCAGCAGCAGCACTAATATTAAACATGTAAATAAGTGGGAGGCAGATAGTACGCACTAGATTTTTTCACTGTCATTGGAGTTGGAGATTGCAGGCAAACAAAGGGAGAAGGTTAGAATTATCCATATGATACTGAGTGAGAGTCAGAAAGAGTAAACTAATGTTTAGCTTAATGTATATGTAGATTATATGTGTGTGGTTGGGGGGGTTTACTATAGACAAATATTTCTTAAGCCCTCTCTGCTAAGAAAGCCTAGAAGAAATGACACCCCTATAACAACAAGCATACCCAGTGCCCAGATCTTGGTTTCTGATACTGTTCTCCAATAAAAGGAACCAGGGGTCTTTAGAGAAATGACTGCTTCTAGACTGGAACAGAGAATATATAAGGTAAATCAGAAAGTAAACAAGTATTAGAAACTCCAATACTTTGGCCACCTGATGCGAAGAGCTGACTCATTTGAAAAGACCCTGATGCTGGGAAAGATTGAGGGCAGGAGAAGGGGACGACAGAGGATGAGATTGTTGGATGGCATCACTGGCTCAATGGACATGGATTTGGGTGGACTCCGGGAGTTGGTGATGGACAGGGAGGCCTGGCATGCTGCGGTTCAGGGGGTCGCAAAGAGACACAATTGAGTGACTGAACTGAAATAAGTGTTAAAGAGAAAAAACCACATTAAACAAACAAAAAATCTGAGATATGTGAAAAGGACATAGCAGCCAACATCTTGCGATGGTAATAGGTGGAATAATTTCAAGAACAAAATATGTTATGTAATAGTGGATTACAACCCAAAGTATAAGGTAAATATCCATGAGTCCATAGTGATTCAAGTGAATGACTGATTAAATTAATGATTGAGAACAAATGTATACAAAAGAATTCCAAATGATTTATATAGATATTTCTCCTTCAAGAAGGTGGAGCTTAACTGTCTCATTTAAATGTGGGCTTTGCATATCAACTTCCTTCTAAGAAGTACAGGATATAGAAGGGGAGGGAAAGAGTAACTTTAATGCAGAGAAAGCTGACAAAGTCTACCTCAGGTCAAGGTGAACATCATCAGTAGTAAGTCATGTTGATAACATGTACCCTTGATATGATATGATAAGAATGACAATTTACCTCTGTAGTCTGCCTCCTAGAAATCCATAACCTGTCTAATATCAGACAAACTGAACTGATGGACATTCTACAGAATACATGACCGGTATTCCTCAAAACTCAAGGTCATCAAAACAAGGGAAGTTTGAGAAATTGTCACTGTGTAGGGAAACTTAAGAAGACACAATCAATAGACATAATATATCCTACATGTATATACATGTACATAATATATCCTACAATATATCCTGTAAAAGGAAAAGGACATTGGTTAAAAATTAAGGAAATTGGGATAGAGTATTCACTTTTGTTAATAATGAAGCATCAGTTTGGGTTTATTAGTTGTGATAAAGGTACCAAAGTAATGTTAACAATAGGAAACACTGGGTACAGGGTATACAGTAACTCTTCGTAATATTCTTGTGGATTTCTGTATATATAAAACTATTCTAAAGTTAATATTTATTAAATGTCAAAAAAATGTCTAAGGGTGAGTCACAGCAGTCTTTAATCAGTTCTCCAGATGATTCTGTTGCATGCTGAAGTTTGAGAACCATTGTTTTTACTGTACAACCAAAAGGAGGCTTATGGTTACAAAAGCTTATGATTTTAATGGCAAGGTAGGAGCCAAAACATCGTCTTACCTATAGATTGTGGGTGGTCTCACAGAACAATTGAATAATAATAGCTATCTTTTACGTGAACTTATAAAGTGTCTTGATACGTATGTAATTTGTGAGGAAGGGTGAGAATAAGATGCTTGTGTGACTGAATTGCACTGCAATTTTATCACACCAATTCTAGCTTATGCAGAGGCCAAGGAAGACTTCATAGATGATTAGCTACTGGAGTCTTTGAAGGTAGCCAAGTAATGATATCCCTTTCCCCTATGCAGTTCTGAATTAATTGAAAAATGTAATAAATGTAGATATGGTATATTAGAGCCAGAATATCACATTATGAATAAAGGCCTGCTGTTAAACTCTCAAATTTGACAGACTTACCCACCCATTCAATAAAACATCAGACCATCTCAGGCCTACCGCAACCCTCTCAATGGGAATCATGAGTAAAGGTGTGGAGAAGAGCCAAGATTGTCATTCTAGAGCTTCTTCCTTCTGTAAGAATCGTCAGGAGTGGAACTATGTTCCCTCCATCATTAGCAGTAAATAAGAACAGGCAAGGCAGATTGATATATTGTGATGTGTTTCTAGGTGGAGAGTGATATGTAGTTAAATCTGGTTTAAAGTCCATTTAGGGTTAGGGTGTCTGGTCAATAAATAGACAAATTCTATAGGTATATAGTGGAGTTTGAAGCAGTTTCTCAATATATAACGTATTCAACCAACATTCACGCAAAGGTTGCTAGAGAGATCCAGACAAAAATTCTTTCTGCCATCCTAGGGTTTTGTCTATGAGTGGTAGATCCTCTGCCACTAAGTAAAAGAAATCTACGACTTTCCTCAATCATGGTAGGTAACTAAGGTGTTACTCTATTGGTTCCATCTACTGTAAGATCATTCATTTTTATAATTAGCATATCTGTGTCATAATGGTACTTTGAGGAGGTTGTTGCTAAGTCATGTCCGACTCTTTGTGACCCCATGGACTGTTTGTAACACACCAGGTTCCTTTGTCCTCCATTATCTCCCAAAGTTTGCTCAAATTCATGTCCATTAAGTTGTTGATGTTATCTAACTAACTTATCCTCTGTCACTCCCTTCTTTTGCCTTCAATCTTTCCCAGCATCAGGGTCTTTTCCAACGAGTCGCCTCTTCACAACAGATGGCCATAGTATTGAAACTTCAGCTTTACCTTCTGTCCTTCCAATGAATGTTCAAGGTTAATTTCCTTTGGGATAGACTGGTTTAAATATCTTTTCAGTCCAAGGTACTCTCTAGAGTCTTCTCCAGCACCACAATTCGAAAGCATCAATTCTTCGGTGCTCAGCCTTCTTTATGGTCCAACTCTCACATCCGTACATGACTACTGGAAAAACCATAGCTTTGACTATATGGACCTCTGTTGGCAAAGTGATGTCTCTGCTTTTTTAATATGCTGTCTAGTTTTGTCGTAGCTACTTTGAGGTATATGTAACTAAATATTGGATGAAGACCTGGTGGTCTTAAAGAAAGGAAGTTTAGAGAAGAGCTCAAAACTGCCTGTGTGACTTTAAACTTCTCACTTAGCCTGTCTCTCATTTTCTTCATTGATCAAACTAACAGTTTGGACTAGATATATCTCCAGTTGTGTCCATGTGGATACTTTATTTACTTTTTCACTTATCCTATATCTGCTATGTAGGTAGATTGACTTATATAAATCATTTCTCCCTCATTTTAAATTTATTGCATAAATAATAAAAATTTAAAAACATTTTTAAAAAGAATTATCCAATACTGTAAAGGATTGGTAATTTAAAATTTTGTTTCCTCAGCTTCTCCATGGGCACTAGTATTTTAATTGTTACAATCATACTGTGGATTTTGTCATGGACTATTTAGTCACTTAACATTTTATCACAAACATTTTCATAATTTTAATATAATATTTAATTACTACTTAATATTCATAGATGAGTATACTCTAATTTATTTATCAGTTCCAAATGTTGGTGATTGATTTGTGGAATTAGTAGCTTGTATTTTTTTTTAAGCTATGAAAAAGGTGTTTTTCTCATACTCTGGGCCTTCTTAAGGAGACTAAGCCTTAATCTCTGGAAAGTTTATCCCCTTTGCCTATTCAAGCTTTACCCATGTCAGAATCTCATGGATCCCTGCTTCTCACCCTAATTTTTAACATAAAACATTGAATTCTGACCTATATATCCTTGTCATGGCTCCTTTATTACCCACACAACCAAGTGCAGACTCCCAGCCCTGAAACTCTGTCCTCAGTGAAATTTTTTAAGGACCTTGGACTTCTGACTAGACTACAGACTTGGGATTAACCCTTTTCAATGTATTTTTTGTGTGGATATTAAGTCTGTTTTTCTCCTGTATTTAACCACAACTTTCATTGGAGAATCTTTTGAGCTCTTGGTGAAGATGATTAGAGGTGGGCTATCATCTAAATCAAAAGTCAACAGATTAGAAGGACAAGAAGATATAGACAAGATATTAGATATAGACAAGAAATTAGCTTCAGGACTCGGAGAAGGGTTGCATATTATTTGGGAAATACACTTGTCCATATTCCTTTTGAGTTGTATCAACAGTCATTTACCTTAATCTCCCTGTTAATATTATGGGATAGATGTAATGGGATGCCCTTGTAGTCATGACTATACACTTGATATTGGAGTAAGCTTGATGTATCAGCAGCAGAGACGGTTTATGAGCCATAGGATCCAGTTTGGCTTCAGAAAGTTTAAATAGACTACATCTCACAACATGACGTATTCTTTGAGCATATAAAGCCACCTGCAATGTATGACTCATCATGACATTTTGATGAAGTGATGATTAAAATTAGCAGTTAATAGATTATTTTCATTAAATTATATATTTTAGATTTACGAGTTATGAGGACAGCACCTGGAAAAATTATAACAAAAGAAGACCTGGAGAAGACTGTAGAGATAATTCTCACAGAGACAGAAACAATGAACTTTTTAAATCTACCAACAGTTATGTTTTCTGTAGAATCTGAAGAAGCTGAGAAAGTAAGGTATGTGTGGTTTAATCATTTACATTGCTTTTGTAATTTAAATGCTAAATCAGAGGGCTCTATCTTTGTTTCTGTCTTTGAGGATTTCCGGATAAACACTGGTGGTATATGTGCCTTGTGAAACTGCATCCTATAAAGTGATATTTGTACCCCATGAAATTACATGTAAAGTATATATGTTGTATGTTCTTCCTAGAGGAGTAACTCATAGCTGTACCATATTCTTTAAAAATAGGTGAGCTACTAAGTTAAATAACAAAAGAAATAAAGGAAGCTTCTAAGTCTCAGTATAGGTTTTAATGATTTTTTTCTTTTATACATATATGAATTATTTTCAATTTAAAAAGAAATGACTGCCAGTTTTATATTCAAAACAACTTAAACTTAAGAAGGGAAAATGTGTTATGGGGATATGATGGAATTTACTATTGAGAGCAGATTTTCCATTTCTCTTTATTAATGAATATAAATGGATTTCTGACTCATGTATTTTGAAGTTCTGCTGTTAGGTACATATACATAAAGGATTGTTACATCTTTTTGTAGACTTGACCCCTTTATCATTATATAATACCCCTCTTTATCTCAAATAATTTTCTTTGCTCCAAAGCGTGCTCTGACTAAATTAATATGGCTGCTGCTGCTGCTGCTAAGTCGCTTCAGTCGTGTCCGACTCTGTGCGACCCCACAGATGGCAGCTCACCAGGCTCCCCCGTCCCTCGGATTCTCCAGGCAAGAACACTGGAGTGGGTTGCCATTTCCTTCTCCAATGCATGAAAGTGAAAAGGGAAAGTGAAGTCGCTCAGTCGTGTCCGACTCTAGCGACCTCATGGACCGCAGCCTACCAGGGACCTCCATCCATGGGATTTTCCAGGCAAGAGTACTGGAGTGGGGTGCCATTGCCTTCTCCGAATATAGCTACATAAATAGATTATTTAGTATTTATATAGTTATTCAGATTATTTGCCTTCAAGTATAATTTGAATATGATTCATAGTACTAAAAAATTCATCACTAGCATAATTAAGGTATTATTTTTACCCAAATATAAAATATTGTAAAATTGTTTGGACTATAAAATACAATACAATTAGATCTTGAATAACATACTTTTTTAAAGTACATGAGACATAAGGGAAAAGTCCTAGGACCAGAAAAAGGAAAAGAATAACAATGGGATAGATAAGTGATTTAAAATCAGGGAGAGATGCTAGAGGAAAATGATAATATTAGCACATGGATCTAGAGCCCACCGGCAAGTCTTGGACCCCCCTCCCAAATTGAGAGAATCAAAAGAGAGGCTTTTATATTAAACCAAGACCCTTAGGGCTGCAGCTAGAGAAAGCCCACACACAACAATGAAGACCTAGCACAGTCAAAAATAACGAAAAATATTAGAAGAAAAATAAGATAGAGTTAAAACATCATTAACCCTAAGAAACTATCAAAATGATGACTGATAATTGCAAAAACATTTTAAAAGAATTTTAAAATAAAGTTTAGTTTATATAGTTGTTAAAATTAAAAAGTAAACAAAGCTTTAATCTTTGTTATTAAAAAGTAAGCATTTAAAATTTAAACGAGACATAATTGAATAGATATGTAATAAATCAAAACTTAGATCTAAGTTATACAAAATCTTGGAGAGAAAAATGATATCTAAAGCATCAGAGAGAAATTAAACAGATATTGATAATAGGCTAAAGGTCTAACGTACACCTAATCATTTCCAAAAGGGCAGAATGCAAAGAATGGAAGAGAGCTGCTATTCAAAGACAGTAAGGATTTCCCCAAACTGTTGAAAAACACCATTCCACAGAAATAGGAATAAAAAAAAAAAAAAAGAAATCCACACACACCAATGGATACATTATACTCCAAAATACCAAATATTAAAAGAAGAATTTTTTTTTTTTGCTACCTTGGGTCTTTGCTGCAGCACTTGGGCTCTTTGTTGTGGCACGTGGGCTTGTCTTGTGGCACAGGAGCTCTAGAGTACATGGACTCAGTAGTTGCACTGTGCAGGCTTCACCAATTACAGCATACAGATGCTGTAGTAGTGCTCTATTGGCTTCATTGTCCTGTAGCATGTGGGATCTTATTTCCCTGACCAGAGACTGAACAATGTCCAATGCATTGGAAAGTGGATTCTTAGCTACTGAACCACTAAGATAATCCCTAAAAGATTTTAAAAGCAGAAGAAAACAGTAAAGAACATATCATTTACAGAGAAATAAACCAATAGCATTATTAGAGATAGAGTCACTTCATAAGGATAAGGGAGGTATAATTCTAAACATGAAACTTCTAATAAAATAACCTCTTAATATATGAGGCAAAAATTGGAAACTTGGTAAGTATTAAAATAGATATAAACATGCCTCTCAATTACTGATGTCAATCAGATAAAAAATTAGTTATAGAAAATTTGAACCCAAACCATAGTTTAATGGTAATATATAGAACTCTGAATTCAACAATTAGAGGACACATACTCTTTTCAAGCACACATGGAATATTATACAACTCACCCACGTACAAGGCCATGAAGTAAGGTTTCAAAAATTTCAAAGAAGTGATATCTGACAAATACTCTGAGCACAGTGGAGTGAAGTTAAAAATTAATAGCATAAATCTCAACTAAGACATAGAGACATATTCACATACACTTTTGAAAGTTAAAAAGTGCATTTTGTAAATTCCTCATGAACCAAATCATAATGGAAATCAAAGACATACTCAGAAGTAAATAATTATGAAAATAATGCATAGTACAGAGCTTCCCAGGCCAGGCTAGTGATAAAGAATCCACCTGCCAATGCAAGAGATGCAAGAGACCCTGATTTGATCCCTGGGTCAAGAAGAACCCCAGAGAAAGAAATGGCAATCCACTCCAGTATTCTTGCCTGCAGAATCCCATGGACAGAGGAGCTTGGTAGGCAACAGTCCATGGGGTCGCAAAGAGTTGGGCACGACTGAGCACCCACACCGGAGAAGGCAACGGGACCCCCACTCCAGTACTCTTGCGTGGAAAATCCCATGGACAGAGGAGCCTGGTAGGCTGCAGTCCATGAGGTCGCTAAGAGTCTGACACGACTGAGCGACTTCACTTTGACATTTCACTTTCATACATTGGAAAAGGAAATGGCAACCCACTCCAGTGTTCTTGCCTGGAGAATCCCAGGGACAGGGGAGCCTGGTGGGCTGCCGTCTATGGAGTTGCACAGAGTCCGACACGACTGAAGCAACTTAGCAGCAGCAGCAGCAGAGCACACACACACACACACACACACACATGCAATACATATTATGGAATGACACAAAAGTAGTACTTTGAGAGAAATTTGTGGTTTTTTCAAGTGTGTATCAAAGTTCATAAAACCTATGTGGAAATGGTACAAGGCCAATTGCACTATTGGTGGGTACTCAAAGTTGTAGGGATGTTGGGGAGTATAGTGTAAAAGAGTCTTTTGGAGGTAGTTTAATGCAGTGTTTTCCTAAGATTTTTGATTGTTCACTTTTTGATTCACTTTTTGATCACTTTTTAATGCAACCTACATTAAATAATTAATTTTGAGAAAAGTATAATATAAAAAGATATGTGTGGTAAAAATTAATTTTTATCAGTAAGTTGAGTATATATTATTTTTTTATAGCCAGAGAAACAAGAACTATGAGACTCTTTGTCGAAATAGATTGGGCAATGATTTATACGTAGAAAGGATGATGCAGACTATTAATGGAGCACCAAAAAATAAAGACGTTCAATGTGACAAAATCTTGAAAGAAGACAAAGGTAATTTATGTTATATTCTGCTTGGTAAATTACTATATTTTAATATACATCCATTGGGTCTGTTGATTAACAACTATTATAATGAAGTATATAAGGCAAAACGAAATGATTTGGCCAAATCACAATAGCTGGGTACTGTGATCTGCAACTTTCAAAATTTGACAATTTAGTTAATAAGTAATAAATACAGATTCAGAAGATTGGAATAGCATAATTATCAATCTTGATTTTTATACAAACTATATCATGGAACTTTGTACTCTTTACATATTAAGGGCAGATTTATGGCATCTTTATTTTCTCTTGTCCCACTCCCCTCTCAGATACAGTGGTGGTCTTAAAGACAGAAGCCTGCCTTCCTAGTGTGAGACCCTGGCCCTTGGTTCTAGAAGGAACAGAGCAGACCTTATTCTCAAAGAATTTGGCGTGTATGTTTTAACATGTCTAGGAGCTTCCTGGAATATTGACTCAAGGCTTTTGTCTTTTCTTGCCTAATTCAGAAAGACTATATTATGCTTATCACTATTAGAAAGTAACTCAAAGACATAGAAAGAAATAAAGAACACTGATAAAGGTAGCGACATAGGTAAACACAAAAGCCAGTATTATAATTTTGATTTGTAACTCCTGTGTTTTTGCAATGTGATTTAGAATAAATGCATTAAATAATAATTCTAAATCTATGCTACTGGGCATACAAAGTTGAAAGATATAATTTATGACATCAATTTAAAGTGGATGGGATTTAGCTGTATAGAAGCAGTTTATATAATGGAAGTAAGGTAGTATTATTTTAAAGTAGATTGTTGAAATTTTAAGAAATTAATTTTAATCCCCAAGGTAATCACCAAGAAATAACTTAAAAATTGCAGAAAAGAAAACTAGGAATAAGAATGATACACTATAAAAAATATCAAACACAAAAGAAGACAGTTATGGAAAATTTGAACAATATAGAAAGTGTATGACATAAGAAGACAAATTAAAAGCATCAGAAGTCCTTCCTAAACAATTATTACTTTAAATAAGTGAATTAAAGACTCCAATTAAAGAGTAAAAGTTGGCAGGATGGATTTAAAAAAGACAGCAAACATCAAAAAATCTGTAAGAGAAAACCATGATCCATCTATGTGTTTTCTAACAAGAGACTGTTTTTTCCAGTTTTATTGAGAAATAATTGATATGCATCAATGTATAAGTACAGCATGATGGTTTGATTTACATGTATTGTGAAATGAGTACCACAACAGGTTTATTTAACATATAAACATTTTAAATAAAATGTTTATTTTTTAATGTTTAAATAAAATGTTTATATATCCATTTAAATAAAATGTTTATTTAAACATTTAGCATGTTTATTAACATGGATGTTAAATAAACATATAGTTACAATAAAAAGAAAAGTTGCATGATTTAAAATTAACACACAAAATTCATGTGTATTTCTACATACTACCAATGAGCAATCCAAAAAGGAAATTAAGAAAGTAATTTTGTTTCTAATAGCATCCAAAATAATAAATATATGTCAGAATAATAAAATAAAAATAAATATATGTCAGAATAATAAAATATGTCAGAATAAATTTAATTAAGGAGATGAAAAACTTGTACACTGATAACTATAAAACATTGCTGAAAAATGTAAAGGATACCTAAGTAAATGGGAATACATTCTGTATTTATGAATTGACTTAAGATTATTAAGATATGAATACCACCCAGAATAATGCCAAAGACTTTGAAATTTTTTTTTTTTATTTTTGCTTCTTGGTCATGCTGTAAGCCAGATGGGATCTTAGTTCCCTGATCAGGGATGAACCTGCACCCGCTATAGTAGAAGCACAGAGTCTTAACCACAGGACTGCCAGGGAAGTACCCCCAAAGACTTCATTGCAACAACAGGAAAAAAAACCATCCTAAAATTTATGCAGAATATCAAGGGATCCCCAAGTAGCAAAAACAATCTTGACAAAGAACAGAGTTAGAGACCTCATACTTCCTGGTTTAAAAACTTGCTATAAAGTTATGATCAAAATAGGTTGTACCAGCATATAGATAGATATATAAACCAGAAGAATAGAATAGGGATCCCAGAAATAACCCTCAGATATATAGTTAAGTGATTTTTGATGAAGGTGCCAAGACCGTCAGCTGGTGCTGGGGAAACTAGATAGCCACATGTGAAGAATAAAGTTGGATTCAGACCTCATATTATATGGAAAAATTAACTCAAAAGTGTTGTTAAGTTTAGTCGCTCAGTTGTGTCCGACTCTTTGTGACCCCATGGACTGCAGCACACCAGGTGTCCCTGTCCATCACTAACTCCTTGAGCTTACTCAAACTCATGTCCATCGAGTTGGTGATGCCATCCAACTATCTCATCCTCTGTCATCCCCTTCTCCTCCTGACTTCAATCATTCCCAGCATCAGGGTCTTTTCAAATGAGTCAGTTCTTCCCATCAGGTGGCCAAAGTATTGGAGTTTCAGCTTCAACATCAGTCTTTCCAATGAATATTCAGGACTGATTTCCTTTAGGATGGACTGGTTGGATCTCCTTGCACTCCAAGGGACTCTCAAGAGTCTTCTCCAACACCACAGTTCAAAAGCATCAATTCTTCAGCCCTCAGCTTTCTTTATAGTCCAACTCTCACATCCATACATGACCACTGGAAAAACAATAGCCTTGACTAGACGGACCTTTGTTGGCAAAGTAATGTCTCTGCTTTTTAATATGCTGTCTAGGTTGGTCATAACTTTTCTTCCAAGGAGCAAGTATCTTTTAATTTCATGGTGCAGTCACCATCTGCAGTCATTTGGGGGCCCCCCAAAAATAAAGTCTCTCACTGTTTCCATTGTTTGCCCATCTATTTCCCATGAAGTGATGGGACCGGATGCCATGATCTTCATTTTCTGAATGTTGAGCTTTAAGCCAACTTTTTCACTCTCCACTTTCACTTTCATCAAGAGGCTTTTTAGTTCCTCTTCACTTTCTGCCATAAGGGTGGTGTCATCTGCATATCTGAGGTTATTGATATTTCTCCCGGCAATCTTGATTCCAGCTTGTGTTTCTTCCAGTCCAGCGTTTCTCATGATGTTTCCTTTGGTATCTCTAATTTTCCTGAAGAGATGTCTAGTCTTTCCCATTCTACTGTTTTCCTCCATTTCTTTGCATTAATCACTGAGGAAGGCTTTCTTATCTCTCCTTGCTATTCTTTGAAACTCTGCATTCAAATGAGTACATCTTTGCTTTTCTCCTTTGCCTTTCACTTCTCTTATTTTCACAGCTATTTGTAAGGTCTCCTGAGAAAACCATTTTGTCTTTTTGCATTTCTTTTTCTTGGGGATAGTCTTGATCCCTGCTTCCTGTACAATGTCATGAACCTCCATCCATAGTTCTTCAGGCACACTATCAGATCTAATCCCTTGAATCTATTTGTCACTTCCACTGTATAACTGTAAGGGATTTGATTTAGGTCATATCATAGTGGTTTAGTGTTTTTCCCTATTTTATCCAACTTAAGACTGAATTTGGCAATAAGGAGTTCATGATGTGAGCCACAGTCAGCTCCTGGTCTTGTTTTTGCTGACTGTATAGAGCTTCTCCATCTTTGGCTGCAAAGAATGTAATCAGTCTGATTTCACTATTGACCATCTGGTGATGTCCACATGTAGTCTTCTCTTGTGTTGTTGGAAGATGGTGTTTGCTATGACCAGTGCATTCTCTTGGCAAAATGCTATTAGCCTTTGCCCTTCTTCATTCTGTACTCCAAGGCCAAATTTGCTTGTTACTCCAGCTATCTCTTCCTATTTTTGCATTCCAATCCCATATAATGAAAAGGACGTCTTTTTTTGGTGTTATTTCTAGAAGGTCTTGTAGGTCTTCATAGAACCATTCAATGTCAGCTTCTTCAGCATTACTGGTAGGGCATAGTCTTAGACTACTGTGATAGTGAATGGTTTGACTTGGAAACAAACAGAGATCATTCTGTTGTTTTTGAGATTACATCCAAGTACTGCATTTTGGACTCTTTTGTTAACTATGATGGCTACTCCATTTCTTCTAAGGGATTCTTGCCCATAGTAGTAGATAATAACAGTCACCTGAGTTAAATTCACCCATTCAAGTCCATTTGCTGATTCCTAAAATGTTGATGTTCACTCTTGCCATCTCCTGATTGACCACTTCCAATTTGCCTTGATTCATGAACCTAACATTCCAGGTTCCTATGCAACACTGCTCTTTACAGCCTTGGGCTTTACTTCCATCACCAGTCACATCCACAACTGGGTGTTTCTTTGGCTCTGTCTCTTCATTCTTTCTGGAGTTATTTCTCCACTGGTCTCCAGTAGCATATTGGGCACCTCCTGACCTGGGGAGTTCATCTTTCAGTGTCCTAACTTTTTGCTTTTTCATACTGTTCATGAGGTTCTTAAGGCAAGAATAGTGAAGTGGTTTGCCATTTCCTTCTCCAGTGGACCATGTTTTGTCAGAACTCTCCAACATGACCTGTCCATCTTGGGTGGCCCTACATGGCATGGCTCATAGTTTCATTGAGTTAGACAAGGCTGTGGTCCATGTGATCAGATTGGTTTTCTGTGATTCTGGTTTTCATTTCTTCTGCCCTCTGATCAGTCAGTTCAGTCGCTCAGTCGTGTCTGACTCTTTGCAACCCCATAAAACACAGCACGCCAGGCCTCCCTGTCCATCACCCACTCCTCGAGTTTACCCAAACTCATGTCCATTGAGTCGGTGATGCCATCTAACCATCTCAACCTCTGTCGTCCCCTTCTCCTCCTGCCTTAAATCTTTTCCAACATCAGGGTCTTTTCAAATGAGTCAGCTCTTTGCATCAGGTGGCCAAAATATTGGAGCCTCAGCTTCAACATCAGTCCTTCCAATGAACACCCAGGACTGATCTCCTTTAGGAGGGACTGGTTGGATCTCCTTGCAGTCAAAGGGACTCTCTCAAGAGTCTTCTCCAGCACCACAGTTCAAAAGTATCAATTCTTCTGTGCTCAGCTTTCTTTATAATCCAACTCTCATATCTATGACTACTGGAAAAACCATAGCCTTGAATAGACTGACCTTTGTTGACAAAGTAATGTCTCTGCTTTTTGACATGCTGTCTAGGTTGGTCATAACTTGCCTTCCAAGAAGTAAGTGTCTTTTAATTTCATGGCTGCAGTCACCATCTGCAGTAATTTTGGAGCCCCAAAAAATAAAGTCAGCCACTGTTTGCACTGTTTCACCATCTATTTGCCATGAAGTGATAGGAGAAGGGTAAAAGACTTATGGAAGCTTCCTGATGGGAAAGACTGACTGAGGGGGAAACTGGGTCTTGTTCTGATGGGAGGGGCCATGCTCAGTAAATCTTCAATCCATTTTCTGTTGATAGGCGGGGCTGTGTTCCCTCCCTGTTATTTGACCTGAGGCCAAACTATGGTGGAGGTGATAAAGATAATTTTGACCTACTTCGAAAGGTCCCATGCTTGCACTGTTGCACTCAGTGCCCCCAACCCTGCAGCAGGCCACCACCAACCCGTGCCTCCACTGGAGACTCCTGGACACTCATCAGCAACTCTGGGTCAGTCTCTTGTGGGGTCACTGCTCCCTTCTTCTGGGTCCTGGTGCACACAAGGTTTTGTTTGTGCCCTCCAAGAGTCTGTTTCCCCATTCTTGTGTAAGTTCTGGCAGCTCTATGGTGGGGTTAATGGCGACTTCCTCCAAGAGGACTTATGCCATACCCAGGTCTACTGCACCCATAACCCCTGCAGCAATGTACTGCTGACCCATACCTCTGCAAGAGACATTCAAACACAGTTCTGTCTCAGTCTCTATGGGGTCTCTGGGTCCTGGTGCATACAAGGTTTGTTTGAGCCCTCTGAGTGTCTCTGGCAAGTATATAGTTTGATTCTATATGTGATTTCACCCCTCCTACTGTCTTGCTGGGGCTTCTCCTTTGCCCTTGGACGTGGGATAAGAGCCAAAATTATAAAACTCTTAAAAAATTTGAGGTAGATATTTTTGCCTTTGCCTTGACAGTAGATTCTTAGATATGACACTGGAATCATTGTGAACAAAAGAAAAAATACTGAGCTGCATCAAAATTAAAAGCTTTGTCCATCAAATAGCTATCAAAAAAGTGAAAGGACAACTTACATGATGGAATAAGATATTTGCAAATCGTATTTCTCTTAAGGTCTAGTATCCAGACTATATACAAAACACTTATAATCCAAGAACCAGAAGACAACAGAATAAAACAGTGGGCATAAAACTTGAACTTGTTTTCCAAAGGAAGAAAACAAATGACCAACAAGCAGAAGAAAATATGTTAAACACCATTAGTCATTAGAGAATACAGTAAAGACCACAATGAGTTGCTGCTTCTCCCACATTAAATGGCTATAATTAAAAAGAACAAACCAGAGGACAAGCATTGACAAAGAAGTTGATAAATTGAAGCTCCCATACAGTGCTGCTGGGAATGTAAAATGGTTCAGCTGCTCTGGAAAATAGTTTGGTAATTCCTCAAATAATGAGAAAGACTTTCCTTATGACTCAGCAGTTCCACTCCTAGGTATATACCTCATAGAATTGAAACTAGGTACTCAAATACATGTACACACAAGTTCTTGAAAGCAATACTTACCACAGTCAAAAAGTAGAAACAACTGAAATGTCAATCAGTGAATGAATGAACAGACAAAGTGTGTAAATACATATGTGAAGTGAGTGAAAGTCTCTCAGTCATGTTTGAGTCTTTGTGACCCCATGGACTACACAGTCCATGGAATTCTCCAAGCCAGAATACTGGAGTGGGTAACCTTTCCCTTCTCCAGGGGATCTTCTCAACCCAGGGATTGAACCCAGGTCTCCTACATTGCAGGTGGATTCTTTACCACCTGAGCCACAATGAAAGCCCAAGAATACTGGTGTGGGTAGCCTATCCCTTCTCCAGTGGATCTTCCTGACTCAGGAATCGAACTGGGGTCTCCAACTGAGACCCCAGTTTCTTCACCAACTGAGCTATCAGGAAGACTCGTAAATACATATAATGGAATATAATTCAGTCACAAAAGGAATAAAGTACCTTCTCTGAGAAACTACCCCTCTTCTACCCTGGAATATGTCAAAAATTTCTACTCTGGAGAGGACAAAATAGAGGCTCTTTAGATGGAGAATACCAGGCACAGATCAAGACATGGGTTGTTGTTGTTCAGTCACTGAATCATTCTTTGTGACCCCATGAACAGCACCATGCCAAGCTTCCCTGTCCTTCACTATCTGCTGGAGTTTGCTCAAATTCATGTCCACTGAGTCAGTGATGTTTTGTAAAAAACATCCTCTGTCGCCCCTCTCTCCTCCTGCCCTCAATCTTTCCCAGCATCAGAGTCTTTTCCAGTGAGTCAGCTCTATGTATCAGGTGGCCAAAATATTGGAGCTTCAGCTTCAGCATCAGTCCTGCCAATGAATATTCAAGGTGGATTTCCTTTAGGATTAACTGGTTTGATCTCCTTGCAGTCCAAGGGACTCTCAAGAGTCTTCTCCAGCTCCACAGTTCAAAAGCATCAATTCTTTGGCTCTCAGCCTTCTTTATGACCCAACTCTCACATCTGTACATGACTACTGGAAAAACCATAGCTGACTATACAATGGATACTTAAGCAAAACAAACAAACAAAAAAACTACAAAAAAACCCCAAACAAATACCCCCAATGCATACTGAATTCTATACACAGAGAGTCCCTGAAATCCTATCCTCCCTCATAGAAGGCTTATAAAACCATAGGTAGCCAGATTCTTAATTATCCTTTATCTGGATGTACCAACAGTTAATTTATTCATTTGCCTACTGAAAGGCATCTTGATTGTTTCAAGTTTTGGCACTTATCAGTAAGGCTGGTATAAATATCTATGTGCAAGTTTTTGTGTAGATATAGGTTTTTAAGTCCTTTGGGTAAATATTGAGGAGTGTGATTATTAGATTGTATGGAAACAGTATTTTTATTTATTTATTTTTAATAGCCACACTGCCTTCTAAAGTGATTGTACCATTACCAGCAGTGATGGAGAGTTACTGTGGTTTCACATCCTCACTAGCATTTCGTGTTGTCAGTATTCCAGATTTTGACCATTCTAGTAGTATGCAGTGGTAACTTATTTTTGTTTGTTTGGGTGGGGGTTGGCTATGCTGCATGGCTTGGGGAATTCTGGTTCACCAATTAGGAATCAAACCCTGATCCCCACAGTGAAAGTGCCAAGTCCCAACCACTGGATCACAGGGAATTCCCCTCATTTTTTGTTTTAACTTATTTTCCCATGATGACATATGATAAGGAGTATATTTTCCTATACTTACTTGCCACCTGTATGCCTTTTTATTTGGATGAGATATCTGTTAAGTTCTTTGGCCCATTTTAAAATTTGGTTGTTTGTTTTCTTATTGTTAAGGATCAAAAGATATTTGTATATTTTAGACAACAGTCCTTTTTCAATTATATCTTTAGCAAATGTTTTCTTCCAGTGTGTGGCTTGTCTTGCTATTCTCTTGACATTTTCTTTTACAGAGCAGACATTTTTAATTTTAATGAAACCCAGATTATCAATTATTGCTTAATAGATTGTACTTTTGCTGTTGTTTCTAAAAAGTTATTGCCATACTCAAGGTCATCTAAATTTTTGCCTATATTTTCTTCTATGAGTTTTCTAGTTTTGCCTTTTACTTTTAGGTTTAAAACAAGTTTTTAGTTAATTTTCCTGAAGGATGTAAGATCTGTATCTAGATTAATTTTTTTTTTTTTTTTTTGCACTTGGATGTCCGGTTTGTTCCAGCACCATTTGTTGAAAAGCCTATCTTTGCTTCATCTATTTTTGTTCCTTTGACAGAGATTAGCTGACTATGTTAATGTCAGTGTTTTTCTGAGCTCTCTATTCTGTTCCGTGCACATTATCTTGATTACTGTAGCAGTGTAGTAAGTCTTCAGGTTGAGTAGTGTCAATGCTCCTATTTTGTTCTTTGTCTTCAATATTGTGCTGGCTTTTCTGGGTCTTTTGTCCCTTTATGTAAACTTTAGAATCAGTTCCTTTTTGTCAATTCGCTTCTTTTTTAATTGGAGGAAAACTGCTTTACAATGTTGTGTTGGTTTCTTTCTGGAAGCATGAGGTCTTCTGCCAGCATTTAGTAGGTGTTCTGTAGGAGTTGTTCCACATGCAGAAGTATTTTTGATGTATTTGTGGGGAGGAAGATGATCTCCACGTCTTACTCCTCCACCATCTTGAGAGTCTCCCCTAGAATCTGTTTGTTAATATGCACAAAGTAACTTGCTTAGATTTGATTGAAATTGCATTGAATCTATAGATCAATTTGGGCAGGACAGGCATCATGACAATGCTGAGTTGTCATGCTATCAATAAACATGGAATATCTCTCCATTTATTTCATTCTTTAATTTTGTTCATCAGAGTTTTGTAGTCTTCCTTACGTTTTGTACATATTTTGTTAGACTTATTCCTACTTCGCTTTTGGGTGCTAATGTAGATCATATTGTTTCAAATTTCAAATTCCTTTGTTCATCGTTAATATATAGCAAAGAGATTGATTTTTGCATAGTGTTAACCTTGTACCCTGAAACTTTGCTGTAATCACTTAGTAGTTCAGTAGTTTTTTTGTTAATTCTTTCAGGTTTTCTATATAGATGATTACGTCATCTGAGTTGAAAAACAGTTTATTTATTCCTTTCCATTCTGTACTTCTTTTATTAGCATTTACTTTTTCTTATCTTACTGCATTAGCTTGGACTTCCAGTATGATGTTGAAAGGAGTGGTAAGAGGAGACATCTTTGCCTTGTCCTGATCTTAGTGAAATATTTCCTAGTTTCTAGAAGAAACTCATTGGGTTTTGTAGGTGTTCTTTATCAAGTTGAGGAAGTTCCACCTCTATTCCTAGTTTACTGCAAGTTTTTATCATGAATGAGTGTTGGATTTTGCCAAGTGCCTTTTCTGAATCTGTTGATATGACCAAGTCATTTTTCTTCTTTGGCCTGATATTATGGATTACATCAATCAATTTTCCAGTGTTGAACTAGTTTTGCATATCTGGGAGAAACTCCACTTAGTTGTGGTGTGTAATTCTCTTTATATATTGTTGGATTTGATTGCTAACATTTTGTAGAGGATTCTTGCATCTATGTTCATGAAAGTTATTGGTCTGCCATCTTCCTTTCTTATGGTCTGTTTCTGGTATTGGAGTAATGCTGGTCTCAAAGTATGAGTTAAGTATTCCCTCTATTTCTATCTTCTGAAAGATGTTACAGGGAATTGGTGCAATTTTCTCCTTAAATTATTAGTAGAATTCAATACCTGTATCTGAGCCCAGTGCTTTTAGTTTTGGAAGATTATTAATTATGACTCCATTTCCTTAATTGAGATAGGGCTATACAGTTGTCTATTCTTTCTTGTGTGAGTTTTGGCAGACTGTGTCTTTCAAGGAATTGGTCAGTTTCATCAAGATTGTCAAATCTATTGGGATAGTTTGTTCATAGTGTTCCTTTGTTATCTTTTTAATGTTCATGGAATCTGCAGGGACATCCTCTCTTTCTCATATGATATTAGTACTTTTTTCTTAGCTCAGGGAATTCTAAAGGGGAAAGAATATAAAAGAGAATGGATATATGTGTGTATATAACCTATTCACTTTGCTATACACCTGAAACTAACACAACCTTGTAAATCAACTATACTCCAATTGGAATTTTTAAAACCAATGCTACAGTTTATACTAAAGAATTTGACAAAGATCAAGTAAATATTGAGACTATGGATCAATAGAAGAGATGGAAATTTTAAAAAGTGCCTTTGCCACTGATGAAGCTAATTGAAACATGTAGCCTTTCATCCACAGCTGAGTGGACTTGCTATTTCTTCCCTTCAGAAGAATACCAACAATAATTGGCACAGCTAGAAAGCGCAGACCTTCTGTGCATGGGTGAGAACAGATGAGAATTCATGCTTTCTGCAAATGAGCAGACTTAACAAAAGAATCCAGAAGTGGCCAAATTGTAATTCCATCTCCTAAACTTTCCTGTAGGATTAGTCATTTCTCTTTGCCTGGTAATGTATGAATAAAGGACATAGAGAAGCCAGAAATGTCAATTTAGCTGAAGTTGCCTCTGTAAAGATTTAGAAAAACTGACAAAAAGTTTCCTACCTAACAGTCCACATGCAATACTTTATTATAGAAGTTGCATTTCAAATAAATGGATAATTCAATGAATGTATTAGTGTTCCTGGCTAACTTTTTAAAATACAGTTAAATTCTAAAAGTTGGTACATTTCATAAAGACAGTTTGTTTTCTATGTATATTATATAGTATAGTAAAAACTCTTTTAAGAAGTATGTGTGATATGAGATCATTTTAATTAAAAAATGCGTATGTATTTATTCATGTGCTAACACATATATATTTATGTCAATCTGGAAGGACATGCATGAAAATGTTACCAGTTGTTTCTAGGTTATGGAAATGTAAGTCTTATTTACCTTTTCTTTTACAGTAATCACGTCTTTTTACTCAGCTAAAATAAAATTATTTTTCTATTAATGTTATATGGCCAATTGTTATTATAGCCTGAATTAAACCAGTAGATAGAAACAATGTTTTAAAACTTTTAAAAACTATTTACACAATCTTACACTCAGAAATACTCAAAACTTAGGTATAGTTAGGAATACCATTTTTCTGATAGTAGCTAAAATAAGATTTCAATTGTGTATGATAGCATAGAATTAGGAAGTCACAATCCTGATTTATTATTCTAACATACATAATTATGGCATGTACATAGTACCTATTTCCTAGGTTTTCTGTTTCTTAGGTTAATTATATTTTATCCAATGAACAAATGTAATGATGTTACCAAAACTAAAATTGGGGCTTCCCTGGTGGCTCAGTACTCTTGCCTGGAAAATTCCATGGATGGAGGAGCCTGGTAGGCTGCAGTCCATGGGGTCGCTAAGAGTTGGACACTACTGAGTGACTTCACTTTCACTTTTCACTTCCATGCATTGGAGAAGGAAAGGGCAACCCACTCCAGTGTTCTTGCCTGGAGAATCCCAGGGACGGGGGAGCCTGGTGGGCTGCCATCTATGGGGTCGCACAGAGTCAGACACGACTGAAGTGACTTAGCATTAGCATGGTGGCTCAGATGGTACAGAATCTGCCTGCAATGCTGGAGACCTGGGCTTGATCCCAGAGTTGGGAAGATCACTGGCTACCCACTCCAGTTTTCTGACCTGGAGAATGCCATGGACAGAGGAGCCTGGCAAGCTACAATCCATGGGCATCATTAACTATTTCTTGCCATTGCTGTAAAACAATAGTTTTTTCCCTGAACAATAGATATTCTTACCTTAGATTTTGCTTTAGCTAGCTATATATAAGCTAAAATATTATAATTTGGTTTAAAGTAATGTTTACCTTCCTTTTCTTTATTTAGGTATAATGTCCACGGCTTGGGATTTGTATGATTCTTACAATGCTATGGAACTTTCATCTTTACCACCAAAACGGTCTATGATTGACTCAAGTAGTAAAGCAAATGTACCTTCAAAAGACTGGGAACAAACGGTGGCAGGGAGTAATTTAGAAAAAAGTAAGATTTCATTTATTTCAGTTTTTTAAAAATTGGGATAATTGAATTAAAACATTACATTAGTTTCAAGCGTGCAACATAATAATTTGATCTTTGTGTACACTACAAAGTGATCACCACAATAAGTCTAGTTACTGTCACTCTATAAACTTCCCTCTCTAGCCATTTCACCTACCCCTCAACCTCCTTCCCCTCTAATAGCCATCAATTTGTTTATGAGTTTTGTTTTTATTTTTTATATTCTGCATATGAGTGAAATCATACAGTATTTGTCTTTCTCTCTCTGTTTTATTTCACTTAACATTGTTGTTCAGTTGCTCAGTTGTGTCCAACTCTTTGCAACCCCATGGACTACAGCACACCAGGCTTCCCTGTCCTTTACCAACTCCCCGGGCTTGCTCAAACTCATGTCCATTGAGTCAGTGATGCCATCCAACCATCTCATCCTCTGTCATCCCCTTCTCCTGCCTTCACACTTTCCCAGCATCAGGGTCTTATTTCTAATGAGTCGGCTCTTCTCATAAGGTGGCCAGAGTATTGGAGCTTCAGTTCCAGCATCAGTCCTTCCAGTGAATATTCAGGGTTGATTTCTTTTAGGATGGACTGGTTTGATCTCCTTGCTGTCCAAGGGATTCTCAAGAGTCTTCTCCAACACCAAACTTCAAAAGCATCAATTCTTCACTGTGTACAGCCTTCTTTATGATTCAGTTCTTACATCTGTACGTGACTACTGGAAAAACTATAGCTTTGACTAGACGGACCTTTGTTGGCAAAGTAATGTCTGTGCTGTTTAGGTTGGTCATGGTTTTTCTTCCAAGGAGCAAGTGTCTTTTAATTTCATGGCTGCAGTCACCATCTGCAGTGATTTTGGAGCCCAAGAAAATAAAGCCTGTCACTGTTTCCATTGTTTCCCTATCTATTTGCCATGAAGTGATGGGACCGGATGCCATGATCTTAGTTTTCTGAATGTTGAATTTTAAGCCAGCTTTTTCCCTCTCTCTTTCACCTTCATCAAGAGCCTCTTTAGTTCCTCTTCACTTTCTGCCATAAGAATGGCGTCATCTGCATATCTGAGGTTATTGCTGTTTCTCCTGGCAATCTTGATTCTGCTTGTGCTTTATCCAGCCTGGCATTTCACATGATGTTATCTGCATATAGGTTATATAAGCAGAGTGACAATATACATCCTTGACGAACTCCTTTCCCAATTTAGAGCCAGTCCGTTGTTCCATGTCTGGTTCTAACTGTTGCTTCTTGACCTGCATACAGATTTCTCAGGAGGCAGATAAAGTGGTCTGGTATTCCCATCTCTAAGAATTTTCTATATTTTATTGTGAGCCATACACTCAAAGACTTTCATGTAGTCAGTGAAGCAGAAGGAGATGTTTTTTCTGGAATTCTCTTGCTTTTTCTATGATCCAACAGATGTTGGCAATTTAATCTCTGGTTTCCCCTGCATTTTCTAAATCCAGCTTGAACATCTGAGGGTTCTCGGTTCATGTCCTGTTGAAGCCTAGCTTGGAGAATTTCGAGCGTTACCTGCCAGTGTGTGACATGAGTGCAATTGTGCAGCGATTTGAACATTCTTTGGCATTGCCCTTCTTTGGAACTGGAAAGAAAACTGACCTTTTCCAGTCTGTGGCAACTGCTGAGTTTTCCTAATTTGCTGGCATATTGAGTGCAATACTTTCACAGCATCATCTTTCAGGATTTGAAGTAGCTGGAATTCCATAACTTCCACTAGCTTTGTTCGTAGTGATGCTTCCTAAGGCCCACTTGACTTCGCATCCCAGGATGTCTGGCTCTAGGTGAGTGATCACACCTTCGTGGGTCATTAAGATATTTTTTGTATAGTTCTGTGTATTCTTTCTACCTCTTCTTAATATCTTCTGGTTCTGTTAGGTCCATTCTGTTCTTTATTGTGCCCATCTTTGCATGAAATGTTCCCCTGGTATCTAATTTTCTCAAAGGAATTGTTTTCCTCTATTTCTTTGCATTGATCACTGAGGAACGCTTCCTTATCTCTCCTTGCTATTCTTTGGAACTCTGCATTCAGATTCGTATATCTTTCCTTTTGTCGTTTTCTTTTCACTTCTCTTTTCAGCTATTTGTAAGGCTTCCTCAGATAACCATTTTGCCTCTTTGCATTTCTTTTTCTCGGAGATGGTCTTGATCCCTGCCTTCTGTACAATGTCATGAACCTCCGTCTATAGTTCTTTAGGTACTCTATCAGATCTAATCCCTTGAATCTACTTGTCACTTCCACTGTATGCAAGGGATTTGATTTAGGTCATACCTGAATGGCCTAGTGGTTTTCCCTACTTTATTCAATTTAAGTCTGAATTTGGCAATAAGGAGTTCGTGATCTGAGCCACAATCAGCTCCCAGTCTTGTTTTTGCTGACTGTATAGATCTTCTCCATCTTCGGCTGCAAAAGTATAATCAATCTGATTTCACTATTGACCATCTGGTGATGTCCATGTGTAGAGTCTTCTCTTGTGTTGTTGGAAGATGGTGTTTGCTATGACCAGTGCATTCTCTTGGTGAGACTCGTTTAGCCTCTGCCCTACTTCATTTTGTACTGCAAGGCCAAGCTTGCCTGAATCCCGGTATCTCTTGACTTCCTACTTTTGCATTCCAGTCCCCTATGATGAAAAGGACCACTTAACTTAATGTCTTGCATTTCCCTGATAATTGGTGGTGTTGAACATCTCATGTGCCGTTTGGGAAAAATGTCTCTTTAGCTTATCTTCTGTCTTTTTTTTTTTTTTTTGCTATTGTGTTCTTTGAGCTCTTGGTGTTAACCCCTTATCAGATATATGGTTTGCAAATATTTTCTCCCATTCAGTAGGTTGTCTTTTCATTTTATTGATGGTTTCCCTTGCTATGCAGAAGGTTTTTAGTTTATTTCCCTCTGTATATAAGACAGTATTTTTTCCTTGGTGCTTTGTATATTTTTGTTTTGTTTTCAGTTCTCAGAAGCTTGAGTATGGTGTATCTTGGTGTGAATTTCTTTAGGTTTATCTTTTTTGGAATTCACTGTTTCTTAATTCTGTATGTTTTTCTTTGCCAAATTTTGGAAGATTTCAGCTATTATTTCTTCAAGTACTTTTTTGGTCTCATCCTTTTCTTCTCTCCCCAATGATGTGAATATTATATATCTTGTTAGAGGTCTCTGGGCCTCTATTCATATATATATATATATATTTTTTGCAGATTATTTTCTTTCTGGTTTTCAGATGTGGTAATTTCTATTTTTCTCTTCAAGTTCACTGATTCTCTTCTCTGTCCCTTCCATTTTGCTGTTGAGCCCATCTGTTGAATTTTTTGTCAGATATTTTTTATGTTAGATATATTTTATCTGTTGTCAGATAATTTAAGCATCTCTGTCCTCTTAGTGTTGGTTTCTATTGATTTTGTGTGTTTTTTTGTTTCATTTAAGTAGAGATTTTCTTGATTCTTTGATCAGTGACGTTCAGTTGAAATTTAGAGACTTGGGGTATTATGTTTTGAGAACTGGATCTTGTTTAAACTTCATTTTTAGCAGGATTTGTTTGACACTATTTTGACAGGGAAATTCACTGCTCCATTACCGCCAGGTGAAAGTAAAAGTGGGGTTTACTGCTCCATTTTGTGTATGTGTGTGTGTGTGTGCACATGCTCACCTTCACTTAGTCGTTTCTGACTCTTTGCAATCCCATGGACTGTAGCCCACCAGGCTCCTCTGTCCATGGAATTTCCCAGGCAAGAATATTGGAGGAAAAAAAAAAAAGAATATTGGAGAAGGTTGCCATTTCCTACTCCAGGGGATCTTCCTGATCCAGGGATTGAACCTGGGTCTCTTACATTTCCTACATCGGCAGGCAGATTCTTTACCACTAGCACCACCTGGGAAGCACCCATTACTAGAGTAGAAATCCATATTTTTCACTTGCCCTTCAATTACACTGAGAGAGGGGATCATCTCATTTCTGTTCTGTAATGTTAGATGGGGAGCTCTAACCTTGTGTAAGGTAGATAGTGAGCTCTAACTTCCATTGATACCTACATGGCTGGGAGGGATAGGAGCACCTCATTAACACTTCCTGACACCATGGATTGGAACTTGGCTTTTTTACTTTGGGACAGTTCTGTAAGTTCTGACTGTACCAATCCAACTCTGACTATTGGGAAGAACCTTGTTACTGCCAAATAGCTGTGGAATTCCATGTTTCCCAAGAGATCTTAACTGACATTGCACAAAGGGCAGCACAGTCATTTTTTTCTTTTTTGGGTAGGATTGAAAGTCCTAGCTCCTTACTGAGCGTTTTCTGACACCACACCCACTGGAAGGCTGGGAGATTGGAAAGCCTTGTTAGAATTGGCAAGAATGGAAGTCTAGACTTCCCGCTTGGCTAGTGGTATTTGTGAAATGGGTGGGGCTAGAATTTTTTCTGTTTTTCCTGGAGAGAAATGGTTATATCCTAAGTTTTCTTTCTTGCAAGGTTGTTGTTTTCCTGGGTTTTGGCTAAAGAGAGGAGGTTTGTCTGGAGTATCTGCAGTAATAAGAAATCCAGGAAACGCACCACTGTGTCATTCCCTGGGTCCTGAGCAATCTTTTTCCTCTGCCTTCTTCTGACAAAGGCTTTCAAAGGCTTCCTCTAAAAAAAAAAAAATTAATGTCCCAAGATTTTTAGTTGTATTTAGCAAAGGAATAGGGAAAAGTGTGTTTACTCCATCTTCATGGATGCAGGATTCCCCTTCATTCTGTTTTAACTAAGTAATAAGTAGAATATCATTCCTCAAATATATACACATCCTGATCTCAGGAACTTATAATCTAGGTTACCTTACATGAGATAAGAGACTATCCAAATGTGACTACATTAAGGATCTAAAAGAGGGAGGTTATCCTGGATTATCTGAGTGGACCCAAACCTATCAAATGGGTACTTTGGAGTATTTTTTCCATTTCTGGTCAGAGAGAGATATAATGGCAGGACCATCAGAGAGATGCAATGTTGCTGTCTTTTGAAGATGGACGGCGGGTTGGTGGTTGCTTCTAGAAATTGGCAAGGAAATTAATTCTCTAGAGCCTTCAGAAAGGAACATAACCCTAATAACCTTTTGGTTTTGGCCAAGTGAGACCTGGGTTGATCTCGAACCTAGAGAACTTTAAATTTGTATCCACTTTAAATTTAATTTTAAATTTAATCTAGAACTTTAAATTTAGTCCACTAAATTTTTGGTAATTTGTTATAGCATTAATAAACAACAGTAGTGTAGTATTCCTATAAAGCAATAAATTAAACCTTTATCTGAAGGTGTAATGAAGACTGATAATGATTTAATTTCAATTTGAATAAAAATATATGGAGATACAAATTACCTTATGAGTTATCATTGCTTATTTTCTGAAAGCAGCACATTTTTTGATTCCAGAATGAGATAATATATGTATATCTTGCATGTGCTTGGTTCCTACAAGACATTCAATAAGTAACTATTAAAGTTGTTGTGAATACTGGAGGAATACAAATAGTGATGGCAAAATGTCATTGATAAATCTTTAGAATGTACAAACCAGCTAATATTATAATATTTGAATTATGTTACCATTGCATCATATTTGTATTTTACAGTTAGTGAAGGTAGTTCTCTAATGGATATTGAAAATGTAATTCTGGCTAAAGTTCGTGATGAAGAAGAAGACAACTCAGATGCAGTATTTAAATCTGATAAGTTTCAGCAGGACTTATTTTTTATGGAACGAGTTATAATGGAAAATATATTTCAGCCAAAACTTGCAGCTTATCGTCAGCTTCCTATTTTAAAAGGTATTTAACACATTATATACTAAAACATCTTTTAAAAAAATAGTGTTGTTTTGAAATAAAGATTGTATACTTTAAAAAAGATATTTAAATATAATCGCTTTTAGACAAGCTCAAGTAATTAAAAAAATAAAATGGTATTATTATTTCTAGATGCAGTCTTTAAACTGAGTTATCACTTATCAGGGAGAAGAAAATGGCAGCCAACTCCAGTAATTCTTTCCTGGAGAACCCCATGGACAGAGGAGCCTGGTGGGTTGCGGTCCACGGGGTTGCAAGGCATCAGATATGACTGAAGCGACTTAGCACATACACACACATCACTTATCAGAAGACATTTTTATATAGTTTCCAGCACTAAAAGGGAATAGCAGGAGAGTCCAGACCTGGAAGCCCAAAGAAAGAGATAGTCTCGTAGATTCAAAACCTCATAAGTTCTTTCCTCTCTGTTGTTCCAATATTGAATTATTCTCTCATAGTCAAACACCCCTTTCCATTGCCATTGATACTTTCCAGGTTCTAGCTTTTATTACCTCTCCCTAATTTTATTACACAGGCATTCTTCCTGTTCTTATGGCTACAATATTTTTAAAGATTTGAGAGATTATTTAATTCAACTTTTCAATTTTTGAATGAATGAAATGAAGGTTATAGAAACTTTCTAAAGTTGCATCAGTTCACTTCAGTCACTCAGTCATGTCTGACTCTTTGCGACCCCATGAATCGCAGCACACCAGGCCTCCCTGTCCATCATCAACTCCCGGAGTTAACCCAAACTCATGTCCATCGAGTTGGTGATGCCATCCAGCCATCTCATCCTCTGTCGTCCCCTTCTCCTCCTGCCCCAATCCCTCCCAGCATCAGGGTCTTTTCCAATGAGTCAACTCTTCACATGAGGTGGCCAAAGTATTGGAGTTTCAGCTTTAGCATGGGTCCTTCCAATGAACACCCAGGACTGAACTCCTTTAGGATGAACTGGTTGGACCTCCTTGCAGTCCAAGGGACTCTCAAGAGTCTTCTCCAACACCACACTTCAAAAGCATCAATTCTTCAGTGCTCACCTTTCTTCACAGTCCAACTCTCACATCCATACATGACCACAGGAAAAACCATAGCCTTGACTAGACAGGCCTTTGTTGGCAAAGTAATGTCTCTGCTTTTGAATATGCTATCTAGGTTGGTCATAACTTTCCTTCCAAGGAGTAAATGTCTTTTAATTTCATGGCTGCCATCACCATCTGCAGTGATTTTGGAGCCCCCAAAAATAAAGTCTGACACTGTTTCCACTGTTTGCCCATCTATTTCCCATGAAGTGATGGGACCAGATGCCATGATCTTCATTTTCTGAATGTTGAGCTTTAAGCCAACTTTTTCATTCTCCACTTTCACTTTCATCAAGAGGCTTTTTAGTTCCTCTTCACTTTCTGCCATAAGGGTGGTGTCATCTGCATATCTGAGGTTATTGATATTTCTCCCGGCAATCTTGATTCCAGCTTGTGCTTCCTCCAGCCCAGGAACATATCACTGATCATTTAAAAAAGAAAAAATAGTAGTTCTGCTTTTAGTTAGGATGTAAATAATTATGAGAGAATAGGAGAGGACAGGCTGATGAACTATAGTAGTGTTGCAGTTTTGCTCATATGATGACATCCAGATAAGAGTTCAAAGAGGCTGCTGCTGCTAAGTTGCTTCAGTCATGTCCGACCCTGTGCGACCCCATAGATGGCAGCCCACCAGGCTCCTCCGTCCCTGGGATTCTCCAGGCAAGAACACTGGAGTGGGTTGCCATTTCCTTCTCCATTGCAGGAAAGTGAAAAGTGAAAGTGAAGTCACTGTCGTGTCCGAGTCTTCGAGACCCCATGGACTGCAGCCTTCCAGGCTCCACCATCCATGGGATTTTCCAGGCAAGAGTACTGGAGTGGGGTGCCATTGCCTTCTCCATCAAAGAGGCTGAGATGACTGTAATTGGAATAATCAGATATTAGGAAATTATGTAGAGAAAAAAAAACCTCCATAAATCTATCATTTAGTCTTTCGACACATTTGATTTCTGACTGGCCAGAGGGGTAGAAATAGGGTATTCAGTAAATATCCAGAATGGCCATACCTTAAGAATGAAGACTAGTCTAGACCCTCCTCCCCACCAATAAACTTTTTAGCTAATTTAAAAATTTTAATTTTTAAAAGCTGATTTTAAAAATCAACCTAATCTGAAAGTAAGTTAACCGCTCAGCAAAACAAACTTCAATACAGTATTGTATCGAAGAAAACACAATGCAGACATTCAGTGCTGTAACATTTATAATGCACAGCACCCAATAAAAATTTGCTAGCTGTGTAAATAGGCAGGAAAATGTTAGCTAAAGCTAAAAAAGACAGTCAATAGAAACAGATAAAAAGGTGACTGAGATGGTAAAAGACAGATAAGAACTTTTAAAAAGCTATCATACTCAGAATAGCCAAGACCATATTGAAGAAGAAGAAAAAAGTTGGAGGACTGACATCATCCAACTTCAAAAGTTAGTTAAGTTACAGTTGTTATTGTGGTATTGGTGAAAGAACAGACACATAGATCAATGGAACAGAATAAAGAGCCAAGAAATAGATCCACATAATTATAGTCAACTGATCTTTGACCATAGCATATTGAAAAGCAGAGATATTACTTTGCCAACAAAGGTCCGTCTAGTCAAGGCTATGGTTTTTCCAGTGGTCACGTATGGATGTGAGATTTGGACTGTGAAGAAAGCTGAGCACCAAAGAATTTATGCTTTTGAACTGTGGTGTTGGAGAAGACTCTTGAGAGTCCCTTGGACTGCAAGGAGATCCAACCAGTCCATCCTAAAGAAAATCAGTCCTGGGTGTTCACTGGAAGGACTGATGCTAAAGCTGAAACTCCAGTACTTTGGCCACCTCATGTGAAGAGTTGACTCATTTGAAAAGACTGATGCTGGGAGGGATTGGGGGCAGGAGGAGAAGGGGACGACTGAGGATAAGATGGCTGGGTGGCATCACTGACTCGATGGACATGAGTCTGAGTGAACTGCGGGAGTTTGTGATGGACAGGGAGGCCTGGCATGCTGCGATTCATGGGGTCACAAAGAGTCCGACACGACTGAACAACTAAACTGAACTGAACTGAACTGATCTTTGACCAAACAGGAATGGCAATATAATGAGGAAAGAAAAGATAGTCTTTTCAACAAATGATACTGGAACATCAGGATATTTATAGGCAAAATAAATAATCTAGATACAGACCTTATACCCTTCACAAAAATTAACTCAAAATGGGTCAAAACTTCAATGAAATATGCAAAACTATAAAACTTCTAGAAGACAACATAGGAAAAAATCTGGATAGCCTTGGGTATGGTGATGATTTTTTAGATTTGACACCAAAGGCACAATCTATTAAAAGAAATAATTGATAAGTTGGACTTTATTAAAATTAAAAATCTGCTCTGTGAAAGACATTGTCAAGAGAATGAGAAGTCAAGTCCCTGACTAGAAAAAAAATATGCAAAGGACATACCTGATAAAGAACTCGTCCAAAATATACAAATATCTCTTAAAACTCAACAATAAGGAAACAAATAACAATTTAAAAGCAGACAAAAGACCTAATAGACACCTCACCAAAGAGATATACTGATGGCAAATAAGTTTAAGAAGATGTTCATCATTATATGTCATTAAGGAATTTCAAATTAAAACATCAATGAAATACCACCATACAACTATTGAATAGCTAAAATCCAAACCATGATACCACCAAATGCTGGCTAAGATGTGGAGCAACAAGAACTCTTATGCAATGTTGGTGGGAAGGCACAATAGTTCAACCACTTTGGAAGACAGTTTGGCAGTTTCTTACAAAACTAAGCATATTGTAACCATATGGTCCATAATTGAACTCCTTGGTATTAACCCAAAGGAGTTGAATACTTATTTTCACACAAAAATCTGCACACAGATGTTTATTGAAGATTTATTCATAACGTCCAAAACTTGGAGGCAAACAAGATGTTCTTCAGAAGGTGAATGAATGAAAAAATTGTGGTAAATCCAGACAATAGAATATTATTCAGCACTAAAAAGAAATGAATTATCAAGCCATGAACAGACACAGACAAAATCTAAATGCATATTACTAAGTGAAGGAAGCCCATCTGAAAAGGCTACATATGCTGTCACTCCAACTATATGACATTCTCGAAAGGGCAAGTTTGGAGACAGTAAAAAGATCAGACGTTTCCAGGGATTAGAGGTTGGGAGAAATGAATAGGCAGAGTATATAAGATTTTTAGAGCAATAAAACCATTCTGCATAATACTTAGTGGTGGGTACATTTCACTGTACACTTATCCAAATTCACAGAATGTACAACACCAAGAGTAAATCCTAAAGTGAACTATATAGATTTTGAGTATTAATAATTTGTCACTGGGAGTTCACTTATTGTAACACTGTACTATTGGTGCAGGATGTTGATCTGGAAAAGGCTATGTGTAAATCTGGGTGTGAGTATATTGGAACTCTTCATTTGGGTTCAGTTTTGCTGTGAAACTAAAACTACTCTAAAAAAAAGTCTTTTAAAGAATAAGTTCTAAAAATATGCTTAAAGATTTAAAGGAAAAAATAAGAATACAATGATGATAGGAATGAAAGCTACATATAGGACAAAATGGAACTTGTAGAGATGAAATAGAATACATAGTACTTGAAATGAAAAAATTTACTGCTTGGGTTTGACAGAATACTAAAAGACAAGTAAGAGGAACATTCCAAATTAAAGTACAGAAATAAGTCTAAAAAAATAGAACTTTGGTGACCTGTGTCCCAAGGTCATGTGGTTTAATATATATGTAATTAGAATTGTAGTAGTAGAATACAGAGGAAGAATAGAAAGATATTTGAAGGAAGAATTGCTAGAAATTTTGTATATTTGAAAAAACTTTAAATCAATAATTATAAGAAGCTCAATGAAATCCAAGCAAGATAAACACATTGAAAAGCACACTGAAGTATATTATAAGTACTATATAAGAAAAAATTAAAAGTTGCCAGAAAAAATTCATTACATACAGGGGAGAAATTAATAATGCCCTTATTTCTATATCAGAAGCCAGAACACAATGCAATGATATTTTTACTGTGCTAAAAATTGTATATCTAGAGAAAATATCCTTCAAAAATCAAGATGAAATAAAAACATGTTCAGACAAACAAAAGCTGAGAGAATTCATTGTCAGCGGACCAGCATTGCAAAAAAAAGTTAAAGGAAGTTCTTCAGGCTGATAGAAAATAATAACAGAAATTAGAATCTACAGAAAAGAATGGAGAGTGCTAGAATTTGAAAATGTGAATAAAAGTAAGAGACATTTCCCACCATCTGAAATTTCTTTAAAGGTGATTAAGTCAACAATATTATTCTAGTTTTATATGGTAAAGCAAAGGACATGGAATAACTAAGTCAATTTTGTAGCAGAAGAATGAAGTTGAAGGACTTTACTATATTACAGGTGACTGACTATAAAGATACAGTAATCAAGGCAGCTGAGTATTTGTCTAAGGGTAGACATAGATGATTGAAACAGACTAGTGAGTCCAGAAATAAGCACAGACGTATATGGTTAACTGATTTTTAACAAACGTGTCAAGGTAATTCAATAGAGAGAAGTTGATCTTTTAAAAACAGTGCTGAAAGAACTGGATATCCTTATGGGGAGAAAAAATGAGCTTCAATCCTCACATTCTGTTAAATGTATAAATTAAGTCAGAATGGACCATAGATAAATGTAAAAATTAAAACCATAAAGTTCTAGGAGAAGATAAAAGAAAAAAATATTTGTGATTTTAGCATAAGAAAAGATTCACTTAATACACAAAAGTCCCAAGTGCAGGTGTGTTCATTTGTGTCCAACTCTTTGTGACCCCATGGGTGGTAGCCCACCAGGCTTATTTGTCCATGGTATTCTGCAGGCAAGAATAATGGAGTGGATTGGCATTCCCTTCTCCAGGAGATCTTTCCGACCCAGGGATCAAACCTGCATCTCCTGCATTGGCAGGCAGATTATTTACCACTGAGCCATCTGGGAGGCCCCCAAATCCCAAGGCATAAAAGAAAAAAATCAATAAGAATTTTGCAAGAGTTAAAATGTCTGCTCTTTGAAAAACACTGCTAACAGTAGGAAAAAAATGCAGGGAAAAATGCAAGCAACAGACTAGAAGAATATGTTTGCAATATATACATCTGACTAAAGACTTAGACAACACACATTTACTTCCTCACAATTCTAGAGACAGAAAGTCCAAGATCAAGGTGCCAGCAGGGTTGGTTTCCTCTGAGGCCTCTCTCTTTGGCTTGCAGATGTTCACCCTCTTGCTGCCTCTTTACATGGTCTTTTCTCTGTGTATGTTCATCCCTTGTCTCTCTTGGTGTATCTAAATTTCCTCTTCTTATAGGGATATCAATCAATGGATTGGGACCCTCTCTAATGGTCTAATTTTAATGTAATCACCACTTCAAAGTCCTTTCTCAAAATATTGTTACATTCTGACATACTACATTCTTGTGTGTGCTCTGTGTGTCACACAGACTTGTGTCACACAGTCTTGTGCAATTCTTTGCCACCCTATGGACTGAAGCCCTACAGATTTCTCTGTCCATGGAATTTCCCAGTCATCACCAGCTTAACCAGGTGGTGACCGGAGTGGGTAGCCACTCCCTTCTCCAGGGGATCTTCCTGACTCAGGGATCAAACCTGTCTCCTGCATTATAGGTGGATTCTTTACCTCTGAGTCATTATGACTTCAATATATGAATTTTGGAGAGAAACAATTCATCCCATAACAGACAGTCATCTTATAAATTCTCACTTAATCTGTATAAACAATAAAGTTCTAGGTCAAGTGTTTCTAATTTGAAACACCAAAAAACAAAGTCACAGCCCCTTAACCTATTCTAGACTTGAGCCAGTTTATAGAACCAGACTGTCTTGAATGAAGGGGAGACTGGGTCACTTTGAGAACGTTTCACACTACATTGCCAAGAGTGTGTACTGTTAATACTCATCCCAGCTTTCTCCATAAAGATCTACAGCATTTTATTAGAAGGACTGTACACTGTGGATAAGGAAACCATCAGAAATTTCATGGGTTACTGAACACTGGCTCTGAGTTCACACTAACTCAGGGAGACCCAAAACATCACTGGGGTCCACTAGGATTTAAAATCAGGTGAACAACAGAATTTTAGTTCAGGTTCATCTACAGTTTGTCCACCCATCATCTTGCAGTTATTTTCCCTGTTCCAGAATGTATACTTGAAATAGAAATATTTAGAAACTGGCAGAAGCCCCCATGTGATCCTTGGCTTGTGGAATGAGAGCTAATTTAAGAAAGGGTGAAGTGGAAGCCCCTAGAGCTGTCTATACCTATGAAAATAGTAAACCATAGCAATGCCACCTTTCTGGAGGGATCTGAGGGATTAATACCACCATCAAGGACTTGAAATATGCAGGAATGTTGACTCCCACCGTTCAACTCACCTATCTGGCTTACACAGAAAACACATGACTCTTGGAGAGTAGCAGTGGATTGTTGTAAGCTTAACCAGGGGTGACTCCAGCTGAAGCTGGTGTTTCAGTTAGAGTCTCATTGCCTGAGCAAACTAACACAGCTTGTGGTACACAGTGTATGGATGCTGATGCTTTTTCCCTTCAGTACCTGTTGGGAAAACCAAAGCTATTTGCTCTCAGCTGGCCAGGTCAGCAGTATACCTTCACTGTTCTGCTTAATGTCATAATTTAGTCTGCAGCAAGCTTTCCCTTCAGCAAGACATCGCACTGGTCCACTACACTGCTGGTATCATGTTGATTGGACCTAGTGAACAAGAAGTAAACTTACTGGCAAGACATTTGCATGTCGGAGGGTGAGAAGTAAATCTGACAAAATTTCAGGGGCCTTCCACCTCAGTGAAATTTTCAAGGGTCCAGTAGAATATGTCAAGATATACCTTCTAAGGTAAAAGATATGCAGTTGCATCTGAGTCCTCTGCAATGGAAAAAAAAAAAAAGAGAGAGAGAGAGAGAGAGACGCATTCCTAGTGGATCTCTTTGCATTTCATTGGCGGTGGTTTAGTTGCTAAGTCGTGTTCGACTATAGCCCACCAGGCTCCTCTGTGCATGGGATTTCCCAGGCAGGAATACTGGATTTCCCAGGCAAGAATACTGAAGGAAATGGGTTGCCATTTCCTTCTCCAGGGCATCTTCCTGACCCAGGGATTGAACCTGGGTCTCCTGCATTGCAGGTGGATTTCTTACTGACTGAGCCATAAGGGAAGCCGTCTTTGCATTTTAGAAGCAACACATTCCTCATTTGGATGTTATTCTGGTTCATTTACTCAGTGATCTGAAAAGCCAATAGCTTTGAGTGGGGCTCAGAACAACAGAAGATTCTGCAGCAGGTTCAAGCTGCTGTTCTAAGTGCCCTGTCCCTTGGGTGTTATGACCTAGCAGGTCCAGTGGTGTCTGAAGTATCAGTGGTAGACAGAGCTGTTCTTCGGAAACTTTAGCAGATGGGTGTAGAGCACCATGATCTTCTTTTCATTTGATTTAATTTTAGAACCAGAACCTGAAGAGCCCGGAGACTTTTTAGTAGATGGAAAACTTGAAGTGGTCGAAGAAGAGGCTAAGAAGGAAGAGGAAGAAGATTTAGAAATAAGTTCAGAACAATCAACAATACCAGCCAATTTGGAACGACTCTGGTCCTTTTCCTGTGACCTAACCAAAGGCCTTAACGTGAGCAGCCTTGCTTGGAATAAAGCAAATCCAGTAAGTTATCAAATGTTTTAATAATGCTGTCTCTAGCATTTAAGGGCACTTACCAAGTATAACATTAATGATTTTCTTTTCTCATCTGTTAGGCAAGGGATTTAAATTGACATAACCTCTAGTTTTAAAATTCCTCTGAAAACAAGTTTATATTTTAAAAAGGGGGAAATGCAACAGCTAGAAAACAATGTTTTTTCTTCTTTAATATGAAAATGTCGCCATTTTTATTTTAAGAGATGTACTTGGAATATGGCTGAATCTATGTCAGATGTTGAGAAGTGAACAAGAAAATAATATATATTTATTTAATTTAACATGTTAACCAAATTCATGCACCCAAATTTGCATTCTCTTTAAAGAAACCATATTTGGAAGTATGTACTTAATCCATGAGGTCAAAAAAGAGTCAGACATGACTTAGCGACTAAATAACAACTACAACATCTTAATCCAGTGACCCTGTGAAAGTGCAAAATAATTTTGAGATCCCTTAAGAAACTAACACTACAGTGGATACTTAAATAGCACCTTCTATGTACCAGGCACTATTGTAAACGTTTTACTTGTATTATCACAAATCTATGAATACAGTACTATTTTCCTCATTATGTTGCACTGAAGCACAGAAAGGATAACTTGCCCGAAGCTATATAACCAGTAAGTGAAACAGAATTCAAACCGAGACATCCAGCTCCAGAGTTCTTGCTTTTAGTGAAAGTGAAGTGAAAGTCGGTCAGTTTTGTCTGACTCTTTGTGACCCTATGAACTATACAGTTCATGAATTCTCTAGGCCAGAATACTGGAGTGGGTAGCCTTTCCCTTCTCCAGGGGATCTTCCAGACCCAGGAATCAAACCAGCGTCTTCTGCATTGCAGGCAGATTCTTTACCAACTGAGCTATTAGGGACGCCCTTTAGTACTGCTCTGTTAAAAATCATCTTGAGGAAAATTAGATGAATCATCAAGTGGGGAACAGTATGTTTTCTTGTAAAAAAAAGAATGATTATAGAGTAATGAGAGTTATTTTTTCCTGAGATTTATAAACTGATTCTGAAGACATGATTCTCAACTAATGCTTCTGAAATAACTTTTTTTTTTCAGTCCTTTTTGAGAAATATTTATTTATTTTGGCCTCACTGGGTGCTAGTTGTAGCATCTTTTTCTTGGTTGTTGTTGTTTGGCTCAGGCTGTGTTGTCCCACAATGTGTGGAATTCCAGTTCTCAACCAGGGATTGAACCCATATACTCTGCATTGGAAGTGGACCCCCAACCACTGGACTACCAGGGAGGTCCCTGTTGTATGTTTAAAGTCATCAGAACTAATTTGTTTAAACTGTATTTTTTTATGCATGTTTTAAGAATTAGCCTTGTTTTATCGCTATACCTTATAAGGTACTGTGTGCAAATATGATAGTTGTTATGGATATTAAAAACCTATAATCAACCTGAAACTAACAAAACATTGTAAATCAACTCTACTCCAATAAAAATTTTTAAATGAAAAATAAAACTATAATCATTTCTGTCAAAACCTCAGATATGCAGATGACACCACCCTTATGGCAGAAAGTGAAGAGGAACTAAAAAGCCTCTTGATGAAAGTGAAAGAGGAGAGTGAAAATGTTGGCTTAAAGCTCAACATTCAGAAAACGAAGATCATGGCATCTGGTTCCATCACTTCATGGGAAATAGATGGGGAAACAGTGGAAACAGTGTCAGACTTTATTTTTCTGGGCTCCAAAATCACTGCAGATGGTGACTGCAGCCATGAAATTAAAAAACGCTTACTCCTTGGAAGGAAAGTTATGACCAACCTAGATAGCATATTCAAAAGCAGAGACATTACTTTGCCAACAAAGGTCCGTTTAGTCAAGGCTATGGGTTTTCCTTTGGTCATGTATGGATGTGAGAGTTGGACTGTGAAGAAAGCTGAGCACCAAAGAATTGATGCCTTTGAACTGTGGTGTTGGAGAAGACTCTTGAGAGTCCCTTGGAGTGTAAGGAGATCCAACCAGTACATCCTAAAGGAGATCAGTCCTGGGTGTTCATTGGAAGGACTGAGCTGAAGCTGAAACTCCAATACTTTGGCCACCTCATGGGAAGAGTTGACTCATTGGAAAAGACCCTGATGCTGGGAGGGATTGGGGGCAGGAGGAGAAGGGGACGACAGAGGATGAGATGGCTGGAGGCATCGCCGACTTGATGGACATGAGTTTGGGTAAACTCCGGGAGTTGGTGATGGACAGGGAGGCCTGGCATGCTGCGGTCCATGGGGTCGCAAAGAGTCGGACATGACTGAGCAACTGAACTGGACTGAAATAACACATTACTTAAATTATGTGTATTATTTTGAATAAAATAAAATACTTGTAGTGTGGATTTATCTTTATGAAACTATATTAGGGAACATGTAGATAAGTGAAATTTAATAAATCAATAATAACTGGGTAATAAAGACAGATGAATCATTTTAAGAAACTGAATATACTCTCAGCTAAAAATTAATATATTGCTATTTAGAATAAAGTTAATTTTGAATGAAGCTAAAAATATAACAGATGGCATCCATCATATTTATTCATTAATTCTGTAAATATTTGTTGAGTATTAACTCTGTGCAGAAACTCTGTTAATGCACTAGAGATACAGTAGTAATTTAGTCACATGTAGGCCCTGGCCATACACTAGTTTCCTATGTGCTTTAATAAGGAAAAATAATACCATGGGAACACATAAGAGAGAGTTGTGAATGCTTCTTAGAGGAATTGACGTCTATGCTGAGTCTAAAAGAGATAAATAAGAGTTTGTCAATGTCAAGGGTAGTGATGAAGAATATTTTAAGACAGAGAGAACTGTGGCGACATGATGTTGCTTGGGAGGTAGGATGGTGGGAGGACTATCTTTGTATTCTTTCTGATTACAAAGAAAAGTCTGGGTTTGTTTGATAATTAAACTTTTGTGCATATGTACTTATACAGTTGACCTTGAACAAAAGGGGGTTTGGGGTGCCAACCTTTTATGCAGTTAAAAATCTAAGTGTAACTTTTGACTACCCCAAAACTTAACTACTAATAGCCTACTGTTGACTGAAAGTATTACCAAATATAAACGGTCAGTGAACACATGTTATATGTGTTATATGTATTATAAACTGCAATCTTACAATAACGCAAGCTAGGGGAAAGAGAATATTATTATGAAAAATAATAAGAAAGAGAAAATACATTTATAGTCAGTTCAGTCACTCAGCCGTGTGTGACTCTTTGCAACACCATGGACTGCAGCACGCCAGGCCTCCCTGTCCATCACCAACTCCTGGAGCTTGCTCAAACTCATGTCCATCGAGTTGGTGATGCCATCCAACCATCTCATCCTCTGTCATCCCCTTCTCCTCCTGCCTTCAATCTTTCTCAGCATCAGGGTCTTTTCCAATGAGCCAGTACTTCACATCAGGTGGCCAAAGTATTGGAGCTTCAGCTTCAGCATCAGGCCTTCAAATGAATATTCAGGACTGATTTCCTTTAGGATTGACTGATTGGATCTCCTTGTAATCCAATAGACTCTCAAGAGTCTTCTCCAACACCAAAGTTCAAAAAGATCAGAAGATCAATTCTTCAGCACTCAGCTTTCTTTATAGTCCAACTCTCATATAGTCATGTATAGTCATCCATACATGATTACTGGAAAAAACCATAGCTTTGGCTAGACTGACTTTTGTCAGCAAAGTAATGTCTCTGCTTTTTAATATGCTGTCTAGGTTGGTCATAGCTTTTCTTCCAGGGAGCAAGTGTCCTTTAATTTCATGGCTGCAGTCACCATTTGCAGTGAGTTTGGAGCCCAAGAAAATAAAGTCTGTCACTGTTTCCATTGTTTCCCTATCTGTTTGCCATGAAGTGATAGGACTGGATGCTATGACCTTAGTTTTCTGAATGTTGAGTTTTAAGCCAACTTTTTACTCTCCTCTTTCACTTTCATCAAGAGGCTCTTTAGTTCTTCACTTTCTGCCATAAGAGTGGTGTCATCTGTGTATCTGAATTTATTGATATTTCTCCCAGCAGTGTTGATTGCAGCTTGTGCTTCACCCAGCCAAGCATTTTGCATGATGTACTCCAAATATAAGTTAAATAAGCAGGGTGACAATATAATCCTTTCCCAATTTGAAACCAGTCCGTTGTTCCATGTCCAGTTCTAACTGTTGCTTCTTGACCTACATACAGATTTCTCAGGAGGCAGATGAGGTGGTCTGGTATTCCCATCTATTTAAGAATTTTCCACAGTTTGTTGTGACCATACAGTCAGAAGCTTTGGCATAGTCCATAAAGCAGAAGTAGATGTTTTTCTGGGAACTCTCTTGCTTTTTCTACGATCAACAGATCAAAGGATCAACATTTATAGTACTGTATTCTATTTAGCAACACTGTTAAGTGTATGTCATCCATTTAACAGATGAATTGTTAGTGCCTACATCAGTATTGTATTCAGTTCAGTCGCTCAGTCGTGTACGACTCTTTGCGACCCCATGAATCGCAGCACGCCAGGCCTCCCTGTCCATCATCAACTCCCGGAATTCACTCAGACTCACGTCCATCAAGTCAGTGATGCCATCCAGCCATCTCATCCTCTGCCGTCCCCTTCTCCTCCTGCCCCCAATCCCTCCCAGCATCAGAGTCTTTTCCAATGAGTCAACTCTTCGCATGAGGTGGCCAAAGTACTGGAGTTTCAGCTTTAGCATCATCCCTTCCAAAGAAATCCCAGGGCTGATCTTCAGAATGGACTGGTTGGATCTCCTTGCACTCCAAGGGACTCTCAAGAGTCTTCTCCAACACCACAGTTCAAAAGCATCAATTCTTCAGTGCTCAGCCTTCTTCACAGTCCAACTCTCACATCCATACATGACCAAAGGAAAACCCATAGCCTTGACTAGAGGGACCTTTGTTGGCAAAGTAATGTCTCTGCTTTTGAATATGCTATCTAGGTTGGTCATAACTTTCCTTCCAAGGAGTAAGTGTCTTTTAATTTCATGGCTGCAGTCACCATCTGCAGTGATTTTGGAGCCCAGAAAAATAAAGTCTGACACTGTTTCCACTGTTTCTCCATCTATTTCCCATGAAGTGATGGGACCGGATGCCATGATATTTGTTTTCTGAATGTTGAGCTTTAAGCCAACTTTTTCACTCTCCACTTTCACACTCATCAAGAGGCTTTTGAGTTCCTCTTCACTTTCTGCCATGAGGGTGGTGTCATCTGCATATCTGAGGTTATTGATATTTCTCCTGGCAATCTTGATTCCAGCTTATGTTTCTTCCAGTCCAGCATTTCTCATGTTGTACTCTGCATATAAGTTAAATAAGCAGGGTGACAATATACAACCTTGACATACTCCTTTTCCTATTTGGAACCAGTCTGTTGTTCCATGTCCAGTTCTAACTGTTGCTTCCTGACCTGCATACAGATTTCTCAAGAGGCAGGTCAGGTGGTCTGGTATTCCCATCTCTTTCAGAATTTCCCACAGTTTATTGTGATCCACACAGTCAAAGGCTTTGGCATAGTCAATAAAGCAGAAAGAGATGTTTTTCTGGAACTCTCTTGCTTTTTCCATGATCCAGCAGATGTTGGCAATTTGATCTCTGGTTCCTCTGCCTTTTCTAAAACCAACTTGAACATCAGGAAGTTCACGGTTCACATATTGCTGAAGCCTGGCTTGGAGAATTTTGAGCATTACTTTACTAGCGTGTGAGATGAGTGCGGTAGTTTGAGCATTCTTTGTCATTGCCTTTCTTTGGGATTGGAATGAAAACTGACCTTTTCCAGTCCTGTGGCCACTGCTGAGTTTTCCAAATTTGCTGGCATATTGAGTGCAGCACTTTCACAGCATCATCTTTCAGGGTTTGAAATAGCTCAACTGGAATTCCATCACCTCCACTAGCTTTGTTCGTAGTGATGCTTTCTAAGGCCCACTTGACTTCACATTCCAGGATGTCTGGCTCTAGGTCAGTGATCATATCATCGTGATTATCTGGGTCGTGAAGATCTTTTTTGTACAGTTCTTCTGTGTATTTGTGCCACCTCTTCTTAATATCTTCTGCTTCTGTTAGGTCCATACCATTTCCTTTATCGAGCCCATCTTTGCATGAAATGTCCCCTTGGTATCTCTAATTTTCTTGAAGAGATCTCTGGTCTTTCCCATTCTGTTGTTTTCCTCTATTTCTTTGCATTGATCACTGAGGAAGGCTTTCTTATCTCTTGCTATTCTTTGGAACTCTGCATTCAGATGCTTATATCTTTCCTTTTCTCCTTTGCTTTTCGCTTCTCTTCTTTTCACAGCTATTTTCAAATATAATCACATATTATTAGGAGTTAGGACTTCCACAAATGACTTTTAGGAGAGGAGACACAATTTAGTCCATAGCACCTCACTTTAAATTTAAATGTCTTCTATTTTACATTTGAAAAAATTAGATCATCCTTAAAAAACCCATGTTGCTGCCGCTGCTAAGTCGCTTCAGTCGTGTCCGACCCTGTGTGACCCCATAGACGGCAGCCCACCAGGCTCCCTCGTCCCTGGGATTCTCCAGGCAAGAACACTGGAGTGGGTTGCCATTTCCTTCTCAATGCATGAAAGTAAAAAGTGAAAGTGAAGTCGCTCAGTCGTGTCCAACTCTTAGCAACCCATGGACTGCAGCCTATCAGGCTCCTCCGTCCATGATATTCTCCAGGCAAGAGTACTGGAGTGGGGTGCCATTGCCTTCATAGGAGATTATAATGTAATAATACAATTTTTGAAGATTATCTCAATATGTAAAAGAGCTTGTTAGCAATTGGTTCTTTTTGAGTACTTATTTTTTAGTCTGAAAATGTGATTATTTTTGTGATTTTGCTTAGGATGATAGAAATGTAGAGTGAAAAAATGGCATATGGTGTTTTTTTAACCTTAATTAAAATATCATCACTCTTCTTAACACAGTTCATTAATATACATCTTTATACATTTGCCAATATTTTTATGCTATCCTCTCTTAGTTTGAATTTTTCTGGTTTTCAGGATCTTTTGGCTGTTGGCTATGGACACTTTGGATTTAAGGAGCAAAAAAGAGGATTGGCCTGCTGTTGGTCAATAAAGAACCCCATGGTAACTCGAGCAGGAATAAGATCTATTTTTATTTAATTAAATGTTGACATAATTCTCGAAAAGTAGTAGATAGTTGTATTTGATAATTAAGCAAAGTCAAGGAAGTTTTATCATGTAAGACTGTATTATCTTTGGTTTAAATCTGTAACAATTAAATAATTAAAACTTATTCTGATACTTTATAGGATACAGTAAATTCACTACTATGTGCTGTTAGATCTGATGATCCAGGGCTGAACCATTATTGTATATCACTGCCCGTTATAAAGAAAAATATTTGCAAATGCAAATTTTAAAAATTGTTTCATTTACTATTGGATTGTTTTTCAGTATATGAATAACTCATCACTTTATAAGATAGATTTCTGTTATCCTCAATAGATGTAAAATAGATTCATATAATATCTTACTGTTATGAATTTTTAAAGAAAATGAACAAGAATCAGTTATTTTTTTTGCTAAATAGCTCTAGTCAATCTGTCACTTACAGGTTTACCTTTAGGGGTTTTTTTGTGTTTTTTTTTCATCGCACCATGCGGGATCTTAAGTACCCTGACCAGAGATCAAACCTGCACCCCTTGCAGTGGAAGCAGAGAGTGTTAACCACTGGACTCCCAGGGAGGTCCCTTTACCCTTAGTTTTTACTTTACAACAGAAATGTAAAGTGGACTACTTTAAAAAGATCAGAAAGGCATACAAAAATAATTGGAGTTCTTATAAATAACCCTCGTCTGTTAGGAAGTTGGGTTTATATAGCCTAAAAGAAAGGAAGAAGCAATTCTAAACATGTGGAAGGATTGACAGGATTCATCAACAGCAAGTTGTCTTCTTTTCCACGTAGGTTGTTAGAAACAAGAAAGGATTTGAATTGGACATTCAAACAAAACAACAAAACTCTAGTCAGAGTTGTAGAAAAGAGTAACTTAGAAAGTTTTAGAGCCTCAAAAAAAAAAAAAAAAAAGAAAGTTTTAGAGCCTCTTCTATCCTTATTTAGAAATGATTAGATAATACAAGCATTAGAAACAGATACTGGGAGATAGGAATATATGCAGGATAATTTATTTGGTGGCTATTATTTGTATTTTTAAGAATGTAGACCTGTGATGGAAAATCCTGTTGGAAGATTACCCAAAATGATAATTACTGTAGAGCTACATGCTGTATTTTGCAAAATTACTGAGCTCTGAGGATTCATCAAAATAAAGGAAATGAACTGACTGAGGTTTTGTTCTCATGTATATAGGAAGTTAGGAGTAACTGAATGTAGGTTAACTCTCCTCACATCCCCACTGCCGTCAGCCTAGTCTTTAGTCACTGTCACACCCTCCTGTACTGTGGTCTATAAAACCAAGTTTAAATTGTAATATAATATATATTTTTTATTCAGTGGCCAGAGCGTACTTATCAGAGTCCATATGGAGTTACTGCTGTGGATTTTTCAATCGGCTCACCTAACCTTTTAGCAGTTGGCTATCACAATGGCACTATCGCCATTTATAATGTACAGAACAACAGTAACCTTCCAGTTCTGGATAGTAGGTGAGAAAATCCAAGAATTAGATAAATATATAACATGTACTTTTTTTGGGAGAACAAAAAAATTAATGTTATTTAGTTTTGAGTGAATGTTTATACTGTTATTGAGAGTGATACCATTATCTTTCAAACATTTGATAATTCCTCATAACGTCTCTCCAACTGGAATGCTCAGCTTTAACATCTCTTTATCATCTTTTCTGCCTGCTCACCAACAAACTTCTTTTGGTGTATGCTGCTGCTTTTTAAAAAGCTAAAATTTTTTCCAGCTTTATTGAGGTATAATTGACAAATAAAAATTGAGTTTATTTAGGTTGTACAACATGATTAAGTGTACAGTGTGATGATTTAATATATGTATCATTGTGAAATGATTAATGCAGTCAAATTAATTAATGCATCCATAATCTCACATACCTGGAGAAGGAAATGGCCATCCACTCCATTATTCTTGCCTGGAAAATCCCAGGGACAGAGGAGCTGGTGGGCCACAGTCTATTTCATCACAAAGTGTCAGGCATGACTTAGTGACTAAGCAACAACAACAACCTCACATAGTTACCATTTTTTTTGGGTGTGGTAAGAACACTTAAGATCTACTCTTTTAGCAAATTTCATGTATGCAACATAGTATTATTAACTATAATCACCATGATGTGCATTAGATTTCAAGAACTTTCATTTTATAAATGAAAGAAATAATTAATGCGACATATTGAGAAAATAAAAAAAGTTTAAAGTGAAAGAGATCTAAAGATACCTCAAGTTTTTATAATAAACCTGATATTAGTGGAGCAAAAATGAGGTCATATATTCATATTAGTGTTTGAATAAACTTCAGAAGAACTGGAAATAGCCTTTAAAGCAGGTGTTTTTTAGCTTAATTTTGAAATTATTTGCATAGTTTTGTAAGTGTGAGCCTTGTGTTTATTTCCGGGCAGAAGATTCATAATTTTTACCAAATAATCAAATATATCTAGATTTAAAAGTATTCAGCCCTATTGCTTTGGAGGATTCACATAAAAAAATCAAGAGAGTCAGTACTAGGAACAAAGCAACCCATTAATCAGTCAGGAAAGTAGTAATCTGAGAAGTGATTTTAATTTTTCAGAAAAATTTTAAATCTCAGCCTTAGAGAGAATCAAGCCAGTGGACAATGCTGAAATATAAGAAGAAGGGTGAAGTAACTATTTACTCGAATAGGACTGAAATGACTTACTTATTTAAACTATGAGAAATATCCTTGTAAAAATGGAGATACTTATATTCAGTGTATCTAAATAAACTAAATTTACACAACTAGGAAAAAGTAAGTGAATAGAGTAAAAGGAGTAGATTCTTAAAGAAATATTTGCTTTTATAGTCCTATTATGATAGCAATAAAATTTTCTTTTTTGTAAGAAATGAGAAAAACATCAGTGAATATTAGAAAAGTGGTTTTTTCCCCCTGATTTTAAAAATATTTAAAGTTGAAGTCAAGTTCAGAACAATAAAAGCATCATTCTGTAAGTAAGTCATGATGCTTTAGGGAGTTGTCCTTATCACTTAGTATTGCAAGTCTTTTTAAAAATTATGATTTTCTACTTAGTGATTTTCCTTGTTTTAGTGAATCACCTCAAAAACACTTGGGACCTGTATGGCAACTGCAGTGGATAGAACAAGACCGAGGGACAACAGGTGATGACAAAAGAGAAATACTAGTTTCTATATCAGCGGATGGAAGGATCTCTAAATGGGTTATACGGAAAGGACTGGACTGTCATGGTAAAATCAATAAATACGCTCACACTCTTTCTTTCTCTCTCACACACACACCCCCACACACACAAATTATCTTTCTCTTGTTATGTGCTGAATTAAAAATTCCTAATGAACAATGTATAAAAGGTGATAAATTTAGGTTTGACTAAATAAGAGAAAAACTGGGCTTGATCATTTTGCTAAGCATCTAACTCTGGTATTTGCTTATTTTAACCTAATGACATGCACAGAATGGCAGAACTCATATTGTTTGCAAGAAGGGACATATTATATCTACAATATTTTTTCACGTGGTAGATAAGCTATCTATTTTTTCTTTAAAGATTTGATGCGCTTGAGGCGAACAACTGCTAGCACCAGCAAAAAAGGAGGGGAAAAGGAAAAGAAAGGTGAAGCTTTGATATCTCGACAGGCTCCTGGAATGTGTTTTGCTTTTCATCCCAAGGTAAATTATTTCAATACAACTTCTAATCATTGAAGTGTATTAAGATATAAGGCTGGGATTTCCCTGGCAGTCCAGTGTTTGAGATTTCACTGTCCAAGGCAGGAGGTGCAGATTCGGTCCCTGGTCAGGGAGCTAAGATCACACATGTCTCGTGGCCAAAAACAAAGATGAAAGGTTAGCATGTTAGTAAATATTGTGCCTTGTAAGCAGAAAACTAACAAACATAGGTATTAGCCTAGGGTGAAATGGCACTTTCCAGTTGGCTGTCCTTCATCTACATTTTAGAAGAAAGGCCTGTTTTTTCTGAGCAACAATAGAAGGATTATCTACTCAATTGCTCATTTTAACTTGAATGCCCAACCTTGCCCCTCTTGGGCACTCTCCTGCTCTGTCATAGTGACAGAAACCAAATCCACTATATAGTCTTCCATATCTCACTGTGAGTGGTGACTCTCATGATTCTGGGGATTGGGAAGACCACTTCAGATTATGCCTATCAAGACCAAAATGAAATCAGAGCACTGTTAGTAAAGTTCTGCTTCTCTAATTCTTTTTACCTAGAGGCTCTTTGGAATCAGAAAATTCAACCACTGTGACTCTTATAAGAAAACATTTCCTATATATTTTCTATTATATGTAATATGATCATCTCTTTAATGATACCATTATTCACCTACTTATGCAAACCAAAACTTGAGTTCTTACTCTATTCTGCTCTATCACCCAAATGATATTTAGGTTTTATCATCCTACTTCTTTTAGTCCAAGCCTACTATTCATATAGTTCAGGCTTTTACTATTTTTCACTTTTATCACTGTGTATGTGGTCAATCAGTTGTGTCTAACTCTTTGTGACCCCATGGACTGTAGCCCGCCAGGCTCCTCTGTCCCTGGGACTGTCCAAGCAAGAACACTGGGGTGGGTAGCCAATCCCTTCTCCAGAGGATCTCTCCTGACCCAGGGATGAAACCCTGGTCTCCTGTATTGCAAGCAGATTCTTTACCTCTGAGTCACCAGGGAAGCCCTTTTATCACTGCAGTCATATTCTCACTGCATTCGTTCTCAAATTCCTATAATCTGCTTGTCACCTTGACTCTAGAAGAGTGGTTCTCAATGTGGGCAGGGAGGGGAGTACTTTCCATCAGGGACATCTCACAATGTCTTCTTCAGATATTTTTGGTTGTTGCAGCTGTGGGAGGTGGGATGTAGGGAGGAGAGTTTTATCTCTCGAGCAGAGTCCAGGGGTGCTGCTGAACACTCTACATTGCGCAAGACAACCACTATCCTCTCCCCACCCAAACAAAGAATTAGCTGGCTCAAAACATCAATATTGCCCCTTTGATTTCTTCTTTGATAAAGCACGTTATTTAGTTTCCAAATATTCACGTTTTTTCTAAGCATCTTTCTGTTGGTTTCTAATTCAATTCCATCATGATCAGAGAGCAAACTTTTTATAAACTGAATCCTTTTGAATATATTGAGATTTGTTTTAGAGCCTAGAATGTGATGTTTACTTGTAAATATTCCCTGTGCATTTGAGAAAAGTGTATATTCTGCTACTGTTGGGTGAAATGTTCTGTGAATATCAATCAGGTTATGTTGGTTGATGATATTGTTCAAGTTCACTATATCCTTCCTGATTTTCTGCCTGTTTCTTCCGTGATTTATTGACAGAAAGGTATTGAAGTGTCTGACCATAATTGTGAATTTGTCTTTTCTTCCTTTGAAATTCTATCAATTTTTTCTTTATGTATCTTTAAGTACATAAGTGTTTAGAATTGTCATGTTCTATTGATTAATCGATTCCCTTATTATACAATGACCTTATTTATAGCTGGTAACATTCTTTACTCTGAAATCTACTTAGTCTGACATTAAGGTAGCCACTGCACCTTTCTTTTAACTAATATTAGCACAGTTTATCATTTTACATTCTTTTACATTTAACCTATTTATGTCTTTATAGTTAAAGTATGTTTCTTATAGGGAGCATATTGTTGAATTTTGCTTTTTTATCCAGTCCTAGAATCTCTGACTTTTGTGATATTTACACAGTTTACCTTTAGTTTGATTGTTGATTTAGTTTGATTTGAGTCTGTCATCATTTCTGACTAATTTATGTTTGGAAAGAGATGCGAAACATATTTCACCCCTTTTTCTGGAGGTAGGACTCTGAAGGGCTATCCCAGCTCCAAAGCTTGTTATAGGTTGGACTGAGCACTCTGTTGCAGCTACATCATAGTTTAACTTAAATATCTCTGCCTGTTCCTAGTTCCCTCAAAGAGGTTGATTCTGAGAGAACTTCCCAATAAACCTCTTGCATGGAAATCTCAATCTCAGGTTTATATACTGAGGAACCCAGCTTTACAGCAAACTTGAGGAGCTCTAGAGAAAGACGTTTATCTGTGTGCTAAGTTGTTTCAGTCACGTCCAACTCTTTGTGACGTTATGGACTGTAGCCCACCAGGCTCCTCCATCCATGGGATTTTCCAGGCAAGAATACTGGAGTGGGTTGCCATACCATCCTCCAGGGGATTATCCCAACCCAGGGATTGAACCCACATCTCTGTGTCTCCTGCATTGGCAGGTAGGTTCTTTACCATTGAGCCACCAGGGAAGCCCAGAGAAAGATGACCTACTTATAAATACTACTGAGATAATCATTGTTCGTATATAAAAAAGGAATTAGATCCCTACCCCTTTATAGGCAAAAACTTTTAGAAGAAAATATGGGAGAATATCTCTATGACTTCAAAGTAGGAACAGTTTCTTAAAACACAAAATCCTAATTATGTAAAATATATAATACCAGCTACATTAAAATGAGAACTTTTATTTACTAAATGACACTAAGAGTTTGTAAAAAAAAAAAATAAGCTGTATGCTGGGAGAAGATTTTTGCAACCTAATAATAGACAAAGCATATGTAATAGAATATATTAGGAACTTATTCAAATGAATATGAAAAAGAAAGATTATTAGTAAAATGGTCAAGAAATATGAACAGAAGAGGAGATTCAATTGGCCAATAAACATAAAAATGTGCTCAACTTTGTTAATATCCACATAAATGAAACTTAAAACCATTCAGTGTAAGTTAATACCTAATAGGATGGCAAAATCTAAGATTTCTGATGTAACCAAACTGTTGAAGAGAATGTGTGTCAAAAGGAACTTTTATATACTGCTGAATGTAAATTGGTAATACTACTTTGGGGGAAAAATGGACTTTATTTTGTAATTTAAACTACATAGACCCCCATGATCTAGTAACTGCATTCTTAAGTACTGATACATGCTAGAGCAATGTGTCTCAGATTTCAGGGTTCTTATAACTTACCTGGGAATCTTGTTAAAATGATTCTGATTCAGCAGGTCTGGGGCCGGGCCTGACATTCTGCAGTTCTAGAAACTCCAGTACTTTGGCCACCTCATACGAAGAGTTGACTCATTGGAAAAGACTCTGATGCTGGGAGGTATTAGGGGCAGGAGGAGAAGGGGACGACAGAGGATGATATGGCTGGATGGCATCACTGACTCCATGGACGTGAGTCTGAGTGAACTCCAGGAGTTGGTGATGGACAGGGAGGCCTGGCGTGCTGCGATTCATGGGGTCGCAAAGAGTTGGACACGACTGAGGACTGAACTGAACTGAACTAATAATACTACCAGGTGATGCTGACTTGACATAGCTCCACATAGAGCCCTGACTTTCAGACTTTCTGACTATAACTTCAGTATAGAAAACACATTTTAAATCCCTATTTGGTACATACATCTGAGATGTCTGAGACTCCGTCTAGTTTAATCTCTCATTCTCAGCAAAAATCATGTTCTTGTTAAGTCATCTGTCTTCTCTTTGACTAATTCTAGTGAAATAATTGGAGAAGGCAATGGCACCCCACTCCAGTACTCTTGCCTGGAAAATCCCATGGATGGAGGAGCCTAGTAGGCTGCAGTCCATGGGGTCGCTAAGAGTCAGACACGACTGAGCGACTTCACTTTCGCTTTTCACTTTCATGCATTGGAGAAGGAAATGGCAACCCACTCCAGTGTTCTTGCCTGGAGAATCCCAGGGACGGTGGAGCCTGGTGGGCTGCCATCTATGGGGTTGCACAGAATTGGACATGACTGAAGTGACTTAGCAGCAGTGAAATAATACTGTTTCCCTGGACTGTTAGCTCTCTCTTGAAATGTTAGAAAGTTTCTTCTTCATTTTAAGTGAATGTTTGTCCATATAATTTCTAGATAGGATACTAAGTTCTACACTCTATTTTAGCAAAGAAAAGAATCTGTATTTTCTTTGCACAGCCATCCTTCATGGAGTTTAATTATTATAAAATCATGATCTAAAGAAAAAGACAACAGTCAGTTGTCTACAAGGTAGTATTTCTAGTTTTGGTTCTTGAACATATTTTAAGAAATCTTGAATTCTGTCTTCTGTTTAGCACATTTACTAATACATCACAAGTTAATGCATTCTGATTTTTGGTGTTATTAGGACACAAATATCTATTTGGCTGGTACTGAAGAAGGTCATATTCACAAGTGTTCCTGTTCATATAATGAACAATATCTAGATACCTACAGAGGACATAAGGTTAGTTTTAATTACAGTAGGTATGGAAAATTTTATCTTGTTATATTTCTGAAAAAACAGTATCATTAGACACAGTGTTTTTATGCAATAATTTATAACTTCAGATTTAAAAATACAAGCTTGAATTTGTATATAAAACACCCATAGTATGTGGGGCTTTTAATTTGGCTTCTAGATATCCTTGATTTCTTTTCATAAGTTATTAGGACACAATATTTGCTTCTGAAAGACTGCTGATTTAACATGCTGATCTCAAAGTAAAACTGACTCTGGCATATTTGCATTCCCTACATTTTAAAATGCTAGTTCCTACCATGTTTTCTTCATTTTCTCCTTTATTTTTGTTTATTTTTCTTAATATTCCTAAATATTTTTAAATACTATAGTATATATTAATATTTAGTAAGTACTATAGCAACTATATTTGTATGCTTCTGTATGCCATAATTTAGGGAAGAGATTCAACTTTGACCTAGTATTCTTAGCTAAGATAATACTTACACATTAATGCATGGTGTATAAAGCTTTTAGAAATCTGAGCATTTTAAGTTTGTTGGTCAAATTTAAAGTATAAGACATTAGATACTACTTACAATATATGTTAATTTATTTTTCTAATCCTAGGGACCAGTGTATAAAATAGCATGGAACCCATTTTGCCATGATGTTTTCTTAAGCTGTTCTGCTGATTGGGGTGTTATTATATGGCAACATGAGAATCTCAAACCATTTTTGAGTTTTTATCCAACTACTTATGTTGTTTATGATATTGCCTGGTCTCCAAAATCATCCTACATATTTGCAGCTGCAAATGAGAGCAGAGTGGAGATTTGGGACCTTCACATCAGCACGTAAATATTAACATTTTTCTTGAAGATAATTGTAGATAATAAAAGTAGAAGATAATTGCAGTTCCATCTAAATGATGCTTGATGGTTTTGACATTGGTTAGAGAGAACTGTAGTTACTTTAAAACAAGTAATAGTTCATACTGTGAGAGTCCTTTATGAATAAAGTGATGTGCCAGGATAATATATTAATTACCTACATCATATGTATTAATAGTTTAAAAATATTTGAATGAAAATGGGTTACTCTATCTCCTCAATTAAAAAAAATTTTTATTTATTTATTTGGCTGCATCAGATGTTAGTTGTAGCATGTAAGATCTTTTAGTTGTGACATGCAAACTTAGTTGTGATATGTGGGATCTAGTTCCCTGACCAAGGATTGAACCCAGGTCCCCTGCATTGGGAGCATGGAGTCTTAGCCACTGAAACACCACGGTAGTCCCTCATCAAATTTTTATAGACTGATATAGGATATCATAACTACCTTGAATTCTTTGTCATTGTCTGGTTTATGGAAGAATGCAGAGAGGCACTTTTCTGATTGTTCTTAACTGAAGACCTTTTATTAGTAAGATAAAGGGAGCAAAATAAGTATTTTTTATGATATTTACTTATTCTCTTACCTCATTTTAAAACATATTTGAAGAAACATGCAGTTTAATTAAAATTTTTTTCTTTAAGTGTTACATCAAAGTTATTAGAGGGCCATAGACCATCCTTTTTAATATGAAAGTTTATAAAGTGCTGGAATTGTGTTTAATGATTCTACTTCTTCAATCATTATTTCAATATTAGAAAATATTGTGACCTTTAGGCAAGTTATTAAGGAAGAGAAGCATGGAAATACATTCTTGTTTGAAATAAATGATATAAAATTCAATGGGTTTATTAATAATTGCAAATTTTTTCCTAGAGATTAATAGTTTAGTAACTTTAAAATTTTTTCACGACTCATTCTATAAAACAATTTGAACCAAAAACTCAAGGAGTACAACACAAAGCAATATATTTTTGTCTATGAGATGACTAACATAGAAAGTGGTCACTTAAAGGAGTGTCATCTCTTTTTTTTTTTTTCCTAGTAAAATTGTAGTTCCCAGGCAAAATTTCTTCAGAAGAAGTATGCAAGTTACTGCTTCTTTTATAAGAATGCCAATGGATTGCTTTGGATGAGTAAGAGTTGAGAAGGTTCTTGTTCTTCACTGAAGAAGATTCATTCTTCAATGAATCTAAAACAAGATTCATTGTTCAGATTCACTTATGGTCTAGGGATTCATTTGGATCAAAACATCCTTCCCTTAAAAGACATTTATTATTTAAGAAGTTGTACTAGGGATCCTCAGAGAAACTGAACCCATAAAATAGAGATGGTGGGAGGAAGGGAGAGAGAAAGAGAGAGAGAGATTTAAAAATATTGGCTTATATGATTGTGGGGCCTGGCAGTTCCCAAGTTTGCTTGACAGTGTAACAAGCCAGAATTTCCATCAGGGGAGTCCATGTTGCAGTCTTGAGTGCAAAGCAATATAGAGGCAGAAATTTATTCAGTTTCAAGGACCTCAGTCTTTTCTTTGAAGGCTTTCAACAAATTAGATGAGGCCGACTCACTTTGTGAAGGATAATTTGCTTTATTCAAATTCTATTGATTTAAGTTAATCATATCATACCTTCACATCAGTGTGTAGACTGGTGTTTGACTAAACAACTGGAAACCACAGCTTAGCCAAATTAATGCATAAAATTAATCATCACAGGAGTTTAAAGTATGAGTTCACATCTTAATTGTGAATACTTTAATTTATTTCATTGAAATTAGTTTATTGAAAGAATGAAAGCTTTGATTGAATAAAGGGTGAGAAGTAGTTATTTTGCTTTTGGAAACACACAAAGATGCTTTTAGTTTTTGTTACATGAAATCACAAATATCTCAGGGTCTTCTTAGTCTGTATGTAAAAAGAATATATTAACAATAACTAAATTTACAAATATAATATTTCATTACAGTTTGGACCCTCTGATTGTCAATGTTGCTAACCCTGGAATCAAGTTCACAACTGTTCTTTTTGCTAAGCAAACAGATTGCCTTCTGGTGGGAGATAGCGATGGACAAGTTGCTGTATATGAATTAAAAAATATGCCCACTACTTTGGATTCTAACAGGGTAAGACTTGAAAGTCAAAATCTTATGTCATTTTATGATTTTATTCAGCTGTAGTTTTGTGTCATACAAGAGATTTACACTTCTCAAATATCTGAAGTGTGGCACAGTGGAAAGATATATATAAGTCCCAAAGTGGCATGGTGCCTAGTAGGCTTATTTTATTTGAGCCTCACAGTCTTTATCTGTTAAATGAAAACATCGTTCTTTTTTTTTTGTTCTTTTTTTTTAAATTTTATTTTATTTTTAAACTTTACATAATTGTATTAGTTTTGCCAAATATCAAAATGAATTGAGCAGAATAATTATAAATATTATATGAAATAATTTAAAACTGTCCCTAGTTTATGGTTGTGACTGTTCTCTGCAAATATTCAAAGACTTTTACAAGATATAATATTTTTATTTATTTATTTTTGTCAAGAAAGTAGAATTTATGGGTAAGCATGAGTAAGGAGGGGCAGTGCCAAGGCTCTCATGAGTGCAGGACCCATTTGTCAGAGGGCCACGATTAGGGATATATTTGACCCTACAGCCATCTAAATGAGCCGCTTTTCTACCACCATGTTTTCACATTCACCTGCATTAAACTTAGTAAATCCCCACTTCTTGGAGATGTGGATCGTCTGGTGTCCAGGGAACTTGAACTTGGCTCTGAGGAGGGCCTCAATCACAGGCTTATTGTACTGCTGTTAGGTGTGGATGGCCGTATGACTCTGGCCATTGCTCCCAGGCACCAAGCATACCTGTCTGGAGCCTAGGCAGAACAGCATGCCAGTCATGAAGGTCCAGTAGAAAGAGTTGTCTCCAAGATCCCTTAGGGCAACCTGTACAGGCAATAGCCAAGGAGGCTGCTGTTTGCAGAGATTGCACACTGGGGCCCTATGAGGAAGAGCACAGCCAGCCTAACTGGCTGCAAAAAATTTTTATTTTTAAATTTTTTTGGAAATAATATTTTTAGATGTTTTCCAGTGTTCCTAAGGTTGCCATTTGTTTCTACTGGTTTGACATTATCCTCTTCCCTAACTCTGATCTTCAGCTATCAAAGCTTTGTTATAAAACTTTGACAAGTAAACCAGCATCACTAGATGCCCACTATTTTTAATATTATATATATATTTTTTGCTTATTTGTTGTTTACAAGTTTTTTAAATTGAAGTAAATTTGATTTATAGTGTTAAATCACATAGTGATTTGGTATTTTTATATATTATACTTAATTTAAAGTTATTATAAAATATTGGGTATATTCCCTGTGCTATACATTATATCCTTGTATCTTATTTATTTTATACCTAGTAATTTGTACCTCGTAATCCCCTTTCCTTATCTTGCTACTCTCTCCTCCCCTCTCCCCACTGGTAAGCACTGATTTGTTCTCTGTATCTGTGTCTTGTTTCTATGTTGTTACGTTCACTCATTCATCTTCTTTTTTGATTTCCCATATATGTGAAAACATATAGTATTTGTCTTTCTCTGACTTACTTCACTAAGCATAATACCCTTTAAATACATCCATGTTGTTGCACATTGCAGAATTTCACTTTCTTAAAATTTCTGGGTAATATTCCATTGTGTATATATATGTGTGTATATATATACATGTATATATATGTATGCTGCTGCTGCTAAGTTGCTTCAGTCGTGTCCGACTCTGTGTGACCCCATAGACGGCAGCCCACCAGGCTCCCCCGTCCCTGGGATTCTCCAGGCAAGAACACTGGAGTGGGTTGCCATTTCCTTCTCCAATGCATGAAAGTGGAAAGTGAAAGTGAAGTCGCTCAGTCGTGTCTGACTCTTCGCGACCCCATGGACTGCAGCCTTCCAGGCTCCTCCGCCCATGGGATTTTCCAGGCAAGAGTACTGGAGTGGGTCACCAGTGCCTTCTCCATATATATCTATATACATGTATATATATATACACACACACTAATAGATGTCCATTATTTTCAAGATAGCTTTTCAGTTTTTTTCTGTTTATGTTTAGATTTCTAGTTTAAGGAATGAACTAGTAAATATTACCATGAATATATCAACATGTTAACAATATTAAAAATATACATGAATCAATAAGAAAAAATACTAAGACTCCAATAGAAGGGTGAGTGAGGTCAGGAACAGTCATTCACAAAATATGGCTGGTAAATATATTTTAAAATTTAACCTCATTAACAAAAAATATTTAATTAAGTTAAATGAAAAGCATTCATTTAATAGAATTCTCATATATCAAATTAACAGAAATTCTTTTAATTGGACTACTTATTACTGACAGACATTTGGTAAGATAGGTCCTCTCTTATACTGACAGTTGAAATAAAAATTAGTGTAAGTTCTTTGGGAGCAATTTGGCAATCTGAACCAGAATTGTTGACTTTTGGAACTCTATCTTACAGAAATATTCATAAAGGCAATCTAAGAAATTATAGCATGTTTTGTGATAGGATGAGACAAAAAAGAAAAGGAAAGAAAAAAAAGGAAAAGGAACCATCTAAATATCCAACCAGAGGGAAATATGACTAGGCAAGTCAGAAGTGCTGATTAGATTTGGGTTACATGTAAGAGGTGGAGTTTTACCCAGCCATATGGACTATAAATAAACAAACAAGCAGACAGAAAATACTTACTTACATACATACATACTAGCTTGCTTGGGACTTTATACACAGTTTGATCCTCTACTCACTTCAAGTCTTTGCTCAAATGTCAAATTTCTTAGTGAAGTCTTCACTGGCCACCTTATTTAAAATTGCAGCCTCTACTCTCCCCCACACTCCCTATTCAATACTCTTCCATGACTAATTTTCTTAATAACACTGGTCTTTGTGTGTGTGTGTATGTGTGTGTGTGCACGCGTGCGCTCAGTCACTCGGTGGTGTCCTGCTCTTTGACACCCCAGGGACTGTAGACCGCAAGGCTCCTCTGTCCATGGAATTTCCCAGGGAAGAATACTGGAGTTTTGATTGACTGATTTTGTTAATTTCCCATCTCCCACAGCTAGATTATAAGCTCTACATAAACACTGAATTTGTCTCTATTGTTCTGGGCTACGTCTTAGTACAGTGTCAGGCTTATGCTGCTGCTAAGTCACTTTAGTCATGTCCGACTCTGTGCGACCCCATAGACGGCAGCCAGGCTTATAGTAGTTATCAATAAATGCTTTTGAATAAATACGCATTGAAAAGCTAGAGAAAAAAAATCACATATTAGAAGCATTGTTTCTTAAAGGTAGGATCATAAGGGAATTTTAGTCTTATACTTGTCTGTTTTACAAGTCATTATAGTACATCAAGTAATTGTATAAATGCATTGGTCTCCTTACAAAATAGTTTGAGTGTGCTCTGAGGAATGCATCTCTAATGCCTTATTTTTTCCAAGATATAAACTATTTTAATATTTTCATTTTCTTACACATTGAGTACAAGATATTTTAACAGGATGGGGATGTTTGTGCTCATAGTGAACCTTGTTTAAGATATACAGCTCAACAGCCAAAAGAAATTAAAAGAGAATTCTATTTATTTAAGTATTTCAAAAAAACATTAAAATGAATCCAAATATATAGTTCATAGTATTCCTTTTGCTTCTTCCACCCATAGCTCTCAAATCCTAAATATAAACTCAAGGCCTGAATCCATCCTTTTTTGTCTCTGTAATTCTTTCAGTGCTAAGAACTTGTCCACAAGCTCTGAACTGGGGGCAGTAGGGAAGGGGGGCTTGAATTTTTTCAAAATTTTTATTAGTATATGTTGGTGTAGTGGTTGGAGGGAAATCTGTAAGCATTAGCATGTCGATTCTTTTCATCACATGTATTTTTATCTAGTACCGATCAAATGCTACAATAATTTGTCAATATAAATTATAATATTTTGTATACACATCTTACTAATTTGAGCTGTTTGAAACTTTTATATTCAAGTATCTAGCATAGCACTAGCACATAATAGACATTCAGCAAATGTTGAATAGATGTGTGAATGAACAAACCTACAGACAAAAGACATATGGTTTCTAAGAAAGAAACCACAATGTGTGCTTAAGAAACACAATCGGGTAATAACAAAATAATAAACAAACTCCCATAGGAACACAGAGCAGGAAAATAGTTGACTTTTGAAAGGAGAATAGGAAGAAGAAAAAAAAAATAAGAATGCTCTGGGGAAGGCTTTCACACAGGAGACTGAATTTCAACAATGTTTTAGAGGATCAGGATTTTTCCTGTAGACAAGAGAGTAGAACTGTTATTCTAGACTGAGAGAAAGGCTTGAACAAAAATATAGAATTGAAGAGGTCCTTGGCATGCTGCCATCCATGATGCATGAGGTTGCAAGGAGTTGGACAGGACTGAGTGACTGAAATGAACTGAACTTGGCATTTTAAGGACATTGTGAGTAGACTTTTTGACTGGTAAAGAGATCGCTTGAGAAAAGAGCAACAAAAGGACCAGTCAGGCCATTTAGGACCAGAAAATGTACGACTGCCAAGTTAAGGAATTTGATCTTTATTATATAGATTACCAGGGCTTCTCTGATAGCTCTGTTGGTAAAGAATCCGCCTGCATGTAGGGGACCTCGGTCCAATTCTGGTTCAATTCCTGGGTCTGGAAGATCTGCTGGAGGAGGGATAGGCTACCCACTCCAGTATTCTTGGGCTTTTCTTGTGGCTCAGCTGATAAAGAATTCGCCTGCAATGCCAAAGACCTGGGTTCGATCCCTGGGTTGGGAAGATCCCTTGGAGAAGGGAAAGGCTACCCACTCCAGTATTCTGGCCTGGAGAATAGTCCATGGGATGACAAAGAGTCCGACAGGACTGAGCGACTTTCACTTTCATACAGATGACTAAAAGGTATTTAAGGTTTACAATTCCAGAAGTGACAAAGGGGGAAAAAATTAAACCCCCATCTCACATTTTGTGTAATAGTGAACGGCAAATGGATTGAAGACTATGGGGGAAAATAAACAAACTCCTAAAAGAAAATGTAGGGTAATGTGTTAATAATTTAAAGTCAGGATAGATTTTTAAAAAATGACCACCCCAAATCTAATTTTTTTCAAATTTTTTCCTTTTCTTTATTTGTAAAATAGGTATAATATTGGCACTAGAATCAAAGGTTGTTAGAAAGAATGAAAATGTTTCAGTCTGGAAGGTGAGAACGGTTAAAAAAAATAAAAAGGAAAGGAAAGCATGGCCTTTTAGGTACCCTGGTGTTTATATTTCAAGTTGTTTTAATATCTGTCAGGCAGACTTGTTCCAAACACTTTCTTAAATGTTTAATAAAGTCTGCTACATAAAAAAAAAAAAAAAGAATGAGTTAATATGTACAAAGTGGTTAGAAAGGAGAAGACAATGGCAACCCACTCCAGTACTCTTGCCTGGAAAATCCCATGGACAAAGGAGCCTGGCAGGCTTCAGTCCATGGGGTCGCTAAGAATCAGACACAAATGAACGACTTCACTTTCACTTTTCACTTTCATGCATTGGAGAAGGAAATGCAACCCACTCCAGTGTTCTTGCCTGGAGAATCCCAAGGACGGGGGAGCCTGGTGGGCTGCCGTCTACAGGGTCGCACAGAGTCAGACACGACTGAAGTGACTTAGCAGCAGCAGTGGTTAGAACTGTTACTGGCACATAGTAAACTCTCTATAAATCTCAATTATTTTTTGTATAATTATTTTGTCAAAATTCATATTTTCTGTCCAGGATTTCACATTCCAAGTTAAAAACAACTGATTGGAATAAGAAATTTCCAAGATATATGGAAGACATTTAATATCCAGTGTATGTAAAAACTCCTACAAAACAATAAGAATCACTCAATTTTTTAAATGGGCAGCATATAAAATGTTAACTCAGAGTATGCTATGCTATGCTAAGTCGCTTCAGTCGTGTCCGACTCTGTGTGACCCCACAGACAGCAGCCCACCAGGCTCCCCTGTCCCTGAGATTCTCCAGGCAAGAACACTAGAGTGGGTTGCCATTTCCTTCTCCAATGCATGAAAGTGAAAAGTGAAAGTGAAGTTGCTCAGTCGTGTCTGACTCTTAGAGACCCCATGGACTGCAGCCTTCCAGGCTCCTCCATCCATGGGATTTTCCAGGCAAGAGTACTGGAGTGGGGTGCCATTGCCTTCTCTGATTAACTCAGAGTAGAGGAAAGTAAATTATCAAATAAACTTCAAAAGCTACATTCATTCTCATGAATAATGAGGAAATGTGCAATTAAAATTTTGCAAGATATCAGTTCCTATTGATCAAGTTTACCAAAATTAAAATATTAGTTAATATCAAGCATTAGCAGAGTTGTAGAGAACTAGGAATTCTTATGCAGGGATCATGGGAATATGAATTAGCATGACCCCTTTGGAGAGCAATTCAATAAAACTGAAAATTCAGATATCATGTAAGCCAGTGATACCATGAGATCCTCTTGCACATATGTACTAAGGCACATATATAAGGTGGCAATATGAGTTTTTTTTAATGTTTCTTTCAGACAGAGATGATAACTCAGTTCAGGTTCACTTAAAACATTCACATTACAAAATTTAAAAAAAATTTAGTCTTAGTTCACCTTAAAGTCTTAGATTATATATTTTATTATTCTAAGTCTAGGAAAGCTTAATAAATACTTTTAAGTGAGTTTTTGTAAAAATTAAGTTTCTTTGAATCTTTTAAATTACATTTATAAATTTAATATATTGGATTTTAAATACTTCAATTGTCTTAGGGCAAACAAATCTCAGATACTTAAGAAATTCCTATTAATATAATAAGTTTAAAATATTGAATATGCTTAATCTTAAATTTTCCTAAATGTTCCAATGCTTTTTACAAATTAATAATATTTCAATCTATGATTACAAGTCTAAATCAATTACCTAATTACATTATAGGTAATTTTCATTAGAATCACTTATTTGTTAGATAATCAAATATGACAAATCCTTTTATATATAATGAATATTTAAAATACCAAGCATGTACAAATGCTTTAATCCAAAAATATTATAATTACCTGTTTAATTTGCTGCATTGTGTCTATACTCAGTTTTTATTCTTCTCAGGGCAAACATGTTTTCCCAATAAAGAAATGAGTGAAACATCCCAAGTGGTTTGAAGATTATTTTCTCAACTGGCCTAGATGCATATTGATAGTAGATGTTCAAGGGCATTTTCCCGACTACCTTGGCTACATGCTGAGCCCTGTTTTAGTGTTTTGTCAACACCCTCCACATGGAGGTGTCTCAAAGCCCATTCTCTTCAAGTCTGGTTATATATTACCTGCATATCACATGTTTTCTTGGAAGTCTGCAACTCTGAATGTGTTGCTGCATCTTGATTCATTTCAATTCATTTACTGACTGTGTCATTAATTCTAAATTACAACAGTTTTCCTATCTTGTAGAACTATAATTGTTCTAGATGTTTAAATGACATTTGTTTGGATTCTGTATATCTCCTAGGGCTTTGTTCAATTTCTTGGTAGTGGTCTGAAAGATGTGCTAATGAGAAAAGAACACTCATAACAGCCTTGTTTCTATATTGATGAATTGGAATCAATCTAAATGAACATCAGTGGGATATTGGATAAATAAAATATGGCATAATCACATAAATGACTATAATACAGAAGTTTGATATATATTTCAATATGTCAATTTGACAAATTTTGAACAAATCTTAAAAAACATAGTGTTGCATGACAAAAGCAAATTGTCAGAAGGTAAATACAATATGTTATGATTTATGTAATATTACTTAGACACACAACTCAAAATTATGTCCTTTACTTGTTATATATATAGTTAGTAAAAGAAAAGAATATAGATTAGAAAGTGAAAGAAAATTTTCATTTTTGTGTTTTGATTTCAATCAGTTAGAGACATCTTTTATTTTGAGCAGCATACTCTGTAAGCAGAAAGCTAAGATCAGAGAGTCTGAATGTTTTCAAAAAACGAGTGTGTGTGTGTGTGTGTGTGTTTGTGTGTGTGTGTGGTGGGGAAGGGGTGTGTATGTGAATGATTTCAATGCTGGTAAGCAAAAGTTTTCTTTTAACAAATATATTTCATACCTTAGTAAATAAATACAGTTTCCTAATACAAATAAGTTTTTCATTCTTTTTGGCCATTGAATTTTAAAGGTTCAAGAGGTTATATTTCTGAGAAATTAAACAAAGAATCACTAATCAGATTTTATGTTAATTATAACTGACCACAAGCTTAACTGGTACACTTCCTCCTTAGCTTTTCAGTGAAGAATTGCAATCATAATAGTAATTTAAAGTCTCAAAGTAATTAATGTCAAACCATTATTTCCCATAAAGATATCTTACCATGTAACATTATGACCTACAATTTCTCTGTTAATTTTAACCAAGAGTTAATCAAAATTTTGCAAGTCATATGATTTCATCATACAGGAAATATGGATGCCAAATTTATGATAAAGGCTGCCTCTGGGAAATGAAAGGTGAAGGAAGAATAGAATTGGAGAGGAGTACAAAGAGAACTTCATCATTAAAGTTTTATTTATTTTACTAAAAAATATTCAAGGCAAAGATGACATTTGTTGATTTAGGGGAAATATGTAGTTCACAAAGGCTAAGTACCAGACAGCCCATGCATCGAGTGTACTGGAACAGGGTTCATTGAGGGAAACCCATGGAGAAAGGATCAATAGCAACTTTAGGACCACAACACCTGCTCATCTTCTCATTGCCCATCACTTTCTCTGGCCTTGCACAGAAGGAGAAAGGGCTGTGGAGGTTTTAAGTGACATAATTTTCTGAAACTCTGGACCCTCCCAATGTGACCAAGGGTCAGAATATCATTGTGATAGGACATGGCGGGACACTGGCTCTAGCCCTATCCTACTGACTCAGAGCTCATGTTCATGGTGGTGCATCAGCCTGGTGCCTGACATGAACAGGAGCTTGGGGTCCAAATCTTTCAGTTACAAGTTTAAGACGTAGCTGGATGTTAACAGGACTTACCACCACATTAGCATTTACTGTTGTTTGAAGCACCAGCTCCTCTCTTGGTGCACTGGGGCTTGGTTGCTGGGGGCCTAAGTCTTGCATTGAACAGAATTATGGCTTAAGCACTTGGCAGAAGCCAATTTCAGTGGCATGAACCAACTCCTTTTCTGGAAGCAGCCTGTAGAGAATCACTCCTAAATACTGTTTCTGTTCTTATGTTTCAGTATGCTAATGCTTGCATCTTTTCCTCAATACTTTTGAATGTACATTTTTTCCCCCAAATTAAGAGAAAAACAAAAAGAGAAGTGAAATCTTCAAAAATACAAACACATTCACATACATACACACACGGGTGTGTATGTATGTATATATATGTGTGTGTGTGTGTATATATATATATATATATATATATATATATAAATTAATGTTGAGAGACATTGAAGGCAGAAAAGATAGACCATTCATGCAATAAATATTTACTGAGCATGTGTTATGTGACAGGGTCTGTTTTAGGCACTAAAATAAAACTGTGAACAAGCTATAGTAATGATCTACTAATCTGCCCAAGTGAGAGACTGAACTAGATCTAGGTAGGTTTGAGCCTCCCTCCCACCCCCCATCTTACCCCTCACAGAGCCCCAAGCTGAGCTCCCTGTGTAATACAGCAGCTTTCCACTAGCTATCTATTTTATACATGATATTGTATATATAGTGTGATAGTCAAGTGTATGAAAGTCGCTCAGTCACGTCGACTTTTTGTATAGAGTCGGCCAAAATACTGGAGTGGGTAGCCTTTCCCTTCTCCATGGGATCTTCCCAACCAGGCCAAATAGTGGAGTGAGTAGCCTTTCCCTTATCCTTGGGATCTTCCCAACCCAGGGATCGAACCCAGGTCTCCCTCATTGCAGACAGATTCTTTACCAGCTGAGCCACAGTGGTATGTATATATTGTGGACTTCCCTTGTGGGTCAATGGTAAAGAACTTGCCTGCCAATGCAAGAGGTATAAGAGACGTGGGTTCTATCCCTGGGTTGGGAAGATCCCCAGGAGGAGGGCATGGCAAACCACTCCAGTATTCTTGCCTGGAGAATCCCATGGACAGAGGAACCTGGAAGGCTACAGTCCATGGGATCATAAGGATTCAGACACTACTGAAATGGCTTAGTATGAAGGCGTGCACAGCATGCATGCATTGTATATATATCAGTGCTACTCTCTCAGTTTGTCCCACCCTCTCCAGTTTAGCAATTGATTTGGTGTGTCAGAGCTTAAAAGGATAGGGAGGTGCTGAAGAGAGGATAGTGTAAGATAAAAGATAGGAATTGACTTACATGACATTATCCATGGTGCTTATAACTCTTTGCAGCTTATAAAACACCTTCAACGACATTAGCTCAATCATCTCTTACAACAATCTTTGGAACTGGATGTTAATATTTTCATTATGCATTTAAAGAAACTAAGATTCCCAGATATCAGTGATTTCTTCAGGATCAACTTTTCTATGTGATAGAGAAAATCCTAGCCTTCTGCTTCAAGTTCCCATCTTTTTACTGTGTCTTTCTTGAAAACTCACCTCCCGTCTTTGGTTTCATTTACCCCTTTGATACAAAGATCATTATTATTAAATGAAATACCAATCCACACAGAAATTCAGATGTTTTACTCTCTTTAATGAAACACTACAGATCAACAAAGAGCTTAAGATACCATTAAGACTAAAAGTGATTTTACGGATGCAAAAACAGAGGATTAAGCATTAAAGCTAAACAAGAGCTGCCAAAATTGTCCCTTTACTGAATCCTTATAAAATTGTTTATCAAACTTCATTAAGAGAGCCTCTCAAAGGAAAGAGCAAATTCATACTAGGAAGTAAATGTTATTATTTAAATTTAACTTGGTTTGTTTCCTTTTATAGTCCTACCGGATGCTTTTTATATGTATATCACTAGCTTATAAATTTTAAATGGCATTTTAAACACTACTTTACCTCTTAATTTGTATTTTATTGCATTTTAATTGTGTAACTTTTTTTCTTTTCAGGGAGATGTAATAGTGTCTTTGCTTGGGCCCAAGTCAAGTCAAAGCATAATTCATCATCAGTAGTAGAACAATGTTTAATAACCAATATCTGGTTTGTATGAAGTAAGCTGGGATTTTGATTCTAGAAAACACTACTTGATGTATAACCTCCATCTAAAGTTAATATAAATTTATGAACTTTTACTTCAGATAAATGTGATTAGTTTTATTATTTGAGCTAACTGTAAGAGTTTCACTGTATTTTTCTTAATTTTTGAAATTTATTTCTATTCTTTTTCTTCATCATATTCCAAGGACATTATAAGTACAAATATGTACTTATAAAATATACAGATAGGTTAGAAATTGTTATTCCTTTAGAAGCAAAGCTTGTAAAGTATTAGGATTACTTAAAACAGAATCTTTATTAAGACAAAAGGTCCACACACTTTTAAATTTCTGCTTTCCAAACTCTGTTTTCCAGTGTTTATAAATTATGCGGCTGTTAGCATTATGAGAATATTGGATATTCATACCCAATTTTAAATAAGAACTTTATACTCTTAGATCTGAGAGGTACAGCTATAGAACTGAGTTAGACTATTTGACTAGCAAAAGACATGACAGCCAATGTCAGAATTGCATTGTTTGGCCAGCAAGCATCACACTCCCAATTCAGAGATAAGAATTAGTCTGGGATACATCAGGGCATTCTTCTCTGCATCCTTCAGAATCTGCTCTGGGTTTTAAGCCCAGACTTAAGTAGGCCCAGATAAAATATAGAGAGTCCCTGATCTATAGTTTCCATTGGGATGTTATTTTGTCAACAGTTCTAGAGCAACCTTATAGAAATAGGAGTGGGAGGCAGCAACTCCTTCAAATATAGATCGCAACAGTGTGTTCCTTGCTGTTTGTTTTATTTTTTTTTCTCAAAATTTTAAAAATCATTTATTTATTTTAATTTGGCTGCACTGGGTCTTAGTTGCTGCATGTGGGATCCAGCTCCTTGTCCAGGGATCGAACCCAGGCCCCCTGCATTGGGAGCGCAGAGTCTTAGCCACTGGACCACCATGAAAGTCCCAAGCTGTTTGTTTTAAAAAGTCCTGGTGTTTGTAAACTGAGACCATAGGGCAGTATAGCCTGTTCTATAAAGCATTCTAAGTGGAGAGGAGAGCATAAGGCACTTGAAAGTCACTAAACTGTCTGAAAAGTAATATATATTAAAAACAGGATGGAATCAGTGCAACAGTGGGAATTACCTTTTACGAGTATCCACTCACAATCTTCATTTCTTTGGAGCCATCCTTTAGACAAAGAAAGGCAATTTTTAGGTGGACTGAAAGCTTAGATAAGGTTATAAGGATTATAAATGTTCAGGTTATTAGGATTTATAAATTATAAATTTTCTACTGGTTTAAGTCATTAATTCTTGTCTTTTTTTTTTAAGGTTTGGACTTTCCATAAAACTTTGTATAACAAAATAAAAATGTAATTGAAAAAATGTGTCTCTTTTTATTTTATATTTTAGAAAACTTTCACATATTCTATTCTCATTGCTCATCAGGCCTAAATGAAAAGCAAAGCCATTTTATTCTTCTTGGATCCTAGGCAACTGATCCTGAACTGAATCTATTCCATTGTATTAAATCATACAATACATAGCCTTTTCAGATTGACTTCTTTCATGTAATAATATGAATTTAAGGTTTTTCTATGTCTGCTGATGGCTTTATAGTTCATTCCTTTTTAGGGCTGAATAATATCCAATGTCTGAATGTACCACAGTTTGTCATTCACCAACTGAAAGACGTTTTGGTTGCTTTAAAATTTTGGCAGTTATGATTAAAGTTGCCATAAACATCCATGCACAAGTTTTTATGTAGAATAAGTTTTCAGCTCCTTTGAGAAAATACCAAGGAGTACAATTTCTGGATCATATGGTATGAGTGTATTTAGTTTTGTAAAAAAACAAAGCCCTGAACTGTCTTCCAAAGTGGTTATACCATTTTTCATTCCCACCAGCAATTTATGAGAGTTCCTATTGCTCCATATTCTTGCCAGCTTTGGTATCTTCATGGTCCAAATATTGGCCATTCTAGTAGATGTGTAGTGATACCTCATTATTGTTTTAATGTGCACTTCCTGATATATTGTAGAGTTTACCATAAAATTTTAAGAATTGTTAGCCAACTCATTTTATCCTAGTTAAGGGCCTAAGGAAGGAGTGGTGACTGGGCTAACTTTAGGCTTTTGTGCTAGGTATTCATCATTTCATTTGGTCATTCTCTATAGGCATGTGCCATGAAGAACTTACTGAGAGTTCTGAGAGTAAATTGTTAGCTGCTCTTCCAACTTGAGTAGGGAAGAAAGGAAGATTGTATTTGCTAGTATATAGTTGTACATCATACTTAGTATGTTCATTAGGTTCATCTCTGTGGTGGTGGTGTTGGTAGTGATGTTCAGTCGTTCAGTCACAGCCAACTCTTTGTGATCCCATGGGCTGCAGCATGCCAGGCTTTCTTGTACTTCACCATCTCCTGGAGCTTGCTCAAATTCATGTCCATTGAGTTGGTGATGCCATCCAACCATCTCATTCTCTGTCATCCCCTTCTCCTCCTGCCTTCAATCTTTCCAGCATCAAAGTTGTTTCCAATGAGTTGGCTCTTCACATTAGGTGGCCAAAGCATTGGAGTTTCATCTTCAGCATCAGTTCTTCCAATGAATATTCAGGGTTGATTTCCTCTAGGATTGACTAGTGTAATCTCCCTGCTGTCCAAGGGATTCTCAAGAGTCTTCTCTAGCACCCTGCTGCTGCTAAGTCGCTTCAGTCGTGTCTGACTCTGTGCGACCCCAGAGACAGCAGCCCACCAGGCTTCCCCATTCCTGGGATTCTCCAGGCAAGAACACTGGAGTGGGTTGCCATTTCCTTCTCTAGCACCCTACCTCTATGTAGTTACTTACAATTATAAATGAGAGATAAAACACTAGTATTTGCGACTTTGTCCCAGTAGGAGTCTCTCAAAATGTTGCACCCTACTGTGAATAGATTGCTATCAACCCAGTAACAATGTGCATGTTAAAGTTCTTTGCATTTTGCAAAACAACTTCAAGTCCATTGTCACATTATACCCTTACAGTGATCCTATGAGACAGGTGGAACAAAAAGTTGTATTATTATCATAATCTGTATTTTCCAGATGATATGTGCATGCATGCTCAGTCATGCAGTCATGTCTGACTCTGAGACCCTGTGGACTGTAGCCTGAGAGGCTCCTCTGTCCATGGGATTTTCAGGCAAGAATACTGGAGTGGGTTGCCATTTCCTCCTCCAGGGGATCTTCCTTACCCAAGGATCAAACCCTGTCTACTGTGTCTCCTGCATTGGCAGGTGGATTCTTCTCTGCTGAGCCACCTAGAAAGCCCTCCAGATGATATAATTAAGGCTTAAAGAGATGATATCATTTGCCAAAGACCATATATCTGGCAACTTGAGCTTCACTTAGAGACTTGAACTTAAACCTAAAGCTTTGAACAGCTCTTGTACATTTTCCACTATTGTGTAGTCAGTGGTTCATGCCTATATGGTTTTTCTGAGGTCTTATACACCAAAACATAAAAGAGTATGTATTCTTCTATAATTAAGGTTTTATCTCCAAATAATAAAGCAGTTTTTCTCAGTTTTTATCCCCTGTCATTAGATCTTGCCATATGGACCTCTTTTGCTGGAAGCACTCTCCTCGCTCCTCACTCCTCTTCAATGTCTTAGCTCTTCACTCACACTTCAGATCTCAGTTCATACCTCATATTCTCAGGAGAAACACTTTGGGGTGCCCTCCTGTAGGACCTGCCACCCAGCCAGGCTAAATTTGCTCCAAATATCTTTAATGTGAAGGGGAATGTTCAGGGCTGGAGAGGGAGGGGAATGAAGAAAAGAGAGAGACCTGTGGATTCATAAAGCAGCAGGGGGCAATGTTCTACTTCTGAAAAGTACTGTTCAGGAAGTAGTAAGATCTAGGAGGGACCGTAGGCAACCTCAAAAAACCATTCTCCATGGGATGAATGATGTGCAGAAACAGAAAAGAAGCACTGGAACTGAAAAACCAGCAACAGAGGATGATTAATGACCCAGCAAGAAGCAGCACTTTGATGATAGATGGGCCTTGGCATAGAGTAAAATGCTAGAATTATGCCCTGGAAATGGAATAAAACCAACTCTGAGAGATACTAACATTAACTTTTTTTGGTGTGTTGTTTATTTCTGCCAGGTGAGTGAAATGAAAGTTAGAAACTGAATTATAGAAAATATTTTCCTTGGATTCCTGAATTTCTGAATTGAGATTCATACCTGCTGTGCTAAATATTTCTGTGGTCATTTGCATAGTGTCTGCCTCCTCCCTAGACTGTAAGCTCCTTGAGAGCAGGAACTATGTTTTGCTCACTTCTGTATGTTCAACACCTAGAACAGCACCTCCACAGGGAAATTATTACCACAATTATTTGCTGAGTAAATGAATTATCACATGAATGTAAGAAGTGTTGGCCATGCTTTCCCTATATTATAACATGATCTAATATCTTAAATATGACTTCTTCAACATCCTAACAAAATGTCTCAATATCACAGAGGGTAAAAATATTTTAATGGTGGAAAACTTATAAAATGAGCCTTGAAAGCTGCTAAACATAGATCAAAGGTCTTTTTTGTCTACAACAAGATAAAATGCATCTTCTCCCTTAAGACAAAAGGTATAAACAAATCTATGATCACTTTCTTTGGGTGAGCATTGCTGCTGCTTCTTGTGAGATTGTATTCTGCTGACAATTTGGAGCAGTTTTCCTTCAGCATAAAGCACTTAGCAAGATACCTGGTGTGAAGTTGGTCCTCAGAAATAGTCGTTCTCACTTCGATGATCCCAGACCACATCCCCACTTCTTGTCTGAGAACCTCTTTGCTCTTAGCAGCTGGCTGGGTCCTTGCCAAGGCCCAACTCCTCCTGCGGGAAATACAGATTGTGCTTATGACCTCATTTGTTCCTTAATACAACATCTGGGCTTCATGTCTTGTTTGTTCAGGATATAGTACAATGTTCAAATCCACCCTCAGATCCATAGAACATTTACTAGGCTATTTGTCTTCATTTGCTTAGGTTGGCTTACCCAGTTGGTGATAAAACTAAAAGGCTAACAATTTACATGAAACTAGTTCTGGGTTAAATAGAAAGCAGAACATGCTCACTAAATTGGAACCGTTAAAAACATGGTTATGAATCTTATAAAATGAGCACTGCTTTTTTATTTTAAATTGATGAGACATTCAGGTAGCATCGGTAATGTCTCATGAAAAATGTACTCTCTCCTTGTCTGTGTGTTCTTTGGATAAACCAGCTGTTAAAAGATATGATGTCATTATACCAGGAAGAACAAATGATCCCAGGACACTTTAGAGACCTTTTGTCATAACTCAATAATAGTTTTAGTGAATTTTCTAAATTATTACACATATTCTGATGATTGCTTTAACAATTTCTAAAAGCCCAAAATAATAATGCAAACGTAAAAAGAATAAAAATTCTCTGTCAATACAAATTAAGCATTATATATTACTGTTTCTAAGATTACTAATAAAAATATTTTTAGCTGCTCACTTAATTCTCACTGATAGGGCATTTTAAAAATCACTAAAATGAATGGTAAAATTTTATCCTTAAGATTATGCAGAGTTATCTAGATAAATGGTATTTCAATATTGGTTCTACAGATACTTGTAGAGTAGCAGTTAACCAGTTTTAAAGAGGGGAGTAGAAGGAGTTTTAAATGAAGAAAATAGTATGTGAAAGGCCTAGAAAGGTAGAGAACACAAACTTTTCCAAAAACTCAGATATTTGCTATAGATGGACCATTTACAGTTTCAGGGTATCAAAGACCTATATGAGTACTGCCAGATCATAAAAAAGTCTTGCAGGCCATGTGAAAGGAATTTTTACTTTTTACTGAGGAAAACAGGAAATCATAGAAGAATCTTCAATGTTGGTAATCATCATGTGTTCTGGCAGCAGTATAGAGAAGGGATTGATGAAGGATGTGAGGCCAAGTGAGAAGCCATTGCTGTAATCTAAATGGAAGTATAGATTAAAAGTGTGACAAAATGTGGTCCACTGAGAAGGAAATGGCAAACCAGTATTCTTACCTTAAGAACACCATGAAAAATATGAAAATGCAAAAAGATAGGACACTGAAAGATGAACTCCCCAGGTTCATAAGTGCCCAATATGCTACTGGATATCAGTGGAGAAATTACTCCAGAAAGAATAAAGAGACGGAACCAAAGCAAAAACAACACCCAGTTGTGGATATGTCTGAGGATGGTAGCAAAGTCCAATGCTGTAAAGAACAATATTGCATAGAAACCTGGAATGTTAGGTCCATGAATCAAGGGAAATTGGAAGTGGTCAAACAGGAGACGGCAAGAGTGAATGTCAACATTTTAGGAATCAGCAAACTAAAATGGACTGGAATGGGTGAATTTAACTCAGATGACCATTATATCTACTACTGTGGGCAAGAATCCCTTAGAAGAAATGGAGTAGCCATCACAGTCAACAAAAGAGTCTGAAGTGCAATACTCGGATGCAGTCTCAAAAACAACAGAATGATCTCTGTTCATTTCCAAGGCAAACCATTCAATATCACAGTAATCCAAGTCTATGCCGCAACCAGTAATGCTGAAGAAGCTGAAGTTGAATGGTTCTATGGAGACCTATAAGACCTTCTGGAACTAACACCTAAAAAAGATGTCCTTTTCATTACAGGGGACTGGAATGCAAAAGTAGGAAGTCAAGAAACACCTGGAGTAACAGGCAAATTTGGCCTTGGAGTACAGAATGAAGCAGGGCAAATGATAATAGAGTTTTGCCAAGAGAATGAACTGGTCATAGCAAACACCCTCTTCCAACAACACAAGGGAAGACTTTACACATGGACATCATCAGATGATCAATACTGAAAACAGATTGATTATATTCTTTGCAGCCAAAGATGGAGAAGCTCTATACAGTCAGCAAAAACAAGACTGGGAGCTGACTGTGGCTCAGACCATGAACTCCCTATTGCCAAATTCAGACTTAAATTGAAGAAAGTAGGGGAAACCACTAGACCATTCAGGTAGGACCTAAATCAAATCCCTTACGATTATACAGTAGAAGTGAGAAATAGATTTAAGGACCTAGATCTGATAGATAGAGTGCCTAATGAACTATGGAATGAGGTTTGTGACATTGTACAGGAGGCAATGATGAAGACCATCCCCAAGAAAAAGAAATGCAAAAAGGCAAAATGGTTGTCTGAGGAAGGTACAAATAGCTGTGAAAATAAGAGAAGTGAAAGGCAAAGGAGAAAAGGAAAGATATAAGCATCTGAATGCAGAGTTCCAAAGAATAGCAAGGAGAGATAAGAAAGCCTTCCTCAGTGATCAGTGCAAAGAAATAGAAGAAAACAATAGAATGGGAAAGACTAGAGATCTCATCAAGAAAATTAGAGATACCAAGGGAATATTTTGTGCAAAGACGAGCACAATAAAGGACAGAAATGGTATGGACCTAACAGAAGCAGAAGATATTAAGAAGAGGTGGCAAGAATACACAGAAGAACTGTACAAAAAAGATCTTCATGACCCAGGTAATCACAATGGTGTGATCACTCACCTAGAGCCAGACATCATGGAATATGAAGTCAAGTGGGCCTTAGGAAGCATCACTACAAACAAAACTAGTGGAGGTGATGGAATTCCAATTGACCTATTTCAAATCCTAAAAGATGATGCTATGAAAGTGCTGCACCCAATATGCCAGCAAATTTGGAAAACTCAGCAGTGGCCACAGGACTGGAAAAGGTCAGTTTTCATTCCAATCCCCAGGAAAGACAATGCCAAAGAATGCTCAAACTACCTCTCAACTGCACTCATCTCACACATTAGCAAAGTAATGCTCAAAATTCTCCAAGCCAGGCTTCAATAGTATGTGAACCGTGAACTTGCAGATGTTCAAGCTGGTTTTAGAAAAGGCAGAGGAACCAGAGATCAAATTGCTAACATCTGTTGGATCATCAAGAAAGCAACGGAGTTCCAGAAAAACATCTACTTCTTCTTTATTTACTTATGCCAAAGCCTTTGACTGTGTGGATCACCACAAACTGTGGAAAATTCTTAAAGGGATGGGAATACCAGACCACCTGATCTGCCTCTTTAAAAATCTGTGTGTAGGTCAGGAAACAATAGTTAGAATTGGACATGGAACAACAGACTGGTTCCAAATAGGAAAAGGAGTACGTCAAGGCTGTATATTGTTACCCTGCTTATTTAATTTATATGAAGAGTACATCATGAGAAATGCTGGGCTGGATGAAGCACAAGCTGGAATCAAGATTGCCGGGAGAAATATCAGTAACCTCAGATATGCAGATGATACCACTTAGGGCGGAAAGTGAAGAAGAACTAAAGAGCCTCTTGATGAAAGTGAGAGGAGACTGAAAAGTTGGTTTAAAGCTCAACATTCAGAAAACTAAGATCATAACATCTGGTCCATCACTTCATGGCAAATAGATGGGGAAACAATGGAAACCGTGACAGACTTTTTATTTTGGGAGGCTCCAAAATCACTACAGATGGTGACTACAGTCATGAAATTAAAACATGCTTGCTCCTTGGAAGAAAATCCATGACCAACCTAGACAGCTTATTAAAAAGCAGAGACATTTCTTTGCCAACAAAGATCCATCTAGTCAAAGCTTTGGTTTTTCCATTAGTCAGGTATGGATGTGAGAGTTAGACTAAGAAGAAAGCTGAGTGCCGAAGAATTGATGCTTTTGAACTGTGGTGTTGGAGAAGACTCTTGAGAGTCCCTTGGACTGCAAGATTAAACCAGTCCATTCTAAAGGAGATCAGTCCTGGGTGTTCATTGGAAGGACTGATGTTGAAGCTGAAACTCCAATACTTTGGCCACCTGATGTAAAGAGCTGACTCATTTGAAAAGACCCTGATGCTGGGAAAGATTGAAGGTGGGAGGAGAAGGGGATGACAGAGGATAAGATTCTTGCCACAGTTCCTCTATAAGCAGTATATAAGTGAAAAGTTTACTGAATTCACTGTCTAGTTGTTAATTTGAAATTTTGGGTCATGTTAATTCTGGACCTTCATGTAATTGATCATTTTGAGCATGTGATAATTAAAGCCAATTATTAAGGCCAAATAATTCATCTTACTTTACTGATGTTGCTGCAATCAATAATTGCCATATATCAGTGGCTTTAAATAATAAGGATTTCTCGTTCATATTACCTGTTCATTACAGGTTAGCAGGTGGTCCTGATCCATATTGTTCTGACTCAGAGACCAGATTCCTTCATCAGGATTGTTGTTGGTCACCAAGGCAGGAGGAGAGTGGTAGAACTGGGGAACCATGCAGTGACCCTTAAATGCCAGGGAGAGGTGACATGTGTCCCTTCCACTCACATTTTATTTGCTAAACTATGTCTCGTGGCCACAAATAAGTTTAAAGTTCAGAGAAATATAATCCTACCATTTGCTTGGAACTAGAAACATGTCTTGGGGAAGGAAATGGCAAGCCCTCCGATATTCTTGCCTGGAGAATCCCATGGATGGAGGAGCCTGGCGGGCCGCAGTCCATGGGATCACCCAGAGTTGGACACGACTGAAGCAACTTAGCACAGAGACATATCTACTCTAGTAATTCATGACTATCCCAGGTATTAATCAATTTCACAGTGAAAGTTTCTAGAGCCAAATAAATTTGTGAAACATTGAGTTAAACAAAGTTAAAGAAGTTTCCTAACTACAAGTCTTGTTTGAGCCCTGACTATATTAGTAAGCTTTACTGATCTTCAGGAAAGGGAATATTGTGATGGGGTATTTTTTTCTCCAAAAATCATCTGAAAAGACTCATGTCCTGAAGACAACACTTTAGGAAAGAGTACTCTAAGGTTCTGCCTTTTTAGAATTTATTTCTAAAGAGGAAATAAGTGGGAAAGAGGAGAGGAAAGAAGGAAAGGGAAGAATAAAAGAAGGGGAAAAAACACTGCAAATTTATGGATAAACTTTGAGATTGAGAGTTATGCATAAAAGACCCCAAATTATATTTTTTAGCTAGTTGTGACCCAAAATTACATGTTCTGATCTCTTGTATATGAATTGTTAATTTACTTGAGTATATATTAAACATCATATATCATGCTAGGTGCTTCACTTATATCAGTTGGTACCATCTTAAGACAACATAAAGTGCAGATTATTATCTTCTCCCAGATGAGGAAACTAAAGCTCAGAGAAGCCATTACACAATCAAAGCCATGCAGATAGTAACGTGAGGCTGCTGCTGCTGAGGAGAAAGAGTTGTGTTAACTTCCCAACAAAATGCAGTAAGGGCTCTAGTTAGAGGCATAAGCAACAAACTGTTGTTGGTCAAGAGATTAGAAAGATTAGTTTTCATTTGGGTTGTCTCCTCTCTGATTGGACCTTGAAGGGTATGAAAGGAGTCATATTTGGGCACCTGAGTGGAGAGCCTTAAATGCCAGACTGCATTTTATTCTCCAGGTAATGCTGAGCCACTGAACATTTTGGGGGTGGGAGTAACAGAATCAGCCAATTATAGCAAGACTTAGAATTTCAAGTTCAAAAGAGTTCTTTAAGTAATTCAATCTTACTCTGTCAACTCACAAATGGGGAAAACAAAGTAAGCCCCTGAATTTGAGGCTCTGCAGCTGGGGCTTTCATTCTTGGCAGTAGCTTTTTCACCTGGATAATGGACATGGCTGGTTAGCTTGCCTGCATCTGGTCACAGGCTGAGCTCAGGTCTTGCAGGCCTCTCATCATCATCCCAGATTAGCAAGAGCCCTGATGAGGTCTTTAGAGCTGGCAAAAGAGGAGACTATTTTGAGCCTTAGGAGATCAAGTAAGGGTGATGGCAGAGTTCAGAGAAAACAGAGTATATCCAATATCTAGGGTAGGGGTCATTCCTTGGCTGAATAATTTTCTTTTGGGTTTTGCAGAAGCATAGCCCATAGCCGCTGATTTACTGATTTACTGATTTACAGCTTTACTGCAGTGCTTTGTGAAAACTAGCTTTATCAAGTTGAGCTGTATAAGTCTCCAGAGAAAGGAAAAAGTTGGGAATACATGGCTGGATAATTGCTGATGTAAGTGTATTAGACTTGGTCATGCAGATGCCCCTCTGGAGTTGACAAATGACACAGAGTAACCTGCAGTTTTGGCTCATCAAAGATAAGATAGCTCTGCTTGATGTCAAAACCATCCCTGAACCTTTGGTGATTTTCTTAGCAAATAAGCACTCTACCTCTCAGCTGTGCACACCAGAAACCCAAGTACAACTTATGGCTGCTCTCTCCCTTGCCTCTGTTGCCCAGTCAGTACCAAATCCTTCAGTTATCTAATTATCCTTTTGCCCCATCCTCTCTACCAGGACCTTAGTTTAAGACACCATTATATCTCATCTAAAGTATTGCAAAAGCTTTTTTCTGTTTCCCCTGCCTCAAATATTGTTCCCTTAACCCATTACCTATACTGCAGCCAGAGAGACAAAGAAAGCCTCACTTCTTTGAAACAGTATTCTATTTTTCAGAATCAGAGATGCGTCCAGTGGCAGCATAGATTATTTTGTTATGTTCTCTAGCTTCCCTACAGAAGAACGGCAATGTCACAAATATTATGGGTGAATTGATCTTAATCCACAGGCTCAAGTGATTTTTTTCAACTATTACAAAGACTGGAGAAGGAAATGGCAACCCAATCCAGTATTCTTGCCTGAAGAATCCAATGGACAGAGGAGCTTGGTGGGCTACAGTCTGTGGGTTTGCAAGAGTCAGACATGACTTAGTAACTATACTACCACCATCACAAAGACTCAGCAAAATCAACTAAATAATTATTTGTCCAATTTCCTAAAAGAAGGAGACAATAATTCTTTAATATCTCAAATTCTAGGATTTTCAGTACAGGTAAAAGCTTTGCAACAGCTAGTGCTTTCAGAGGATTCCTGGAAGGGAAATTTCATTATTTAGCTGTTTGAGATTATGAATTCAGTTTTCTATTATAAAAACATGTGGTGATAAAGGCATACCTAAAAATGGCACCCCACTCCAGTACTCTTGCTTGGAAAATCCCATGGACGGAGGAGCCTGGTAGGCTGCAATCCATGGGGTCGCTAAGAGTCGGACATGACTGAGCGACTTCACTTTCACTTTTCACTTTCATGCATTGGAGAAGGAAATGGCAGCCCACTCCAGTGTCCTTGCCTGGAGAATCCCAGGGACGGGGGAGCCTGGTGGGCTGCTGTCTATGGGGCCGCACAGAGTCGGACACAACTGAAGTGACTTAGCATAAGTCATAGGGTGAAGGATAACAAGGAAGCGTCTAGTCAGAGAAACACTCCTGAATTCTAAAGGAACATTATCTTTCTACTTTGTCTGGATGATAAGAGAAGCAGACAATCAATAATTATTGACTGTTTATTTTGTCAAGCAGGAGACACATTATCTCATTAGCTCTAGGAAGTAGTCACTGTCATCAATGCAATATTACAGTGAAGGATGCTTGGAGATGTTAAATATTAAGATTAAGATTCTAGATCTGGCAAGTGGGAAAGCAGGATTCAAGCCCAAAACATGAGAACCTGAATTCTTAAGTGTGCATTCTCATTGCTTTGAAATAGATGGTGCTTTCAATACTTACAAAAACCCTTATGAGATAGGTTTTCCCTTCTATAGACATGATTGTGCTTGATTTCTCAGTCATGTCCGACTCTTTGCGACACCTAGGACTGTAGCCCACTAGGCTCCTCTGTCCATGGGGATTCTCCAGGCAAGAATACTGCAGTGGGTTGCCATGCCCTCCTCCAAGGGATCGTCCCAACCCAGAGATCACCCAGGTCTCCCGTATTGCAGGTGGATTCTTTACTGTCTGAACCACCAGGGAAGCCCAAAATTATTGGAGAGAGTAGCCTATCCCTTCTCCAGGGGATCTCCCCTACCCAGGAATTGAACCAGGGTCTCTTGCATGGTAGGTGGCTTCTTTACCAACTGAGCTACCAGGGAAACCCCTATAGACATGATTGTTGAGGCTTAAAATGTTTAAAACTTGCCCTATATCAGTAAGGGGTAAGGCTGACATTGAAACTGAGACTTGCCTACTTTTAAAATCCATGTTTTCCATGTCTTCCAAGTGTCCTGTTGTCTCATGAATGCAGCTAAATAGTAAGTGATGCTGTTCGGAAATGACTGAATAACTAGCAATAATCATAAAAACTCATTTTCAGAACTTCATGGTATCAACTATGTGCTTAGCAAATATCGTTAAAGTGAGGTATTGACCAATAAAATGGCAGGAAAGTTCATATAAATTGGCCGAGAGTGGGAGGGCAACTTCAAAACTTGGTTTGACAATATTCACCATATCAGACTCTCATTCAGTCCTCAGCAAAATGAGGGGTTTCATCTTTATGTTATTTACCTTCTCTGTTATGCTGGCCATTTCAGAAGCAAGGCGTGAAGGATCCAGGAAGCTCTGCGGGTCCGAGTACGTACGCACAGTCATCTACATCTGCGCCAGCTCCAGGTGGAGGCGGCACGCGGGGGCACTCCTGCAGGGTCAGCAAGGTAACGTGGATGCGCATGACTTCTTTATTTATTATTACTTTTTTGAAGATCTGTCTTAATAACTGTTTCTCTAGCTACTACTAAGCCACATCCATTTCGGTCTAGGGAGTTAATTATCAAAATAAGCTTAATTTGGCTTGGGAAAGAGATGAACCGCTGGTTTAAAAAAAATATGACATTGTATTCTTTAGGCCCCAGCTTGAAATGAGTTGACTGCGTGACTACTTTGGTGAGCTTAGCATCTATGGCAGGTCCTGGTGGTTGAGCAGGGAGGAGCAGGTGACTTCAAGGGCCATGTTGTAGAAGCAAGATTTTCACATTGGATAATTATACAATATAATACGTTGGCATTCAGGCAGCTGCTAAATGAGAATGGGAGGAAAGAATCTAACTTTTATTGAGCACTTATTATGTGCCAGGCAGTTTCATGTGTAACATTTCATCTTCTGATAAGGATCTTTGGAAGTAAGTAATGTTACCACCATTTAGTTTTACTGAGGACAAAATTGTTCACCCAGCCGGTTCGCAGTGTGGTTGGGAAGAAAACCAGGGCTTTCTGACTACAAGAGTTGAGGTTTTTTCCTTATTTTACAGTGCGTTTCAGGTGGCGAGAAGATGGTGGGTGTGTGTGCCGTAATACATAATGGCACTGTGGAGGTGGTGATGTTTGATAGAGGCTCTAAGGACTTATGAGGAGTGGGGTGGGAATTCTAGCAGTAATAATTAGGTGCTGATGAGAGTAGATATTGTCTCAAGATGAGAGTGAACTTAGTGTGCTTCAGAAACAGTGAGGCGACTGACTTCACTCTATCTGTTTTTCAACTCAGGTAATTTCAAAGTTGACCATTTCCTACTAATCCTATATTAAAGTGTGAGGTAAATGTTATTTAAGATTCTATTTTAATAATTTTATTTGTTATGTCTTATAATTAAAAGTAAAAGACGAAAGCATGCTTATATAATAAATGTTGTAACCACATACCTGATATAAAGACTTTACAGGTTTCAGTTTGATTTAAAATGATTTTGGTAAGCAAAAAGATTTTGGAAAATGATCTACAGTTTTTGTATTTTGGTGGGCCAATGTCTTGAAAAATTGTGAATCAACCAATCCTACTTTAATAATGAGAGGTTCATAGTTACTGCTGCTGCTGCTGCTACTAAGTCGCTTCAGTCGTGTCCGACTCTGTGTGACCCCATAGATGGCAGCCCACCAGGCTCCCCCGTCTCTGGGATTCTCCAGGCAAGAACACTGGAGTGGGTTGCCATTTCCTTCTCCAATGCATGAAAGTGAAAAGTGAAAGTGAAGTCACTCAGTCGTGTCCGACTCCTAGCGATCCCATGGACTGCAGCCTACCAGGCTCCTCCATCCATGGGATTTTCCAGGCAAGAGTACTGGAGTGGGGTGCCATTGCCTTCTCCGTCATAGTTACTAGATGTTAATAAACAATAATGGTTTTTAATCTCAAGACAATAAACATAATTTACCTCTTTGACTATATTTTATCAATCCCTGGATTAGCAAGTCAAAATACAGTAAAAAATATATATATATACATTTCAGTATCTGTAAGACATGGGACGATGGAATGTATGTCTGTGTAAGGCTATTCCCTTTTAACACCACTGACTTCATAATACTGTTATTTAACCTTTCACAGGCTTTCAGAGTACTTTCCCATACATTAGATGTTTAATCCACTACTGGCTTCCCAATCAGTATTCATTCATCTAAATTTTTTCTGGTGCCTGCCAGTGTGCTAAGGTGTCTGATAAGTAAGTCTGAATGAAGTTAAAGTGAGAGAGGCTTATCCATGGACTCTGGGAACAACACTGATAAAACAGTGGGACCCACTTTTAATTTTCAAATATAGAGATTTAAATCTCCACTACCTTCCTTACTGATCAGCTTTGCAGAATGTACACAGGGTTATTTTTTGGTTGATTGTTTTTTGTTGATAATGTATAACTAATATATTTGGAAGCCGCTGGTCACCATGCGGAAGGACCCAGTGCAACTGAAGTCAGGCCCTGACTTGGCTGCGAACTAGCTGAGTGACACTGGCTCTGTCACTCCTCCTCTCTGCACCCACGTTTCCTCCTCTGTAAAATGAGGAGAGTTCTCCCTAAAATATTTAATTTCTCTGAAGCCCCAGACCAACGTTAAAAGTAAAAGTCATCTTCAGGATTCAATTTCTTTCATGCATTTCCCCCAAAGTAGAAGTTGGTTGCTGCCTTTGTCAGATCACTCTAAGAAAGTTATTTTTTCCCTTCTCTATAGCTGAGAGAGGAAACCACTTCCAGCTGCCAAATGAACAGGAGATTTCTGAGGAAAGAGCAGCTCACAACCTTCCGAAGATGGATTTCGCAGGGGAGGAAAGTCTTCAGGGTGAGCAGCTGCCCACGGAAGGGCTTTGGAGGTCAAAGAAGCATTTGGTGATGTCAAGACAAGACTTGCAAACCTTGTGCTGCACTGAAGGCTGTTCCATGTCTGACTTGAGCACTCTTTGTTAGGACGGGAGCAAATCCCCTAGGGTGGCAGAGATTTAGCACATGTTTAATCACAGCGCTTTACTTCCCAGAATAACACTTACATTGTGTCATTAAACTAATGGCTTTTGGGTAGGCAGTTCTTTCCGAAAAGTTGTTGATGAAAGGCGTTTTAGCCACACAAAGTCTATTTTCTCCCTTTGCCAAGGTAAATGCACTGTTCTTTTCAAATTTTAACTAATCCTTTGAAAATTTAAATGTTATGCAAAATTGCAATAAAATTGCCATAAACCAAGCTCACTGTGATTTTTCTGTTTTTAAAACAATTTTAAATAACTTTAAAACAGTAAACAAAAATGCTAATGGTAGAAAAACAAAGTAAGCATAAAAAGAAAATAAAAACCAATGATTACTTCATCATTTAGAAATAACTAACCACTCTACTTTTGTGTTACTATGTATTATTACTGAAAATTTAAACTGATTCACAGTCAAGTATAAGAATCTAAACAAAGTACATTTTTTCAAAAGTTCTTAAGAGTGCTCTATGCATGTTTTCTATCATGCGGCTCTTCAACATTCTACTTGAGAATAGCTGGGTGCATATATGGGTCAAATAGGGTCCATAAACAGCCAAAATCCAGAAAATGTTTGGGTATTTTACCTCCTTCTTATAGTCTGGACAGCCTAGATTTTGCCTTCAGCTACTACTGAGATGAAAAGACATGCTGTTCTCATTCTGGGGACCGAACTACTAAAACTCAGATAGCCAAATCATTGTGTCATAATTGGATATCTTCACAGATAAAAAGACAATGTAAATATCACAAAATATGGTTTTATTCCTAACTCTGTCAGCCAGCCAACTCCCCAGTAGATTTTACAACTGTTCGAGTCTTTGTTCATCGGAGGTGCTGCATATTAATACTCCAGTCTGTTTTTGAAATTTGTGAACTACGTATTGGGCACTTAAATTGTGTGATTGCTTTGCTTTTTGCAGATAAAAACAACAACAGCAACAACAAAACAAAAAACCGAGTCTCTCTAGAATTAAGTAAAGGTCTCCTAAGTCACACAGCTAAAGAGTTGATATCACCGATCCAAACTTGGACTGTGCTAAGTCCCTTCAGTCATGTCCGACTCTGCAACCCCATGAACTGTAGCCCTCCAGGCTCCTCTGTCCATGAATTTCTCCAGGCAAGAATACTAGAGTGGGTAGCCATTTCCTACTCCAGGGTATCTTACCAATACAGGGACCGAACCCGCATCTTTATGTTTCCTGCATTGGCAGGTGGGTTCTTTACCACTAGTGACACTTAGCATGAATCAAGGCAGTCACATTAAACTGCACTGGCAGTTAATTACTCTTTACCACCGGACTCTCTCTGTTTGAAGTCAATTTCACTGAAGAATGTCTTTTGATGAGATAGTAAAAATTAATAGTATTGAATCTCAACCCTTGAGTATATGCCCCTTTAATATTCTGGCTGGTGAATCATGAGAAGACTGCATGAAGCATGTTTCTGGCAGACTGAAGTATGATGGCTGCCTCAAGGAAAAGCTCATCTGTAATCGAGTTGTGAGCTTAAAGGCAGCTGCGCTTTCCAGGAAGCACCGTTTTTAAGAAAAACTAAAGACTGAAAAACTGGTTATTTAGATCTGGGTATTGGAAATTAAATGAAATAAGATTTAAAAATGAACAAAGTGAGCCTGTCACTTCAAGGAAAACAACTGATGATTTTTTTGGTTGATGATCAAGTTCAAGCTTATAAGCGATTTTAGAATACTTTTATCTACCACCCTGAACATCACTGGTATATTAATAGAGTTGATTCTTTGATATTTTATAATGATGTGTCAACATTTGGGAGATCTGCTATAACTTAATGAACCAATATTTCCCAAATGATCAATGCATGATACTTCAAAATCATAAAAGGGTAAAAGAGCTGTTTAAAGTGCAAAATAAAGATTTTAATCTAACTGCACAAAAAACTCACTGATACAGATTTCAGATTTTACATTGCAGTTAACCCTTAATAAATAGTTACTTGTTACGTTTTGGTATAATATCAAAGAAGATATGATAAAAATGATCTGAAAATGCTATTAAACTAATCTCCCCTTTCGAAATTAAATATCTATGTGTGGCTGAGTTTTCTTCATGTACATCAGCCAACATAACACACAGCAGCAGATTAAAAATGTAAAAGCTGATTGAAGCTGTATTTTATAAAGACAGTGATTAGAGACTTGCAAAAATATAAATGTTCCACTCTTTTCAATAAATGTTTTTGTTTTGTGAAAATATCCATTTTAAAATAAAATATGTTATGTGTTAATATGTGGTAAGTTTATTTTTATTTTCAAATGTTATTAAACATTTAAATTTCTTAGTGAAATTCTAATATAAAACAGTGATAAATTCAACCCACATAAACAGAAACTCTTGGAAGTCCTTAATAAGTTTTAAAAGTGTGAAAAGATTATGAAACCAAAAAAGTCTGAGAATTGCTCTTCCATAATATGTTTTGCCACTAATTTTTCAGGTTCCATCAAGAGACGTTTAGGTTGTTACATCTGCCATGACAAATAAAGATGCAATAAACAGCCTAGTTTATATATCTTTATATACTGACTTTTTCATTTTAATAGGATAGCTTGTCAAGTTGCTTGTGGAAAAATATGTGTATTTTTTTCAGCATACTTTTAGTAATTATTTTTTGTTATGTGCTTATTAGTTATTATAAATGCATCTATTCAGTTTAAATGCATAGAGAAACAAAGAAGAAAGATGGGATCTTGTCTTTTTACTTACATCCTGTAGTCCCTTTTTTGGGGGGAAAAAGGGTAAAAAATATATATGTTTAGGGAGTATACTTCCAGAGAGGTATAAAATACAATAAAACTCTTACTCTCTTCTATTTGATCCTGAAATAATAGCACAATCCTTATTCAGGATTTCTTAAAATTTCTGCCAGAAATAAAAATTATGGTTATACTGAATTTATGTGGTATAGTTACAGATAGAGTCAGATAGCTTGCCCTATGTCTATTATCTATTAATATCATCATCTATATATTTCTATCTATAACAGAGACTTTTAACAGTCCATTAAAACCTTCTTCTCTTTCTCTTGGGCACAGAGAGATTACATTTTCTCAGTCTCTTTTGCAATTTCATGTGGTCACATGACTGAGTTCTAGCTAATTAAATGTGAATAGTAGTGATATGCGGAGAAGGCAATGGCACCCCACTCCAGTACTCTTACCTGGGAAATCCCATGGACGGAGGAGCCTGGTGGGCTACAGTCCATGGGGAGGCGAAGAGTCCGACACGACTGAGCGACTTCACTTTCACTTTTCACTTTCATGCACTGAAGAAGGAAATGGCAACCCACTCCAGTATTCTTGCCTGGAGAATCCCAGGGACGGGAGCCTGGTGGGCTGCCGTCTATGGGGTCACACAGAGTCGGACACGACTGAAGTGACTTAGCAGCAGCAGCAGTAGCGATACATGCTGTTTCCAAGACTAGTCCATCAAGTCTTTCTCCCTCCCTCTCAGTTCAGCAAGCAATATGACTTGTTTTATGATTCTACTTTTTATAGTTGTAAACTATTCTAATACAATATGTACTAAATCTATCATCCTATTTTACACAGAAAGCAATCACACTCATTGTTATGTTTAGTACTTGGAACTATTTCAATAACATCCTAGTAGGTATGGCATATGTTAAACACATACCAAAAGATCACCACTTAAAAGGTTTGTATTAGTTCATGTTTTTACTAGAAATTTATGAGAGTGACTGTTTCTCTATATTCTCCCCAGTCCATGATGTTATTACACTTGCAAAACTTTGCATTTTTATAGATAAGATATTGAGTATAATTTTTTTGTATATGCATTATCATGACTATGATTGCCTTTTAGTATTTATTGGACATTTGTATTTCCTCTTCTGTAAATTAGTCTGTTCATATTCTTAGCCCATTTTGCTATTTCTACTTATTTATAATAGATTTATTGTCAAAATTTAAAGCTTTTAATATTAAAGATATTGATTTTTTGACTGCCACCTTAGTAAAATATCCTCCAGCCTAAGCCTTTGGTATGCATTGATTTCACTTAGCCTCAGTCTTTTGCATATAATGTCATTGCATACAATGTCTGTCTTTTCTTTTATGTTTTCTGGATTTCCTGTTTGACTTTAGAAGACCTCCCTTACTGTGAGTGTGGTTGTGAAAAAGTCTACTAAGTTATATTCTAATAATTTAATTTTTATCCTTTGCATTTAAATTTAATCCATCTTATATTTGTTTTTGTATTGTATGAGGTGCTTGATTTTTTATTTTCTTTAAAATGAACAGAACATTTTTTTCCTGCATAATTTATTAAGTAGACCAGCCTCTTCCCATATAAATTTCATTCCATTTTAGTCATATGTTATTTCACATTATGTTTGGAGGTAGTGTAGACCCTTTATTTTGTTCTTTGCTCTATTCCTCAAATTAGCCCCATATTATTTTGGTTGCAATAACTTTATAGTAAATTTTACTATCTCTTAATAAAAGTTTTCCAACATTGAGACTAAAATTTTTTTCATGGATATTATGAGACATACATTTTTCTATAATTTTATAATCCAATTTCCAAAAAAATTGGAATTATAGTATGAACTGTTTTAAAGTTATACTAATATAGAAAACATTTATATTGTAATATATTAAGAATTCATATCTAAAATATATTACTAAAATAATATAGTGTTTTATTTCTTTTTAGAATTTTTATTATATAGGTTCTGTCTTTTTACATTACTTTTTAATTTTATGTTACCTTTGTATTTGCAATTTTTATTTGTCCCCATGAATGAGAAATTTGCCCCATCTTCATTTCTAAATGCATGTTACAATACAAAGAAAAAAATCTTGATTTTATATACTCATCTCCAGCCACCTTGTCCAATTATTTTATTAAATTTAATGGTTACATTATAAGTCTATGTTGGGTTTTCTAGGTATTCAATATTATCATCTACTAATAAAAAAAGTTAATTTTGTCTCTTCCAATATTTAAGCTTACTGCTCCATAATCTTGTCTTGTTACATAACTCATTATGCAGAAATTATTTATTGAGAAGGTAATGCACAGGCATTGTGTGGGTGCTAAGGATATACCTGTGAATAAAACAGACAAAATGTATATTCTTAAGGAAGACAGACATAAGCAAAAAAAATATTAGATAATATTGGATAATGATAGAGGCTGAAGAGAAAGTATACAAAGGGGACAGAAAGGCTTGGAAAGAGGGTGGGACTGAATTTTAGACAGAGTAGCTAGGAAAGGCCTTAATGGAGAGATGATCATTATAAGAATTTTTAATGATGATGATAATGGTAGACATCTCTTTCATGTTCCTGATTTTACTAGAAATGGTTTCAGCATTCTTTATTCAATATGACAATTGCTATTCAAAATATACATAAAATAATAAACAAATAATAGTCTTTATATGTGCATATGTGCATACGTATGTATAGAAATAATATTGTTGATCATTTAAAGAGTTTTATTCTGTTACATAATGCTTAAGGACTTATAAGTGGCTTCTAAATTTTATCAAATATCTATTTAACTTTATCATATAATATTTTCTGTCTTTTGTTAAGGTGAAGAATTATAGTGATAGCCTTCCTTATGTTGAAATTTCTCAGACTAAATCTATATAATCATACTGCTGCTGCTGCTGCTGCTAAGTTGCTTCAGTCATGTCTGACTCTGTGCGACCCCAGAAACGGCAGCCCACCAGGCTCCCCCGTCCCTGGGATTCTCCAGGCAAGAACACTGGAGTGGGTTGCCATTTCCTTCTCCAATGCATGAAAGTGGAAAGTGAAAGTGAAGTTGCTCAGTCGTGTCCGACTCTTAGCGACCCAATGGACTGCAGCCCACCGGGCTCCTCCGTCTGGAGTGGGGTGCCATTGCCTTCTCCGATATAATCATAGTGTAATAGTTTTTCAATACTCAGAAGGACTAAATATGCTAATCTTTTATTTAGAATTTTTAAGTTTGTGTTCACAAATAAAATTGATCTCTAAGTTTGTCAATGAAGATTAACAGAACTTCATAGAATGAAAGCATCACCTGTTGCTTAGACATTTGGAAGAAAAACAAAAAAACAGCTATAATATGTTTTGCCTGGTGACATTTTGCTGAAGTGAAGTATAATACATATACAATTAAGTGTATAACTTTAAAGTACATTTTTGCTTATTTGTACACCTATGAATTCTTGGAACAAATTCAGTTAATAATATATTATTGATTTTTACATATCATTGAATTTTATTTGCTAAAATTTTGCTTAGTATTTTTGCATGTATTTTCATTTAAAAACTTGTATCTTGCTATAATTTTCTTTTTTGTAATCATAAGTGATTGTGCTTTCAGGGTTAAGTTAGCCCTATAAAATGAGCTGGAAAAATTTCTTCCTTCCTCTGTCCCTTTCTTCCTTCTTTTTCTAATTTCTGAATGTTTTAAGACATATTTCTCTTCAAATGTTTGGAGGTTTCACTAGCAAAGTCATCAGGGCTTGGCATTTTCTTTGTAGAAAGATTTAATATTTCAGACTCAATTTATTGTACAGATACAGAAATATTAAGATTTTTATGTATTTTTTTCTTGAACAAATTTAGCGATTGTGTTTTTTAAATTAATTTATCCATTTCATCTAAGTTGAATTGATTGGCATAAATTCTTCAAAACATTGTATCTTTTTGCTGGAGGACATTTTTTACATGATAAACCTTTACTATTCTAGTTTCCTTTGTAGATATTGACCTTTTCAGATAGTCTATCATTTTGAGGGTTAATCTAGGTAGCTAGTCATTACTCAGAATTTCTTATGGAGTTTGCATGACAGCAATCACTAGGCTTTCCTTCATAGTATATGTCCTTGGTTTCAAGAATTTATATTTAACACACAAATTCTGATCATATTATGAGCATTTATTTGTATTTCAGTGTACATAATCTTTAGTACAAGAATTACTGCTCATCACTATTTTCTCTTTCTTCCTGATACACAGTTTCTAATCAATAAGTATATTTCAATTGAATGAATAAAATAATAAATGAATGAATATAATATTTTAATATTATATATTTATGTTCTATTTCCCCCTTAATCAAGCTTGCTGATAGTTGGGAGAGAACAATGCTTCTATTTTGTTAGTCTTTTGAAAGAAAATATTTTATTAGCTTTTAATTTTTTAATTTCATGTTTCACATTTTTGTCTGTAGAAATCTCCCTCACCTGTTTGTCTGTATAAATCTCCCCTTTGTTTTGTTTGTTGTGAAATGCTTTCTTAATTACTAACATTCTTTCTTTCCTTTTTTATTCACTAGTGTATAAGTCTAAAAATGTATTTCTGAGTATTTTTTCAGCTATGGGTTTGATTATGAAGCATTCACCTTCTTACTATGTTCTAAATTATTTTCAGTTTTAGTTTTGTCTTCATCTTTGACTTAAGAATTATTTGGAGTGTTTCATAATTTCAAAATCATACAATTCTGTTTTCTTAGGCACCGATTAATTATTGATTTGTAAACTTAGAAGTTTATGATCAAAGATTAAGGTCTGTAAATTCTCTAATTTCTGGAATTTATTTAAGTTTTTCTAGGAGCCAAAACAGTAAAAAAAAAAATTTCCAGGTACAGAATATATAGTTGACAGTGTGAGTATTGGCTGTTAACAGCTCACAGCTATTCCTTTTTCAGAGAATTGCCCTAGCCAAATGGGCTGTCTCACGAAGGAGTTTATGTGCCCCTCTCTCTGACCTCCCTCCCCTACTCAGTCATCAGCAACATATAATGACTGACTTACACAGAGGACAAAGGGCTAGCCCCCTTTTGTCAAAGCAGAACCAGCAACGTGGTGCACCTCCTTCTCCGGGGCTCAGGCTGAACCTAGACTCCAGCTGAGAACATATGTTTGTTTGTTGCGGTTTTTCAGTCACTCAGTCATATCCGACTCTTTGCAACCCCATGTAACTGCAGCATGCCAGCCTTCCCTGTCCTCCACTATCTTTCCGAGATTGCTCAAATTCATGTCCGTTGAGTCAGTGATGTCATCCAACCATCTCATCCTCTGCCGCACCCTTCTCCTTTTGCTTTCAATCTTTCCCAGTATTAAGGTGTGTTTCCTTAGCTCCTTCCTTTGCTGTTTTCCTTTCTCTCTTTCTCCTCAAAACATTTCCTCAATGTTTCAGCTCAACTGTTCTGAGGGCTGCTGTAATAAATTGCCACAAGTTGAGAGGCTTATAAAAGCAGGCATTTATTCTCTTGTAGTTCTGGAAGCTAAAGTCTGGATCAAGGTACCATGAGGGCCATGCACATTGAGGTCTCTGAGGGAGCTTCCAGTGCTGTCTGCAGTTCTTGACATTTTTGGCTTGTAAAAACATGACTCTAATTGCTGCCTCTGTTGCCACATGGTGTTCTCCTCTCTGTATGGGGTAGAATTGTGTCTTTTCTCCTCTTCTTACAAGGACATAATTCAAAAAAGCTAAGGGACCACCTTATTCCAATATAATCTCATGTTAACTTACATTTTAATGATATCTGTGAAGACTGTATTTCCCAATAAGGTCAAAATCACAGGTACCAGAGGCTAGGAACTTAACATATCTTTTGGGGACACAGTTCAATCCCAAACACTGACCTAACATAATAAATGAAAATATCTATTTTCTATTTTAGGATATGTCATTCCCTCTACATGTAACTGCTAAATCAAGTTTGAAAAAAATTAGTAAAATTCTCCATGTCTTATTTTTCCCTTTTTAAAGATTCTATACAATAAATACTAAAATCTCCTAATTTAATCATTATTTACCAGGTTTTTTATTTTTAGGAATTTTTACTTTACATATATGACTGTGATTATTGGGTACATAAAGATTTGCTGTTGTTATACCCCCCCCCTTCAATTTCCATCTCTACTAATAAATATTATTTTTCTTTGCTCCATCTGATACTTTTAAACTTTGAAATCTGCTTTTCCTTATATCAATACTGCTTTTCTTGTTGTTATTTGATATATAAAATTTGATGATTGTTAGTGGAGAAGGCAATGGCACCCCACTCCAGCACTCTTGCCTGAAAAATCCCATGGACAGAGGAGCCTGGTGGGCTGCAGTCCACGGGGTCGCGAAGAGTCGGACACAATTGAGCGACTTCACTTTCCTGCATTGGAGAAGGAAATAGCAACCTACTCCAGTGTTCTTGCCTGGAGAATCCCAGGGACGGTGGAGCCTGGTGGGCTGCCGTCTATGGGGTCACACAGAGTTGGATACGACTGAAGTGATTTAGCAGCAGCAGCAGTGGTAAAGAACCCATCTGCCAAGGCAGGAGACCTAAGAGATGCAGGTTCCATCCCTGTGTTGAGAAGATCCCCTGGAGGAGGGCACAGCAACCCACTCCAGTATTCTTGCCTGGAGAATCCCATTGACAGAGGAGTCTGGTGGGCTATCGTCCACAGGGTCGCACAGAGTCAGATGTGAATGAAGCAACTTAGCATGATGATTACCTTCTTTATGAACTATATCCTTTATTATTATATGAAATTGTATTAGTTAGCTCAGCTTATCACAACAACATTCCATAGACTGATGGCTTACAAACAAAGATTCATTTTCTCATAGTTCTGGTAGCTAGAAGTCCCAGATGAAGGTCTGACAAGGTCAGTTTCTAGTGAGAGCTCTCTTCTCAACTTGCAGGCTGCCATCTTCTCCCTATATCCTCCTATGGCCTTTCCTTAATGTGTGGTCATGAAAAAGGAGAGAGTAAAAGAGAGAGAGGAAGAATCACCTCTCTTCCTCTACTTATAAGGCCACTAATACTATCAAATTAGGTCTCGCCCTTTTGATCCCATTTAATCCAATGGTCCCCAGCCTTTTTGGCACCAGGGACTGGTTTCATCAGTTCAGTTCAGTTTAGTCGCTCAGTCATGTCCGACTCTTTGCAACACCATGGACTGCAGCACGCCAGGCTTCCCTGTTCATCACCAACTCCTGGAGCCTACTCAAACTCATGTCTGTTGCGTCGGTGATGCCATCCAACCATCTCATCATCTGTTGTCCCCTTCTCCTCCTGCCTTCAATCTTTGCCAGCATTCAGGGTCTTTTCCAGTGAGTTGGTTCTTTGCATCAGGTCACCAAAGTATTGGAATTTCAGCTTCAGCCTCAGTCCTTCCAATGAATATTCAGGACTGATTTCCTTTAGGACAGACTGGTTGGATCTCCTTTCAATCCAAGGGACTCTCAAAAGTCTTCTCCAATACCACAGTTCAAAAAAACATCAATTCTTTGGTGCTCAGCTTTCTTTATAGTCCAATTCTCACATCCATACATGACTACTGGAAAAACCATAGCTTTGACTAGATGGACCTTTGTTGGCAAAGTAACGTCTCTGCTTTTTAATATGATGTCTCGATTGGTCAGGGCTTTTCCTCCAAGGAGCAAATGTCTTTTAATTTCATGGCTGCTGTCACCATATGCAGTGATTTTGGAGCCCTCCAAAATAAAGTCTGTCACTGTTTCCATTGTTTCCCCATCTATTTGCCATGAAGTGATGGGACCAGATGCCATGACCTTAGTTTTCTGAATGTTGAGTTTTAAGCCAACTTCACTCTCCTCTTTCACTTTCATCAACTGGTTTCATGGAAAACAATTTTTCCATAGATTGGTTGGGGGAGATGATTCAGGCAGTAATGCGAGTGTAGGGGAGTGGCAGATGAAGCTTCAGTTGCCTGCCACTCACCTCCTACTGTGTGGCCCAGTTCCTAGGCTGTGGATCAGTATTGGTCTGTGGCCCATGGATTGGGAACTCCTGATTTCTTTAAAAAAATGTCTTTTTTAAATTTAAGTATAATTGAATTAAAATGTGTTAATTACTGCCATACAGCAAAGTGACTCAGTTATACATATAAACACAAACACACACACGCACATGCACACACACACATACATATATATATATACATTCTTTCTCATATTCTTTTCCATTTTGGTGTATCACAGGATGTTGAATATAATTCCCTGTGTTATACATCAGTCGCTCAGTCATGTCCAACTCTTTGTGACTCATGGACTGTAGCCCACCATGCTCCTCTGTCCTTGGGATTTTCCAGGCAAGAATACCGGAGTGCATTGCCATTTCCTCCTCCAGGGGATCTTCCAGACCCAGGGATAGAACCTATGTCTCTTATGTCTCCTGCACTGGCAAGTGGATACTTTACCACTGTTCCAAATGGGAAGCTTGTGCTATAAGTAGGACCTTGTTATTTATCCATTCTATATATACCATTCTATATATACTCATCCCAAACTCCCAATGCAACCCTCTCATGCCTCCCTTCCCCTGGGCAACCTCTTTATTTCCCTGAGTTTTGTTTCTGTTTATACATAAGTTCACTGGTGTCATATTTTAGATTCCACATTTAAGTGATAGCATATGGTATCTGTCTTTCTCGTTCTGATTTTCATCAGTTAGTATGATAATCTCTAGTTGCATCCATGTCACTGCAAATGGTGTTATTTTATTCTTTTTATGGCTGAGTAGTATTCCATTGTATGCTGCTGCTGCTGCTAAGTCGCTTCAGTCGTATATAGACGATAGCCCACCAGGCTCCCCCGTCCCTGGGATTCTCCAGGCAAGAACACTGGAGTGGGTTGCCATTTCCTTCTCCAATGCATGAAAGTGAGAAGTGAAAGTGAAGTCGCTCAGTCATGTCCGAATCTTAGCGACCCAATGGACTGCAGCCCACCAGGCTCCTCCGTCCATGGGATTTTCCAGGCAAGAGTACTGGAGTGGGGTGCCATTGCCTTCTCCATTCCATTGTATATATATACTATACCTTCTCAAAACTACAATGAGGTACTACCTCACGCCAGTCAGAATGGCCATCATTAAAAAGTCTGCCAATAACAAATGCTTAAGAGGGTATGGAGAAAAGAGAACTCTCCTACACTGTTGGTAGGAACGTAGTTGGTGCAACCACTGTGAAAAACAATATGGAGTTTACTCAGGAAGTTAAAAATAGCATTACCATATGATCTAGCAATCTCACTCCTGAGCATATATCCAGACAAAACTACAATTCAAAAAGATACATGCACTCCTGTATTCATGTATTATCATGAATATCATGAATAGCAGCACTGTTCACAATAGCCAAGACTTGGGAACAACCTAAATGTGCATCAACAGGTGAACGGATAAGGAGTGAGTGTTAGTTGCTGAGTCGTGCCCGACTTTTTGTGACCCCAAGGACTGTAGCCCACCAGGCTCCTCTGTCCGTGGAATTTCCCAGGCAATAATACTGGAGTGGGTAGCTGTTCCCTTCTCCAGGAGCTCTTCCCAACCCTGGGATCAAATTCAGGTCTCCTGGATGGCAGGCAGATTCTTTACCATCTGAGCCACCAGGGAAGCCTTCTGGATAAAGAAGATAACACTATTTTAATGTTAATTTCCTCCTAATATCTGTATCTCCAAACATAATCACATTGGGGATTAGAACTTCCACGTATGAATTTGGGAGAGGACACAACTAAGTCCACAGCAGATATCATTCTTTTTCTATTTAATGCTTTTGGTCTTGAAATTTACTTTGTCTAATATTAGTACTGACATTGACTATTTGCTTGTGTCTCTGTGATATATCTTTGGCCAAAATTTCAAACTTAACTGAATTTCAACTCCTATTTTTCTTGTCTTTTGGTTTTCATTATGGATTCTTAAAGTCACAGGTAGCTTAAGCCAATTCATGTTTAATGAGTGACACAATATACTTGATTATATTCTATATAATCTTGATTATTATCCATACAAAGTATTTATTTTAATTTTAATTCTTTTGTTTGCATAACCAATTCCCCTTCCTCACTTGTTAATTCAGAAATGTTACTGTGCTTTTCCATTTGCTGGTTACTTTCCACTTTCTTCTTGGATGTACAAAATCTTGACTTCTCTCTATTGTAATTCCAATTCCCCTCCTCCACTAAGATGAATCCTTTAGAGGTAGGGTAGTTAAACTATGGCCTGGGAATCAAATCTGTCCTACTGTGTGATTTTTATGGATCACTTGCTAAGAAGGGTTTTTACTTTTTAGATGGCTGGTAAAGAGTCAAACATGACCGAGCATCCACATGTGCATACACAAATTTTCAGTTTTATAGATAAAGTTTTGTTAGAATGCTGCCACACTTATAGTCCCTGAATGTTTTTGTACTTTGACAGAAGAGCTGAGTAGTTGTGACAGAGACTGCATGGTTTACAAGGCTGAAAATATTTACTGTCTGGTCCTTTATGCTTTGCTGACCTGTGATTAAGGACATTCTAATATCCTCTGGTTGACGCAACTCCCTAGAGTGGGTCCTTAGAAGGCTTTTGCTTGTGCTTGTAAACTGGGATATAAATAAAAGTTCAGCTATATGTTTAATTTTTTAGCTGTCCTAGCAAAGTAAAGTTCTTACTATAGAATATTTTTCTTTAAGGGAAAATATAATGTATTTCTATAATTAACATGTATTGTTATTTCCTAAATGGAATGATTCTAAGGTTAATATTTCTCATATGAATTTTAAAAATTATTTCTAAGCACCCTCTGCACAAATCAGGCTGGATATCCTGTGTTTTGATGGTTATGAGATCCACCCGTATCGCTGTGGGAAGCGATAGATTATCCTTTTTTATTACCAATAGAATATGCAGCTTAGAGCTTTCCATACTGGTTATGCTGGTTCCCTGCCTCCCTAAGTAGAGAAATGGCCTAGTGGGTGGGTAGAGAACCTCAAGTTTCTAGTTATGTCCTGCATTAAAATAAAATTGTAAAAAATTGTGCACAGTAGTTAAATTGGCAAGGAAAGAAACTGAGAAGAGATTGCAGGAAACTTTAGTCAGACACAGCATAGTTGTTGTTCAGTCACTAAGTCATGTTTGACTCTTTGTGACCCCGTGGACTTCAGGGTGCCAGGCTACCCTGTCCTTCACTATCTCCTGGAGTTTACTCGAATTCATGTCCATTGAGTCGGTAATGGTATATAACCATCTCATCCTCTGTTGCCCCCTTCTCCTCCTGCCCTCAATCTTTCCCAGCATCAGGGTATTTTTTCAGTGAGTTGGCCCTTCACATCAGGTGGCCAAAGTATTGGTGCTTCAACCTCAGCATCAGTCCTTCCAATGGATATTCAAGGTTGATTTCCTTTAGAATTGACTGGTTAGATCTCCTTGCAGTCCTAGGGACTCTCAAGCATCTTCTCCAGCACCACAGTTCAAAAGCATTAATTTCTCGGTGCTCAGCCTTCTTTATGGTCTGACTCTTGTTACATGACTTCTGGAAAAACTATAGTTTTTACTATATGGACCTTTGTCAGCAAAGTGATGTCTCTTCTTTTTAATATACTGTTTAGGTTTGTCATAGCTTTCCTTCCAAGGAGCAAGCGTCTTTTAATTTCATAGCATAGTTAAGCCTCAATAAAACTTTTAGCATAGTTAAAGCCTCAGTAAGCCTTCTAGTATTCTGTGTTCATGTAAGAGAAGAAGGGAAGAGACCATGTAAACTCAAATGGACACTAATACAGGAAAAAGTAAGTAGATAAGTAGCAGTAAGCAAAAACCTTAAAAGTAACTAAAAAAGTCTTGAAGTGGGAGACAAGAAATTCAATCAGAAGTAAAATAAAAAATAAGCAGAAGTTAGCAAAAAGAAGATAAATTCAGGGATGAGGATTATTTAATAATAAATGTGAACTTGAGGAGAAATGATTCAATATTTCTGACCCAAAAGAAAGCCAAAATGGGTGATTAAAACTTTGAAAAGAATATATAAGTAATCTAGAATATTACATTATGGGGGAGAGAAGAAATTGTTAAAACGTATGATCCTTTCTTTATTTCTGCACAAAGAAGTTGGGGGTGGACAGTGAGCCTTCTGTGATGGGTCAGACGTTTTATATACACTTTCCCTTTTGGTCTTCACAACAAGAACAGAAATAGTGATCACTGATTGTTGATCTGTGATAAGTAGCAATCATTATTACAATCATTTTTACCTTTGAGAAAGCTGAGGCTCCAGGCAGTAGCCACTTTGCCCAAAGCCACACAGCTAATAAAGTCTAGAAGCTAAAATGAGATTCACGTCTGTGAAATCTGTGATTTAAAATAAACAAACCTATTCACATTGTGGCTCAAAAGAAATGAATTCATAGGGGAGCTGAGGTGGAATGCAGCTGGAGGAATGGTTGGTGCATTTGACCCGGGGGACCACTTCTGGTGTTTGGGAAAGCAACCTAGTGGTGGGGCTGAGATCCTGATTGCAGGAGGTGAAAGGGAAAGCAGCCGAGGAAGCCGGATGTAGTGGTGCAGGCCACTTCTTTAAGAATTTCAGGAGCACAAAAGTGTAGTAGATTATCAATGCTATTTAATATTGAGTTTTCTTGATGCATTTTTTGATAATATCTATGGTCAAATCACAATGGTCAAATCACAATGCCAAGAAGGAAGACGTTCATTCTTTAATATGGCTAGATTTAAAATTCTGATTTCTCAACTTTTTTTTTTTTTTTTTTTGGCCGGGGTGGGTGGCGGGGGGCGCGGGGGTTGGGGGGAAGGAGGGTAAGCTAAACCTATCCATGGGATAATTCCCAAGAGTGTTTTTTAGAAAATCAATGAGCTGAGATAGCTCAATTACCTGACATGTAATCTGTTGGACTCTGTTGTAAGGGCCTTTTATTATGTGTTTTCTTTAAGGTTTTTTTTTTTTTTTTTTACTAACGATGACAGCAGATGACAGTATTATTGACCCTTCGATTTAAGGTGCCAATATATTTAGGACTGAACCATTGTATTTCTTGTGATATCTGACAACAGCATCGGATCATATAGAATTTTTTTTGTTGTTTTAATGAAGAAAAAAAGGAAGGTATCAGTTAATTTTTGTTTGGGGAAAATTTTTCTCTATAGATTTTTGGAAAGGTTTCCTGCTGACGTTCCTAGAGTTAACTGAATATTCAGTAACTTGCAACTAGTACTGACTATACTTGCTGCAGCTGCTAATAAATATTTTATAAAGCAGGAGGAAGATATTAGGTCTCGATTTGGATGTCTGCCAAGTCTAAATTTCTCACCTTGTTGTAGCTCAGCTTCAACCCCACTTTTTCAGCTGCCCCAGGCAATGTACAACTGAACATTACGTTATTAACTTAAATTCAACAAGTGCAAAATCAAATTTAGTATTTTAGTATTAATTCTTCCTGCTGTATTTATTTTTGCTATAAGGATCATTAATTGAGTTGAGTTCAGTTCAGTTCAGTCGCTCAGTCATGTCCGACTCTTTGCGACCCCATGGACTATATATGGTATGCCAGGCTTCCCTGTCCATCACCAACTCCTGGAGCTTGCTCAAACTCATGTCCATCAAGTTGATGATACCATCCAACCATCTCATACTCTGTCATCCCCTTCTCCTCCTGCCTTCAAGAGTCTTCTCCAACACCAATGTTCAAAAGCATCAGGTTCAACTTTCTTTATAGTCCAACTTTCAAATCCATACATGACTACTGGAAAAACCATAGCTTTGACCAAATGGACCTTTGTCAACAAAGTAGTATCTCTGCTTTTTAATATGCTGTCTAGGCTGGTCATGGCTTTACCTCCAAGAAGGAAGTGTCTTTTAATTTCATGGCTGCAGTCACCATCTGCAGTCATTTTGGAGCCCCCAAAATAAAGTCTGTCTCAGTTTCCATTGTTTCCCCATCTATTTGGCATGAAGTGATGGGACTGGATGCCATAATCTTTAGTTTTTTGAATGTTGAGTTTTAAGCCAGCTTTTTCACTGTCCTCTTTCACTTTCATCAAGAGGCTCTTTAGTTCTTCACTTTCTGCCATAAAGTTGTTGTCATCTGCGTATCTGAGGTTATTGGTATTTCTCCCAGCAATCTTGATTCTAACTTGTGCTTCATCCAGCCCGGCGTTTCACATAATGTACTCTGCATATAAGTTAAATAAGCAGGCTGACAATATACAGCCTTGACAAACTCCTTTCCCAATTTGGAACCAGTCCATTGTTCCATGTCCAGTTCTAACTGTTGCTTCTTGACCTGCATACAGATTTCTCAGGAGGCAGGTCAGGTGGTCTGGTATTCCCATCTCTTTCAGAATTTTCCACACTTTGTTGTGATCCACACAGTCAAAGGCTTTGGCATAGTCAATAAAGGAGACATAGATGTTTTTCTGGAACTCTCTTGATTTTTCTATGATCCAATGGATGTTGGCAATTTGATGTCTGGTTCCTCTGTCTTTTCTAAATCCAGCTTGAACATGTGGAAGTTCACAGTTCACATACTGTTGAAACCTGTCTTGGAGAATTTTGAGCATTACTTTGCTATCGTTTGAGAACATTACTCTGTGAGTGCAATTGTGCGATAGTTTTAACATTCGTTAACATTGCCTTTCTTTGGAACTGGAAAGAAAACTGACCTTTTCCAGTCCTGTGGCCACTGTTGAGTTTTCCAAATTTGCTGGCATATTTAGTGCAGCACTTTCACAGCATCATCTTTCAGGATTTGAAATAGCTCAACTGGAATTCCATCGCCTCCACTAGCTTTGTTCATAGTAATGCTTCCTAAGGCTCACTTGATTTCTCATTCCAGGATGTCTGGCTCTAGGTCAGTGATCACACCATTGTGGTTATCTGGGTCATGAAGATCTTTTTTATATAGTTCTTCTGTGTATTCTTGCCACCTCTTCTTAATAACTTCTGCTTCTGTTAGGTCCATACCATTTCTGTCCTTTATTGTGCTCATCTTTGCATGAAATATTCCCTTGGCATCTCTAATTTTCTTGAAGAGATCTCTAGTCTTTCCCATTCTATTGTTTTCCTCTATTGCTTTGTATTGATCACTGAGAAAGGCTTTCTTATCTCTCCTTGCTATTCTTTAGAACTCTGTATTCAAATGGGTACATCTTTCCTTTCCTCCTTTGCCCTTAGCTTCTCGTCTTTTCTCAGCTATTTGTAAGGCCTCCTGAGACAACCATTTTGCCTTTTTGCATTTCTTTTTCTTGGGGATGGTTTTGATTACCATGTCCTATACAATGTCACTGTGAGGTAGAGACGGCACTTTAGGAATGTCTATTGATATGAAAAACACCCAGAAAGTTCAGTAGGCTTCAAATGTTCATTTTAAAATTGAGATACAATGACACAACATTGTATAAATTTAAGGTGAACAACATATTAATGATACATTTATAGATTGGAATAGGTGTTAGCTGACACATCTATCAAAAGTTCCCATCACAAAACTGTTTTTTACTAACCAGCATTCCTCCAAGATAGTCACAATTAGTGAACTTTTACTATATGTTCTTATGTTGTTATAATAATTGCTAAAATTCATCATTGACTATCTGAGTTACAGTATATGGCAATATGCTGGAAAACTGCTTCCTTTTTTGCTTTTTAACTGCCATCATGTTGTAAGGTTTTGAATCCTAATACAGCCTAGGACAGATGGTAAGAAATTACTTCATGGTTGAGATTTTATAACTTTAAAAAATAAGGCAATTTTTATAGTGGACTTCCTACATACTAAAAAAAATTTCTTCACATGATTTATTCATGCAAAATTGCTGTATGATTTCCCCTGCTATTGTTCTAAGAGGGGAGATGTTCATAAATAGGCAAAGAAAATAGAAAATTCATTTATGTACTATACTTAATGATCTAATCCAGATTCCAAACTGGCTATGGAGATTGACAAATTTTGGTTGTGATAAATTATTATACAGATGTATTCCCACTAACAGAAAAAAAGGCACTAACAGAAAAAAACAATGAAAATTGACGAGTTCATTTTGAAATGCTACTTTAAACGCCAGAACAAAGAGAAGAAAAGGGATTTTAAAAGTATACTTAAAAAATATGCACTGTCTTGAGGGGAAAATAAGACATCAGTACATAACTATAAAGCATTGACTGCTTGTCCATTTGTTAAATTCGTTTTGATATGAATTACACATCATTTTTTCCTTAGGAATATAGAGTTGCTAATTTTCTCCATATGTGTACAATTCGTCTTTAACCTTTAACAAATGTCCTCTAGGCGGTCCACTTACCATCCAAGAACAACGCCACTCACAATTTTACATGCATACAAAGGGCTGAAAGCCCCATAAAAATAAATGATCCATGGTACAAGCTACATTAACCCACAGAATAATAAGCTAGTGCAGCCCTATAAATTTTAGTGCCATCCATTCAAAACCACACTGGGTCACTTTAGTATTAAATTCATAGGAACAAAATAGTAAATACACATGTTTTATTTGTTAAGCTGCCAGCTATATATTTTGTGTAAAAGTTTGTTAGCCCAGGAAAAGCTATTGAAAGGTGTATCAGGCAGTGTATATTTAAAAGCAGTGTCTCTTTCCAATACGTGAATTTATGTGTTACAGACAAACTTACCATTAAGCATCATGTATATTTAATATCACAATATCCACCTCAGTGTGCTAAAAAGCCTTTGTTCATTTGTTGTTTCCATTATCGAAGAGCTAATATTCAGTTCTCCCACAATTTTGTAAAGTGCAGGCAACCCACAAGAGCGTCTAGTTTTAGCTTGCAGTCCTGTGGGACTACAATAATTGTTATGAAATCATTAATTCTACCTCAGCAGTTTCAACTGTCAGGTACATATAACAAAAATTGCAGTTAATGAATGCTGCTCAGTTTATTAAATGCAAAATGAAAACCAATATTTTTTTATATGCAGTACTGAGACGTAGTAACATTTATCATTTGTGTATACCATATTGAATAGTCTACCGTCATTTATTGGTCAGGGTGTATAGCCATATTTTTTTTAAAAAGATTTTCATTAAAAAACAATGGAGGGAATTCTAACTCTCTAATGAAAGCATAATTAAAATAATTAGTACCCAAAGTAATGTGTAATAAGAATCTATGTCTATGAAAAAACAATCCAGGAGAACCAAGACTTCATTTCTCCTTTGGATAAACAAGATTCTTTCTTGTGCCATATTCTCTCCCCTAATTCTTACAAGAGTATGAAAAAGTTCCCAAACTTCCAATTGTTTGAAATATTAGTGTTGTGTCTTTCTCTAATGTTTGGGCAATGAAACTTGTGTACATAGATACCCTATATCTTGATTTAAAGAGTATGAACTAGATTTCTTGTTTTCAATCATTCAAAGTAAACTGTGTAGACATTTGCAAGAGCAAAGAGAGAAGAATTTCTGAAAATGAAAGATGCAAAGGCATCATTTTTAGGATCCCAAAGGCATCTGCTTCCAATCAGTATGCTCTGGCCAGTCAGTTGTCCAATGTGAACGATCACAATTAGCTTATATCGTGGGATCATCAAGTCCTTGACCTGGGCCTTAATTACCTAGAAATTAAAAGGTAAAACAAAAGGTCCTCACTTAGTCACATTGAAATTTAAAAGTCTTAATTTTTCTCATAAATATAGTGGGTTTAATTGAGGAAAATAGCGTGATACCTTGTGGATCCTTTCAGTAATTGCTATAGAAAGGTAGCTATAATTTCCTTCAGGCATAAGACAGGACATTTAGGGACAAAATGATAGCCCCAGCAAGAAATGTACCTTTTCTAAGGCACATGGAAAAATGATAATCCAGAGAGCAGAGTTTTCAATGCATTTATTGTGTTCTTGGAAAATCTATGTTGAAATGGCTTCCCTTCAAAGAATGCTGGCTTTACAATTATACCATCTTCTTCATGTCTAATTAGGGGACTATACATCTGAAGTCTCCTGTAATACGACTAATTGTGAATGCTTATTAGATAGATTATGATGAAAAAGAAAGAGAAAAGTTGATGGAGTGCCAGCACTTTAGTTGATAAACATAGAAATGTTTTTAAAGGCCCCAGTGTTTTTATTTGATGGCATGCAAAGAAGGTGCTTTGGAGAAGGGATAGGCTACCCACTCCAGTGTTCTTGGGCTTCCCTTGTGGCTTAGCTGGGAAAGAATCCACCTGTAATGTGGGAGACCTGGGTTCTATCCCTGGATTGGGAAGATCTCCTGGAGAAGGGAAAGGCTACCCACTCCAGTATTCTGGCCTGGAGAATTCCACGGACAAGTCCATGGGGTCGCAGAGTCAGACACGACTGAGCGACTTTCACTTCGCTTCAAAGAAGGTTCTTTGGGGAAGAGAAAATGATCATTAAAATATTGTATCTTTTATAATAACATTTTTTAAATAAATGGGGCAGTTTTATACATTTTAAAAACAGAGTATATGCAAGTGATGCACATAATAATTGTTTTAGACAAAGGCTTTTTACACACACAGACACACATGGAATATGACCTAATAAATATTTTCATAAGATAAAAATAAACAGTTTTACTGCTACTACAAATTAACTGCTTTCATTAAAATAGGCGGGTTGTGCTTTCAGCAAATATTCTAGTCATAGTTAACACTTTAGGAAATCACACGTATACCTCAGAAATTGTTTTAGTCATCTGTCTACAGAGTTCTGGTTCATACTGTTCTTCTTGTAGGTAGGTAGTTAACACATCTTTCAGAATATGATTGACAATGACCACAGGAAAATGTTTGGTAGGACCTGAAAATACAGATGAAATTTCTTTCAAAGAAGTAATTTCAAATCATATCTGCCCACACCATAGCTTAATCAAAAGAGTATCAAAACATGGAGACATTTAATCTTCTGGGTGGCCTCTATTGAAGGAAAAAAAGTGGTCCCAATTAGATTTCCAGTGTCACTGAATAACGTGTTTATGTGCCCAGTGCTTGGTATACAGAGGCTTGATCATTATTTGCTGAGTTGATATGGATGAAGAATTCTACCCAGTTCTATTTTCAGTAGTCATCAGTATCTTTTAAGTGTTTATTTTCAATGAGTGTATCAGTCAGGGACTAGGGAAATATATCGTGCATTAAAGTTAGGACAATTCCTAGAGGATTTAATAAACAGACTCCTTAGGGAGGTCTGAGCAGGATTCAGGGAATCATGAAGGAATGTTCTATCCCCCTCAGCTGGTGAAAAAGAAAGTGTTATTTTCATCCCAACCTGAGGAGGGAATTCTTACGAGAGATCCCAGAAGAGCCATGTGGAGAGGGCTCCCTCCACAGCAGCCTTTGTCCTTCTGCTGATGGATGCAAAGAGCACAAGGTGAGCCCTTACGCGGGGTTCACACTCCTTCCTCCCTTCTGACTTCCCACCGAAGTTTCCCAGTGGCTAAACTTAACCACAAGGTGATATCCCGCGCCTAGAATTCAGTTAGGTCAACCTCCTGGGGCTCAATTTATAGTATTTTTATTGTGATGCTTATACAGGAATTGTTCAATTAAATTTAAATCAGCCTGGGAAATGAATCCAGACAAGTAAAATGAGACATCGGAGACAATGAGTATGAGAATTAACCCAAATATTTAGTTGGCAGAAATCTCTCCCCTTCTATAGGAGAGAGACAAGCAGTTATAAATCTGTGAAGGGTTGGTCCTGATTGCTCTTGCTTTGTGGGATCAGAGATGGAGCACCAGCCCCCCTAGGCCAAACGCCTACTGTGTCATTGTCCTGTGGATCTTTTAGAAGATTTCCATTTGCTTATGATAGTGAGATGAGGCTAAATGTGAGGGTGGTTTCTTCCTTTCTGTTTAAAAAATTTTAAAGATGTTCCTACCAGGTTGGACCTAATTAAACAGATTATATCTTTTACATAGGTACTTCTCCTTTTCATTCCCTCCTGCCAAGCGCTCATATCACATTTACCTAAGTTTGACCTGTATCACCCATAGGGAGCATTGGTCCTTTCAGAAAACAGTAAGTTCCTTCAGTGCCTGTGTCCACCTGGTACACCTCCCTGTCCTTTGGGAACAGCATCTCCCACATGGAAGGGACTGGTCCTCTTCCCACTCTAACCATGTGGTTCTTTAGGATCCAAGTCCAGGTCATGGTTGATTGGCGCTGGGTGGACTTGCCCCAAGCTAGGCCAATTAGAATCCTTTCTTGGAACTTTAATACTAAACTAGAACTAGGTAAAAAAAAGTCAGTCAGTCTCTTTTTGGAGTCAAAAGTTATGACATGTGACTCCCAGGAACTGTTCCTCATAGTGAGAAGGAAGCCAAGCCACAGCGAGAGAGGGAGCCCACACACAGTTAGGGCTGGAAAGATGGAGTCCTGGCTGCACCTGGTCCCAGTCTCCAATAGCTTCTGCTGTCCAGCTGTACCAATGCCCTTTCTGCACTTACCTTAGATTTTTTAAAAATCTCATTAACCAGATTCAATTCCGAAAAAAGTTTCAACTTTTCTTCTCTCACTTCTTTGTGACCTTGGACCTATATAGCAGAATCATCCATTGTCTTACTTAGGCTTGGATGCTGAGATGCAAACAGAGTCAATAATCAGCACTTGACTTCCAAAATGGGCTTCTCTGGTGGCTCAGACAGTAAAGAATCTGCCTGCAATGTGGAAGACTTGTGTTCTATCCCTGGGTTGGGAAGATCCCCTGGAGAAGGGCATGGCAACCCATCCCAGTATTCTTGCCTGGAGAATTCCATGGACAGAGGAGCCTGGCGGACTACAGTCCATGGGGTCGCAAAGAGTAGGACATGACTGAGTGACTTTCATTCACTCACTGACTTCCAAAACAAGCTCCCAAAACTTTCAGAGTCAACTAATGCAAAGATCTAAACCTTTTTTCACATGGACATCATGTGAAAAAACATGGACATCACCATGTAAACACATGTAAAACACGGAAAACACATGGACATCACCAGATGGTCGACACCGAAATCAGATTGATTATATTCTTTGCAGCCAAAGATGGAGAAGCTCTATACAGTCAGCAACAATAAGACTAGAAGCTGACTGTGGCTCGGATCATGAACTCCTTATTGCGAAATTCAGACTTAAATTGAAGTGGAGAAAACCACGAGATCATTCAGGTATGACCTAAACAAATCCTTTATGACTATACAGTGGAAGTGAGAAATAGATTTAAGGCACTAGATCTGATAGACAGAGTGCCTGATGAACTATGGATGGAAGTTCGTGACATTGTACAGGAGACAGGAATCAAGACCATCCCCAAGAAAAAGAATGCAAAAAAGCAAAATGGCTGTCTGGGGAGGCCTTACAAATAGCTGTGAAAAGACGGGAAGCGAAAAGCAAAGGAGAAAAGGAAAGATATACCCATTTGAATGCAGAGTTCCAAAGAATAGCAAGGAGAGATAAGAAAGCCTTCCTCAGTGATCAATGCAAAGAAATAGAGGGAAAAAATAGAATGGGAAAGACCAGAGATCTCTTCAAGAAAATTAGAGATACCAAGGGAACATTTCATGCAAAGATGGGCTCAATAAAAGATAGAAATGGTAGGGACCTAACAGAAGCAGAAGTTATTAAGAAGAGGTGGCAAGAATACACAGAAGAACTATATAAAAAAGATCTTCATGACCCAGATAATCACAATGGTGTGATCACTCACCTGGAGCCAGACATCCTGGAATGTGAAGTCAAGTGGGCCTTAGAAAGCATCACTACGAACAAAGCTAGTGGAGGTGATGGAATTCCAATTGAGCTATTTCAAATTCTGAAAGATGATTCTGTGAAAGTGCTGCTCTCAATATGCCAGCAAATTTGGAAAACTCAGCAGTGGCCACAGGACTGGAAAAGATCAGTTTTCATTCCAATCCCAAAGAAAGGCAATGCCAAAGAATGCTCAAACTACCACACAGTTGCACACATCTCACATGCTAGTAAAGTAATGCTTAAAATTCTCCAAGCCAGGCTTCAGCAATATGTGTACCGTGAACTTTCGGATGTTCAAGCTTGTTTTAGAAAAGGCAGAGGAACCAGAGATCAAATTGCCAACATCCGCTGCATCATGGAAAAAGCAAGAGAGTTCCAGAAAAACATCTATTTATGCTTTATTGACTATGCCAAAGCCTTTGACTGTGTGGATCACAATAAACCATGGGAAATTCTGAAAGAGATGGGAATACCAGACCACCTGACCTGCCTCTTGAGAAACCTGTATGCAGGCCAGGAAGCAACAGTTAGAACTGGACATGGAACAACAGACTGGTTCCAAATAGGAAAAGGAGTACATTAAGGCTGTATATTGTAACCCTGCTTATTTAACTTATATGCAGAGTACATCATGAGAAACGCTGGGCTGGAAGAAGCACAAGCTAGAATCAAGATTGCTGGGAGAGATGTCAAGAACCTCAGATATGCAGATGACACCACCCTTATGGCAGAAAGTGAAGAAGAACTAAAGAGCCTCTTGATGAAAGTGAAAGAGAAGAGTGAAAAAGTTGGCTTAAAGCTCAACATTCAGAAAACGAAGATCATGGCATCTGGTCCCATCACTTCATGGCAGATAGATGGGGAAACAGTGGAAACAGTTGCAGACTTTATTTTTCTGGGGTCCAAAATCACTGCATATGGTGATTGCAGCCATGAAATTAAAAGACGCTTACTCCTTCGAAGGAAAGTTATGACCAACCTAGACAGCATATTAAAAAGCAGAGATATTACTTTGCCAGCAAAGGTCCATCTAGTCGAGGCTATGGTTTTTCCAGTGGTCATGTATGGATGTGAGAGTTGGGCTATAAAGAAAGCTGAGCGCCAAAGAATTGATGCTTTTGAACTATGGTGTTGGAAAAGACTCTTGAGAGTCCCTTGAACTGCAAGGAGATCCAACCAGTCCACCTAAACGAGATCAGTCCTGGGTGTTCATTGGAAGGACTGATGTTGAAGGTGAGGCTCCGGTACTTTGGCCACCTGATGCGAAGTGCTGACTCATTGGAAAAGACCCTGCTGCTGGGAAAGATTGCGGGCAGGAGGAGAAGGGGACAGCAGAGGATGAGATAGTTGGATGGCATCATCGACTCAATGGACATGGGTTTGGGTGGACTCCGGAAGTTGTTTATGGACAGGGAGGCCTGGCATGCTGCGGCTCATGGGGTTGTAAACAGTCGGACACGACTGGGTGACTGAACTGAACTGAAACCTTTTTTCTTTTCTAGAACAATTTTTTTCTAATTTAGGAGGAAAAAATGCTTTTATAAATCAAATTGCAAAGATCTGAAGAAGGATCAGGATGGAGAAAAGAAAGAAAAACTTATCTGTAAAAACAGATTTAAGCGAGAATAGATAAAAATTTGATTAGTTAACATATCTGTGTCTTAGCGTCCCAGCTTGGGATAGTGATGAGAATTGCCACCTACTGTTTTTTGTTGGGATGAAATCGATGAAGTATTTAAAGTGCTCAGAATAGTGAGTCTGCCACACAAAAAGCTACTCGTTATCTTTATTATAGTGTTGCTGCTGTTACTGTTGTCTCCTCATTGCGAGCAGAAGAAGGCAGCAGGATGGACAATGGTGTAAGGCGGGAGACGGTTTAGGTCTCCACAGGAAGGAAGGACCCCTATAGGGTGGAGCAAAGAGGGAGCGGTGAGAGACTGGCAGGCTGTGTCCAATAAATGATCTGGTGACAGGGCCTGATCATCTCATGGGAGCTGAGCTCAAATGATGCCTTTCTCTTGCCATCTTTCGATTCTGTTTTTCACTATATTGGCTGCATCTCAGGTGCGCTGTCTTGATGTGTCAGCAAGGATGGCCATCTGCAGCCCTGTGTGATGTGGGGATTACAGTCAATGTTTAAATAATCGGGTACCTCTATAGTCATTGCTCCAGAAAAAGTCCTGTGGAGAACTCATTCAATACTTAAGAGGAAGTTACATTGGATGTCATGGAAGGCTTTTATTCTTAGTGATCTAAGGTGATGTTCTATAGTCAGAAGCAATAACATACTGAATGAGAAGCAGTTTAAATATAATACTTTATTTAATTCTCATTGTATCCCTACCATGTGTGACCTATGATCCCTACTTACAGAGGAAGAAACTGAGGTTCAAGGATGCTGAATACCTTGCTCAAACATTATTTATTTAGGAATGGGCAAAACAAGTATTCAGACTCATGTACGTTGGCCCCTACAGCCAGTATTTTCTGCTGTATTCATGTTTCAGTAATCAATTAATGGGAGGAGATAAGGGGCTTTTAATTATAAGAAATATCTTTTCATTCTTCCTTTTTCTTTTTTTCTTTAATTATACTCATGTTTAATCTCATTCTTGGTGGCTATAATTACTCATATAAAGGGAGGACAACCATACTAAACATTTAAGATATGTTTCAATGATGCACATATTATTGGGTAGAATGTGAAAACTTAAACACGGTAATACTGGTGACTGATGTTGCTTTAACTCCTCAAGTCAGTATTTACTGTGTGCTGCTGCTGCTGCTAAGTCGCTTCAGTCGTGTCCGACTCTGTGCGACCCCAGAGATGGCAGCTCACCAGGCTCCCCCGTCCCTGGGATTCTCCAGGCAAGAACACTGGAGTGGGTTGTCATTTCCTTCTCCAAAGCATGAAAGTGAAAAGTGAAAGTGAAGTCGCTCAGTCGTGTCCGACTCTTCATGACCCCATGGACTGCCGCCTACCAGGCCCCTCTGCCCATGGGATTTTCCAGGCAAGAGTACGGGAGTAGGGTGCCATTGCCTTCTCCATTTACTGTGTAGATATGAGAAATTATCTTTGCCAAAGGCCTACAGAGTACCTTTCAGATGCAAAATAAACCCAGAAAGAGGTAGAAGTAGAAACACATATTTGATTATTAACAAAATAGCTACCTGACTCCTTATAAAACTGATTGTCAAGTATAAAAGACTAATCATAGAAGACTAATTTGCTTGACTTTTTGAAAGAAAATATGGAAACTTTTTTTCTATACTAAGGTATTTTTAAAATTATTTTTCTAATTTGGTTCAGCACTCAGTACTTTTAAAACTGATGAGACAATTTAGCTTATTTGAGGAAATAAGTTATGAAAGCACGTATTTTTGAAGAAACGTGGGGCTTCATATTTTAAATGCTGTCTTATTGAAATCATCTCATGGGAGTTTAGCTCAAATGATGTCTTTCCCTCGCTATCTTTTGATTCAAACCCTTCTGGCATGCAGAGCCCAGAGTCAAGGCACTGAATAGTGAAGATTTTTTAGTTACAAGAAAACTTGACCCTTGCTTAGCTTGCCTAAATAAAAAGTCTACGAGTACAGAGGGTGTTTAGGACTTGGTCTCAGGCTTTGTGTGGGGGCAAGATGGCAAAAGGGGCCATAGAGCTTACATCCTTGCAGGTTTCAGAGGCTGATCCACTTCTTCAATAGCCCAAACAATATTCTCTGAATTGACTCTCAAAGGCTTTCATGACCTTGGCCGAATCCCTAGGTCAGTCACTGTTACATCTCCGAAGCCAGTGTCAGCTTCAGCAGGATGCTATGGATCAAAAGTGAGAATAATGGTGGTGGTGGTGCTCCCCCAAAGGAAACTGGTAAGGTTATCAGGTGGAGTATAAGGGCATATTGAATGGCAGGATGTTATCCGTATACCATAGGCACTGTGAAAATACCCGTGGACAGGCTAATTATGGAGCTTTACAATCCATGTCATCTTGGGGATTATCATAGAAAACTGCCCAGAAGGTCTAATGGGATGTGTTGATGGTCTATAATTTTCTTAAGGTTAACTGGCCACAGATTAAGTCACACTGGCCCATTGCGTCTTCCTTGGGTTACTGGTAAGTCTCTGTGGAATTTCTACACAGCAATAATTATATATAGGTCCAGATAACAGTGGGCAGGTACACATTTGGAGCAAAGAAAGTAGTTCTGTGAGAAAATGTGAGGAGGAATGATAGTCACTGTGGATTCCACCTGGAGAACAGGGGCAGGTGCAAGGATTTTTGTTTTCAAAGACCCAAAACCTCTGTGGGAAAAGATAAACACCTCTGTCAACAGGGGACCAGGAATCATTTGCTTTTGCCTTGAAGGCTTTGTTCTCCATCCATTAGCAATCTTGGTTGGTTTTGTTCAATAAAATCTTAATGCCTATCTGTTTCATTTAACTCAAGTAGATACAAAAAACTCCACAAGATAACCTTGAAATACCCAATGAACTTCTTAATTCAGTAACACACACTACACCTCAGTTGCAGCCAATGAATTGCTTGGTATTTGGAAAATACTGATTAAAAAAAAGTAAACAATGGGTACTGGCCCAATTTTGCAGAGGAAGAAATTAAAACAATATCAAATCACCCAATTAATTAAGATCCCTTATATAGTGCTAGTATTGAAGATGATGCCAGGTTATCAGATATTATTTTGAGTAAATATCACTCATGAAATTAGAAGTTTTAAATTGGAAGGAATAATAAAATAACACACCCAGTTGGTAAGTGTTTTCCATGTGAACTGTGAGGCGAGAGGCATCTTCAGGCTGGCAAGGTTCATCCATATAAGACACTGTACTCACAGAGCTAAAAGCAAGGAGAAAACAAATTTTAACAGTTATGATCACAATGGTAACAAAACACAATGTTGCTTTTAGCAAAAAAGTTATAAGTTTTTCCTCTAAAAAAATTTCCGGCAAGTCTCATGTAGATATATCCCGGTAAAATATTTAAAGTCTAAAACATTTTAGAGATGGAAATATTACTGGAGTAGAGAGTTACTTGGAACAAGTCTCAATATAGTGGTAGAAACCCAGTTCAGTGCCTGGGGCCTTTGATTATCATGAAAGTATTCATGGATTGTTCCATTCGCAGGGTAACAGAGTTTGTACAGTGGGCCCTCCACATCTGTGGATTCTAGAGTTATGGATTTTGTTTGGTTAAATCCATGGATATGGAACCCGTGGGTACGGAGGGCCACCTGTATTTCGCCATTTTATATAAGGGACTTGGGCTTCCCTGGTGACTCAGTGGTTAAGAACCTGCCTACTAATGCAGAAGATGCAGGTTTGATCCCTGGGTCGGGAAGATCTTCTGGAGCAGGAAATGGCAACCCACTCTAGTATACTTGCCTGGAAAATCCCATGGACAGAGTGGCCTGGTGGGTTACGGTCCATGGGGTTGCAAAAGAGTTGGATATGACTTAGTAACTAAACAACAAAAATAAGAAACTTGAGCATCCACAGATTTTGATACCCACAGGGGCTTCTGGAACCAGTGTTCAGTAGATACCGAGGGATGCCTGTATGTGTTTTGAAAGCTACTGGCAGTATATATGCTTCACGTTACTCTCTCCATATACACTTTGTTGTCGTTCAGTCGCCCAGTTGTGTCTGACTTTTTGCGACCCCATGGACTGCAGCATGCCAGGCCTCTCTGTCCCTCACCATCTCCCCAAGTTCGCCCAAATTCATGTTCATTGCATTGGTGATGCCATCCAGTCATCTCATCCTCTGACCCCTCTTATCCTTCTGCTCTCAATCTTCTTCATATATACTACTGTATGTAAAATAGATAGACAATGGAAATTTGCTGTATAACTCAGGGAACTCAAATTGGGGCTCTGTAACAACCTAGAGGGGTGGGAAAGGGTGGGAGGTGGGAGAGAGGTTAAAGGAGGGGACATATGTACATCTATGGCTAATTTATGTTGATATATGGCAGAAATCAAACCAATATTGTAAAGCAAATTATCCTTCAATTAAAAATAAATAAATTTTTTAAAAGGAGACTGTCTCAAAAACAAACAACTATTGGCAATTACTTCTATGACAGGTGCAAAGGCTCTCCTCAAAGTGGACAAAACTCACAAAGGGACTGGGGATTATACAGGGAAGCTTAAAATGTTGGGAAACAAGTTCTCTACATACATGGGGATTATAAAGAGTTTATTATTAAATGTACCTCACAAAATCCCTTTAGCAGAAGAAAGAAAACTGAGAAACCCCTCTACATGATGACAGAAACCGCAATTCACCCAAACTATCATAATCAATAAGCATCAATCACCCTTTCAACAGTAAGAAAGGGTTTTGGCTTGGTTACCAAGGCAATATAAGCTTATCCAGGTGCTGAACAGGAGACCCAAGTGAAGAGGAACTCCTAAAGGCCTACAGCACTGCTTAATCAGAGGAAATTCAGCTGTCACTAAAGGCAGTCTCAGGTCTCTACCCCAATAATCTCCACCTGTGAAAATGGAGGTTAAACAGATGTCATTTCAAAGGAGATGAGATAATAGTGTGTGTGTGTGTGTGCGTGTGTGCTTTCAGAGTGACTACTTTTCTAAGAGGCTACATTTTTGCTTTAATTAAATGAGAATAGGATATTTGTTCTTAATCTTTGGGGCTTTTTTTTCCTCTCTGCAAGGAGTTTTAAATACTTAATTCTGAGGTGTTGGGAATTAGTGAGCTTCTTGCAAATTGCTATTTTAAGAAAATCATGGACATTAAATTTTAAAAATCCTTTAATACAATACAATTTACACAATAAATTAAGGTTTACCCATCTAGCCCAAGAAAGTGATGCAAGACATTATTATGGCTGCTTTTCCATGAGGGATTTCTGGATTAGAGTTAGTCTTCTTTCTTGTAACACCTGCTTTCCTCAATTTTCTGCTGCCCTTTGAAGTAGCAACCAACCTGTTTAGCCACACTGGCTGCAGGTGTTGCGGGCAGCACCAAAGTGATAGCTTCTGCTTGGAAAACCCAATGTTGCATAAGCCCCTTGATTCTAAGATAAGCCAGGCTGCCCCAATATTGTATATGCTACTTTTTATTTTCCAAAACATTTTCCATCAATTATCTCATTTTATCTTTAAAATATTCCCTTTACGTAAGTAAGAAAGACATTTTTCTGCCCATTTCAGTGATAAAGAGAACTAGACAAAGGGCTTAATGCCATACATAAAGGAAAAGCAGACTTGAATTTCACATATCCTATTTACCTCTCAGTGACAAAGTTTTACATATGATCATATCTGATAGAATGGAAATAGGGGCAATGACTTCCTGAAATAATTAATTGTTGCAATTAAAATTTACCTTGCACAAACATATAAAGACCCTATTTTTTCTCTACAAAACACCATATTAAAAACTCACAGAAGAAGTTATAGGTAAAAATTCTGAGAGAATTAATGCAACTAATTCAAACAGCAGGGGCCTGTTTATAACTGGTGTATAGATATGATGTCAAGAGCTCAGGAGCTATCTTGGCTCTTGGGATGACCTTATGGATAATGGAACAAAAGCTAGAAAACTAGGTTCCTGAATTATTTTTTCCAGACTTTTTTTTTTAATGCAAGAGAAAATATATTTCTATTTTGTTTAAGCCAATGTTTTTTATAAAAATATTATAAGAAGCATTAGATATAACTGATACAGAGTTTGGAAGTAGGATGTCATAATTAACAGAGCACAAAACTTGGAGTTAATTTTGTGAAAGAGACGGGGCTTTCAGGAATGAGATTTCAGATATTTTGCTGAAAACCTGGCTTCCTTTATCATGCAGAAGGAAGATATTAGTCTATTGATTTCTGTACACTGGAAAGACAAAAACTTCAAGGAAAGTTATAGGAAAATTTTACTTAAAAAAAATCCTATTCATGATATCTTTTGAAACTGATACCTGAGAGTTCTCACATTAGAAGGAGATCGTTTGGAAAAAGGGAGAGAGAAAAGAGAATAATATGCTGAACAGAAAAAATACGATATCTACTGCTTGAAAAAGACAAAAGAAGACATAAAATATTAAAAATACTTGCTGTTATCAATGTCAGTTCAGAACATTGACTCAGAAGGACTTGTACATATTTCCTGTTGGTAAACAGCTTTATTCAAGCCCTCTGAAAATTTTTAAGATAAAAATGTGAGATGCTTCAAAGAGCAAATTTGTCACTTTAATTACCGGTACTGTATCACAGCACAACAAATTTACTGTGTATATTTCACAGTGTTACAAGAGGATGAATTTCAGTCATCTATGACCAGGCCTTCCCTAGTTTATAATAATAATCTTTTTAGATACCTGATCTCACTGCAAATGGAATGCTGTAGTTGATTTTTTTAATTTGAAAAATGTTTTTGCTGTCTATGTGTTTCATGAGTGTGTTGCATTTATGGAGGAAAAGGATTTCAACTGGCAAAATGTATCCACGAGAGTTGTAAAGTTTTAGGAAAGAAGGTAGGTTTTAGTAAAATCAGGAAAACTGAAAGTCTGGAATAAGCTGCTGGTAAAAACACTGAAGAAATCAACTAATATTATTCTAGAGAAAAGAGTAACAATTTGTATTCAGTGTAAATGTCAGTTAATACTTTGAATCACATATACTATTGCTCAGAATAGACTTGGAATTAGCCTGAATGTGGAAACAGCTGCATGAAATTTGTCCACAGTAACAAAAGTAATCCTCCTACATTGTATATGTGTGTGTGTGCTCAGCAGCTGAGTCATGTCTGACTCTTTATGATTCTATGGATTGTAGGCTCCCCTGTCCATGGGATTTTCCTGGCAAGAATACTGGAGCCAGTTGCCATTTCCTCCTCCACAGGATCTGCCCTACCCAGGGGTTGAACCCGCGTCACTTAAGTCTCCTGCATTGCAGGCAGATTTTTTACTGCTGAGCCACCAGGGAAATCCATATTGTATATAACCCTCCTGTATTGTAACTGACTGACATTGGAAACGTCCCACGCCAACCCAAGAGCCTGCGTTCTGATTATGCAGAAAAGAGCCCCACACAAAATAGCTAAGGAGTTAGAATGTTTATATTTTTCATGAAATTCAGTTTTCTTGAAGACATCTTACAAATTTGCATGCTGACCATTTCTTGAATTAAACAGAATACAAGGCATGTCTTATTTTTATGATGGTTGGAGATAGAAAAATAATGTCAATTAAATCTCACCAGCTATAATACCATCTAATTATTATTAAGAATTCATTTCCAGCTGTTGCTACTGACATTATTAAGTGTTTTGAAGCTGTAGTAAGATATAATATTTGAATAGATAGCTCAGCCTTGTAGTTATTAGTTTAGTAGTTTAAGAAGGTCAGACTATCATCTCGTTCTTCAATTTGTAACTGTGAAAGGCTTCAAAGTACCATATTTTGAATGGTATCATAGCATTAGCCTTTTTAAAAAATCTGTTATTAAAGTCATGTGCTGCCTCCCAGTGGAGATATTTCAGAGTGCACAGAGAAAAAGAAGGCTTCAGGGTATAAACGTGTACATTTTTATTTTCTTCATTCTTTCAACAGATATTTATTGCCCATAACATGGCAGGCAAAGTGAGAAGTACTGGTAAAATTTTTTAAAAAATGAGAGTCCCTGTGCTAGAGAAACAAGATGTAGAAAATAAAATATGCATTGAAACTCACTTGGGAACCTTCTACCTCAAACGTCTATTGATATTTTTATGAATGTTATGCTTAAGATCAAAAGCATAACAAGTCTTCCCCCATCAGTGGAAGGTACAAGTTGTCTGTTAAGGTGATTTAGTTGTGTGGCTATTTAGTTTGTAGCAAGGTTGCCAGTACTTTGGCCATCTGATGCAAAGAGCCAGTTCACTAGAGAAGACCCTGATGCTGAGAAAGATTGAAGGCAGGGGGAGAAGGGATGACAGAGGATGAGATGGTTGGATGGCATCACTGACTCAATTGAAATGAGTTTGAACAAACTCAGGGAGATAATGAAGGACAGGGAAGCCTGGCATGCTATAGTCCATGGGGTCACAGAGTTGGACATGACTTAACATCAGACTGAACAAAAACAAAGGTTGCCAGACTTTTACATAGTTTTGAGATATTTTATTCACATTATTGGTCCTATCTTACAAGAGAAAGGTTATAATGGAGACAAAAGTCAAGAAATATTTCCAAAAATCAAAGAGGAGATAAAATGCCATGGTATGTGTTCCCGAGGGATACATATTTTAGGAGGAGGGATGATTTTGAAGGACAAAGAATGAACCATGCAACCTGTGAAAATTCTAGCTCTGGAGTGATTGATCCAGGAAAGGTGACTGACAAAGTAGAACAATTTTGAGTGGGTGAATACAAAGTCAGAGTTTGTGTCTGAAGCCCATTGATGAATCCCTTCATCCAAGAGAAGGTGAGGTTAAGATCAAGAGCAGCTGATGAAACTTGTGATGCAGCTCCTGGATGAATGCACAGTTCACAGTTCAAAGTCACATTACCCTTGGCAATCATCAGAGAGGTGAGGCTGAGAGCATGGGTGCCATGGTTACCTCTGCAACCCCATGGAGATCATCTAACCCAACAAAGGTTCAATACAAATGATGATGTTCTTCTTTTTCTTTTTTAAATAGGTGAACAATGGAAGGTTTCAGCAAGAAAGTAACATATAACTTGTTTTTAAAATTTGAACAAATTTTTTTTTTTTCTCTAAATGTATCTTATGTCTGCAAGATGAAAGCTCTCTGTCACTCTGGACTTAACACATACACGGACCTGTGAACCTAACCCGTTTGTGTTCAGGAACTGGTGGTGGCGGCGGCGGCAGTTTAGTCGCTAAGTTGTGTCCGACTCTTGCGACCCCATGGAGTGTAGCCTCCTAGGCTCCTCTGTCCATGGGATTCTCTAGGTAAGAATATTGGAGTGGGTTGCCATTTCCTTCTCCAGGGGATCTTCCCGACCCAGGATTTAACCTGGGTCTCCTGCATTGCAGGCAGATTCTTTACCAACTGAGCTACGAGGGAATAATATAATAATTATGCATTCTACCATCAAAAAATATTTATTAAGTGATGGCTATGTGCCAGGTACCATTCTAGGTCCTTGGGATGCAGAAAAAAAAAACCCATAAACAAAACAAATTAACAATCAAACTAAGATCTCTACCCTTATGGAACCTAGTGAGAAGAGACGGAAAGAATATAATAAAATACTAAACAAGTTGTTTAGTTGCTAAGTCATATCCTACTCTTTTGCAACCCCATGGACTATAGCCTTCCAGGCTCCTCTGTCTATGGGGTTTCCCAGGCAAGAATAGTGGAGGGGGTTGTCATTTCCTTCTCCAGGGGATCTTCCTGACCCAGGGATCAAACCCATGTCTCCTGCAATGGCAGGCACATTCTTTACCACTGAGCCACCAGGGAAGCCCATAAGCACTCGCTCAGTAGTGTCCGACTCTTTGTGACCCGTGGACTGTAGCCTACCAGGCTTCTCTGTCTGTGGGATTCTCCAGGCAAGAGTACTGGAGTGGGTTGCCATTTCCTTCTCCAGGAGATCTTCCCAACCCAGGGATTGAACCCAGGTCTCCCGCATTGCAGGCAGATGCTTTACCATCTGAGCCACCAGGGAAGCTCATATACTGTGTTAGATGATAAATGCTACACGGAAAAGGAGATATTTGTTAAGGGAGGCTGGAAGCGGATGGGAGAGAGGTGGTTGTGCTTTATTTTAAACAGAATGATCAAGATATATCTCCCTGAGCCAAGAGTTGGAGGAGGTGAGGAAATGAGCCATGTGGATGTTGGAGGGAAGGGTGTGTCAGAGGGAGGGAAAAGCACATGCACAGACTTTGAGGCAGAAGGCTGCCTGGTATTTCTGAAGAAGTGCCTACAGGCCAGAATAGCTGGCGAGGAGGGAGCAAGCAGGAAGGTGGAAGGATGGGGTTTCCAATGAGTCAGGTAGCTGAACCATGTAGAGTTTTGTGGGCCATCTTAAAACCTTGGCTTTTACTTTGATAAAGTGGGAGCCTTTATAGAGTTTTGAGCAGAGTAATAGCAAAATCTACTTTATATTTTACAATAACTCCAAACGCTCTGTCGAGAACAGGCTGGTATCCCTGTGAACACAGGGATTCCAGTTAGAAAGCTTTTATGGTAATCTAGGCTAGAGACGCAGAGAAGGCAATGGCACGCCACTCCAGTACTCTTGCCTGGAAAATCCCATGGACGGAGGAGCTTGGTGGGCTGAAGTCCATGGGGTCGCGAAGAGTCAGACATGACTGAGCGACTTCACTTTCACTTTTCACTTTCATGCATTGGAGAAGGAAATGGCAACCCACTCCAGTGTTCTTGCCTGGAGAATCCCAGGGATGGGGGAGCCTGGTGGGCTGCCGTCTATGGGGTTGCACAGAGTCGGACATGACTGAAGCGACTTTGCAGCAGCAGCAGCAGCAGGCTAGAGATGGCAGTGCCTGCTATGAATGAAACTGTCTCTTTGAAATTCATAGGTTGAAGCCTTAACACCCCCATGTGAGTGTATTGGAAATAGGGCCTTTAAGGAGGTGATGAAGGTTAAATGAAGCCTTAAAGGTGAAGCCCTACACTGATAGAACCTGGGACCTTATATAAGAGGAAGATATAGCAGGGTTCTCTCCTCCAGGCAAAGACACAGTGAAAAGATGGCCATCTGCAAGTCAGGAAGCTGGCCGTCACCAGAACCTAACCCAGCTGGCATGTTGATTTCAGATTTCCAGCCTCCAAGACTGTGTGGCTTACACAACAGAAGTCTGCTGTTTCACAGTTCTGGGGGCTAGAAGTTTGAGAATTGGTGTTGGCTGGATTGTTGGCTGACTTCTGAGAGTCGTGAGAGAAGGATCTGTTCTAGGCCTCTCTCCTTAGATGGTGGATGGCTGTCCCCTCCCTGTAACTCATTTCCTTCCAACTCTGTTTGTGTCCAAGTTGCCTTTTCTTACAAGGACACCAGATACATTGGATTAGAACCCACCCTAATGAACACATTTAAACTTAATTACCTCTTTAAAGACCCTGTTTCCAACTAAGATCACATTCCGAGGTTTGCGGACTAGGACTTCAACATATGAATTTGGCAGGAGTAGTGGGGTATACAATTTAGCCCACAACAAATACAAATACTTTCATGAGATCTCCAAGTTCTAGAGTCAGAGAATCACAGATTATTTGCTCTGATATCTGGGAACTGTGATACTCTGGCCAGTCACTCTACCACACAAAAACCTTAATTTCCTCAATATATAAGGAAAATAGGGAATTTATATCCCTATTTTTTTCTAAGTAATGTTAGATTTCTTCTCTGAACGCCTATATAAGCTTTTATTCCCACTAGCCATGCCAACATTTGATATTAGTCTACCTTCTCATATTTTGCCATTTGGATGGGTGAAATATGGTATCTTGTTTCAATTTTTTGAAGCATTTTTCTCATTCCAAGTGAATTTAAGCAACTCTTCACATTCTGCTTTGCCATTTTGGCTTTGCTTCTGTAAATTGCTGTTTATCTCTTTTGATGATTTAAAAATTGTTTTCCTGTTTTTTTTTTTTTAAATTGTTAATGTGCATAAATTTACAAATATACATCTTTTACTGGCCTATAAACTGTGTCTATTGTATTTTTTTGAAGAGAAATGCTAAATTTTAATATAATTGTATTTATCATTTTTCTCTTTTTGCTTTATGGTTTTAGTTTTTCACTTTGGAACTTAAGAAATCTTTCCTTCCCAAAGAACACAAAGATATTTTATACTTTTTTTCTATTAGCTTCATATCTTTCCACATTTCAGGCTTCCACCTAGAGTCTACAATTTAATTGGTGTAAGAATTCAGCTTCATTTTTTCCCCTTCATAGAGTAAGCTAGCTTTCTCCCAAAACAATCTATTAAAAACCCAGCATTTCTCCTTGTTCACGTACTATGTTCTATATATTCATAGGTCTAGTTCTAAAGTTTCTATGTGTTCCATTGATCTATTTGTCTGTTCTTACACCTGTTTGTTTATTCCTACATTTATTATTTTTACTTACTACAGCTTTGTGGTATATCATATCTGATAGAGTAAATTCCTCTTCTCTGTTCATTCTGCAAAGTTAACTTAGTTACTCAGAATTCTTATTTATAAAATTTAGAAATGCTTTATTGAGCTTCTCAAAAAGTACAAATGGGTTTTGATTGAGATATATTGCATTTGTAAATTAATTTGAGAACCACTGATGTGTTTTGGTGTTAAGCAGCTTCACCTATGAATTATTTCTGCAGTAATTCGTATCTTCCTTAATGGGAATGCCTTTACCTGGAATCACATTCCCAGGACAGTTTTCACAAAGATATCAATGCAGGGTTTTGCACAAAGATGTCCCACATGGGACTGTATATCTTGGCAGGGAGTGAAAGCCAATTTGGGTGTTCATCCCTAGGGAAATGTGTAAGAACATATGTGATGCAAATATCAAGGACTACTATGCAGCATTAAGAAGCAAAGAGCTAGATATCCATAGTGACATGGGTAAATACGAAAAATAAAAATGTTGAATGAGGTATGAGATTGAGAAAACAAAATGAGGTTTATAGCACAATACCATTCATGTCTTTGTTAAGTACTTGTTCTGTAATGTTTTATGAGAGTCAGTCCCGGGTGGTGCTAGTGGTAAAGAACCCGCCTGGCAATGCAGGAGACAAAAAAGATGCAGGCTTGCTTGCTGGGTCGGGAAGATCCCCTGGAGAAGCAAATGGCAACCCACTCCAGTGTTCTTGCCTGGAAAATCCATGGACATAGGAGCCTAGTGGGGTTCAGTACATAGGGTCATAAGAGTGGGACACAACTGAAGTGAATTAGCACACAGCACTGGTGAAGTCACAAAGGGAGTCAGAGAAGGGGTTCATGAAAATACAGTTTATTATATTCACAGGTCCTAGACAGGAGAGACATGACCTGCCACACAAGACCATGTGGAAAAACACTACAGGATCAGTGAGCAGAAGACAGGATTGGGGTTCCCCAGGGAAAGGCAAAGTTGTGCAGGAGAAACAGTGCAGGACTGGAGAGTCTGAATAATTCCAGCGAGCTCTAAGCTAAAGGTCTGTCTAGTCAAGGCTATGGTTTTTCCTGTGGTCATGTATGGATGTGAGAGTTGGACTGTGAAGAAGGCTGAGCACTGAAGAATTGATGCTTTTGAACTGTGGTGTTGGAGAAGACTCTTGAGAGTCCCTTGGACTGCAAGGAGGTCCAACCAGTCCATTCTGAAGGAGATCAGCCCTGGGATTTCTTTGGAAGGAATGATGCTAAAGCTGAAACTCCAGTACTTTGGCCACCTCATGCGAAGAGTTGACTCATTGTAAAAGACTCTGATGCTGGGAGGGATTGGGGGCAGGAGGAGAAGGGGACGACAGAGGATGAGATGGCTGGATGGCATCACTGACTCGATGGATGTCAGTCTCAGTGAACTCCGGAAGTTGGTGATGGACAGGGAGGGCTGGCGTGCTGTGATTCATGGGGTTGCAAAGAGTTGGACACGACTGAGCGACTGATCTGATCTGATCTGATCTGAAGCTCTAGGAGAGGCCCCTCCTTGCCTGGTACTTGGCAATGGGATTAGTGCATGGATGTACATGCTCAGTTGTGTCAACTCTTTGTGACCCCATGAATCGTAGCCTGTGAGGCTCCTCTGTCCATGGGATTTTCCAGACAAGAATACTGGAGTGGGCTGCCATTCCCTTCTTCAGGAGATCTTCCTGGCCCAGGGATCAAATCTGTGTCTTCTGAATTGCGGACAGATTCTTTATCCTCTGAACCATTGGGAAAGCCCCTACTGATTAGGAAAACTGCCTCCTGGGATGTGTTGGGGAACAGAGAGAAGAGGTCAGGCTCTAGACTGGTTAATCTGCATATCAAAGGCACATTCTTTGTTGGTAACTTGACTATTTTTAATTATTGACTAGACTGGTAAGGGGTAGGGGAGTTGGGGTATGGATGTCTCATCTGTTGAACCGTGAACTTCCAGATGTTCAAGCTTGTTTTAGAAAAGGCAGAGGAACCAGAGATCAAATTGCTACCATCCGCTGGATCATCGAAAAAGCAAGAGAGTTCCAGAAAAACATCTATTTCTGCTTTATTGACTATGCCAAAGCCTTTGACTGTGTGGATCACAATAAACTGTGGAAAATTCTGAAAGAGATGGGAATACCAGACCACCTGACCTGCCTCTTGAGAAACCTATATGCAGGTCAGGAAGCAACAGTTAGAACTGGACATAGAACAGACTGGTTCCAAATAGGAAAAGGAGTACGTCAAGGCTGTATATTGTCACCCTGCTTATTTAACTTATATGCAGAGTACATCATGAGAAACGCTGGGCTGGAAGAAGCACAAGCTGGAATCAAGATTGCCAGGAGAAATATCAAGAACCTCAGATATGCAGATGACACCACCCTTATAGTAGAAAGTGAAGAGGAACTAAAAAGCCTCTTGATGAGAGTGAAAGAGGAGATTGAAAAAGTTGGCTTAAAGCTCAACATTCAGAAAACGAAGATCATGGCATCCGGTCTCATCACTTCATGGCAAATAGATGGGGAAAGAGTGCAAACAGTGTCAAACTTTATTTTTGGGGGCCCCAAAATCACTGCAGATGGTGATGGCAGCCATGAAATTAAAAGACACTTACTCCTTGGAAGGAAAGTTATGACCAACCTAGATAGCATATTCAAAAGCAGAGACATTACTTTGCCAACAAACGTTCATCTAGTCAAGGCTATGGTTTTTCCTGTGGTCATGTATGGATGTGAGAGCTGGACTGTGAAGAAGGCTGAGCGCCGAAGAATTGATGCTTTTGAACTGCGGTGTTGGAGAAGACTCTTGAGAGTCCCTTGGACTGCAAGGAGACCCAACCAGTCCATCCTAAAGGAAACCAGTCCTGGGTGTTCACTGGAAGGACTGATGCTAAAGCTGAAACTCCAGTACTTTGGCCACCTCATGTGAAGAGTTGACTCATTGGAAAAGACTCTGATGCTGGGAGGGATTCGGGGCAGGAGGAAAAGGGGATGACAGAGGATGAGATGGCTGGATGGCATCACAGACTCGATGGACATGAGTTTGAGTGAACTCCGGAAGTTGGTGATGGACAGGGAGGCCTGGCGTGCTGCGATTCATGGGGTCGCAAAGAGTTGGATACGACTGAGCAACTGAACTGTCTCATCTCTCCCTAGCCAGAAAAGTTTTCTAAGACATCAAATGTCATAATACACATAAAAATTTAAAAATATACAGTATAATATTTAAACATCTGTAGTCTGTGGTATGGGGCTTCCCAGGTGGAGCTAGTGGTAAAGAATCTGCTTGCTAATGCAGGAGACATGAGAGATGAGGGTTTGATCCCTGGGTCAAGAGGATCCCCTGGAGGAGGGCATAGCAATACACTGCAGTGTTCTTGCTTGGAGAATCCTATGAACAGAGGAGCCTGGTGGGTTACAGTCCACAGGGTCACACAAAGTCGAACACAACTGAAGTGACTTAACACTTACCACTAGTCTTGTAGCATACTGAGTATTTTGCACATCAGAATGGGTGCCTCTTGGGAGATGAGAGTGGGACTGAAGATGAGGAAGAAGAGGGAAAATCAGGCAAACAAGAAACAAGGGATCCCACTCATGCTGGTGATGACAATGTGCTATGCAATGCCATATATTTTCAACTCAACTCTGCTCCTGAGATAAATAAGATAATAAATGACATAAATGGGGATAATAAAAATATCTTCTTTACTTAACCAATAGGATTTTTTTGAGATTCATATGGATATTGTATGTGATGTATCTATTGAGCATAACATAATATTAGCTATTGTTGTTGATGTTGTTTAGTCGCTAAGTCATGTCCAACTCTTTTGTGACCCCATGGACTGTAGCCCACCGGGCTCCTTTGTTCATGGAATTCCCAGGCAAGAGTACTAGAGTGGGTTGCCATTCGCTTCTTCAGGGGATCTTCCGGACCCAGGGATCGAAGCCAGGTCTCCTGCATTGGCAGGTAGATTCTTTACTGTCTGAGCCATCAAACTGAAGCCACCAGGGAAGCCCAATATTAGCTATTATTGTAGTTTAATTTAGGAACATGGCCAACGCAGTTTCTCAAACTTCTCTCTCTTTGGCGGGAAGCTGGGTCTCATCCATATCTTCTTGGGAGCTTTAGTTTGATTAAGATGGCAACTGAACTGATCAGAATGAAGAAACAGGCCAGGCAACATAATTTTTAACTGCATATAGCGACTCAAGTAGTATAGGTTGGAATCACAGAATAAATTCATCACATCTAAAATGGTTTGTTCATTGCCTTTCCCACCAGATTATTTATGTGTGATTTACTAACTACTCATTGCTCAAAAAACATTTATTTGAAATAAAGAAATGAATGAAATCTTTTCCATTTTTTTGCAGAAAAATGACTACCAGGTGATTTTCAGTTTAAGTGAAAAGTGAGCTTCTCCAGAGAAGAATAACCCTACAATTAGTCACCTTTATATACCTAACATTTGGCACAGAGTTGAAGCTTTATAAACCTTGAATAAATGAATAAGTGCAAGAATTTAGTGTGACAACTAGTGTGTTAGATGCCACCAGTGGGTTCAAGCAGAAGGATGTGGGATCTATCAAAACTCTGGTTCATGACATCATGTAATTTTGGTTTGAGGCAAGAGACATACTCTTCAGCCTTCAGCCTTAGGCCTGATCTACCAGTTGAACTATTGGCCTCAGAGAAAAGAAGCTGGGATATCAAGTCATATGATCCTGGGAAAGTAACTTAACCTCAGGCCTCTATTTCCATTTTACGGACATGAGAGCAGTACATCTGTTCAAGGACTCTTTGAAGGCTGCCAAAGCTTGCTTCCAAAAAGAAAGATGTCATTGTAAATACCTACTCTTACCCATGGATGGGAAATAGAAGGTTCTGGTGAATGAGTAGAAGAGTTTCATTAATGCAAGTTACACATAGATAGCCAATTTTGAGAGAATGAGAATTTTTGACTATAAACAAAAGCCCATTTTATCACTTGTTAATTCTGTAGTTTGGGAACCTCACACTCTCTAACCATTTGTTTCTTCATTTGTAAGAGGAAGATGATAATAGCATCTCTTTCATAGAAAGAGCATCATGCATACTTAGTACTTATATGCATACTTAGTATTTAGTGGTACTTATATACATACTTAGTACTTAGCAGCAGCATACTTCAGCACATGCTTTATACTATTGAAATTAATCTATCCAAAAAACTGTTTTGCTATAACTTTCAAAGGAAAGACATCTGCATTTCCAAAAACAACTTTAAAACAATATTGCATTTGATAGTCACTGAGCATTCAGAGTTTTTCTATTAGTTGAAGACCTATTTCATGAAGAAGAAACACCCCTACATCTGGCCCCTTGCAAGGATGAAGACCATGGAAAGTAAGTGGGAGTTAAGGTTGGCAGGCAGCCTCCTGAATGGCCTCTGCATTGTAGGAGTGCTTGGAAGCTGTTCATTTGCTATTTAAGAAATAAAAAGCTCCATTAGAGGATCCAATCTGAATAATTTGTTTGAGAGTCCCAATTTCTAACTTTGAAATATATCCAAATAACGATCACTGAAATGTTTTTGTTAGTAAAAATTTTTTCCTACTGTGTTGCTAAAACTCTTTTCATGTTCTTGTTACCTTTTAATTTATATTTCTACTTTAGCAATAAAATAATGAAAGTGAAAAGTGGAAGTATTCGCTGCTTAGTAGTGTCCAACTCTGCGACCCCACGGACTGTAGCCTGCCAGGCTCCTCTGTCCATGGGATTCTCCAGACGAGAATACTGGAGGTTTTCTTCAACCCAGGGCTTGAACCTGCATCTCCTGCATTGCTGGAAGATTCTTTACCATGATTTTTAATTCTCCAAATTGGGCCATGTTCTGATTCTACATGACTTTCTAATTTGCTCTGAAGGAGAAGAAGTGAATGAAATTATGCAAGTAGGGATGGTAGTTTAGTTTTTGGATGAGAATAGTGTATTTTAAATCATAGCACCAGGATATATGTCAGATTATTATTATAATATTTTATTCTAAAAAATTGAATTTTATCTAACAAGTATTTAAAAATAATTTTTAAAACTCTTACACAAATGTTAGAAATAGCAACCAAATTGACTTAGGATCAGAAGATCCTATAGAGGTTAATTATTCACCCATCTTTACGTCTAACGTACACTGAGGTTGCTATTCCTTTATATTTCCTGTCTGTAAGAGAGAGAAATTGTATAATACTTGTAATTCACAAAATCCAGGGTTGAAAAGTGGAATTTTGAGTAAGTGCATTAGAACATTCTGAGAGCAGAATAATTTGGTTTCAGAATTTGAATGGAAGTCTCTTCCAGTTCTTTTGGCTTTGTTCCACCAGACACACCAGCTCCCGCTTCACAATCATGGAAATGAATATGCTACATCTTTCAATCCCTTGGAAACTCTTAAGAAGGAAAGTCTATTACATAAATTATTTGATAATTTATCAAATTATCAAATTGCATTGGATAATTTGTTTGATTTTCTTCCCAATAGCAGTTAAAAAAAATTCCATGAAAGTATTAAAAATTAATTCATCTTTTTTAGGAGAGCAAATGCAATTTGTAAGCAAAAGACAAAAAATGTATTTTTTTGACCCACTAATTATACTTTTGGGAAGAAAACAAGCAGAGACTTCTTACATAGTAACAAATTTAAAAAGTGGAAACAAACAAATGTTCAATAATTGGAAAATGGTTAGCTAACCCAGAATTATAGGCTGACAAAAATATTATGCAACTGTTTAAAAGGATATGGGCAAAGACTATGACAATACATTACAAAATTTGTTTAAAATAATGCTAAATGCATTGTATGTATATATAGAGAGATTATAAAAATGCAAAAATGATGTATTTATATAATATTGAAGAGTAAAATTCAGGAGACAGTGGAAGAAGTAGCTTGTCTAAACTGCATATGACATTCTTTTCAGTAGATGACTTTTTGGGATGGTCTCTGAAATTATAAAAATGCTGCTGTGTCAACTTATCACTTAAATTTTCTTGGTCTTTTTCTCTTTCTTCTTTTTCTTGATGCATAATACAGTGATTCAATATTGCTGTACATTTCAAAATGACTGCCATGATATATCTAGTTACTATTCTTTTAAAAAAATATGGCCCCCAAAGATGACATAAACCATGTACTTGCACGTTTTTCTCCCTTTTTCTCACTTTTTTTTTCCTCCTGATAAATATCATGAGCCTTTTTATTCAATAATTGAGTTTGTTAATGGATACTCAGTTACTCACTCTTTGGTACGCCCATGAGGTTCCTTCCGCCGGAATTCATGATTACTTAGAGAAGACACACTGCCCCTCTTCAGCAAATGAGCGGTTCTGTCTTTAGCAATGTCTGACATCATCATAATCTATGGAGGAAAACTTTTGTAAAATATTGAACAAAACACCTGAAAATACTTTAGTATAACATGAGATTAATTCTAAATAAAGTACACAGATGCTTTTTTTTAAACCATTTTTGAATAGGGAAGTGGGGTTTCCTTAAGAGTGATATTTAGTATATATTGTTGTTCTGGTCAGTATAGCTGGAAAAATGATAACTGATAACTTTTACTTATACAATAGCATATTTAATTCACATAAGCAGATATTATTGCTGCTACTGCTAAGTTGCTTCAGTCGTGTCCGACTCTGTGCGACCCCAGAGACGGCAGCCCACCAGGCTTCCCCGTCCCTGGGATTCTCCAGGCAAGAACACTGGAATGGGTTGCAGATATTATGCTGCAGCAAAAATACTTAACTGCAAAAGATGTTAAAGTTACTGAGAAGAGAGCCATATGTACAAGAAAGATACCATCACACCAGAAAACAATATTTTTATTGCCTCCCTTCAAATTTAATCTCAATGAAACTTGCTAATTAATATTTGTTGTTTAAAAATTAAGATGAACTGCTTCTCCAAATGGTATTCCCCACAGCCAAGCAGCAGTGATTTACTTTGTAAAGAGCAAACAGAACTTTTCACAGAGTAATTTATTGGAAAACCTACCTCTTTTCACTAATGCTTGTGAAAAAGCTGGAAGTAGAAATGGACTTCCCAGAACTTGAACTAGAATTCCACTGCCCTATTGTCTACATGTACATACTCATAGACTGTGCTAGGCATTAAATTAGGACAGAAACAATCCCTACCTTCAAAAAGGTGGCGGTTGAAGTGGGTAGAGCCGACAAGAACACAACCTGGAACCCCAGTGTAATCAACGTCAGGGTAGACAGAGGAAAACGGAGGGCCTGTGCGTCAGGAAGAGAGGCAGTGTGGGATGTGTGTGTGACTGTGGACCCGTGAGACTGTGTACACGCGTGTGAGCATCTCTGTGTGAGCATGTGTCTTTGTGGGCATGTGCTTATGTGTATGAACATGAGTGTCCCCCCATGATGTGAGCCAGTGTGAGCATCTGTGTGTGTGTGCACTTGTGCGTATGATTATCTGTGTACCTGAGCGTGTGTTGCTGTGTCTGTGTGTGCACCTTTGTGTGTGACATGTCTGTGTACTGCATGTGTGTGCGTTTGTGTGCAGGAGTGTGTCTGTGTACATGAGAGTGTCTAAGCATGTGTATGCATGGACAAGACATACTGAGCCTATTTAAGAGGGTCATTCAGGTTTCATTCTTAAAGTGACACACACATACCTGAGTCTGTTCACCTTTTTCCAAAGCTGCGGGGCAGGCCAGAATCCAGACCTAGAGGTCCTGAGAGGCAGAGGCTGCTAGTGTCTCCAAGCAGACCTCAGGTAGACTGCTCAGAACTCAAGTTGCTCCACAGCCCGACCCGGCTGGCCAGTTCTGCACTGGGCATCACGCTAAAGCCCAGACATGCAGGCGGGCAGGGAACCAAAAGCCAGGCACGCTTCTAGTTCTGAAAATTGGGGTCACTTTTTTCTAATTTCTTGGAGGGAGGAGGAATAAGGCATGGGAGAGAGAGGTCGTGGACAAGGCAGGCAGGCCATTTCTCAACATTGGGCTCTCCTTCCTTAGCCCCCCGGACCCTCGAATTTGCTTTTTGCCTTGGTCTCTCTGCTCCTGCCCAGGCGCTCTGCGGAGAGGGCGCACTTACCTAAGGCGGGTCTGGAGCTGGAGTTGCAGGCGCGGCTCAGCCCAGGGGCCTCCCAGACCGCAGGCTCCTCCACTGCAGGGCGCCTGGCAAGGCTCCCGCCTCCCAGGCTTCCTTTCTGCCCGCGCACTCCCGCACTCCCACTGGACTCCGCGACTTGTCTCCAAGGTGACCTTCGAAAACAGAGTCCTTGGCCCGCCCCAGGCAGGCATAGTAGTGGCGTGGTCCTCTAAGGATGTGAAGGAGCTCCTCGGCACTGCCCGAGCGGGCTGCCCTGGGCCTGGCTGTGCCGTGGGTGTGGCCACGAGCTGCGGAGGAGCCGGGTCATTCTATAGCGAGGGGGACATCGGGGACTCAAGAGGCCGCCCTGAGAGCCCTCCTCGGTTTCTTTTCGCAGGTGTCGGGGACAGGGATGGGAAATGCCGCCGGTTCCTAGGACTGGAAATGCGAGGCATAGCGAGAAAGTAAAGCACCCCCATCCCCTCACCTGACCCCTGACTCCTGACCCCGCATTCCACCGTGTGATTGATAATAGGAATAATTACATTTACCAGGTACTGGCAAACAGCTTTAGTTTTACCCAGTCGTCCCAACAACTCTTTCAAGAAAGGGTTGTTATTCCTTTACAGATTTAGAGAATTGAGATTCTGAGATAATAAATAATATGCTCAAGACCCCTTGGAATTAACAGGCTTATCTTTCATGCATTACAAACTTTTGTACTTTTTTATTCTTTCCTTAACATCACCCTCCCCAGCCCTTAAAGTTTAAAAAGATTTGAAACGGAGACTGTTTGGGGTTGAGGACTTACCTGACACAACCACTGGACCCTTCTCCTTAATAACTATCCCCCTTATAACAGCAGAACCTCTCCCCCATCACAAGGGGAAAAAACCAGACCTTGAAGGGACCCTCACAAAGTGGGCAATCATTGGAGCCAGAAATAAGATGGTGCCTCTGAGCACCTAGCCTGGTGCAGGTCCTTTGATGAGTGCCCAGTGCAGCTAGAACTGCCTGTCAATCACAATACATCTGGATAAGGATAGAGCACATAAGGGTTAGGATAGTATTGGAGAAAGAGCAGTCACATTTTCTGGCCCATCTCAATTGCTATTCACAGAGAACTAAGCCCAGGAGAGGACTGTGGCTATTCACTATGTAACCGTTGTTGTGGTTGTTCAGTCAGCTCTGTGACCTTGTTGACTGCAACACGCCAGGCTTCCCTGTCCTTCACTGTCTCCTAGAGTTTGCTCAAATACATGTCCATTGAGTTGGTGATGCTATCTAACCATCTCATCCTCTGCCACCCAATTCTCCATTTGCCTTCGATCTTTGTAATAGGAATTAAGTGGCTGGTAAGTATTATCTCATTTAGTCTGTTCAATGACCCCAGGATAAGAGGTTATTAACTTTATTTAAGGAAATGAAGAATCACTGAGTAACATACTCAAGACTATAGTTATAGAGCTAAGATTTGTCCAACTCTAAAGCCCTTGCACTGTGCCCCCACTTCTGCCCACCATGCCCACCCTAAATATGCAATAACTTTTCCAGAAATGTGGTAAAATTTTAAGAGGCTGGTAATAAAAGAGATTCACAACTCAATTTATTTTTGTTTTTCATTTATTTTCCAGAAAAAATTACATTGAAATAACAATTTACTGAGATATTTGATTTTGTTCTCACATATAATTAAACTTTGTCCTGAAATGGGAACCCTAGTTGCAGTAATGTGCCATGATAATTGCATATTCAGAATTTTGTGAAATGGGTGTTGGGAAAATTATGAAGGAAAAAACGTTTGTAAAAATCATTATTTACAAAAAATGATACCCACATTTTTTTCTAATGTATAAGGCAAGTAACATTAAAATGTTCTCATGATTATCTTCAAGAAGTCAGTATTACACATTCATATCACCATTGCTCATCAGAGAGCTTTGGGCAGTTCTGTAAAGGAACAAACCCATGATTCTTTTGCTGGTTTTTTCTTGAGCACAGCACAGAAGCAATAGAGATTTTATCACAGACAAAGCAGTTACGGCTATGAGAATAAAGTATTCTCTGTTGAATTACACATGTAGGAAAAAGAGCCAGTCATCAACATTTTAACTGATTTTCAAAGTATATTTGAGTCTTTTAGCCCACAATTCTTTTTATAAATATTTTATGCTCAAGGTATTTTGTGAAAATATGTACTCCATCCAAGGTCAAAAAGACATTGCTTACTTTTGCTATAGATATTGTGGAGATCTTTAAATAAATGCTACCACCAACTCAAAGTATACACTAATAGCATTTTCCTTAAGAAAGACAGCTGACTGAATTTTATTACTTTTAGAAATACAGCTAAATTTCTCTGAGATTCTTTCCCTAGTTTCTCTTACTGTTAAAAGTACAAAAAATGCCTTACATTGCTACTTAGCAGGCACAAAAATTAAAATTTGACCATTTTAGATCTTCTCCCATCCAAAGTGAAAAAAAAAATCCTCTGTATATTGAAATCCAGTACTCTTCAAACAGTTTTAAAATCCAGCTCTTCAAATGACTGCTTGACCTGTAGTGAAGCCCTGCTTTTGGATGAGAGTTACATATCATACCAACACTTGGCTTTTTCAAGAAAAATTATTCAGCAGCAATGTTCCAACTCTCTTAGACTGAGAGAGAGACAAACACAGAGAGGGAGATGAAACAGAGGTCAGTCTCTCTCATGCATATATTAAGAAAGTAAAACTGAAATACTGACCTGCAAAATCACAGCTTAAAAATTATCATCCTATCATCTCATAAGGACAAGGAAAAACCTGACATTGGACCTTGGGACAGTGATCCCAGTGCTAGTCATTTTTTGTATTATTGAAAATATTTTAAAGTGGAGACGTATGAAAAATACTAAAATTTGTTTTTCCAAAAGAAAAGGTCAGTGAAATAATAAACAACTGAACAAATAAGATGGAATTAACATGTGCATGATATACTCATTCAATGGAATGTTTAAAAATGATAAATGGCTTATAATCCATCATGCTGATTCACATACTTTGAATTAAAAATTGAACTGTATTTAGAGAAAGGTAAAGTGATTCAGCTTTATGCTTTTCTCTCTGATCACAGACAGTTTACCCAGGAATTTTTAAAGAAACTTTGTTCATGAAAACAACTGATTTGCAAAATAAAGCAAAGCAAAAAGTACTATGTAATGCTCTGCTTGTAACAGAATGTAGGAGTATTGCAAAATCTATACTAAATAGCACATTTTTCTTGGGTTTAACTGAAATGTTTTTCATATAATTTCTAACAAGCTTATGTAAAAATGCTGTGAGTATCAATTCATCATGATTCAATTTCTTGAAGCGTTTAGATAAAGTATTACCAAGGATTGTTCATGAGTATTAATTATACTCAATAAAGAATCTGGACCATCTTCAACAGATTGCAGCATGATGTGATACCCATAGGTGCAGATCTTAAAAATTATACTTAAAAAAATTAAATGGTGAAACAATTTTACTGTTTTGAATATATTAGGTGATAAAATTCACTAAGATATACTAATTAACTTTAAAGTAGATTCATTTAAAGTGGCATAAGTTTTCCTTAGGGTTAAAACAAAAAACCAAAAGCATCTTTTTCAAAGAATTCCTGGTTATATTATTTGAAGTTGCTGAAAGATATGTAAAACAAAACTTTTCTAAAGTTTCTTCAAGATGTGTTTAGAAAACTGTTTTTTCTTGATTCAAAACTTTAAGCTTCATTAAAGCACTAACATTAATTAACAATGTCCAAGGAGTGAGGTCTATGGTCTAGGATCATTTATTCTCAGACCACAATGAACACTTGCCAGAAGCAGCAGTGTTGAACATGATTTGGGAAATACCAGAATATGATGAATGAAGTAAAATTACCCTTTCCTTATTATTATTATTATTTTTACCAGTTAAGGGACACATAAAGTTTGCTTTTCTCTGAAACATCTTTTGTCATAAGGTTAAAGATGTACTTAGAATGGGCAATGTGCTACCTTAGAGTCAGAAGGAGATAATTAGAAATACTGTAAAACAAAGGAAAAATAACTTTAGAAGTTGAAGTTAGAGAATAAGTTGTTATCCCTGTGGTGAATGTCAACAAATAGGGAGGTGACATTCTCTCCTAGGAATACTCATTTTGGATAAAAATCAGATATTAAACATGAGCAACTGTAAGAGGTCTGACCAATGTTAGTCAATAGACCCTAAAATTTGACATTCTTTCAAAAAGGATGTTTAGTATTCAATTACATATTTAAAATGCAGTTCTCGCTTATAGCAGATGACAGAATATCAAACAAATAGAAATGCTAGTGGGTTTTGTTGTTTGTTTTTATAGTTGGGAACTTAAACATTGCATTCGTATCTCGTTTTTCCTCCATGTATTCAATGGACAAAAAGTAATATAATGGTAGTCATGCTTGATTCACCAATGAGCAAATGGCATTTAACTACTGTTTGCCAAAGAGGGGGAAAAAAAAAGAAAAAAAAGAAAGCCTCAAGAGAGAAGCACACACATTAAAGGAGGTGGGGTGGTTCACCAGAACAGTCTCTTTAATCAGTGTAACAAAGACTGATTTTTTTTATTCACATCAACAATTTAATTTGACTCATTTTAAGGAAGAATCATGTTGACTTTACATTAACTTTGAAAGCAGTATTTAGAGATAATCCTAGTTTTCATATCATAAAAAATTATGCTTCCATTTAAAAAAAATCCTGATCAGAAAACTATGTAGCAAAAAGAATACATTTAGATTGAATGAGATTTTGCTCAAATGCATCATCTTTTGAAAAAAAGAAAGAAAAAAACCCCCAACAAACCATAAACTCATCTCCTTAGTACATTTTCCCGTATCATTCAACTTTAATTGACAGACTGTGATAATTTTGAGGAAAAAAATGCAAAAACAAAATTGGTGCAGCTCTCTTGGAATTACACTAGTCCATGCTGATGGTGTTCATTGGAAGGACTGATGCTGAGGCTGAAACTCCAATACTTTGGCCACCTCATGCGAAGAGCTGACTCACTGGAAAAGACCCTGATGCTGGGAGGGATTGGGGGCAGGAGGAGAAGGGGACGATAGAGGATGAGATAGCTGGATGGCATCACTGATTCGATGGACAAGAGTTTGGGTGAACTCTGGGAGTTGGTGATGGACAGGGAGGCCTGGCGTGCTGCGATTCATGGGGTCGCAAAGAGTCAGACACGACTGAGCGACTGAACTGAACTGAACTGATGCTGATAAAGCACTGTTCAAAGGCCTACAGAATAAATAGTGTTAACTCACAAGTTAGATGTCTGTGTCCCTGGCAGGAAGGGAGACATTTTATCTGGATTTCATGACAGCTTGCACCCTCCCTATTTCTTCTTTTAATCTTTGACAACATAGACAAAAGGACAGAAAAATGAAAATGAGAGATTACATGTTAGGCCACTTTGAGACAGCATAAAAGAACTCAAAAAAAAAAAAAAAGGAGGTGTTTTCCTAAACAAATCTCTCTACCTTTTTGTTTTCTTTCAAGATTTGAGGAAGCTAAATGGACTGAATGGGAAAAAAAAAACACAAAAACATGCTCACTAGAAAAATGGTATTCAAGTAATAATTGAATGTCTAAAATCTGATGCAATGTCAGAACTAAGAAGTATTTGAGAGATCTACTAGGGCAGTGATTCTCAAATTTTGGGTGCTTGTCAAAGTATGTATTCTTAAACTCCACCCTGACAGATTTATTTATTCAGTATAAATTTATTGATGCCCACTGTCTTCTAGGCTCTGGGGTTATAGTGATACCTAAGCCAAAACCATTGCCCTTGTTAAATAAATGATAAAACAAGAGGTTCACATATCATGCTTTGAGAAACATATTCTTTCCCAACAATTTTGCCTTGGGAATTATCCTTATTTTGGTATTAGTTTTTCATAGCACCCTTTACTTGGGTATTCAAATGGAATATATATGATAAAATAAAACAGAAGAGTTCATTTCCTAGAATGAGTAAGTAAAACAGGCCAATTGCTCCCATTGTTGTCAAGATAACCTGGATTACTTCCAGCTGCTATGTCACTTTTTAAAAAATTAATAATAATTTTATTAATCTAAGACTCAATGTCACCATTTGTAAAATACTAATTAAAAAGAGTATGTACCATTTAGGGGTTGATATAAAGATTAGGTAAGCTAACATCCATAGTGAATGGTATATGGCACTCAAGGGAAATCACTTTTTATTGTATATCAAGTACTGTGATTGTAAAGCCCCCACAGGTGGATCTCTCTTAGTCAAGTAGAACCATGGAACGTCTGAGGTGGGAGATGCATAGATCACAGTTGTGTTATTATGGTATTTAAACAGTGCTCTGGAGAGCCAAATTTAAACTGCTGGAAGAACTCCTTCATTGCTTTTAGTTATTTTGCTAATAAGAATTCATGTGCAATTTTAGTAGAAAAAAGTGACTGTTAAGAAAAGCTTGGAAACCACTGGCAATCCCAATGCCTCATTCTAAAGCTGAGAAATTAAAAAGGGCTGTGATTTTCTAAGGTCATATAGCAGAGTTAGTGGTAGAGCTGATATTGAAAGGCTTCTTTGAAATGAATGTTTGGAAATGGGAATATGAGTAATTGTGGCCTCAAACACTTTGCAGATTGAGACTGAGTAAAAATTCATAAAAACAAAAGTAAAACAATTGTAGTCTGACTTTCTGGAGGGGATGGTTCCTCTGTATTCACTTGAAACCATTTGAAATGTAGACATTCTTTCTTTACAGGTGAAATACATTTCCAAATACTATACAATGAATTTTCATTTTGACTGTAAGTGTAGAGAAGAATAGAGCTTTAAAAGCAATTTAAAATTAAATTGTTTGGAACTATATGTTTCAATTATGATAAAATTCAGACTAATGCTTAACAGAAAATTTTTTAAAATAACGTGAAAAATATGAAATTTATTTAAAAAAAACACATTTTCCATGTTGCAAAATAAAGCATTCGTATTTTCTATCTAATTATAGCACTCAGGAAATGGTGTCCTGGCTAATGAGAAATCTTTTTCTTTTCATGCTTGGTATTAAAAATCTGAACATGTACCAGCACATTTTGTTTTAGGAATTGATAATGAACCTGACCTAATGTTTCTTTTATAATTTCACTGTCTAGGATCATTTTTCCTAACACTATTTCTTATTGTATAGTACTATGGATACAAGAATAACAGGAGATTATAAACTACAAGGTTAAAAAAAACCCATCAAAATCTAAATCCCTGATATTAATTTATTGTGTTGTTATTTGACCTATTTTCCAAAAGAAGAAGGGATATATTCTCTACTGAGGTTCTTGTTATTCAATAATAATAATATTTCAAAATTAGTTAATAATTTTGAAATCATTGACTTTTATTCTGTTTCATAAAGACCAATTATGAAATCATAGGATATCTTCATAGTTTCAAATTTGGTATCTAGAGACATTTGAATAATGTTAGAGATTAATGAAATCTGTTTTAAATTACATTTTATAATATAAACAAAAGTATTCTATGAAAAGGAAAACCTTGTGTTTAATTACTAATTCCCTCTAGAATGGTATAAAATAAAATATAATGAGCAAGACATGAGAACCAATAATATTTACATATTTTTATATGCTTTGTGTTAATATTTAATATGTTTTCTCATGGATTAATATCTTAAAAACACATTTTTATATTCATATGCTGGATAATTCTTAATTTTCTGCTACTTACTCTCCATTGGTTCCAGTGTTTGAAATTTCCCCATGTTTTATGGGATTTAAAAGTTTTCATTTTCTATTTTTATTTCAAAATAAAATTGAATATCTTTAAAGTGACTATATTAGTCACTTGTTCAAAAAACTTCAATGTCAGACTGTTTGGGGAGCCAATCAAGAATTTGTTTGCACAGCAAGAATTCTTCTTAGGTAAAACAGATCATTTTGAACAGTCTCTTGGTAGCAAGCACTGATTGAGGAGTACAAATATTAATTAAAAAAATTCCACTATAAACAATTGCCAGTTACAATTTCATTTTAAAAGTAAGCTTACAAAATTTAATTTGATTCTAAAATTTTAAGGGGCTAAAGTTCTTTGTCAAATATGAATGATGTAAATAAAATTTAGCAACTAACGATAAATTTAACAACTTAATAATTATAGTTATTTAATAGTATAACCTAGAACAGGAATGAGTTTATGTTTAAAATAGGTTCTATGACTTAAAGGAAGATTCATGTTTTCAGATTGTAATGGAGGAAGGTTTTACAGCTGGGACTCCTGAAGAAGAACTTCTCCATCCTGAATTCCCATATCGAGGCCAGACTGAATAATTATAGTTTTTATTATATCTTGCAACAATGAAATCATAACATACATTTTTGATAACTCTTTTTGATTCTCTAAAAACAGCAACGATTTATAGTTACATATAATGAATCTTATCCAAAAGGAAATTTATTGCACAATAATGTGGTTAGGATTTCATTTATAAAGCTTATTTTTTCCTTCCCATATGATATAAATGATGATTAAAATTCTACTTCTGGATTTCAATAGGGGACTGAAATCTTTTTTTCTGGGTTTTTTAGAGTCAATATTTTGATTCCTGTGGGTAATGAGGAAGATGCTTGGTACAATTCTCCATGCTAGGTTGGGAGGGTCTCTGTCTAGAGACATTGTGCAAAAGTTGTTAACCACTTCAACCATGGAAATTCTTGAAATTTTAAAACCACAATTTTGGTTTTAGTCTGATTATTCAGTAGTCCCCATATCTGCTAATCTGTGGAAGGGAGGGGAGTAGTTAAGATTTCAACATCTTCTTTACTCTTGTTTATAATTTCATATACTTAAACTTTAAATATGAATTGCTTTCCCTTTTTACACAAGTTATAAAAATAAGAGGCCCTGTTTACACAGTTTGCATTTTTATGAAATTTGCAGTTTGAAAAAAAAGCTTTTTAAAAAGTGGCAATTAATGCTTTTCTTTGAATATGCTGTAACTTTAGATTTTTTTTTGTTTGTTTTCTGAAACAGTTTCTGAATTTAATCCACTAAACATCTGAAGATAGAATTTTTATTTAGCACTAGAGTAAAACATACCAAGGACTGAAGAAAAGGAAGTTTTTTTTTTTTCTGGTCCTGCTTAATTTTCTTTGTGCGTGGCACCCCCTTTATGACAGCTAACAATATTATATTTAAATTTTATATATTGACAAAATGCAATCTACCTCTGTAAGCATTGTGCCATTCAACAGTACTACTATTAAATTTACATACCACAGTTTAAATTACATCCATTTCAGGAATGGTAAAATGCTAAAACTCAAGTATCTAACCGCCTTACTGGAATGAGTACAATTTACAAATACAATAATTACATTTTAAAACCATTAACAATATTACACCTAGAAGTAAATACTGTAGGACTGGTCATGGTATTGTGTCAGGGAAATCATTGCTGAAAGTCACTGACATTTCCAGCAGGTATATCCCAAGTGCAGATTTTTGGTTTGTTTTCATCAAACCAAAATTAAAATCTGTTTCTCATACAACAGTTCTCCTTTATATGAATCTCCAAATCCTTGCATAAGATTTTATTAGTTATCTGCCAAGTATTTTCCTGCAAAATAAAACAAATCAACAGGTTATCTGCTAGTTCCATAATGTGGTTATTATGTGGGTAACATTTTATTCTTCCTGCCTTATTTCTAGAAGCTAAATATTACATACTCAAGGGGTACAATACTAACATAAAACACAAAAAGTGTTTAAAGTTTTCAGTTTTCTAGACCAGCACGTTGCCTTTTCACATTTCCATATGTGAACACTTTGCAGAGGTTTGGGTTTTGCCCAGAATAGGTTGGAAGATTTGTTCCTGGATGTGAGAATCCAGCTTCTTATAGTAGGAGTAATCATATAATTACTTTCCAATGTGGGCCATTTTTGAGAGTGAAAGGGGGCTAATTAATAATTATATCAATATTGCAACCATAAAACCCTGGATGTATCCCAGCAAATCCTTGACAAACAAATCACCTTAATGTTGGGGAATCCCTACCAATAAACTCTCATGTGTGCCCCCAAAGGGGTCTCATGACCACATTTCAGCTCAAGGTAACTGGTTCTGATCTTTGGCCTAGACTTTTTAAAGTTGTTATTGAAATGAAAGATGGATACTCTTAGATCTCAGCTAAGCCTGAGTCTAAAATCTATGAAGATCTGCTGCAGAAAAAGCATTTTCAGGTAAGAGACAAAACAGCATTTATCTTGCTTGTCAGTGTAACAAAATGGCATTTATCTTGTTTGTCAATATAACAAAGTAGAATTTATAGCATTAACCTCAGTGTACACACATATATAATGGGAATGACAGGTCAGTCCCATGTAAGAACTAGCCAGAGCCATGATAAGTAGGCAGGGCCATCCTAATTTCTGATTTCCCTAGTTTATTGTCCTATTTTTACTTCATTCAACAATTGGTTTGCTTTCTGATTGTGATGGGAAATGGGGGTTGGGAGTGGAGAAGAAGAGGAAGAAGATGATCAGAAAATCATAACATATTCCTTCTTAAGGAAGAATAGCTAAGGCAATATTGTTGTCTGCAAATGAGCACACAAGATACCCACTTACCTGCAGCAAACCTTTTCTTGATGAGTGAAAATCTGTACCCTGCTCCAACAAGTTCAATGTCACAGCCAGAAAGAGTGCTTCCTTCACTTGTAAACTGCACAACCAATGGGGAAGGTTTGCTTGGGCCTTCAGATAACTGAAATCTTGCCAATAAAGAACCTACCCCTACAAAAAGAGTATTATTGATAACAATTTAAAAGATAACAGTCAACACAACATTCTGGATATAATTTTGGAAATTGTATTCAAGGTTAAAGTGCAAAATCAATCTTCCTAGAACATAGTATATGTATATTTCAGGGACAAAACAGTGATGAATAATATTTATCATGAAATATTATTCATTACTTTTTAAATACACCAATAAAAAGGTAATTCAGCCAAATGGTACTTCAAAATTTGGAAGCATGATACTTGGAAGGCAATGTATTTTCAGCTTATGACTAATATACAAGGAAAGTGAAAAATAGCTAAACTATCAGTGTGTGAGATCTGATACAGAATGAAAACATCTTCCATTAGAAGGTCTCTCCTTCATGTATGGTCTGTTTGATGTGGGGTGTTCGGTGGAAAAGAGGTAACAGAGGATTCATTGAAGAACTATTTTCTCTTATTGGTAAAAATAATAATACATAACAAACTTAACCAAAATACTTTTATTACTTTTAGTGTTAAGGGTATTTCGATTAATAGTTTTTTAATACCTGACAGTTATTTCAGCTTTATATATTAAATAAAATAAGCTTGTGATTGCATTACCTCCATTTTCTGACTTCTGAGAAATATCAGGAATCTTCCACAATATTCTTTGTTGGTCAGCATTCCTAAAAATAAAATAGGTAAAAGACTTCTGCATATGTAAGGGTTTTTGTTTAATGGATGTCATATTTTTCCAGAGTGTTAATTAATAAAAATGATCTTAAAAATTTTAGCTACAATTTAAGCATTATCTATCTATCCATCCATCATCCCTCCTCTTCCCCTCCCTCCTTTCATCTATCGACCCTTCCATCTATCCATCCTTTCATTCATCCATCCATCTATCCACAAATCCTCTGCTTTCTCTTTCTTTACTGTCACAACACCGTCAAAGAGTTAAACATTTAGAAGGCAGTGCAGTTAAAAAAATTTAACACATCTACTGAAAAAATAGAAGGGAAGTGTTAGTTGATCAATTAACTCAGGTAATTTAAATTGAAGCTGTTATATGGTTGACATTCTTTTTTTTAATGTTCTACTTTTTGCTTCTAACAATCATATGGAATCACTGTAATATTTTTCCTTAGGAGAATAGCTCTATTTATAGCCATTATTGATACTTGGTGTCTATTCCATTTCTGTTCCCATACCTTCTCTAGTGTACCTTTTAATAATACAGAGACTGCAAAATGAAACTCAGACTCCCTTGTAATTAGGGTCCTAGATGCAGACTAAGGTCCACCAATCACATGCACTAATTAAGATTTGGAGGACAGAAGCGGGGCAGAGGCCATTTTCTTGATGCTTTTTGGGCTGTTCTCTGCTAGTCAGCAGCCTGAGATGATGTGGGGCATCTTCTTAAACCGTGCTCCAGTCCAGTCTCGGTTGTGTAGTTGTTGAGAAGCAGTTTAGGCAGTGCCGGTAGGAGCTTTCTTATCCTTGGATTCTCATGAGGGTGGTGGATTCTCGAATTCAATGGCTCCACTGACAGCCTTCTAATTTCTCTCCTTCCTGGTTGCAGCAGAGGTACCAACCCCCCTGGTGGGTCAGTTCTGCAGTGTTCTAGGAATTATTCTTGGAGATCCAGCCTAAACCTTGTTCTTCTTTTTGTGTATGAACGAAATCCCTGTGTTAAATCATTTTCTGCTTGAAATAGCTACAGCAGTTTCTGTTTTCTGCCCCGAACCCTGACACCCAGGCCTACTGTGATCTCTTCCTATAGGAAACACAAATATTAAAATGTCTGTTAAGCCTTTGTCAGAAGGAGCCCTTTGGTGAAGAGGAAGGGGGCTAGTGGCTCCTTACCAGACTGCTGGTGGAAGCACTGCCTGGAGCTTGGTTACCCCTCCATCCACGGGGACCAAGAACTGCACGTTGTTGAGGGCCACGGCTGTTGTCATTGCATCTGTATTGTATTTGTAATCTATGCGCAGGTCAGTGCTTGCTGGTTCACACCGCCAGTTCACTGCCAAGTTCAGAGGCGTGGACTGAATGCCCTGGGCTGACACCTTGCCAAAGACAGAAAAGAGAACATTTAAGGCTTGACCATTAATCTGAAACAAAACCAGAAGCTATGATTATGTCTTATGGGAATATTCATAGTTATTAAAAGATCCTTGTGCTGCTCACAAATGAGCAGTCAGAAAAAATAAATGTCACCATGATGGGTAAATGAGATTTGGATGCTTCAGGTAAACAGTTACAGATTAAAAACATAAAATAAATGATTAAAATCTCCACAGCACTTTAGAGTTTACAATTCATTTTATGTCAGTTAGGCAGATGCTATCACAGTGCTTAAGAGCTGAGGCCAAGAAGGCAGATAGTCCTGGGTGTGAGTCCTTTATTTTTAAAGTTGAAGTGCAGTTGCTGTACAATATTATGTAAGTTACAGGTGCACAACATAGTGATTCACAGTTTTAAAAGGTTATACTCCATTTATAGTTACTATAAAGTATTGGCTATATTTTCCATGTTGTACAATATATCCTTGTACCTTATTTTATACCTGACAATTTGCACCTCTTAATCTCCTACCAGTGCCCTTCCACTAGTGACCACTGGCTTTTTCTCTATATCTGTGAGTCTACTTCTTTTTTCGTTATATTCACTAGTTGGTTGTATTTTTAAGATTCCACGTGTAAGTGATACAGTATTTGTCCTTCTCTGTCTGACTTATTTCACTTAGAATAGTGTTCTCCAAATCCATCCATGTTGCTGCAAATAGTAAAATTTCATTCTTTTTATGGCTGAATAGTATTCTATTGTATACATATAGATATACATATATCCCACATCTTCTTTTATCCATTCATCTGTTGGTAGAAACAGGCTGCTTCTGTACCATGGCAAATTGTAGATAATGCTGCTATGAACACTGGGGTGCATGTATCTTTTCAAATTAGTGTTTTTGGTTTTTCAGATATATCTCAGTGTGAGTTCTGCTTGTCACTTCCAAGCTGAGTGATCTTGGACCAGTCATTAAAAACCTCTCTGTGCCTCTGTTATTTCCTCATCTGCCAAATAAGAATGATAATAATTTAAAAAAATATTTACTTTTTAATTTTTTTGGCCACACCATGTGGTATGTAGGATCTTAGTACCCTCATGTGTGTATGCTAAGTTGCTTCAGTCGTGTCTGACTCTGTGCAACCCTATGGACTCTAGCCCACTAGTCTCCTCTGTCCATGGGATTCTCCAGGCAAGAATACTGGAGTGGGTTGCCATGCCCTTCTCCAGGGGATCTTCCCAACCCAGGGATAGAACCCACATCTCTTAGGTCTCCTGCAATGGCAGGCTGGTTCTTCACCACTAGGGCTACCTGGGAAGCCCCTGAGTACCTTTACCAGGGATCAAACCCACGCTCCCTGCACTGGAAGGCTGGAGTCTTAATCACCGGACCACTAGAGAAGTCCTGGGAATGAGAATAATACTTATACCTAGAGATGTTAGGATGATTGAAGAAGGTGTTTCATATGAAACACTCAGCATGGTGCTTAATATATAATAAGGAATTAACATTTTAATACATGTAACCTATTAACATTCTTATCATATTTGCTCTTCACAAATAGCAAGTTAGACAAAGCAAGTTACGATTACTCTTTCGGAATTTGCCATTTTAAGGACTTAAACCTGGGTCTTCTAACTGGCAGTACTGCGTTCTATGGTCTACTATTAATTCTAGTTAGAAACAACTGTGAATTTGACTAAGGAAGAGTCAGATTTGAAGAATCAGCAAAAAGTTATAAAACAATAATAGCAACTTGAATCTTGGATCCACAGTGAAAATTTTGCAAGGCTATTATTTCTACCGTTTACAAGTATATGAGCACCACAGGGGTTGTGTGGGTGATGTCTGTGCTCTTGAAGTTTAATTCATGGAGTATGAGTTCTGCTGATTTTGAAGACAATAGGCAGCTTTTTATTGGCCTAGCAATACCTGCACATATGACACCATGGGGAAGGGTCCTGAAGACAGGCTGCACTTACAGAGCGGGTGTGGTTGATTTGGAAACAAAACCAGACATGGATCCTTTTATAAAATGAAAGACATGGCTTTTGATGACATAATTTTAGTTGGATGATCATTATAATAAAAGTTTTAAAACTTTACAATAATCTCTATAATAAACCTTATAATAAAGTTTCTACACTTTATTTTTAGCAGCCCAGTCCTCTGCAAATGAATTCTT